>NC_044206.1:16536464-17279755 GCF_900880675.1 Sparus aurata
TATATATATATATAGTATATATATATATATATATATATATATATATATAATATATATATTATATATATGTATATATGTATATATATATATATATATATATATATATATATGTATATGTATATATATATGTATATATATATATATATGTACATATATATATATGTATATATATAAATAAATGTGAGATCTTGGAGTTTGCTGAAGGAGAAAACAAGCTTTGTGCGGCAGGGGCATTTTGTTGCTTGGTTAATGTATTTCTTCATTACCAAGAGGCACTCCTATTTCCTGAAGCGTGCGCCCTAATGGGATTAGATAGGGAGAGGAATATGAGATGAAACGGAGCACCGCTCTTTATTACACTTGGCCTTCGACCCAGGCAAAACAAATGGAGCCGCGCTCAAGAGTTCAGGGGATCGTCAATAACAATTTGAGACAAGAAGATGGAAGTAATTTACAGGAGATTATTATCATTATATTATTTTTTAATGTAGAACAGGTATCTAGCATCGAAAAACATTACCCTTTCAAGTCTGGTGACCCCGCTGAACATTGTGTGTTGGGTTTTCTCTTTTCTTTGGTAGTAACAGTAAGTGACGGTTACATTTTATGTCAGGGTACACATATTAACCCCTAACTACCTGCTTATTAGCATGCATACTAGTGGCATACGGGCTACTAGGCTACATAGGAACAGAGCATATTTATGACTTTTCTTTTGGTACCACCTTATACGGACCCGTACTGAACAAATCACTTTAAAGGAACAATTCACCAACAAATGAAAATAAAGCATTTATCCAGCCATCCCCGTGCCAATGAAAAGGCACTCCAAAACGACTGAAGCAGATGGGGACTTAGAAAAAAATAGAAAGAAAAGAAAACAAACATTTAATGGTTCCATACAACTCACCCTCTTATAATCCAAATCTTATATTTACAACCTTGATGCGCAGTCGAGCTCGAGCACCCACTTCAAAGGTACGGGGTGTTTGATAACACTTTTAGCCTAGTGGCTACAGTGAAGATTTGGGCTTGTATAATAGAGTCTGTTCAAGTCAATGTGGGATCTTGGGGCTCAGATTACACTGGACGAGCTGAATAAATGGAGCCGTTTGATGGGGGGGGATGAGAAGATAATGACAGATTTTCATTTTTGGGTGAACTGTTCCTTTCAGATCCCGACTCACTTACAACAACTTCCTAACTTACTATCAATAATTAGTAATTAGGAGGTTACTTAGGGGAAAGTCAAGTACAATATAGCCATGCAGAATAAGACATTAATAAGTGCCTCGTGATGACAAACAAAGAGCTTTATGCAAGCAACATTAATGGTTAATAAATATTCGATTATTTAAAGTGCTACCAAACCTCCCCTTGCCCTCTTATCTACCACACCCCACTATTTTCCCCTCTATCAACCATTGACTCTGGTTTCTATATGAAAGGACATAACACAGTCAGAAAGCATGGGGAGGATTCGTGAGGTTTAACTGTCAGTCTCATGTTCGTCTCTTTCAGGGGATCAGGAGAAGGATTAATAGCGCTCAGCGATACAGATCGCAGATCTATCTGACACACAAAGCTGTCAGATCTTATGTCTGATAGACGCCTCAGCCCATTCTTTTCAAAACCAGGTCATGCGCTTTATACACGTCTACACTGACTGCTTCATAATAGCAGTCAGCGGCTGCTCTTGAAAAGGGCAGGTTGAACATCATCCCCTGGATTTTTCTCATTTATGTCTTATTATAATCTTGTTTTGGAAGCAAACAGTGACATTATATGTAAGCAAGGATGCTTCTGCTGCACCAGATCCTAAACTGTGCATCATAACAACATCAGGAACTGCATTACTATTGTTTAGATTTGCACCGGTTTTCTATTTTTCTAGTGATCTGCGAGCTGTCTGATATTTTAACAAATGTCTAAAATCCATCCACTATATATGACTGCATAAAAAAATGCAGTGTCTCTTGGGCTGCAGGTGCTTTAATTTGATTTTCATCATAAATCCAGGTAATGTTAATATACAAAGTCATTCTTTAAAGCGCTCTGGTGATTTCAAAGGTATATTTGTTTGGATAGCTGAACCATTGCATGGTTTTGCAATTCAGCCTCCTGCCCTCGGACTCTGCTAGGGGGTCTCATTTAACAATTCAATTTCACTCCTAAAAGACTATTAAAGTGGTACATATAAACTTGTCAGATAAGATTTGGAAAGTACCCACACAGCTTACAATAAGAGCAGACAGAGCTGAACAAACAAACCAAGCGAAAAAGGATCAATACAGCTATAGGCAGCGCCAGATGCAGCAATGTAAACTAAATGCTTCATTTAATAACAAATGAGTCAGCTACGCTCATTCATCAATAACTGATTAAAATGCTAAATAAATCTGCTACACGATCGCATGATGATTCATTTTGTCACTTTTTTTGCGAGAAGCGTGTGAATTGAATTATTGTATTCAGCGTTTGGTGTTTCAGATGCGGTTTTAAATTACAAACACGAGGATGAAAGGAGAAAACAAACCTCTGAGAAGAGACAAGGAAGAGAGGGTTGGAATAAAACAAAAGACCCAGCGGGAAGTTTAGAGAGAAGAGGACTGTACATCATCCATGCTTTTAATGTGAAAATCGGCACAATCTTCAAGATTCTCATCATTAATGACAATCTGCTTGAGTTGTGTTTGGACTCCTTCACCTTTTTAGAAACAACTGACTACCAAAAGTCCTGTAAATACCTGTAAAGACCTGAAATACCTGTGACCATGTGAAAATCAGGATGACAGAAATGATGACCCAGGTCTTGAGCTGGAAGGCCAGATGGATGCCCTGTTTAAAAGCATAACAACCTGATTCACAGAGGGCCATCTGGATGACATTAGCAATGTCTCGCATCTAATCGATGGAGAGGACCGATTTTGATCATCAGAGAAGATGCTGAGTCATGAAAGTGAGCTACCACATTAATTAAACTGAACAGAGTCTCTTGATAGTAAGCTGGCAGCAGGATGATGGGCATGGGTGGACTCAGGGGGGGATGAGGGGGGGGACATGGGCCCCCTCTTGGACGCCCTTGCAGTGGACAAAACGTGGTGAAGTTCAATCTCTTTAATTCAAATATAACAACCTTATGCTGTGGTGCCCCCCTGAGTACATTTGGTGCCCTCTTTATTTTTTGCGCCCCTGCCCGTAAACATCCTAAATCCACCCCTGGCCATGGGTAAAAAATGTATAATCATCAATAACAGAGATTAAATTTTACAACGTTTGTTAGAATAGATGGCAAGATCAAAATGTAATTTGGGCATGAGATGCATCTCCTGAGCTGTAAATCTTGTCATGTGCTGTCATTTTTTTTCAGGTATTTAATAATTTCCCTTCATGCAGTGTGGACAGTTTAAACAACATCACAACTGAGCGAATAAGAAACATTATTTCCCCAGTATTTCACTGTCTTCGTCTTTCTGCTCACTCATCTATTTTACTTTTTCCTTCCTGTCCTCGTCCACCCTCTTTCTCAAAAGCTTGCACTTTCCTTTGTAAAAACACACCAGGCAAGGCGAGACTTATTACCAGCTCGTTCCCTGTCTTGCTGATTCTTCAGTATGCTGAATATTCTGCCTTTTTCATCTCTCTATTTGTCATGACAGAGTTGTTGACTTGGGCGGCGAGAGGAAAAAAGTTGCTACAGCTGATAGCAAGCAAAGCATCTTTAGCAAAACAGAGCGGCCCCAATCATCCGCTAATCCCTGCGCCTAGAAGGCACAAAGTCTGTGACACACTTCAAATTGAATAGATTAGTTTTGCCTCTCCTCTTCACACCAGGACAGGACATTTTACAGGGTCCTTTGTGGAAGTACGACTATATCGAGGGCTTGACTGAATCGCGCCTATTGTAAGGAAAACAATAGGAATGTGAAGTGCGTATATATATTTATATATATCTGCAGAGAAAAGAACTGAGGCGGAATAGCTAAAAAATTAATATCCTCACATCCGCAAATGCACCGTAGTATGAGCTGTGGGGAGAGTGAGAGCCAGTCCTGTGGAATTTCAAATCCTTTTCTTAGCGACTTAATGGATTTTGAAGTTTGCTTTCAAGATTTTAGAGGATGTTGGATTTAGAAAACCATTTAAGGGCAGTGAGGGGTGAGGTTGGGGAGGTGAGGCATTCAGAAGGACCTGTGGCAACACACTGGCCGATGATATATGCCTGAGAGGAAGCGCACAGCTGTCTGCCTGAGGCGAGGATGCTGCAGGGAAGAACTTCTGTTTTTCAGTTGATTTCAGTGTCTTCTGTGCATTGCCCTTCAAAGCCAAAACACGGTAACTTGCCTACATATTTGGTCAAAACTGGGCTGAAGAATTTGACTCTTGTGTTTTTTATTTAAAAGATGGTTACTGCAAACAAATGCAATTTTGTATTTTCTGAGAAAATAGCGTGTAGTAAAATCCCCAAGAACACCAAGACTACATCAAATTAGCCTGTGAATTAGCCAACGCTAACCTTAGCAAGATAAGAGATAATATGTAACGCTCTGCAGTGGATCCCTGTAGACCCAGCCTACTCCGCCTCTGATTAGTTGCCTTCTTTGGCTGCCATTTCCATGCTTGACTCACACTGTAAACTCACACAGTATAGCTCTGGTAGTGTCTATTTAAGAGTGTCTCTAGGTTTGTAATGTGGAGTGAACAGACGGGTCGCTGGTCTGCTACCTAACCTGTCTACTCTATCTTATGAGCTCAGAGAAACTGCAGTTGCGACAGTCAAAGAGGTGAATGTGTTTACTATCAGCCCACTTCTTAGCTACTTAATTTTGCTAATCAACATAAACCAAAGCAGTAGCCTAGCTAAATATAAACATGATGAAGGAAAGATGTAGGCTAGCTGCTGACAGGTAGCCTAGCATAGCAGACTAGCATTAACTTCCATGTCAACCTTTGAGGTCCGGCGAATTCATTTGATGTGTTTCAGATAGGCTAGCTATTGATCACATGTAGGATATGAATGCATTAATGTCAGTGTGTGTAGGGTGAGTTATGAGTTTATTAGTTTAAATGGATGAGAAAGCTTACAGCGCCTCTTGAGATTGTCCGTAGGCTTCAGGCTATGTCTTTTTTGTGTTTGTTTTGTAAAGTGTTTTTTACATTTACAATTACCATTTTACAATGATGAAAGTTGCATTACTAAGCCTAAACCTACAAAGCCATCCGTTCAACCTCACTTTTTCTATAGTAGGCTTCTGTTCTCTGCATTGGCAGGGAACATAAAAAGTCCTCGCAATCGTGATTTTGTTGTCTGTGAGCTAAGGTCCTCAGAGGATAGTACAGCACTGTGTGCCATGGAGTAAATGTGTAACAACAAAGCAGCAAGTATCTAGGAAACCTGGACAGTTACGTGACAAAAAGAGTGTGTTTACCCAATAATTAGGGAGATAGAAGCTCCGTCTTGTAGTTTAGTGTAGAGATAAATCACCAGCAGTCTTGCAGTCATTAACAATCATGAAGGCTAAAGCAAACCATCCCTTTTAAACCTTTTTGATCAAAGCAATAGATAAAAGCAAGCGGGGAAAGTTATACGCATTAAAAACACGCTTCTCTCCTGCTAAGAGCCGCATCATCATAACCTTGTTCCTTTAATTGTGCGGCTTGACCTTCCTTGATTTTCCTTTCGTGGCAGAGTCAAGAGGCCAGCAACGACATCAAAGGTTAAACCTGAAGATGAAAAACATGTAAGTGGCCATTACTGATGAAAGGGTGAAGTGTTGTTGAGTTTAATCCTGTTGCAGTGCGGAGTTGTGGACTGAAAGCACCCGCAGCAGGTGCAGAGGTGGGGTGGATCTGCAAGACTGGAACTCAGTGTTGCGGTTTCATAAGGTGTCATGGGCTTAATTCAGTGAAACATCTGTGATGAACCAATGGAAAGCCATCTGGCGTAGAGAGGGTCACCTCAGTTTATATAAGGACAAAGTTCGGTGATAGTTGCGTAACATCATGCATAGCGGGACTTTGACTCACGATTCCCATAATGTGTGAAATTCAGATGGAAGGTGGAAAAAAAAAAAAGCGGAATGGACGAGATGGAGAAAAGTTGTTTAGTTTTCAGTGCTACGCATGTTACAGGGGGTCAAAGTTACATTTGTGTTAAGTCACACCCTTTGGACTTTCGTGGAAAATCTGACCCGAGTCCTTCGCTTCAGTCCAGAAGCATTAAACAACTTCATCCACATCGTCCACAGGCTTGTATAGGCAACAGAGAGAGAAGGGGAAGGTCTGTTTTAAAGTCACATTACACATAAGCAACAAAAAAGGGATGAACACCTTTTGAATACTAAAAATGTACATAGAGCCCCTTTAAACATTACAGGAAACCCCCTTAATTGCCATTATTTCCTAATTTTCTGTATTATGTATTAAAGATGATGAAACCATTGAACCATTCATATGAAAGACAGTGGTCGACTTTTCAAATTGGAAAGGGTCATTTGAAGGTTATGAGCCAGTTGATTGGATGCTCTGAATAGCAGGATAAATGTTAGTTTAGATTTGGTCCTTCTGTGGGCAAAAGAGTTGCTTGTTGGTTTGATTGCTCCAAGCAGTGGTGGAAATAAACAACTTCAGGGACAAGCAGCAATTCCATTAATCACATGATTTGAAGGGTCATTCAGTAGATCAGTGTATTATTTACTGTATTTGGGGTATTCTGGGTCTGGATACAGAATCTACGAAACGACCCAAATATCCTCTGATTTCTCTAACAATTACAGTAAAGCTGAATATAGCGCTGGAGCCTAATTTTAGAGCTAATTTGGCAGGAACACGCACAAAGATAATTCCAATTTTACATGACATCCTGTTATAAAATCCTCAAAACACCCAGCCTATTTACCCATGAATGAACAGTGCTGCTATTTTAACCTGCTATTAGGTTAATTTGAGCTGTACTTCCGCCTGAATCCAGAGAAGAATAAAGAAGTTCCTTTCATCCTGCAGAGCTCAACTCTCTCTCCATCCAGTGTGTTCTACAGTGACACTTTCAAAGTTTCATCTGTAAGACAATGCTCCTCAGGATAGAAGATCGTTTTGGAAACCATTCAAATGGAGATGGTTTGAGGCTAACCCATCCATCCTCATAAATAAAACTCTCTTGATCTCTTTTTATTGTGTGCGAGAATAAACAGCAAACCACTAGCGAAGCGTGGTTTGACTATCAAACAACTTGTGTTTATTGGTGTGATTTGCAGGAGGGTATATTTGCCCCAAACAGCCAGATTAGTTTACCCTACATTAGCCGTAAGCTAGCAAGCAATGATGTGCAGAAGGTCTGTTTATCCGTTTGTTTGCATTCAGGTCAATGACTAAACTCAGCACTCACCTGAAACTCTTGTTCTCTCTTCTTTGTCCTCTCTCCTCTGCTTCTGTGTATCCTGCTGAAGTAAATCTTGATCGTGGGAAAAGAAGGGTTAACCGGCGTTCAAGTCAGTGTTGGTCACGTTACTTTTAAATAGTAATTAGTTATAGTTACTAGTTACTTCTCCCAAAAAGAAACTGAGTTAGTAACAGAATTACTCCAATATAAAAGTAATTAGTTACCAGGAAAAGTAACTCTTGCGTTACTTTCTTTTCTTCCCCTTTTGAGCTCGCCATTGATTTTAATGTACTCTGCATCTATGTATTTAGAAAATGTCTTTCTGCATGGCGGATCGGCACCTGCTCTCCCTGGTATTTAGCCAATGAAGGAGTCTGGGTCAGCTGTTGATAACGGGAGCATGTTCTCAACAACATACCTGCCTATCATTGCATTCAGTTCAGTCTGTGTCACAAGTTTTAGTGAAGCTGGAGCAGAAACATCCAGCTTTAGTTGCTCGGACAGCTTCGTGTCCTTCTGTGTTAGCGTAGCTCACGTTAGCCACACCTGCTATCATCATCAACAGTGTCAACAACAGAGTTTTTGGCCACTAGTGTTGTAGAAGCGCGTGCAGTTGAGAGATGCTTCATTAGATTAGAGTTGCTTAAAACGGACGTGGACAAAGGAGATTAAAGTAGTGTCTGTACTTCCACTTTGAAAACGTAATCTTTCCCTCTGGACTCGCCATTTCTGCAGCTCACCTCTGCTGGTTTGTGTGTGCTTGGCTGTGTGGTTTGTGTGTAAACCGAACACAGCCTCTGATTGGCTTACGAACTCTCACTCTACCTTAGAGAGACAATCATCACCTCTGCGGTTGTCCCGCCCCTCCCTCCTGCCTCACCGGAGAAAAATAAAGCAGCCCTGCTGCTCCGGTGGCTGAGAGCCGAGTCGGATGATAACAGCTTCAATGAGAAACTTCAATTTGTAACGCGCCACATTTTATAGTCGGTAACGGCGTTGTAACGATGGGAAAAGTAATTCATTAGATTACTCCGTTACTGAAAAAATAACGCCGTTAGTAACGCCGTTATATTTAAACGTCATTCGAACACTGGTTCAAGTTAAGTACATTTCCCCTCAATATACACTTGACGACAGAGGTCACCTCCATGGATCGTTGCTGCAGTCAGGTTGATAAACAGGAATGAAAAGTCCGATCAGTAGTATGTCAGTGTTGCGTTATAGCTTGTTTTTGCTGCCATCACTTGTTCGAAGAACAAACGGAAATAAACAAAAGCAGTTTTAAATGGAAAAAGGTTCTTAAGAGGTCACTCAACTCAATTATTGCAACTGAAACAACAAATATGTTCCTGACTCGTTGAAGACAGTGTCACAGGCCCTGAGATGCCACACATGACATACTCCACTGAAGCAGCCACACTGCAGCACACTTTGCAATAAGTTAATTCGAAGATGTCAGTGCCCCGCCCACTCTTTCTTTAATATACTGCTGCTGCACTAATAATTTGCAAACACCGCTGCTCATGAAGCATCTCATAAACCCTCCGACCCAACACTCCACCCGTTGCCCCATGTAAAGGTTATCGTCCCTCCCTAATCTCTGTTCTCTTGAGCCTGGCGTGACACGGCCGGAGCGTATCGACTCTGAAGGTTTTCACGTCATAAATCTGTTCAATGCGAGCCGACTGACAGGAGGAAGCAGCGTGCGCTCCACACTGAAGCCGAAGCATGATTTTCATATTTCAAACCTTGTATGGATTTATGTGTAATATCCTCTCGCGCATGGTAATAGGAAGCGAGGGGAAGGGAGATTATTTTTTTATTTGCAGGTCTTTGATGCAGGGGTCTGTGAGGTGCTTTTTCTTTTTGTCCGCCAAGCACCAGAAAGCTTTATTTTCTCTCTGACAGCGCTCTCTACTCCATCTGCCTGCCTATATAATCAAGTGTGCTATTTGGAGCACGGATTTTCATCCAGAATTTGCATTTTTGTGCTATATTCCTGCTGCATGTCGACACCCTTGCGCCGCGATCACCACCCCTCCTGTCAGCCTGTCCGGCAGCTGAGGAAGTGAGCGTGAACAATTAAAGGGAAAAAGGAGACGATTGTGTAACAAATCACATATTTAATGAGCCGTTTTCATTTCTGGTGCACGCGTAATGCGCTCAGGACCAGTGGCATTTGTTGCCCCTAACTAAACACTTGAGTGTCTGGTCGTCATGTTGATGGATGTAGCGTGAAAGAGGAGTGAAAATGATTTACTAAGGGAGAGACTCAGCCCCTGCATTCTCTGCTCATCGCTGCCGTTTGAAAGAGAAACGAAAAATCCCAGGGAAGGATTTCAACCTCCTCGGCTCGTGGTCATGAAAGAGACAGAGAGCTCAGTAGTGGCACAGTGAGCGCTCGTTGCCATCTTGAGCACCAAAGTCAGCAATTTTTATAAAAATGTACGAGTCATATACGGGGCTTGATGTACTGCCAGCTGCACACATTTCTGTCTTTCTCCCTCTCTCTACAGAGACGGAAATCACATTTGATCCAATTTGATAACAGAACTGGGTCATGATTTGAGAAATGTTCCTCACACCACAGCAGGGACACACACAACACACACATGCAGACACACAACACCCTCTCTGCCAGCTTAGTCTATGGCCTGCCAGCAGCCCCTCCGTTGCCAATTAATTTTATTGGGAGTTAATCATATTATTTATGGTCATTAAGAACAAGAAGTCCTCTCAGGCTCGGCACCATCAACTCAAATGAAAGATCTGGCTGTAATACTGTGGCCGTGAAGGGAGGCATTTGCCGTTTGGATTCAATAGCTTTTGAATTTAGGTGTGAAATTAGACATTCAATGAGGTCAAAGTGCGGGCTGTCAGCTTTAAATCTCTGGATTTTTGGTGCACAGTCTGGCAGACAGAAGTCGGGGGGATGAAAAACAAAAGAACCATTTCATGTTTTTACCTTACAGTGTGTCTGTCAAACCCTCCACCACCTTGGTCCAAACTGAAAGGGATCATCAGCTCTTGGATGGACCGACATGAAATTTGGCATCCATTCCCACCTTTTTGTGACTTTGGCAACTCCCCAACGTTTCATACTGTAGCACCACTATCAGGTCCATTACTTTGTTTTATGAGCAAATGTTAGCGTGCTGAACTAAGATGGAAAACATGCTTAACATCAGCACGTTAGCATTCTCATCGTGCTCCAAACAAGCGAGCATTACAGCCTCACAGAGCTGCTAGCATGGCTGCTACGTGTGCACAGCGACTATGGTTTTAGCGGCGCAATCCGGTTGGGGTGTCGGTCATAGTCGCTCTGTGAGTGGTGACATCCAGGTGGGAAAAAAAATGGCCTCCACCACAACAAGGTCAGGGTTTAGGGTCATGTCCTCAACAAACTGATTAAAGAGTGAATATGTCACCCAGTCTTCCCGCCATTAATCACATCAACTCAAGGAGGAGGTGCGGGAGACAGCGTTACTAATTCATGTCAGGGTCACTGTCTGATGGACTGGACAGAACACAGTGAGCCCCTCCAGAGTCTGCTGTGAGCGCTGTGGTGGAAAGTACATTTACTCGAATACTGTACTTAAGTGATATATCTACATAACTGAACTATTATATATCATATTTATGTCACAGCTTTTGCTACTTGGTACTTTTCAGATGAAGATTTTTCAACGTTCAACATAATGATCAATCATTAAAATAGTATCCATTTTATGGATTCAAGTACCAAACAGTGTTTGAATAACATTACACTCAGCCTACCTCAGTCAAGTATGAAAGTATTGCTTACGTGTTAACGGAAACGCAACGTAAAAATGAGAATTCTGCCATTATCTACTCACTCTCATGCTGATGGAAAGTCAGGCGATGTTCTGTCGCCCACAAAACATTACTGGAGCTTCACAGCAAAACAGAATTGCAGCATTCTCCTCAACAAATTATTTAAAAAATGTAAAAAACTAAAACACCCAACAACAACTGAAAGAAAACATAAAAGGCCTGCACAGTCTCTAAGCCCCAAAATCCCAAATTGATTTAAAAAAGATGTTATCGCACTCTTTTTTAAGTTGAAATCTTCACTGTAGCTGCTAAACTAAAAGCTTGCACCACACTGGGGGGGTGAAAGCTTGACTGTGTGTTGGGAGTATAAATAAAAATGTTTTTTAAAAGTAATCTGGGATCTCAAGGCTTCAGATATGGATCACGCTGGAAGCTGTATGGAACAATTTTATGTTTTCTTCTGTTGTTTTAAAACAAGTCTCCATCTACCTCAGTTGTCGAGGAGAACACTGCAACACTATTTTGCCGTGAAGCTTCTGAAATGTTTTGTGGACTATGCATCATCATCTGACTTTCCAGGGTGTGTAAATAACGACTCAATTTTCATTTTTGGGTGAAGTTACCCCTCAATAAAACTGATACAATATAATGACACTGGTGAGGTCCATTCTGCATAAAAGGGACTTTTACCTTTGATACTTATGTTCATTTTGTAAATAATTTTGCATGCATAATAAAAACAATTAAAAAGGACTCTTTAATATGTGTAAAATACTACAAGTTGTTGCACTTCAGTTTGAACATTGTGGCAATTGAAATGCCCTTTTCATGATCTTCAGAGCAAAACACCGGAGTGACTTTTGAGAAGGAGAAAGACACTTTGATTTGTATATATTCATTAATCCAGACTTAGAATAGCAGCACAGATTTAAAGCTGCAGTATACAGTACCTTCTGTATATACCTTGTCAAGCGGAGGATCCAAATATTCTTTCTCAAATAAAAGAGCACGCAGTTTGACAGTTCATCTGACTTTATTGAGAGATGTGAGGATCAAAGGGCAGCTAGCCATGCAAAGAACTAGCCTGGTCGTGTGCATTGAGGTGACCAAAGGGATTTCACCTGGATATAATACTGATCCTGAGCCAATCTTGGTTCTAGTCAGTGAAGGTAATGTTTAGGATAAGCGTGGTGCAGACTGATCCAGGATGGACTCTTTGTAAAAGCTGGAGTTTAAATTCAAATCTTTGCAAAAGCACACTTACACACTGTGGCTAGGCTGGAGTACAAAATAAAGTGAGTGACTAGAACGGTTGTGCATAGTATTTGAAGAGATTTGTGCTGACGGGGCTAGATGTTTATAGAGCAAAGGGATGCATATATTGGTAAGTGGGACGATAAATAATAATCTGCTGTAATTTGTAAGTGTGAAGTTAATGCCCTTAGTTGGCTCCTGGACTCAGAGCCAATATATACAATATTTTTATAAGGCTATTTACAAATACTGTCATGTTTTTATTTACAGTTATTGCCGCAACAAAGGCAGTTAAGTCACCGCCTTGTGGTTTATAATGACAGAGCAAAATGTCAAACGATGTGTGGTGACTTTGCCTTAAATAACAGAAACCATAACAGTCCCCTCGGAGTTACTTAAAAGTGTGCTGGGAGAAACATTAGCCACCCATTAAAAATTCATTTGGAACAAGACGCTCTGAGACTGAAAGTTTCACCACCACCACCTTTTTGACAAATAACACTAAGTTTGGTTTTTCATCCATCCTCCTGGAATTCACTTATTTCTTTTCTCTGCTTGTCCATGCAAGAAAAAGTACATCAAGACATCATTATGGTTGTCCGCAACCAGATATGACGGCGAGTATTACAGGACGTTACATACAGACAAACAACGCTGAGGATATAATGACAGGAAGCAGATTCTAGTGGTTGGATTTCGACTATAAAAAATCTGGTGTGTGTAAAGAGGGTGTGATTGAAGGGCGTACTGAGTAAGAAGCTCCCCGAGGTGCACGCAAAGCATTTGTCACATCAGAGCTGTGAAGAGCACGAATGTGCCGTAATCTAATCACCGGAGAGCAGCCTGAAAAACACAAACCCCAGTGTGTGTGTTTGTGTGTGTGTGTGTGTGTTTGTGTGTTATGACTTTCATTTGACCAAAATGTAGCAGAGAGACTTTTGCATTTTTTTTTACATACACACAATGTAATACCTGAATCATTTTGTGACACATATGCACATCATGAATCCATATTACAACAGCAGACGTTCAACTTAGTGAGCTGCAGTCCGCACACATAAAAAAACTGGATCGTCACCATTGAAAAAAGTGTTTGCACAAGCCACTACAGTAAACAGCTACAATCGTTCACAATCTCTTTTGTCTTGTTTTTCTCTAACAACAAATGATGACATGAAGACAGTTTTGCTCACAATGTCCCTAAGGCTTGGACACGCCTTGACATCATAGTAATGTAGTCCTCTCCCAGTGGAAATGGCTAGTGAGGTAGCCAGACTTCCTGCACACTTTTCCTCGTCAATGTGATGCTACATTTCTGTTGTTGTGTGTGTAAAAACCACACAAAAGTCAAGCTGTGCTACAAGAAAAGTAGCTCTAAAGAACTCTGGAGAAGTGGCTCGTCATCCACTCAAGCTGCTAATTCGCTGCCGCTTTTTGGAAGGGTGGAGGCGGGGTGAGGTGTTGGGTAAAACACTCCTGAGTATTCCTCCATCATAGCGAACGTCTTTATCAAACTGTGAGGTCAAGGAGAAGTGCTTCGTCATCATATTTCCAGCACGCAAGTCATGGGGACCAAGCCTCGCTTCTTGCCGCTGCTCAGTCGGAGGGAACCGTCAATCTCCTCGTTCTTCCCTACACAGATCTGCAGTGGGGGGGAGGGAGGGAGGAGCGAGTGACATTCTGTAATGTGAGAGAGTTTGTGGGCTGGGGCAAAAAAATAGTGAGCTGCATTGGAAAACCATAACATACTGTCCTTTGTGATCTCAGCTGTTTTCTGCATAAATTTACATATATTTATCCAGTGTGTGTGTGTGTGTGTGTGTGTGTGAGAGAGAGAGAGAGAGAGAGAGAGAGAGAGAGAGAGAGAAAAATTATGTGTACTTTATGTGTGTATTCACCTGGGCCTCTTTCACAGTCATCTGGCCTTTGTCTCGGTTGCCGTGGAAACCAGCGGTGACCTTCCACACCCGCTCACCAGGACGGACCCGCTGTACAAAGTTGGCCGGGAACAATCCCACCTTGTCTCTGCTCTTCCCCTGGTAAACAAGCCCGAGCAGTGACACACACAGTTAGTCTGTTAGTCATCGACAGATATAAATAGATATTTCTGTCCTGTTCTGAGGTGGCCATGGTGGAAAACAATGGCTATTTAATTGCTTGTAGTACAGAAATCTGTGACAGTGACTACATTTTAATCATCTGCCGGCTTACGTTTTAACACAAACAGCAAATCGAACAAACTACAGTCTTTGACAGTCCTTGACTAAACACCAATAATTAGATTCTTTGTGTTGTTATTTTTGTTTCCCCCGACCTGTTGCCTAAATATGCATCACATTTGTATCACAGTAACACATTGGAATTTCAATAAACCATCACAATGAGCAGAAAAATGGGAACAAAAAGAATGTTTTGTGCCCTAATTAACAACATCAGTACAAGACCAAAAAGCATCTGCATTTGTGGAGCCCTAATCCGCAGCTCCTCTCTTCAGAGACTGTGGCACACAGGCGTACAAAGCTGATGGGTGCCCTCTTAGCCGTTTTGCTCACGATGTCCAAATGTTGACATTTAAAAGGGGAGGTTAATTGTCAGCTTTCTGTAATGGGATGTGATTTGCATGGGTGGAAATTAGTCTCAATACAACAACAAAGTGTTTTGTATAATTGTAACATTTTACATCTATTCTTTTTATTCTGACATATACACTGTACCACACTCATTTACAGCATAGAAAACTCCAGAGTGTGTTTTAAATGAACCACTTACAGCTACTTAAATATGTTGCCATTTCCACTTGGAGTATAAGCTATGCAAACATGGTTACCCTGCTGCGGTATTATTGGTGCTTTTCCCTGGTGTTTCGTTTACGTGAAGACCTGCCTGTCCTTCGACAGGTGAAGGTTAGGATCTTCAGCTGCCTCATTAAACACACTCTGCAATCTGTCTTCTTCCTCTTTTCCTCTTCATGCTAACTAGCTCTGCGAACACCCACACCTGCTGTCCTTCAAGCGCATCCACCAGCTCTTTAATCTCAGTGTCTGCAAATAGCTCCGCTTTAAGAAGGAAGAACTTCACGGATCTATGTGTGTGCTGTTGACACATCTATTCAAATAAATCTGGAGATTTGTAGTTATAATATGTTATTCACCTCAGCATGGACTATCTAGAAATATAGAAAAGGGCAGAGAGAAATGTGATTATTTTGGAAAGCCTGACAGCAGTTAATTCGATTAGAAAGATTTTATTCATAGCTCACCTTCCACCAGTCCTCATTGGAGTCATCAGTGACTTGAATTCTGTCACCAGGCCTGGAGTTAGAACAAAGTGCTCGATGAGAAGACTTGCACAGAACTCTTGAAGCATTTATTATCATTCACAAATGAAACCATCTAAAATGTGCTTTTCAAAAGTTTGACATTTCAGGATATATGCCTATTTGCTTATTTGCAGAGATAGATGGCTGTATGCTGCCAGTGTCCAGTTAGCTTAGCATAAAAGACTGGTAGCAGGGGGAAACAGCTAGCCTGGCTGTGAGTCTCGCTTGTTTATTCTGTACAACCACATGCATATGGAAATCACAAGGGGTGTATATCCGGTGTGTTTCAAGCTGGAGCCAAGATAACAGTCTTTATGCCAATTTAGGGTAACTAGCTGCTTATTCTAGCTGCTGAGTGTGAGATTTGCATCAAGCTTCTGTACTATTTATGTTCACACTATGATCTTTTTGTTGCCATTTCGCTGTTGAAAGTTGAGGCCAGCTCAATTTTCATCCATAGCGTGTGACGCCAATCATGTAGCGAGTGTCCATAACTCTGAACAAAAGCACATTTCTTAGAAATATATCACACTTTACTTAATTTGTTACAAGTAAAGACAATTGTCTCTTTCATTTTGACAGGTTTTATATCAAGATGTTTTAAATTTGACTCTCATATACACGTCAGATGAGTAGGCTGCATTGGTGAGGCATCACTGCCTTCTTTTCATCATTTTCATGTATACTACTGTAAATGTCGCTTATGAAATGAGTTTTTTCTGAGTGATTGCTCTGTCCATGTGAAGAAACGCCTCATGTTTTCTTCGTGCACAGATGCATCCACCAGATTAGTGGTGGGTGTCATACCACTCTTAACAGTTTGATGCACCTACAGCGCTAAACATACACCTTTTTTTTTTTATTATTTACAGTTGCATACTCGATGCAGATTTGTCCTTCCCAGTGTGCTCACCCTCCCAATCCGAAGCCTACAACCCCCTACG
The DNA here is from genome assembly GCF_900880675.1 of Sparus aurata. Lineage (NCBI taxonomy): Eukaryota > Metazoa > Chordata > Actinopteri > Spariformes > Sparidae > Sparus > Sparus aurata. The sequence continues at coordinate 16,553,155 of NC_044206.1, forward strand.
ATCAACCCGCTGAGGAGGCAGATGGTGCATGAATGTTTGTAAAATTGGCCAGGTACACACTCTCTTACAAACACACAGTAAGGTATACAAAGAAACTTGACTGACTGTAGTTCCAAGTCGTTCTTCTCCTGAGGCAGAAACTTGTACAGAGCCACATAGGTGTGGATGGAGTGAACCTCTACTCTCTTCGGTGTCTGATAAAAAAGGAGTATCCAAAGATAGAAAGAGAAAGACGAGAAAGAGACAGAGAGGAAGGTTATTATCTGCATGTTCCTCATGGGCAGTCAGAAAAGGATGGAGAGTTTGAAGCGGGTTGACAGCGTGTATTTTCACCAAGAAAAATGAGCTGAAAGAAGAGAGGAACTGCTGACTACACACCTTCAGGCTGACCCTGTCTTCTGAATCAGCCTTCTCGCTTTCAGGAGGGGTGAGCACTGGAGAGACAGACACATAAAGACAAGAAGAGGAGGAGAATGAAAGAGACGGAAAGACAATATGTGTGGAGAGGAAGAGGGGAAGAGCGTGGGTGAAAGAGAGAGACAAAAAAAAGGGGGGACACATGGAGGGTTCTTGTCACTTTGCGGCAAACAGACGGAAGGCTGAGGCACAAGGTCATTGACTGTAAAGTGGCAGCGGTACAAACAGATGATCCCTTCTCCTGGGACTAAAGACAGAGAGGTTAAAGAACTGTGAAGAGAACACACAAAGACACACACACACACACACACACACACACAGACACACACACACACACACACACACATCACCTCTACAGTGTACTGGATCTCATTTTAATGTAGTTCTTTTACGTTCTGACATTTTCACCGCAATGTCGCCAACACGTCACATTGTGGAAGGAATCTCAACATTCCTACTTAATTTGCCTTTGAAATGAAATGAACATTTCATTTCTAAGGCAAATTGATTAAAATATTCTCAGGTTGTTTCCTCTCAGCATTAATAGTCTATTGATGATGACCCATAATTAATCTTGGCAGGAAAGCTATCAAGGGCAATTCCCTAAACAGATAAAAGGTAAACATCAAGCTTTTGTACCAGACCTTTACAGTCAAGGAGCAAAGACTTCTTTCCAGAATACTCAGTTTGCTTTGATATTGAATAATAAGAGGAAATTAACCTTTAGAAAAAGGAAGAGATACAAATAATCTACTAACCACCAGCTGCCTTGTTATACCGGAATAGTCTCTGGATCTGTCACTGGTAGTGTGTAAAATCCAACACCCTTCTTTAACAGCTTTGTTTTGTAATTTCATTGTTTTCTCTCAGCTCACATGTTTTTGACAAGAAAAAGAACTAGATAACTAATTTGTTTGAGTTGTTAGAAGAAATAATAACAAATTTGGTAGGCAGATAAGGGAGAAGTGGGCAAACTGTCACCTGCATATTAGAATACTTTGATATTTTGGGAAATATGCTTAATGACTCTGTTTTTAGCACAAAGACTGGAAACAGGAAGAAACAGCTAACAGTGCTGTACTTAGGTCACACAATCTACCTTTCAGCACCTCCATTTAGGAAGTCTCATGTTTTTAATTCCCTGTTTAGTTTAGTCACAGGAGATATGTGCCAAAACATATATGTCATTTTGTAGGAATTCTACAGATGAGATATGTGTTCATTATAGTGAGCTTGAGGCTAGAGGTGTTGGTAGGTGGATTTTGTAATCTTTGGAGACAGCTGCATAAGCTTTATCCTCCCATCTCCAGCTTTGCACTAGGCTAGGCTAACCAGCTGCTTTTATAACAAAATTAGAGATATCTATACCTATCATCTTATTCACCTCTCAGAGAGAGACTGCTCCAGAGTATTTATTCAAGAGTATTGAATATTTGTAATGTGGAACTATTCCTTTAGAGCTTTTTAGTATTTATCTTAAAACTGCAAAACAGCCAATTGTTGGCTAAAAACGTAAAAGAAATTAATTCTACTTACTTCCTGGGATGTGTTCCTCTTCAGCTATTGGCTGGTTTTCTAGTTTGTCTGGCTGTTTTTCCGCCTATAACACAGAAAGAGTTGTAGCCAGCAACGTCGACAATATTCCTGGTGTGATAAATTGCCAACATGAATGTATATGTCTGTGTATTTTATGTGTGTTTTTGTACCTCATGACACGGTGACTCTGAGATACTGCCAAAGCTGGAGCGACTCATCTGAGCCAGCGACGTCCCATAGCGCAGTGCTTCATACACAGGGTCAAGAGTGCCATTATCTGCCTCTACACAGGGCCAGACAAGATGGAACAAAGCAACACGTGCAGTTTTATAGCTGACACTATACACACAGTGGCCTGGCAGGCATCAAGGATCGAAGGCCACAGACATGGTGATTAGTCATCCTGAGATTAACAGTTTTTTGGTACCATCACTCACCCTGGGCAGCAGGAGCCTCTGTGACCACACCCAGTGCATCAGTGGTTATCAGAGGAGAGCTGAAGTTCCTCTTGAAAGCTCCTCTCTGACAGACCGGCAGGGACAAGGAGAAAAGAGGAGGAGAAGGACAAACGTTACTTGAGGCTGAAATAGCGATTAAAGGGCAGATCTAATATTTCTGTGTAAGACAATACCTGTGTGGTTTTATCTGGGAAAGGTGGGAACAGCACAGTATGTGAGATGAAAGCTGAGTATCTGAAGATGTGTGTGTTCTTTCAGTATTTCAGCTCAGCTCAAACCTCCTATGAATGACTTTGATGCAGAATTTTTGCATAACAGAAAATCTTAGCGGGGGGAAATGTGAAAGCACCTGCAGTATGTTACTCGTTAGACAAACTGCACACACACTGTGCAGTTTGAAGCAGGCTGTGAAACCAGGACATTTACATGAGTCAAACACTAAAGCCCACTCTCCTTCTCTAAATTCCTGACCTTAAATGCATTTTAAGTAAATCACAAAAAAAGTTTCATACGTGAGTAGTTTCTCCTGTGGGCAGAGTTCCTCTTTTGGTGACTTATAACTTGACAGAAAATAAATTACTTGGAAGTTAAAGACGTGATGACGCAAATTGGTTTGTTTATTTCACTGAATATCATCAATCATAATACACATTCAATTCACTGTCATACTTTTTGAACAGGCTAGATAAATTGGTGAAACTGCAGGTAGGACTTGACTTGGGACTTGACTCGCCTTTACTAAGGACTGGAGCTGACTTGACACAACCCGTGACTTGACCAAGAAAAATGACTTGGGACTTGCTTGAGACTCGAACCAAATGACTTGAGTCACAGGTCTGCTTGTGAGTGACATCCAAAAACCTTTTGATTGATTTTATGTCAAGCTGCATTTTCGTTTTTCATCCAAGCCTGCCAGTTAATGGAATGTAGGCGGAAGAAGAAAAGAAATGACGAGTAATCTCTAAAGAGGCTAAATGAACAACATTGACATACTTTTCCATCTTGACTTATGTAGGTTACATCAGCTGAGAAGATCTACGACACATCATTGCACTAACTGTTATAGCTGACTCGTGGTGGCAATAATACACTCACCATTAGTTTTAACAGGGACTTTCTGAAGAAATGCCCTCGGCCACTGCTGTACGTCTAATGGAGTGTGACTAAACTTATTTCTTATCTGCTCTCAAGCTAATTCACCCACATGGTCTGCGTATTGAGGCATTACAAATGTGTGCCTCTGTCAAAATGTGGATCAACCTGCACAGATCTGCTACCGTACAACTTTGTTATCCGATTCTTTATTTAGCAAGAAGAATATGTTTAGTACATGACTCATCGGATTAAATTACAAAGTCCTGTTTTTGACAGAGGCTGTGATGAATCTGTTCTGCGCTCTCTAAATAGAAAAGAGTTTATAAAGATAGAATAACATCTTTTTAATCTCGGATTCTCTTTTCATCTGGTTTACAGTAAATCATTTATGCTGAAAATAACATGAATTCAGAAAAACCTCTTTAATCTTTGGCTTGTGTTTCTGCCGTCCTGTGATAAAGTAAGTGTGCAGATAAATCCTTAACCCACTGCCTGATCCATGGATATAATTTTACCCTGGCGGAAGCCTAGAGATATTTTGTATTCTTGTGTCTGAAAGTGTGTGAAAGTCAAAGTCAAGAAATATTTTTAGTTATATGGAGGAAATAAATCAAAATGACTGCCATGAGATTTGACAGATCCTGTGAGTGTGGACCTTCTGAGAAGCACAGAAGTCATCTGAAAGTGAAACATCGCTTTAAGGTTGTACGGGAGTGTGATGGCGGCTCTCACGACTGACAGACAAGAATTTGCCCGGAATCTCTTCTTTATCTCCTCGCTCACAGAACACAAACGTCACCTCTAGACTGAAATAACTGCATGAAACTCTGTGGTGACACACAACTGAACAGGGTGATTTCACGAAAGCTTTATCTATTTTAAACGAATGATGCAAATATAATAATACACCCCTGACCAACATATCTAACTCTAGCTCAATACAGGCATGTACTCTTTTAGTTAAACCAAAACCACATTTTGTTACAATTTAAATCAGCCAGTCATGTTGTTGCTGTCAAAGTCTAAACTTGTTCTCCTCTCTGCTGCTGTCAGCTGGCGTGTCAGTGCAGACTCCACCTCATCACATCCAGGGCTCCATCAGTGGGGTTTCCTATCACGGCTTCAACTTTAACTAGTCCTAACTAATCGCCAAATACTCATACTGTATTTTCTCAACTGATGCACGAGGCAACGAAATCTGAATCTGAAAATCCAAGACGATGTCATTAAACTGCTTGTTTTGTCCAACCACACAATACTTTCAATATTTATTTTTGGTGAATATTGTTTGCACTTGCCAAACCCTCGCCTGCAAAAAGTCAAACTGTTGTTGTAAAATGGAGTAAATGTAAAAGTGGAATAAAGGATTTGGGGATTTGGGACACTCCAAGTAAAGAGACAGTAGAGGGTACAGCTCTGGCAGAGTGTCTTGGAGTTTTTGATGCTTTTTTTCCTGAGTATTGTTTTCATTATTTGTGTTTGAATCTGTCACAAAGCACTTCACAGGAAACACGGGACACAAACAAAATGAAAGAGCTCTCTGTAAATAAATTTGGCAAACGCTTCACTTACTGTCATATTATGCTAATTAATGGCTGACAATTGTCCTCATCTGCTCTGAAGGCGTGGCAAAATGATGTGCTCAGATTTGAAGGTAGATAAATGATTTCCTCAGCATCGGAAAGCTTAAATATTTGCTTTCACATGCAATGGCCAAACACCTACAATCCCATATCAACATATCAGTGACGGTGACTGCAGAGCATGACTGGACAGAGTTGGACTTGCTGAAGTATAAGAGAGCAGACAGGCTGAAATTTCACACTTTGCTCAGTAGAGATGGACAGATATTAGGATTGAGCTCTGACTGCTGACAGAGGAGACACACAAGTTCAGATGAGGATGGGTGTGTGTGTGTGTGTGTGTGTCTAACTCTTCTTTCCTGGACAAGCAATTACTTTGTGCAGTGATCAGCAGGCCTATTTCTTTAACCAGACTATAATACATCTTTAGGTTCAATTAACATTGATTAGCAAAATGTTGTCATGATTCCAAAGCAATTTAAAGCTGTTTGATTCTGGAGATGTTTTAAATCGCTTGGTCACATGTGGGTGCACTCAGCAAATCGACTGAGAGCGACCCAGAGGAGCTGCAGTCATCGATATCCCTTCCTTTATTCTTGATTACACTACTTTACATACAAACATACATTACACTAGCGTTGGCTGGTAATTTTTTCACCTTGTGTGTGTTATAACGGCAAAATGTGGCCCTGGAGACACCTCTTGTAGTGGGATCTAACACAGAAGTGGTTTTGAGTATTTTGCCAGGTGTCTATTTGTCTGTGGCCAGATTTTGTCACCATGATTGCATCATAACAGGGAAACGTGCATTAAACTTCACAAGTGTCTAGTTGGGATCAAAATCAAGGCTGAGTTTAAAGATGCATGTGGTCCGAGCAAAGGGGGTAGGGGTAGGGGCAGAAGTGTCGCGGCTGGCGTGATCCTGTCACAAGAGGGTCTCTAGTTACTGTTTGTTATGAAAGATGAGCAGCACAAGAAACACTCACAGTTTAAAATGCAATTCATCGTTCTGAAAAAGTATGGCGTAACACAAAAAAAGAAATACCTGAAAAGTGTACAAGTACACTTGGTTACCTTCCATCACTGTGGATATGTGAACTCTACACAGCACTGATAAATTATTGAGTAGTCACACAGAAGTCTCCTGCTCCTCCTCCTACATCACTGCTCTGTCTGCCCTCAAGTCATCCCAACAGTGACTGACTGGCATTTCTACTCCAGAAAGACGTTGGCCAAACAGACTTAACATTTCTTCTTCATCAACAACAGGACAATTGTTGCCAAAAATATGCTCTAAATTAGTTTTTTTCCTCCATTTCCATTTTCAAATCACGTAACCTTACAGCACTTAGAAAGCATAAGCAGTCTATCTGCACACAAAAACTTTGGATGACGCATTTTGGTTGACCCTCAGCAAATCGCGGACCTTAAGTTATGTAGATGTGTAAGAAGTAGCCTCAAATTCCATCCAGTTTCAGTAAAATGCCTAATCCTTGCTTTGATGAGTGTGCAGTGATCGAAAAGGACACTGCTGAGGGCTTGGCGAGAGCCTGCCGTGTCATATCCTCGAGGGATTGTGTGCGCCTCAAAAACACTGAATTTCACACTGAATTAGCCAGACCAGCTGGTACAGGGAGATATTGATTTTCCAACACAGTTGAGAAGGCAGGAAGGAAATGTAGCATCCAGACAAGCGAGAGGAAGAGAGGAGGGGGTTATGAGAGAAAGCGGCACATGTGGAGTAAAAGGACAAAAAGGCCGAGTGAAGAAATGTTGGGACCTGGCCACGGAAACTTTATCAGTGTCATCCTGCTCTGCTGCTGTTTCTCTCATGGCTTTTATAGCTGGGAGATAATTTTATCCCACTGCAACCCTTTCACATGTTTCCCAGTGTCTCAGCCGACATTGCACAGCCCTGATCTATCCACAATACATGTATAACCTCTACCTTTTTGTCTCTTCTGGTTTGAAATGGGCTTTATCCTCTTCAAACAAGATGGGGGCTTTGGGGCTAAGCATATTACCAGGACTAAATGCTATGCCAACTGACTGAAAGAAACAATTACAGCATCCAGATGCTGGTTAATTCTGCTGACACAATGCATTCTGGGTCAATCTCTGGCCGACAGTGAACTCATTCATTTCTAGTAAGTTTTACAAACAACACGGAATAGAAACATGCAATTAGCTACGCAAGAAACATGTATGCTCATGGTAAGCTCGGATGCTGGGACATAAATACAGCAAATGTATAAACCAACCAGGAACCACAAATACAGTGAAACTAAAATAACAAAACATGACAAAAAGTCAGTGAAGTAAACATGGTGCATTTGAGTTAACTCATGATGATGAATGGACTAATAATGATAAAATAATCATCCAAATGCTCCTTCATTGACCAGTTGGCAAATGTGGCTACTTTTGCAAGATTTTGGAAGAGCTTCAGAGAGTTTCACACCCCTCTTAACACCAGATGACCACATATCTACGGGGGTCAAATATCTGCCAGACAAGTGCCAGACACTTGTAGAGGAACTTCGTGTTGCTATATATTTTATGTGGGCAGTAAGTAGTGACTGTTAGCTTCATAAAGGCGCATTGTGCGTGGTAGTGAAATGTAATGATAGTCTGAGGTGTTCTTACCTTGCCGTTACAGGGCTGCTGGGAGAGCTCCGACGAGCACCAGAGGTGGGCCGCCAGTTTACAGGCTTTACAACGCAGCCCCTGCTTGGAGTTTCCTGCGTAGACATGAAGCAGTTCACTTTTACAGGTAGCCGTCTTTAGGCTAAGGAGCTGACAATTTTTCTTTTGTCAGCAACAGGTCACACAAGGCCACAGAGCAAGGCAACATCTCGAGTGGTAAAGGTGATGGGAGCAGGAAGACAGACAAACAGTATTGTGAATGCTGCATTTTTTCTTTAATGGTGTTCACATGTCACATTCTCAAGGATTTGTGACTGCTTTCTGTTCTTTGTATCTCAACATGGCTGCATATTTTCCATTAGTGTAATATCCTGATGTAACTAGCACGGCTGACCTACCTTGGATCATGTGTTTGCATCGCTGGCAGCTGGTAGGCCTACGGAAGACATGCTCCTGGAAACAGTGGGTCTTGACTGGCTGGGCCTGAGACTTTGGCTGGATTTTGGAGGTCATGGACAGTTTGGGACTGACAGAGGGTGAGTGTGATGACAATGAAGGGTTGGGACTGGCAGACGGGGATTGGGAGGGAGAGCGCTCATAGGCCAAGGGGGATTCTGAGAAGGGGGGAGGAGATGGTGGGGGTGGAGGTGCGGTGATGAGGGCCGAGGGAGGGCGGGATTCGCCGTTGCTGCGCTGGAAAAAGTTGTCCACACTCTTGCTGCGCATGACTGATTTGAAGGACAGGGAGCGTTTCAACCGCTGCAACTGAAGACAAAAACAAAAGAGAGGATGTGTGGGTGTCTTGGGTCAAATTACAAGTAGCTCCAAACAAGTAAGAGCAAACAGCTCAGAGGAAGTGTTGAGGGAGGGTTCTTCACAAGGATATGAAGCAGTCATCAAGTGGAAGGTGTGTCAGTATGTCAACATATAAACCAATCTTGGTGCGTCTATTTGAGCTGGGAAGTTGGAATTTCCGAGTTCATCGACCTCATCAACCCCATTCTCAAAATCCAAGATGGCTGCTCCAAACATCAACAGAAAAAGTAGTAGAAAATACTGTTTATCAGCATTTCTGTCTTATTTCTGTCTTATTTATCAGTCTTACACACAGTATTGTCCAACGTCTATCTGTTGACATTGACATGATGCTTCAGTGTTTGTATGAACAAAATACAGTGGAATGCCTTGTCATCAAATGGTATTGCTAACAATGGCTAACCTAACCAGAACTGGTACTTCTGACTTGTTGTACTGGAATTAAAAGCTCCACTTAAAAGGCCCTAAAAGCCCTTTTTTATCAATCAGCTACTCATTGGGAGAGATTGGATTCTCCATAAACACATTTCTACCAAAGTTATAACAGTTTTTGTTATTTCACATCTGTGATTTCTATATACTGTGTTTGTTTTTAACCGTGCTCTCAGAGGTCTGTTTGCATTGTTTGCTTGTGTTTCCAGGCCCCTGCCAATTAATACCTGATTAAACCAAACCCAAGTGGTCCTGATGAGCCTATTGGCAAGGTTTTGATGTAAAGCTCTTGATAAAACAATAAATATAACTTTGATTGTTAACATTTTAGTGATGGGTATATAATGTTATAGAAAATATTAAGGATTTAAAAACAAGCGAAAGTGATTGAGGCCACACCCTCTCTATTAAGTGGGACAATTCACACAGCAATCAGTGAAATGTTAAAAGCAGGAACAATAGAAGTGTCCAGCTCTGGGGGATCTGCACTGTTTGAACAATCAGTCTGTTAAACAGCTCTACCCTCTGACTGTCCTTGCCCTGCCAGGCTGGCTTCTGATCCTCTATCTTCAGCTTTTTCCCCTGTTTCCTTACATCACAAATTTGCCATCCCTTGCGGATCCACTGGAGTCAATACCCCTTAAAATTCACGTTTGATTAGTTTTATTGAGCGGCCTGCACCTTCACATCTGATGCAGTCAGTGATGCGTAGCAAACAGTGTGTTTATCTTTGACTCTGCCTGCCTCCATTTCCTGCGCACTTGCCATCCAGTGCTTTTGGCAACAATGAAGGGGTGCTGATAATGACAAACAATTACGAGGATTTAGGAGCAATAGGATCCAATGTATGGATAATAAAAACTGCTGTGGACTCATACATCAAGAGAATGGCCTGGAGAATGAGGGCAAGGATGTAATAGGTCCTTCAGAATGAAGAGCACTGCCTCAATTTACACAGAGCTCATTAGCGGTCCATGTTGGCGACTGGTTTGAGGGCATTGTTTTGTTACATTGTGTTTATTTTGTGGTATTAACATGTTTCTGCTTGTAGTGATCTAACAGAAGTCAGACATGTTCCCTCTGTTACGTATGTTTTATCCCAGTTTTATGTATTTTAGCATCCTCATCATGTCTATTGCACCTTTGAGCTTTGAAAGCCACCACATCGGCCATCTCACTCCTGTGCAGAAAATTTGATCAATAGCATTGAGCAGGTTCCTCTTTTTCTCCTTTAAGCTACAGATTCACAGATGCCAATTAGTTTGAGTGATGAAAAGCGTCCTCACTGTTGACTCATTAGTGAGTGCCTCTCGTAAATGTTTTCCTACAGGGAGCTGAGTCCAAGCTTTCCTTAATGGCCTTTTCTTGGCTCGACCGGTGGGCCATTCAGTAATGGATGTTCCTCTCTATTAGATTTTTAACTTATCCGACTTTGTTAATCTTCTCTGTGGTGAAGGCCGGCCTTTACTCCAGCTCCAGAGGGGAAAAAAAGAACAATTTCTTTTAGAAACAATCTAGGCAACACATAAATGATAATCAATAGATTAATATGCCTCCTTGAGCTTTTACAAAGATTAAAGAACAGAAGATAAAGGGATACTTTTTTTTTTTTTTATGGATTGAATAATCATAAAAATTTGACTTTCTTATTAACATGAGCCAGTGCTTGAGTATCTATTCACCTAACATCCATAAAGAATCTATATTGTCGCCATGCATGCATTGATGAACGCGATAAATAATTGTGGAACTAATAAAACTTCAGTGGGGTGGCTTTTACGCCGTCCCTCAGTGGATCTATTATTCAGCAGTTTCTGTTTCTTCAGATTCTGTATCTACATTATCCCATTTGTCTTATCCTACAGAGTTCAAGCTTAAGCAGCACAGTCAAAGAGGAAGTGCAAGTGTTTTATGACTGTTCTCAAAATGAAAGAAGATGCAATGTAGTTTTTGTAGCTTGGCAACTCCTCTAGGCACTTCCACAGTTCATTACAAGGCCAAGCTGAATCACAATTAATGGTAAATGATAAAAGGACTGTAATTTTATAGCACTTTTCTAGTCGTAGCGACCACTCAATGGGTTTTGGTTCGCGCCCACTTACATTTAAGGGAAATATTTGTTGCCTTACTGATACTGGAATTTTGGGGCCAATGCTGATACTGGTATATATGAGTAAAAAAATCAGATGTAGATATATCCACTGATATTCTATATAGACTCTGTATACAGAACGTATACATAAACACACTTTTTTGCTACAATCCCTTAAATGTAGTTATCAACGATTACAACACAGATATGTTATGGAGGAAGGATATTTTTTCTTAAATTCTAAATGACTGCAAGCATCTTTTTTGCATTATGGTTTGCAATAAAGTTTTTATATCAGCGCATAGAGGACAACATTTACACTGATGCTGATATATCTGTATATATATTGATAGGTCGATATTGGCGGAAAATCCTGACTGATCAATATACAGGTGGGCTCTAATTCGCACCACAGGGATAATGACATTTTAGACGAAAACATGCTTCCAACAGTGCGTCCCTTTCCTCATTTAAATAAAAATGTCCTAAAGCACAAAGTGACATCTAACTGATTCTGTCTATCTGCCTTCCTTCAAAATCTTGAGAAAAGCATTCCCTTAGATGTAGGTGCTGTTAATGCTATTGGCTTTGTGATTAAAGGGGCTCTGTAGAAATCTCTGTTGTACCGGAAGCTTGTTGTTAGTTTATGTTAGCGGACTCAATTTCTAATTTGGCTACTATTGCTCTCTTAAGCCGAGCAGAGAGAGGCACTGAGACGAGGCACTTGAGAACATGCAAAATCCAGAAATCCACAGTCCAGCAGCATTAAACAACTTCAACAAATTGTCCACACCACAGGCTTGCATAGGCAACTAATAGAGAAGGGTATAGGTCTCGTTTTTCATGTCACGTTACAATGCGCTCACATACGACCAATAAAGAAGTGATAAATGTATATGAATTGATACAAACTGTGAAATAGAGCCCCTTTAATTGTTCAATAATCAGTGCTCCAATGTTTGTGTGTCCACATACTTTAGGCCATGTACAACAGCGTATCTGACATTCAGGACCAAGGTCAGCTCTATTGTACAAATGTTTTCTCCTCTTACAGGCTCTGTAATCGTGCACTGTAGTTTGTATAACAGTTAAATATACAAGCAGTTTCATGAGGATGCACTTGCTCTGATTCGTTCGTTGAGTTCTTTACATATTAACACAAATTAGTAGAGAGAAGCACTTCATGAATCCAGTTAATCATATCTAATCTGCTGTCAGTGCACATTACAAGTACTCATACAACAAAGATACGATTGCACCCGCTTGAGTTTATCGAATTTGTAAGCTGCAGGCCATAAAGCTGCACACACACACCACTATCATGATTATCTCCTAACATTTATGGTTACTCTTATAATTGTGTTATAATCTCACAATGTGTGTTAGTATAGTTGCTGGTTGGAGACATGTGTGAGTGCGTTCACAGACATGAACAAAATTAGCCAGCTTCACTGTGCCTTCTTATATCCCATAAGATCCTACAGAACAGAAATCAAAAGCACAGTTCTAATGAATGCAAATCTCTATGTTTCTCCATGGCACTCTTGTGTCTCTCTGTAAGGTTTTGAAAAGTCTATTTATGGATCAGAGAACTGGGGACCCATCACACTCTGAACTACTGACAGCAATTAGCTCATCACAGTGCATGTAGCGTAGTGTCACTGTAGTTTGAGGAAGAAGATGAAGCAAAGAATAAAACGAAATTCTGAGGGCAGTGAAAGAGAGTGAGGTAAAAAAAAAAATTGGTAAAACAGATGGAAGAAATGGGAGAAGGAGCACAGTGAGAGAAGAGACAGACTGAAAATACACACCACCAGCATCAACCCCCGTCGTCTTTGAAAGCCCAACAATGCACCAGGGCCTTTCTCTATCACACCTCTGACAGGCAAACGGTACAGTGGAGAGACAGAGCAGACGTCTCAGCCTTGTTCTTTGGCTGTTTAAAAATGAGCACAGCGCAGCCATGTTTGGTGAAGGCTTCTATAAATAGGCTGTTGTGAGGAATGCATGGATATATTAATGATTAAGTAGTGGGAGGGGTTCACACAATATGCCAGTTAAAAGCGAAAAGTCTTCCTGCTGCCACTACAGTACAACTGCAGATGCAGTAATGTCTAAGCTTCGGGAAAGAGGATTAAACTTCCTTAAACTGAACGCGATGTACTCAATGTAATGACATAGTCTTCAGCTCACGTTATGCATGCGTGTGCACAGCTGTGAAAAATGTAAACATTTAAAAAGCGACGAAAATACAAAAAAAACCTGCAATACTGCCATAAAAAATACCATGTCATTACACCATTACGCTGACATAACACTGCCCAGTGTGCGATTTTAGATAGCATGCTGGTGTTGCCAGAGGCAAAAGAGGCGTGACATCTAACACAACAGCATCGAGTGTTACTTACGCTGGACAGCAATACTGCTTTATAAACAATAACAACAATGATACATTGCTACAGTCGCTGTTCACATTCTGTAAACACTGTACGACTGGAGGCAAACATAGATGTATATAAAGGCAACATGTATTTGCACTCAGAATCGTACGAGAACAGAATTAGTTGCTTTTCCTTGAATTTCATTGAACTGCTGCTAGCTGCTTTTTAAAACTCCCAGTAGTGGTTTGCACACATAAAATGTCTTTAAAATGGCCTTATGGCTCACCCGCTTTATCAGTTACCACCTCTGCTGTCGACTTGATTGCTTGATTGATTGACTGATTGAAATCTTTATTTCAAACATGGCCAATTTTGTGAAACAACAATTATTTATTTTTTATTGCAAAACGGTGAGCAACTCACCTCGCCAGTGTCTGCCAAATTTTGCCCACTGCAGTGTTTTTCCCAGGACATCTCTAGCTGCTGATGATATGCAAAGTAAGAGTGAACACACTGGAAATTTCTTGCAGTGACCTGAGCGTTGAATTAAAGATGACCTCATTAGGCACTGCTCCAGTTGGACCTTGCTGAATAAAAGTGCACTTACTGAAACAACCTTTTTTGGAAAGTTGTAATGCCTCACTGCACAAGCTGCATCGCTGGTCTTATAGGGCTTGGAACAAATTGAAAACTTCCCATGAAAGAGCCAAACTAATTTAGACTACAGTTTTTCAGTACAAAAAAAATATGTATCCATCTCCATTAAAGGGGATTTTAAGAAGCAACCTGAGGAATTCACACCATCCAAAAAGCACTTATGAGATATGAAGGTATTATCATATTTAGGTTTGATGACATGATCTTTGTCCGACAGTTTCAAGCTGCTTGGGAGGTTCATCAAATGTTTTACACTATATTACTCACCAAATTACACAACTTTAAAACTCAACAGATAGAGATTGGAGGAAGGGCTAAAATAATTTTATTTTCAGGACTTTCCAGAAGAGAAAAGGGAACCTGAAGTGAACCAGAGGTGTCGTTGTCACCAATTACACTGTATGTAAATATCTCGGGTGAAAGAAAAACCTGTGAATCAAGATAAATCATTTTCATATCTCCCGTCATTGTCACGTTCACAGCTCTGTGTGGCTCTTGAATACCTGGCTGTTGTTTAAGGAGCTGTTTCTTTGTGATCCATGAGCCTCTTCTTGCTCGCAAAGACTTTGGCAGATCACAAGCTGTCTGCCTGAGTGTGCAGAAAAAGAAGCTTGCATTTCCAAATCCAGCCATTTAAAAGGCTTATCTGCACAAGGAGCTTTTGCAGTTAGCATTACGTGACTCTTCAACTGCCCTTTTACTTTCACACAGTGGTGAAAGAACAACACTCACTGGGGTGCTCATAACAAGTCTGCTACCCTTTATTACCCACAAAGGCTACTTTATCCAACATTCAACACACACATCGGGATTAAATTGGGATCTTCCAGATTTAAAACCTGCTGAGTACTTACTGAAAGATATGTCTAATGTATCACATACTGCTTCCTATGTTGGTAGACCTGATTTTTAATTATGTTCAGAAATCTTTATTTGACATAAAACGTGGAATAAATGGAAGAGGAAGAAATCCTTCTATGCAGGGGATGACTTATTCAGTTGATAAACCACACTCTTCTAACATTTCGCTTTGTACTTATTTCATGTTTTCTCAGTGTGAGTCTGACATTCTGAACTGTGAAGATCAGAACTATGTATTATAAAACTTTATTTTCTTCATTCCATTACATCATCAACTTTGCCTCTCAGAGACAGAATAACCTCGGTAGTTAACTTAAAGCAGCAGACTAAGGTCAGTACTAAACAAAGGACTAAATTAAGTCCATATTTATTCCCAACGGACTCTGCTCTAACCCTGACACTGCACATGGTACTCTGCTGGATCAGCAGGATTTCAGAACTCAATCAAGGACAGTAACTCAATGACTTCATCGTTAATCACGACAGTGCTCGGTCAACATGGTATACATGAGCACAACGGGGACACTATAAAGTATGAAAAAGTTTGATAGAACAGTGGTGATGTCCTATTCTTTGTGCGTTTTCTATCCATGTGAATATCATCTCCTCCTGTTACTCTCACTGTGTCTTTATGTATCTGTTTTCTGTTCTTAATATAGATTGTATCACAGTTCAGAAGGACAAGTCAATCGTTCTGGCAGGAAACACAAACATATAATGGTCTGTCTGTTATAAGTTAGGCTGGAAATGTATGTATCTTCCTGCTAAAAGCGATATGAAAGAAACAAACACAAAGAGGTGGAATACGCTTTGTTCAGAAATGTCATCCATGCAGAATAATCAAATGAACGGTACAGTCCCATGCTGGTACACATCAGAGAAGCTCTGCTGGTGCATTTTCTAATTAAAGAGGTTCAGTTGCCTTGTGAGACAGGAATTCAGGGGTGAACATTAAAGAGAAGATTACATGTCACCACTGCCAAAACTAATTAAATAATATAATATCTTTTTTCAATTTATGACTACACATTTGCGTTTAATAATTTGTTTTATGGAGTGTAAAACTACCAAATTGGAATTTGACTATTTTCATGTATGAAATTTTATGAAAAGTAATTTTAAGAATAAAAACTGAAGATAAAAGAGGAGTGAAATAGAGAGGTATTAATCAAAAAAGAATGTCTGCTTGTTCGTTCAGCTTCATTTGCCTCGTCTTTTCTTCTACGCAGCTCCTGTTGTTTTTCCTCATACTTTCACTCACATTCTCTTGTTCCTAACAAGAACTGTGGCTGAAACAAGACAATATGGGAAAAGAAAGAGGATGGGAAGAGAAGAGACAGAAAGTGGGAAATATGAGGAGAGGTGAAGTGCAGGTGGAAACAGACGAGGTTTTGGGTTTCATATCAAACGCCAGCGGTCAACAGAAAAGAGAGAGGAAATACATACTCTAAGAGGAGAGCAAGAAATTAATTAGATGAAGAGGGGAGAGAGAGGGCTGATAAGGAAGTCAGAGAACTTTGTGAAAGTGAGCGTGAAGGGCAAAGTGGGAGAGAAGCTTTTCCCATCATTTTACCTCATAAAAATGTCTTTGTGTTGGCTGAGAAAGCGATGGGCCGTGTGTAGGCCCTGCGGACCGAGGTACAGCACCACCTTGCATTATCAGCATTTACACCCACTGTCTTTTGGGAATATTAAACTTTATGTTGTGGCTGATTCTCTGCACAGCTCTCATTTCCTCCACTAATAAACTATGTAGAGTTTAAAGGAATAGTTCAACATTTTGGGAAATAGGCCCATTCAATTTGTAGTCAAGAAGTTACTGAGGAGATCAACACCAGTCTCATGCCAGTAAGGCAAATGCTTCTATAAACTTACACACTGCCTAGTGTATCTGCAGGGGACAAGATTTTGATCCTCAGTCCTGGTTGCCACAAGCCAAACTTGGCAAGAAAACACCTTGGTACTGAATTCTCAGTATGAACGAGTTCACTGGGACCTGCCAGTCTTGCCACATTCAGCACTACTGGCAACTGTGAACATCAGTTTAGCATAAAGACTGGAAACAGATGGAAACAGCTTGGTCCAAAGACAACAAAATGCACCTGCTAAAGTGTGCCACCCCTTCATCTTAATAATTGACGGTGTAAAAACAACAATTTGCTGTTTAACGGTGGTTATGCGGCAGATCTGTGCTGGTTGACTGATAGCTGTTCCTGGTCAAGTAAAATTCTTGCAAACAAACGTTGTAGTTTAAACACAGATTTTGTACAGATTAAACACATGAGATACTGCGCGATGACATGTCAGCTTTAGAGATCCACATAGGCATACTGCGTAACTATACAGACATGAGAGTGGTTTAGATCGTCTCATCTAATTCCAAGCTTTTCTTGTCATCCACTTGAACCCACTTCACTTTAAATGCACAACACTTGAATGGCATGTGCTCCAAGTGATTAGAGAGGAATAATAATATTTTCGGAGCAATCACCTTGCCCGTAGGTGGAGGAGGTGGAATAACTCCCCATTGTCTGTCACAGCCACATTAGCGGCACTCTAGAAAGCTGGTATGGCCATTTAGCACTGTAATAAATACTCTGAGAGCCGAGGGACGGTTGAGACGGAGAGGGAACGGAGAGTGAGAGATGAAAGAGACAGAGCTGGATGAGGGGATGAGAAAAGATCGCATAGAGACAGGAGGGAAGAGGAACTGAGAAAAGGCATGTAAGCAAAAGGGAAAGCAAAAGGTGGAAATTGTTATGGAAGGAACAGAGGAGGGAGACAAGTAAGAAGATTGAGAGTGACAGGAAGTAACATGTGAAGCTCGAGAGAAACCCTTGTGCAGAAAACTCTTAAACAGATCCCAGTTGTAACACATATTTAATCTCTCCCTTCCCTTTCCTCTCCATTCTTCCTCACGGGATGTGGAGCAGTCCTGGCTGCCAGCAGGGGCTTGGCAAACACAGAGCTCCACGGCTGACGCAGCTCGGAGGATTGTTTCCTCCCAGTTCTGTTTTGTCTGGACGGCCGTTTGTGTGAATTATGACCATGCCCCTAGCAAGACACAGCAAACATCTGCTAGCTGATTGGCTCATAAATTCACGCAGCACCTCAACGCCCACCATCCATTGTGTTGTCTGTAGTCAAATAGAAACAACAAGAGGCCCGTCCTGCCAGGCTTGTTCCAGCTCCCTGTGGCGAGGACCGACAAAAATCAGCCTTAATGTAATTTGCTGCTCTCATTGCTGCTGCAATTAAGGCTGCTCTTGAAGCTCATTTGAAAATGTTAAAAGATAAATGTGATGCAGGAGATTTAGGTCAAGTCAGTAGCAGAGAATTTACTGAGAACAGTGTCACTTTGAAGTTCAGCTCCACTTTTTGTCAAGAAAGATCCATCAGCATAAAGAAGACCGTCTATTTTTAGAAAATTACAAGATTGGACTGAGGTTGTTATACACCTCTGGATTACCAACAAGGAGGGGACTGCTTTTTTGTCATGCTTCTCCTGCTGACGTTGAGGCTATGACTGCAATGAACAATTGTTTTAATTTTCACAATTAATCAATTAATCTCATACTCTTATCAAATGTCATATTGTGGAAAAGGCTCGCCACAACGTCCCAGATCACAAAGTGACGTCTTCAAATTTCTTTTTTTGGTCCAACCAAGAATACAAAACCCAAAGACTCTTCATTTATGATAGTAAAGAGAAAAAAAAAAGAGCAAATCCTCACATTTATACAGCCGGAACTAAATTTCTTTGATCGACTACACAATGAAGTGCCTAATCGTTGCATCTCTACATGAGGCACCTTTTTAAAGAGGGTCAAAATCTCTCATGAAGGGCATAGATGGCAGCAAAATATGGATAGACTAAGAGACACTTATCACGCCTCCGCAAAATAATTAGTAATTAAAGTCATTAAATAATAAGTATAAGGTATAAAGAAGCAGAAAATGGTAAAACTCAATTAAGTACCTCAAAAGTACAGTACTTGAGTAAACTTTAGTTAGTTACATTCCATCACTGGTTGTTCTAATTTTTCACACGAAGATGATATATTCACTGTAAATGTGTATCAGTGTCCTTGATTACTAATTTTCATTATCGGTATCAGCCCTGTAGACCATATCAGTCGACCCCCACAGCATAAACAAAACTAGAAAGGCACTCAACAGAGCTGATCCCTCCGCCAAGGCCCAACAGTCCCCTTTAATTCAATCAAGCCTAATCCTTCATCAAATTCAATAGCCCTATATCACTTTAAACCACCCGTAACTGCTTAACCATAATTTAAGATCACCAGATCAGCATCAAACTGTACTCACTCACAGATACCAGCCACCTAAACAAAACTACTGCAATCAAATTAATCTTTAACTGTGTTTATTGTGTGTTTTGTCTCTTTTCTGCCAAACTAATTACACTTATAACGGGAGTGTAGAGAGGTGGAGAGAATGACGCGGTAAAAAAATCATATCAATACACCTATTAAAAACACTGACTAGTGAAAAGACAACCACATAACTCTTAAACAAATGATGCACAATAGCTAAAATCTTCACACGATATTATCATATGGGCATTATTTTTTTTTATTATTATTATTTTTTTTAAAGATTTCTTTTTGGCATAGACACCTTTATTAAGCAGTAGACAGATAGGAAATATGGGAGAGAGAGGGGGATGTGACATGCAGCAAAGGACCTCCGGCTGGAATCGAACCGGGGTCGGCTGCGTCTATGGCATGCGCTCTAACCACTCGACCACCTGCGTGCCCATATGGGCATTATTAACCTAATATCAATGTTTCATTTTTTAATATCAAGGTTATCGTGACTACCATGATGTCACGCCTTAACCAAAAATGAATGGGGTCTATACTGGGTCATCTTCAATCCAAGTTTCATGAAGATCTATTCAGTAGTTTCAGTGTTATCCTGCTGACAAACCAACCAACACAGACACGGGTGAAAACATAACCTCCTTAGTGGAGGTAAATACATCAAATCAGACAACAGAAGGAACAAAGTAGACAAACAGGCAAGAATATTATAACACGGCTACAAGTGGAGTATGAACAGTGATAATTCTAATGGAGCCATTTACCGCTGAGACTTTACAAAAGTCCTGAATTCTACCAATTTCTGATTAATCAAATTGAAAACCTTTTGCAGATTATTCCAAGAGGTTGGAGCACATGGCATGGACGTCTGGTGATCTGAGATAATGACTGCAAGATGCACTATTGATGCAAGATGGTTTACAGTAACCTCTGTTTATAGTGTGTTTACTTGAATTACCCCTGCAGCAAACACTGGGAACAAGAGAAAACATACAAAAACTGTAAATGCATAGAGAAATGGAGAAATGTGAAGTTTGAAAAGGGACCAGCAGCTCTATTTTTTGAGCAGAGCAGGTTAATCGTCCATGGACAGGATGGTCCCATTGGGTCTTCCAAGAGAAATGATGCAAGGGCCCCCCAAAGGTGCAGGCTCATAACTCCTCAGCTTGGAGGTCTGTACCTCCCACAATCACTGCCTGGCCAAAACATATTATGATCTCTGAAACCCTGCAAAAACACACTCTTAAGGCATCTTTCTTCACCTGTAGTCTGTGCTCTCGCTACACATGCAAAGAAAGCAGACACACACGCACCTTCATGTAATCTCTGCCCTCTAACTTTAAGGTCAGAGTAGTTGCACGAATTAAAGCAGCTTACTGTTATGCAAGACCTGCAGCCTCCAGCGAATTAGCCGACTAGTTAGCTAAGAGAGATCACTTATTAAAAATTCCCTTTAAAAACTAAGTGATTTAAAGGCAGAGCAGGTGGTGACACGAGTCCAAATCAGGAACAAAAGGTGGCTTAGATCCTTCAAAGCTCTCCAACTTCAGAAAACCACTTATCATTTTAGTACTTAATGTTTTAAAAATCGCCATTCTATCACAGGTGAGCCGTTACCTTTGATTCGGGCTGGCTGGGCACGGTAGCTTGTGGCCGGTGGAGGTCTCGGTTTTGCGGTTCGTTCTCCTTCTCGCTGATTTCCGTCATCTCGGCTCAGAAAATGCTCCTTCGACAGCAACACTGAAACAAACTGGTAAGTCCACGGCGGCAGGGGGAATGGAGGGGAGGGTGACAGCTACGCACGGAGAGGTTTAAACATCGCTACGGAGTCTTTATCCCGGAGAGGTAGAGCTAGTTTCTAACTGTCAAGTCATCTTTCATCGCCAGCCTCCATCTGGGAATTTGCGTTTTTGTAAGCGGAATTCGGTATTCCGCCGGGAAAGCGGCTCCTTGTCTTCAGTTTTAAGTCTCTAAATCGAAGCAGAAGAGATGGAAATTGTTATATTCGGTGGAGGGAATGAAATATCCAGTAGCGGCTTGGCTGGCTGCCTCCCGGTGGGTTCCTCCACTTGTCTCCGCTCCTCTCTCTCTCTCATCCACCGGCCACTTTCCCTCCCATCGCGCGCACATACACACACGCGCTCTTACAACAACTTTGATTTCGCCGTGACAAAGTGCTCGGCTCGCTCTGATTGGTCTGGGCGTCCGAAAATACGCCAGAGGGATGGTGGAGGGTGACGTGATTGGCTGAGAGATGGTGACGCCTGGAGAAGTGGGCGGTACGAGATTGAATTGTACATTATTTAACTTTTGTGGTGCAGCTTTGTAAACACCATTGTTTATGTGGTTAAACTCAAGTATTTTATAATGGGTCTGTCACAATGTTATACTTCTTGTATTACTAAACAATTATGTGTTGTTAAGTTGCAAGTTATGATTGTAATGCTTTCGTAGATAGTTAATAAATACTGTGAAGTTCATCTGTGAAAATTTGTTTGATTGCCATTATAAAGTTGTAAGTGATGTTCATAAACCTTGAACAGTGAAATAACCAATAACTTTAAGTTTAGTTAGCTATAAACTTACCATTCACTAATTGTGGTTATCAGAAAGAGTTACCAAATGATGTGAAAGTGACTTGAGTGTTTTCAAAACGTATGTACTTAAAACAACTTCCATTCTAGGAAACTACTCTAAAAATAAGGACTCTTGTGGCCACTCGTCCTTAATCAAACTCAAACTTGAAATCCAAAGGCCACTGATGCACACCATGTTTGCAGGCAGATAAGTCCATTGTCCCGACATTAAAGCTTTGTTTTCCTTTGTTTTTGTCTTTTTGTCAACCCTGGCAAGCAAGCAAAATATCGAAGAAGGAAACCATGGCTCCTGCTGCCTGCACTTAGTTTGGTAAAGAAAAGAAAAAACATCGACCCAAGGACGGATTTTTCATTTCACTGGTTGTGACAAGGAGAAAAAAGACAATAACTGCATTCCAAAAACAGAAAAACTTCTCAAGAGCAATTCTGGAAGGGGGCACCACAGCTGCTGCCAGAAGTATTGCTGTATTAAATGTATATAGAAGAAGCACTGATGATGACTAGTATTAAACTATGGTGGTTAATTGGAAGGTAAATAACTGAGGGGTCGATGTCGATGTGCGAGATTCAATGGACCGAACAAAATGTAGTCTGTCTTAGTCTTATCACCGTAAATATGTTTTGTTCTATTGAGTGGTAGAAGTACATAAAAATGTCAGATGCATCTTTTGCTTTGATCATTAACTTTAATAGAGGTCAGACCCAGTCACCAATACTCTCCAAGAGACTGCTCCACAGACACTCATACTGAGCAGGGACCCAATCTTTAAACACTTAAAAAACACATTGTTTTGAGTCTAAAATTATCACGTGTTTATAAAGCATATTATTCTATTAAAATGTGTATTTACAAGGATATAGACTATTAGTCGAGACAGGACCACTCTGTTTTTTCCCAGGAAAGAGGAGTGCTGACCTCCCAGTACCTGTGTAAACCTTCTGCCTGATTGTTACAAAGCAAAGGAGCAAAAGGAAATCGAAATCTAGTTTGAACAGAGCAGACATCTACCTAAGTACCCTACACAAAACAGCCCCTTTTGCATTTACTGGTGCTTGAATTGATATAAAAGCACACTGTGGGGCATTGCAAGCAAACAATAGCGGAGGTTGTAACACAATCATTGGGAGCCACAGGCCACCAGACAGACACAGCAGTCCATAGAGAGCACCCGCAGCCAAGCATGGGTGGCTGATTCAGCACCAAGGACAGCTCCTCTCTGACTGCCTCTGCATGAGTGTGTGTGTGTGCAAGTAATTACCAGCCTCCCCGGCATGCAAAACTGCATAGCCACACACTCACCCAATTATGTTTATGTGTTATTCCGGACACTGATAGAATCTCTCTCATGGAGCCAGCTCATTTTTTTGTTGTTGTTGCATTAAAAGCCCGTGTACAGTATGCAGCGTACTCCACCACTGTGAGCTAAGTATAGAAACAGCTCAGAACAAAGGAATGACACCGACTACTAATAATTTCTGCCTCTCGCCCAAGCAGATATGTGGAGTTAACAGGACTATTGTGGCATTATAATTAACAAGCCAGTTGCTGGATAAGTGAAGCACCATTAAAATCCTGCCTTTGGCGCTGGATTTCATTAATGTTTAGATAATATTCTTAAAGAAACAAGTTCGTCCTTCAGCATCGGAGAAAACAAGACCCATCTATCTATCCATCTATCCATCCATCTATCTATATTAAAAACTGATGCGAAATGCAAGTTCCTCCTCCTTTTTTCTGTGGAGCGATATATTCTCTCAGAGGCACAGCAGGTCTGTACACCATGTCCCAGTTATTTTAGTGGCGGTTGTCTGCAACAATCATGTTCAGCCTTCAGCAGCCTGACAGTGCACCGATAAGCCCCTGCCATCCTCCGTCACTGATACAATGCTGTGTTGCGGTGCAGCAGGTAATTATGCAAATGGTGAACCATACTTTTTTTTTTTTATCATAAATGCATGAAGCGGCTGATAAGGACTTCACAAGGGCTTCTCGCGGTAATCACGCAAGTATCAGCCTCAACTCAGCTGTGAATTAGGAGTGTGACTTTACTGCATGTAGTGTAGTCCTGCATCTAGTTTTAAGCTATCACAGCACTCACTTTACATATAGCACACGGTACGCATGTAGTCTTATGCCTTCACGGTTCTAACTTAACATACAATGTTCGGCTAGTTTTATGGGGTCACATTTCTCACTTTAGATACAGTGTACAGCTAGTTTTATTCTATCATATTCTCATTTTATATAAAATGTACAGCTAGTTTAATGGTGCTACTGTTCTCACTTTAGATACAGTGTACAGCTAGTTTTATTCTATCATATTCTCATTTTATATAAAATGTACAGCTAGTTTAATGCTGCTACTGTTCTCACTTTAGATACAGTGTACAGCTAGTTTTATGCAATCACAGCCCTCACTTTACATACATTATACAGTATACATCTAATTTTAAGCTATCACAGCTTTTACTCTACATACATTTTCTTTAAAATGCTGCATCCGTGTCCACATGCCACAGTTCTGGTCTCTGTTCGTTTCGCACTCCACATTCCATCAGCCAGACAGACAGCACACAAAGTTTTGACGTTTTTTTATTGGATCTCAGCACCCGCATGGACAGTCGTGTATTATGCATGCAAGTTTCATAACTGCCGTCCGCTGAAAAACATAGAAAAAAACCAGCATCAATCTTTCACAGCAAAACACAGAATACAAATGAAAGAAGACACACAAAAAACACGGCCGTATCTTTTGCTGTCCTGTCATGTCGGAGCTCGTGCTGGTATCCATTTTGCAGCTCCATCTTTTATTAACTGCTCGGGGGAACTGTTTTTCGCTCTACTTACGATACACTACCCTCCATCCACTCGCTCTCTGTCTGTCCGTCTCTTTTACACACAGGCCTAAAAATACACACACACACACACACACACTAAAACCTGTACAACGTGGACTCTGGAAAGTTGGCATCACATGTAACGCTTCCTTGATTAAAAAAAGAAACAAACACAGTCAGCAACACACAACATGTGTAGAGGATGCTTTCGCAAAAAAGCGCAACAGTGAGAACAGACAACATGTGTCGACCCATTTGACTTGCAACTCCAGGTGTCTGACTGCATTTCCACATCTGCTACCGTGTACCACTCACTGCACACCGTTTACGCTATGGAGACATGCCATTGTGCGAGAGTGTGTGTGTGTGTGTGTGTGTGTGTGTGTGTGTATGCTGCGTGTGTGGAAAGAGGAGCTGCAAGGAGCAAGCGAGCGGGATTAGCGTCCCGTCTCTGGAAGGCACACGCCCTGATATGACTACATTTAATCTCCCCATCCACTGAAATTAGCATAACCCTATTCTTTCGGCGCTTACTATCCATCTCCTCCTCTCCTCTCTTATTTTAAAACCCATCGCTCTACACGCTACCCGCTTGTTTGCTCGTTATCGCTCGCCATCTATGCCAACTTTGTTTCTCATCCACTTCCAGTGGAAAGGGAGCCATCTCTCAGCAGGCAGTCTAGTGAGACAGCTGACGTCAGCTTGCTACTCATCGCTGGGTGGCAAGAGATTTTGGGGGGTTTTGCTGTGGGGAGGCTTTGGTTTGGCTCTGCTTGCTTTCGCGGTTTATCTGGAGTCTGACAGGTTCCCATGTGGTGCTGTTTGGCCACAATTCAGCACAGATCCTCCTCAAGAATTAAAAAACCGAGACAGTGTGACTGTCATTGATGTGTGTTGTTTTGTAAAATCTATGCTCAATTGTCAGTGTTAGATGGCGAGCACAGATACTGACATACAAAACAAACTATGACATTCATTGAGTTACTTTTTTTGTGCTGTTCTCATGCTGCAGCACAATCCAAATGATTCACTCTACTTGATTATATGCATTAACACTCCACTGAAAGGAGCGACCTGGCTATAATTAGGACATTACACTGTGAAGTGACCTTGCTCAGACAAATGTTATCTCTCTATAATCTCAATAGAAAAGTGCAGGAAAGTAAATTAGGTATGTACTAGGGCTGTCAAACGATTAATTTTTTTAATCGCGATTAATCGCATTTTGTCCATAGTTAACTCGCGATTAATCGCAAATTTTTTTGCACATTTTTTTCTGTTCTAAATGTACCTTGATGTATTTTTTAATGTTCTTAATACTTTTAACAACATAAGAAAGGGCAAATATGCTTGCATTATGAAATTTTTTTTTCAACACTTCAAATCATGCAGGAAAATAAAAGGCCTTTTTTGTTGTCTGCTTTTGGCGGGGGGGCTCTTTGCATCTGCCGTGTGTTTGGCTTGCAACTGATATTTGAGACTCAATGTACGTCGATGGTAACTCATTTCGTTATTAACGCGTTAACTTTGACAGCCCTAGTATGTACACATCTAACCCAGAGCTCTGAGATCTTCTCTGCATGGTGCCAACAGATTTTATTAAACAAAGTTCTACCAGAGGATTCATCTGAGTTACATTAAGCTGTTAAAATGCATTAGTCAGCTGCTGACCTCCTCAAGCTAAACACGTTATTGCCCTCAGAGGGAACTACATCTTTAAAGTCAAAAAGAAAGTTATGTATAAATGCAATGAAGTGGTAAATTTGAAGGTATACTGTGAAATAAAATCTTTACTAGTGCATAAGTAATGGTCGCTCATAATGTGCTTATTTCCATCTGCTGAGACAGAAAAAAATACAGTAATGTTGGATCATAGATCAAGCTGTTCCAACACTTTATTACCAGCCATCAAGGACGAATGGATAGATTGTATTTTTTCCATTAGAGAACAGGAAACAGAACGCTGGCTATCTGAATTGATTGAGTTAATTAAATCAATCAGGTCGTCATTATCCTCACTTCAATCGCTTTACCACAATCTTGGCTCTCAGATACTTCCTCAAGCCTTAATGAACATGATAATCTAATATGAATGCAATGCAAAACAATCAATTAAACATAAAAATAAATCCATGTACACAACTAACCAAATGAAATACGATCGTAAGGGTGAAAAGCACTGATTTGAGCATACATCGGTCAGCCAAAAGGACTGACTGACCTAAAGAGAAGGGCAGCATGTAGTAGTAGGACTAAGGCAGTCCTGCTACTACATTTTTATTGATTATTCCATGATATTCATATTGATGTTACTGTGAACTGTCAAGATACTTGGACAGAATTTTCTTTACTGCTTTCAATTGAACTGAATTTACGGTTTTGATGCAGTTCTGTGTGTGGTTTGTCCAAGTGTTGCTGCCGTACATAATTGTCCAAGGTGGCAGATGCATGCAAGCTACATTAGCTGCTACTAGCATCCGAACACACCCGAATCGCTGACTGTACTGTTGGTGGTTGGGATGCATTGTGGGTAATATAGGCACCAGATTTTTTGACGAGGAAAAAAAAGAAAAACAACATTCCATATCACAAACGGTTGAATTTTAGCACTTACTGCACTTCCTTGTCAAAGCAGGCTGACTGTTGCACACAGTCTGAATACAATTGGGACAAAATACTTTGTCATTACATTGTACGCTGAACTTTTGCCATCTTGCTCATGCATCCATTGAAGTCTGTAGCAGGCAATTTGAAATTACAAAGCAAAATCTGCAATTTGGAATGCAGCCAATGAGTTGTCATTTGTTTGTGCTCTCACGGCGGCTCAGCTGATGTGACGCATCCTCGGCTGCACAGTGCATTGTGGGTCAGAGTAGCCTGAAAGGTATGCTGGCTCACGAACCTTGCAAATGGATGCGGTGGGACGTTGGGACATGCTCAATATTTTTCTGGCATGCTTTTAAATTGCACCATCTTCAATCCAACGATGTTATAGGAGTAAAAACAATTAGCCACTACATTCCAGCAGATTCCTCTCACTCTTGGCCACAAGTGCCAGACTCCCCCAGCGACCACACTTTCCTCGTATCACTAAATATTGAAACACGCTACATGATTCAGATTGTGATTATAACCCTGATTTGGCCACAACAACTGATTTCCAAGGTCATGGAGAGTGTGTACAATCGGGCAGGTCACTGAGGACAGTCGCCACACGCTATCTTCTCATGTGCAGCAGCGTTTAGGATGCAAATCTCACACCTCCCAGATGAGCCTCGGAGCAGGCTGAGCCATAATGGCCGGCAGTAGATGCGCCCAGGACAGAAAAAAAAAGCCGCCATGCTGGTATAATGTTCCTCTTTTTGCCTTTGCACAATGTTAAAAGATGGAAATAACCATTTTGCATGTTGTGGCTCAGTAGGTTTCAAGGGCAACACGAATTTAAAGATTAGGGAGAATGTGAACACGCAGGGCGAACAGGAGAAAAACTACTTATCCTTGTTGTCTCATGATGGCGAAAAAGCTTCAGCCTTGCCTGAAGCTGTTAGCCCACAAGGTGAAAAAGTGTTATTTTAAAGATCCTTTTCTATTCAAATGAGAAAGCTTAATTTAAACTCTTTGATGTAATGAACATCCACAGACCCCAGCTGTATCTGGGTCAAACGTTAACCTACCAATTCCTGATAGGAGACAAATCTCTTTCATGATGTAACAACCAAACGTTTGCTCATCTGCGAAACTGCCTTGTTTTTTATTTATCACTTTGAAGGCTTTTTCACCGTGAGCCCACTCCTTGTGGGATACATGACCCACTTTCTTTCCCATTTGTTTCCATATGTGTGAGGTGGATTTATGTTGCTTTCTTTTTTTCTTTTCTTTTTTTTTAAATTCAATTCACATGTTCATGTGTGCATTTCATGACAAGAAATAAAAGATTTACACTGTGTCAGAGTCTGGTGACAATGTGAAAAAATGTGAGTCCCCATTGCACAGCTGATGGTAGACATTCTCCGCCAGGTTAGCTGTGAATTATGATATAAATAAAGTTGTGAGATATCACAAAGTGAACGGCGCAATTGAGGCTTTCAGGGTGTCAGGAAAATGAGCTGTGAGGAGAGAGAGTCTAGTGCAAGGGAAATAAGAGTGAATATGGAGAATGTTGGGCCAAACAGAGAGATGTTTTGAGCAATCTAAAGTCCTGAATGGTGCAATATGTAAGCTAAGCAATAAAATTGATTATAATCAGAATGTGAAGAAATAATAAGTGTGATGTTATGACTTTTATGCATTATGTTAATGAGGAGATATGAAAGAAGTTAGCACCTGAATAAGCTAGCCCAAGCCCGTCCCGGTAAGGCTCCCATGCTAGCGGTGTAAGCACCAACACTCCCACAGTGCTCCAAGCTCTTCGAAGGGACCACCAACTGCATTGCTAACTGAGCTAACTAGCTAATGGTAGCTGCAGTTAGTAGCAGTTAGCAGTAACTCTGGTGATATGCTGCCCCCCATTTGTTTTGAGTATAAATTCAACAGGGCCCTTTTCACATGTTGCACCTTTAAAGGTTTGTGAGTAAATCTGTTATAAAAGGAGATTATTAAAACAATATTTACAATAAATATTTGCAAAATCCTCTGCAGTAAAAACCTGCAGTGAAAACACATGGAAGGTGTGAGTAAGGCATTTGAAAGATAGATGCTGGTCAGGATGCAACCAGATTTAGTCTCTACTGCATGTGTCTGTGTTACGAGGCATGAGCAAACAGTGAGCCACAGTGACAGGTGAAAGCAATCACAACCCAGACTTCAACCTCATTATAACTAAATAAAATGATTACAACTTCATAACAACGAGAAATTAAATTACCTGACCTTAACCTGATTATATGAAAATGATTCTGACCTGATTACAGTGTAAAAAAATATTGCGTGCCGCCTCACATGCTGAAAAACATGGGTCATTACACGCTCAATGAGCAGTCCCAAGAAAATGAATATAGTTAACTGAGAGAACATGTGGTCTCCGTATAACAAAGCGATTAGGGTTTCGCTTATGCTGTGAAGTATTTGTGATGTACATAAACTGTATGTGGGGGCGAAAATAGTCAAGAAACTGTTTTTTTCTCGGAGTAAATTTTGTGTGTCAGTTCAGAAATGCAAGTGGCAAGAGACGCTGTCGTAATGTAGATTTGTCCCTGCCGTATTTAGGTCACTGTGACACCGGAATCTGTGCCTTGGGTTTAGTCTTATTTACAACAATGCACTCCTGAGACGTAGCTTAACAATGCTGAGAGTCTACATCTGTTCTAGTGGCTCTATGAAGCTGCACTATAGGTAACATGCTGATGTCACAGCCCAGTCACCGTGAGAAAATGCTGGCAGTTAACGTTTCTGTAAAACCACTAACATGTTAACATCAAATGTTTATGACCTGAATTTCTTCTCAAATATAAGAATAAGGAGACATTGGGATAATTTGTGTCGACAAAAAATATATTTTTGAAGAGATGTCCAAACATCTGCAGCCGTGTCTGTGGCAACCGGCTAAAACATGATCTTTTCCTAACCCTAACCTGGTGGTTTTTGTGTCTGAACCTAACCAGAGCATAAAGCACGGCGTTGTTGCACCAGAAAAAACGGGAAAAAAGTTGGTGACAAAAAGCCAGGGGGAATAAAGATGGACTGATGGACAGACTGCAAAAAAAGCAGTGAGTGCCAATATTAAAGATGCATGACGTAGTACTTATGCTGAAACAAACTTAATAAACAAACTGACCTTAAAGGATAACACAATTTCATACATTTTTACTTTGTTTATATGTGGTAGACCCTGCAACCTTTCTACCTTCAAACAGTGTTCTGGGACCTTATTATCCTCTGAGAACCGCTTGTTTATTCAGTTATGGAAACAATAAATATTTCTGACTTTGTACTATCACCTCATTATGACTGTGAGGATTAACATTTTGAGTTTGCATTTCTTCTTCAAAACTACATAATGCCCCTTTAATGTCATGGACAGGTGGAAATAAACTGCAGATACAGTTTCCATTTTTGTTGCTTTTCTCACTTAGAGGGAAATATAGATTTTAACACATTGCAGATTTTGACACAAATGAGACAGAAAGCTGAATTCACACTTCGAGCCAAAGTTAAAATAATTTGCTCCTCAAACATGAGAGCTATTTTTAGCTCCAGAGGCAGATCTACTGAGCCAAGTGGTGTCTGTTACAGAGTGTCTGTGTGTGAGTGTGTGTTCATATTTCTGTTTTTAATTCATTTTGGTAGATGCTGGGAGCTAAGAAATACGACTAATTCATGCCAAATGAATGTGATAGCCAGTTTGAAATACAGTCGTTTTGGCAAAATGTTTGGTTTGGTCCTCACTGCATCAAGGGTTAAACCTAAGGACCTCATTAGGTCAAGCTTATGGAACGAATGCATTTACAAGAGAAAAGTCATTCAAACTGACCAAGGTCATATCTAATTGATCACTAAGCACGTACACAGTTATAACCACTCTGTCCCTCATTTTGGACGACACAACAGCAAACTCCATCTACAATTCTGAAGAGATTTCAGCAGTGATTCTACCAGCCACAAACGCATTCTCACATTTGTGCACATGTGATAAGATTTCTGAGCTATGAAAACAAATCAGGGTCTTTGAGTTGATGTGTACATGTGTGGATCTACGTTACAAACAACATTATTATTATTTACATTACATTATTTTAGAGAGGTTATACTGTAAAACCACCGACTTCATGCCTGACTGATCTTACTATCACATCAGCATCTTATTTGACACATTAAATCACATACAGTGAGAATATGCAATGCATCTAGATCAAGTATTTATGTTAATTCTCACGTTGTTGTCAAATAAATGGAAATCACTGGCTGCCTGGGAGGGCAGGAACGTAACGGCTCAGAGAAACATCAAACTTGTAGGTAGGAGCAGGAGGAGGTAGAGGCAAAAGGTAGCAGGGGTCAAACCCAAGAAGGCAGTCAAAATCTGTGACGAATGGGCAAAAACGTAGGGCAAATGCAAAATAGACAGCACAGCAAAGAATGAGTGGAAATGGGCCGGTATGGTAAGCTCAGGTGGATGATATGGCATCTTTGTTCTCTTCTGACTTTACTTAAAGCTGCATAACGTATAGAAAACAAGATAAGTATGTGATAAGTATGTGATTATGCTATAAAGTAATAGTTGTACTCTCAGCATAGCGCTCTTTTCTTCCATCAGCAGCTAAACATAACTTAGAATGTGATAAGGCATGTACAGTATTAGTTCTATTTTGCGTTTAATTTAGAGATACGTATGTTTTCTTTGTTTCGTTTTTCCTCTTTGTCTGAGTCTGAGCCTGTAATGGGTTTCTACCTCACCCGCACATATATTTGACTTTTACTGACCTTTTTTTCCCTAGCTTTTCTCATTTTATTACAAAAAACATCTGCAAACTAAACTAACCTTACTCATGGCAGGTTGGGTGGGGGAATGGTAGACTGCAGGCTAAAAAAGGGAACCGACAACTAAATACAGTATACTAGGAGCTGGATGAAGTTGCGACAAGGAGGCCGATTAAGAAACACATAATTCCCTTAGAGGCAGAGATGTACCTTTCAACAACACGATAATTCAAAATGCTTCATATGAGACATAAAAGGTATTGAGATGGGACTTGCAGCAACACAAGATAATATCAAATGACATATAAAGTACGATTTAAAAGTAAAATAAAATGAAAAACTAGAACAACACCCAGTAGAGTGCTTAGCTCTGCCAAGGCCTATCAGCATCCTTTAATTCAATAAAGTCTAATCCAATATCAAATAATGCATTTTAAATCAGCTGGATCTGAATTTTTATAGATCTACATCAAATTGCACTCATTTAGATACCAGTCATCTAAATACACCTGATGTTTGTTTGTTTTTTTAACAAGATCCGTACATTCTTATCTGAGAAATGAAAATGACAAGAAAAAAATGCTCAATCTTGCAATGTTAAAGAAAGTGAGAAAATAATCATTAATTCGGATCCACACCAAAAGTCAATAGGGTCTATTCTGGGCTGAGACCCAGCCTCCGTCCAATTTTTCCTGGAAATCTGTTAAGTAGTTTTTGTGAAATCACAAACCAACCAACCAACCAACAATTAGACAGGCAGGGAAACAGGGGTTCTGGTGACAACACAACCTTCTCGGCAGAGGTAATAAAACTAAGATAGAATAAAAGGGGTAGAACAGGAGCATACAAACGACAGTACAGTAAAACATGCAAATAAAAAGCCCCAAATCGAATATACAAACCGAAAAAGCCTTAATTTAAAAAGGACCAATATAGTCACTATTATATTTAATTATTTATAGTAAATTTGCTAAAATGATAACAGTCAAACCAAACAGAGGATACATTAGACTCATAGAAGTTGCTCTAGTGCAGAAAGGGTGGGGGCAAATTAACATGCCCGACATTTTAAACCAGTTTTAACATAATAGCGCCACACTTTAAGACACTGCACAAGTGTAGCAGCAGAACGAAAATCCTCTTAGAAGATCTCATGCCATAAAGAACAAGAAAGACTATAAACCCACCATGGATCGGCACGCTCACAGTCCAGCCCTGTAACCGTCGACAGGAGTAATAGAGTGATATTCTGGGAGAAAAAAGATGGATTATCATCAGCCGTGACTCTGTGAGAGAGAGTGAAGAAGGGGGGATAAGAAGAGGGAGGTGCAGGCAGAGAGGATGGGCAGGTGGCCAGAATGACATTGGGGTTTGTGTTGGACATGCCAAAAGGGGTTGGCACTGCCATTTGCTGACTCACACCCCTGTCCCACGGGTATTACAGGGACTATAGACTTCCATTTCTTTTTAATGAGTGCCACGAGATAGCCTTACAGACATATCATCATGTAGAAATACAGCTGCTGACAGGGGGAACGGGTGGAGGACGCAGGCCAAATGACCCCCTCTAGCACAGATAGAAAAGCCCTTCAGTTTAAACTACTGCCCGCGATAACGTTTGGATTAGGACACTTCGATGCAGTCCAGGGCATAAATGTCTTATGACTCTTTCGCCCTGAAGAGGTAAAAAAAAGAAAAAAAGTCCTGCTTAAAAATTACTAAACCAATAAAACACAAAATGATGGATTTCCTCATAGCGTATGGTTTTACGAGCAGAGCCCACAGCGTGCAAGAGATACTGGAGTAGGAAATGGAACAGCGAATAAAATGTACGGACAGGAATATAAATCCAATCCAGTGGAATTTCTACTTTTCATGAATATTTTATTAAAAAGTAAAAAAAAAATTACGAATACATCAGCCATTTTTCTCAATATCTTCCAGCTCATTTGACTCATTCACTCAAAATCAATGCCAAAATGTCTCCCTATACTGGTTGAATGAGAGACACCTGTTTTTATTAGAGTTTAGCAGAATTTCTTTTTTCATCATTTTTATTTTAATAAAAAGTCACAATTTTTCATAAATAAATCGGCCTACAATGGCAAAGTGTCTACCTACACTAGTTGAATTATAAACACCTGTTTTTATTGGATTTTGGTGGAAAAATCGTAGGTCTAACCCTCAGTCATTTATCATTTTGGAGGTGATTTTGAGGTGAGATTTCTCTACTTTGCTGTAGTGAAATGTAGACAATTTGAACCTGTGATAGAGTAAGACGAGACAAGTCCAACTATATGGAACTTTGGAAAAAGTGTCACTACAAATAGGTTCAAGTAAATTGAACATTTGACACTTCTTCACCTTTTTTTTCACCTCTAATCAATCCCATTTATTTCACATAGGGACATGTCTTATACAATAGCTTCCAAGTCATTTGCCCCATTGACTCAAAATCAATGATACATTGCCTTTGGTTGCTTGTTGATTGAGACATACCTAATTTTTGTATTGGATTTTGGTAGAATATCTATTTTTCACAAATATCGTCAGTCATTAATCATTTTGGAGGTGATTTTGAGGTGAGATTTCTCTACATTGCTGTAGTGAAATGTAGCCAGATTTGAACCTGTGATAAAGTAAGACACCAGGAAGAACATGCAAAGACAATGATGATGACTAACCTATGAAGGAATTGGTTTGACATAAGGTAAAATGTCAGAATATCTTCAGTCTAACCCTCAGTCACTGACTGAAGTAAGTTTACTGCCTCTAACCATGTGAAACTTTCAAAAAAGTGTCACTACAAATAGGTTCCAGTGGATTCCAAATGACCTGACACGTGCTCCTAAACACCTAATGGGGGGACTTTTTTGAACATTTGCCACTGACTGAAAGTGTAAAGTCAAAGGTCAGAATATCTTAGGTCTTTTTTCTTTTTGAACATGTGTTTGTGTTGACACCATTTGAGGAAGCCCAGAAAAAAGAACGTCAGTGCCATCAATGATTGTGATCCCTGTGCATAGGACAAACAAAGAACCTGACCTGAATAAAGAATTTGAGTTGACGAGCAAACGTGATGATGAATGTGAACGAATGAAAGGTTTGTCTGCATATTTTGAAGCAGCTTAGAGTGTCATGGAACTGTCTGGGGTCCTGCAGAGTAGAAGTAACAAACATTCACAACATTTTACCTGAACATTACCATAAGAAGTGCATCTAATGAGCATGTTATCGTCCGTTCATATCACCACATTGTCCATTTCAAACGCTCCTCCTCTCCTTGTTTTATTTTCTACAACAGGAAACCACACTAAAATGTTTCCACACCACGGCCATGAACTTAGCTGTACCTTCGCTTCCTTAAGTTTTGCTGATGTTTCACCAGCAGTACAGTTTTACAGCCACTTACTTCAGTTTGCCTCAGCATTACTCCCGTGCCTGGTACAGTTAGGGAAACTTGCCACAGCGCAGCAGTTTTAAGAGCTGCAAAGCCACAAAGCATACAAGGTCATGTAGGTAAAATATGATTTTGCTTCTTGTCTTTTTTTTTTTTTTTTTATGTATCTATTTGTATTTTTTTTCTGCTCAGATTAGAATGAATTTAATAAACTGATGAGAAAAGAAAATGCAATTGAACATCAACAAAAGAAAAAATTTACCACAACTGTCATGGTTTGGTTGCAGGAAGTGAATGAAAAAGTGAATCAAATTAAATTCCAGTTTCCGCTCATTCAGGTGTGGCTGCTCTTTCTTGATGGAAAAATGAAATGACTATGCATTGCCTGATGTTGGCCTGGGTTAGGGTTGGTCCACAGTGCACTGCCTTCATGCTGTAAGCTGCTGCCTGACTTCATGTCTGAAGAGTGTCTGTGGCTCTCTTGCTATAATAATATCCTTAGTTTGGGCATGAAGCACTCTTGAGCTGAAAATACATCTCCACTCTCTTCTCCACCCTTTTGCCATTTTCCCCACTTCCTCTCCCTTTCACCCCCTTCTCTCCCCCGCTCTCCCTCCTTTCCCCTCCCAAAGCTAACTTTATAGCTGCACACAGCTATAAAGCTTAACTAACTGGCAAACGACCGCCTCTTCCTGCTTGCTTATCGTCTGGATAAGCTGGGAGGTTATTTCCATGCTATACAGCTCATCAGCAGCTCATGAACTGCAGCCTTCCCTTATGGGCTGAAGGGGGGACGGCAGTTTATGTGTGCCTCACGTGCTTGAAATGTGAAAATTGTGTACATCGCGGAGAGATTGTAACACACACTATCTAGTGAAACAGACGAGCAAGGCTGCATCTTGTCAATGCTTTACCTCTTCAACCCATGGCGATGGAAAAAGCGTTTAGACATACAGTAACCTGTGGGGCAAATCTTGAGCTGCCGATGGACAGAGAGAGGAAGAGTCAGGGATATAGCTGAGATAGCAGAAAAGGGAAAAAAGAGCATGTGAGAGGAGAAATGGGGGGATTGGCAGTGGAGTTGGGAATTAATCTCCATAAATGCTGGGACGAGAACTGATATTGGACCCTTGAGTGCAACAAAACGAGACTAAAAAGAATCAGCTGCACATGAAATATACAACAGAGAGGAGTAATATAGAGGGCGTAACAAGTCTAAAGCTGCAGGAACTTTCCCCAGAGAATAGGAACCTTTAGGCAAACACCCCACTGCAGGGACCAGGCTCTACATTTCCAGCTACGTTGTTTCACTTCCTCAAAATCCCAGCTCAGTGGTAATACTCATGGAAATATAATCAAGACTGATTATAGCATCGGAGGTGAAGCCCAGTTCATTCCTGTGAAAGATGATCAGTGGCACAAGAAACCAAAAACATTCAACTTCCAGGGTATGAAATTATTCAGATTGACTGCGCTGTGAGTCCCATAGGGCGTGCACACTACAGACTTCTATCCGTTGAGCTGGTTTACATCCGGCTTGGCCCCCTCATTACTTTTCTAGACTTTCCAAA
Organism: Sparus aurata; assembly: GCF_900880675.1. Taxonomy (NCBI): domain Eukaryota; kingdom Metazoa; phylum Chordata; class Actinopteri; order Spariformes; family Sparidae; genus Sparus; species Sparus aurata. The sequence goes on from NC_044206.1 coordinate 16,590,294, forward strand.
TGCTATCAGACCAAATGGATATCATTCTGGTAGTCAAACAAGTCATTTTGCAGGGTTTGTGAAGCTCCAAAAAATTCAGTGGTGGACAAATCTGCTTAAGCATCCGCAGTATGGTGGGCTGAAAATGCCCAAATCAGAATTTTTTAAAATGAATAATCATTCAATTAAATGCACCAAAAAATATGTTTAAAAATAATGAAACCATTAATAAATATATTTTATGTCACATAAATTGATATTTCTGCTATGCCTCTGTATTTATTTGTTGTTTATTCCACAATTCACTTATTTTCCCATTTATTTATTCATTTTTCCATTTATTTATTTATTTCTGTGTTTATTTTCTGATTTTGGCAGTCTCAGTCATTTCATAGTGCAGAGCCACACTACTAGCATGGCAAAAAATGCATGAACAGCTAAATAAACATCGACAGCCCAGAAGTTTGGGGGGAAAAAGTGATAACATTTGGAAATGTCAGGACTTTAAAGAGACTGTTCATAAAAGTAACTTAAAAATAAACTGAAAAATAGAAATAATAATAATATAATAATAATGATAAAATAAATAATAATTTAAATTATTTTTTAAAAAGCAGTATCTATGTGAGGCCGACCAGATCTGAAAGCGTTCAGTAACATCACCGATGTCAGCCTCAGGCTTTGTGTTTGAGAAACGATGAAAAGGCTACGCACGGGATGAGAGGATAATTTCACCACAAGAGAGAAATTAGCCGAGCTGAAGAAAAGCTCGGATCAGCAGTTTCAAAAAAGGTTGACGGGGAACACAGTCAAGGAGCGGAAGGATGGATAGACGACGAGGGGAGCTTGCAGTCTCAGGCTTCCTTTTCTTTTTTCCAGGAGGTTGACAAATTGGCTGGAACGGGCTGACAGAAATGAGTTCGCTGACTGTAATGAAGTGTGTGGTGGTATCTGACCATGTGCAGCTAAATGGGGTTCAGCCCTCACAACCTTTATTTTACCACTGTGGTCTGTCAAAATGGTGCATTGCCTTAAGAATCAAAACAACTTTTTAACTAAATGAGCTCCTATTCAAAGGTACCAAAGTCAAATCATATATATCATGACAGTATAATGGCATTTACAGAGAGAGTCCCTCTCCCTCTTTCGTACTTTTCTCCCCCCAAGGCCTTTTCTGCTGACATCAGTCTACTCGTGTGGCTGAATGAAGCTGACAAACTCAAACCTTCATGTGAATAATTGATTCAGCTTGGAGTTTAGATCTTAATGCGAGCTGCTGCATCCTACTCATGCACAATCGTGAGAATTGGCTTGTGTCTACTAGCAGGATGAACTGCAGAGGGTGAAGTGAGCTTCTGAAGCTGGCTTCTCTTACTAACCCCAGTGTTCTGTTTGAGCTCTTCGACACCCACTCTTTAAGAAAAACGTAATAAAAGGGGCACGATATACTTTAGGAAAATAAATTCAAACCCAGAATTTTAATATTTACAATAATAAAGAGGTTATGATACAAGCTCAGAAAATAAGAAATTAAATTGCGAAGGGAGTTTGAGTTTGTTTATTTGGTTTGCTCAGACATTAAAAATCAGTCAATGAACATCTGATGAAGATTTCTGCCCCCAAACTACATAGTGCACCTTTAAGATTGTTTAATCACTGTTATACTGAATCGAAATGACACAACGTGGGGTCCCCAAGCTGTGAGACATGTAATACAGTACATGTGTATGTGCTATATATCTGTGATTGGTGTTGTTAGGACCTTATACACAGCACGGTCAAATTAGCCCCAAAGATAAACAATATAACTTTACAGGACGCAAAGAAAGGGACATAAAATGTACCGAGCATATCCCATGTAACATATAAACCTTATTTGGTGTAATGAGAATCTTTTTCGTGATATATATTAAATGTCTCTCTTCCTTTGTTTCAGATGAAGTCAAGTCGAGGGCTCTTTCCTAAATTCCTCTTGGCAGGGCGGTAAACTACAGGGTTTCTGGGAGGGGATCTTTGGTGCTTGATCAACATTTCATTTTTTTGCCAATGGATCCAAGATATGCCTTTTTGGCAACCTGTCAGGTTCTATTCTTACCCTAATACACCTCACACACTGGACAAAAATCATCTGGCTTTGTCTTCAGTGAGAACAGATACAATCAGCATTCATTCCTGGGTTAAGTGACTCCGCAGTATTCATCGGCTCCAACTCTGATCAGCATTGATGGAAACAACAAATGGCAACTTTCCATCAAATGCATGGGGAATCTCCCATCTAACATAAATGAATGATGCCTTCACATAAGATAACCAAGATGTCGCATTCAAAATAACAACAACAAAATAAGCCCTGATTGTTCTATTTCTGATCAATACACCTAAATTACAATGAGGAGTGCCGAGTCACTGTAGAAATCATAATTCAAACAATATTCCTCACATCCCAGTTGACGGAGTTACCAGGAATTATTACCCAGTGCAATATTTTTGCCATGCTGCCTTTCTGAAGCACGAGTAACATTATTTCTCTAAACCAATTCAACCACTTAAGAGCGTACTGAACACAAACTAGCTGCCCGGTCACTTAAAAGTCACTTTTGCTAACCAGTGGCCATAAAGACAAAGCTAAACACCGGAGTTGGCATACAAGCTAACATGCTACATTTACCAACAAGCTACGTAGCTTGACTGCAACATGTTACTGCCATATGCACTATTGCGAGTATTGCTGTAACTTCTGCCACCATAGCCTTGTGGTTAAAACACAGAGTGAAACATATATCAAAGCAGGGCTCCTTACTTGTCCAGCAGAAAAGTCCTTACAAATCCCGCAGCTCCCTCCACCTCTGAAATGACGCTTTCTCTCTGGCTCGGTACAATTCTTGTTTTTCACACTGATTTTCTTCATCAGTCTTCTTATTTCTTCTCTTTGCTGTGGGCAATGAAGGGGCATCTTTCAGCTCTGTTGTTGTTGTCTGTTCTCCGCCATTGTTTAACAGTTTGGGCATGAAGGTATCTGACCAGGTAAGAGCAGACACGCCTGCGTGGGGGAGGGGGGCTGCAGGGTATGTACGCGCATGATTGACACTTCTCAGACACACCCCTTGGCTCTGATCGGTTGTATTGATCCAGGAGCGGTGGATTCTTGCAAATCAGATTAGGGCCACTGGGTGGACACACAGACAGTGGATTTTTACACAGCTGACCTGTATCGTATTCTACTGTCAGATCATAATGACAATATAACAAGAAAAACAACAACAGCTATTTGTCTGTGTGGTTTATATACCATTTAAAAAAAAAACATTTATCACATATGCAAGCCCAGTTTGAAGCATCCTGGAAGAGTTATATCTTCAGTTCGTCTATACATTTTGTGTTTTGAACAGAAGAGGAACAAATAACAAAAAGCAATTAATATTTCTCACAATAATGAAAAAATAAGGAAGTAGAGTAGCTGTCAATAAGAAGAAAGCGAGTAAGATTTTTAAAAAGCTGACTCAGGTGAGGAGCAGGTTTTGCTGCAGCTCAATAGCAGGAAGACGTGTATTTTCACAAGGACAGAGATTAAATTACAAAGGCAGTGACGACATTCAAGTAACCCCCTGCACTGATGTTGTGTGGTATTTAGCTGAATATGACACTTTCCAGCATCCATCCTTAGGGCGAATCGGTACATATACAGCACAAAGGGTTAGATGACCTCCCTTGGGAGCCCTTCAGCTGGGCTCTTTGGGACACTGACAGGAACAAGAAAGCCAACCAACTGCTAAGCAGCCGCCCTGAGCAAGCTGCTGCCCATTAAAGTGCACACGTTGGATGATGCACTGGTGCCATTTGAGCTGAGTGTCAAGTTTCTTCAAAGCAATGGACTCCATAATAAGAGATTGTTTTAAATATAAAGACACAGCATACATTTGTGTCAGCTAAGCACTTCAGCAGGGGGCTTTTGGGAAAAAGAAAAACAGCCCGGTCAGCAGCACTGGAGGAAAGATCAGCCTTGGAGTCTCCTTTGGTGGCACATTGTGTCACTTGGGACAGAAAGCTTGGAACACAGGAATATATTTTATTGATTTACTACAATGTTCTGTTGGCATTTTCTATACATTTAAAAGAAACAGCATAACCAGTCAAGAAAGCAGAAAATATGTCCCTGTGCTACATCAATTTGCGCGTCTTCTGCAATGTTTTCCTAATATTTGCTCATTGTCTTGTGAATTTGTGAAAGTGATCCTCACAATGCAAAGGCATAAAATCTCTTGCAGAACCAGAAGACATTTGCAGGCTGTAATCAGGGGTCACATACACATTTTTTTGTTTTAAGGGCTCACAAGCTCCATGCGTGCATTGTGTGTCTTGTTTCTATTCCTCTACAAGGTACACATGAAACAATAAGTCTTTGAATCATTTGATAAAAAGGAGTTGTTTTTTTTTAAATGTTTATTTGAGATGGACATAGCAATTACATTGGACAAACCATATGCATTGTTTAAGTGTTTTAGCACAAGTGCTAATTCACAACACTTGTCCATAGGCAGCTTTTGAGAAGATAGAGCAGTTAGAAAATAGGGCAATTAAAATAATAAGAGTGGAAAAAGAAAAAAAACAGGCAAAGATAGGAGAAAAAAAAAAAAAAAAAAAAACAGCAACAAAACGAGAGAAAAAAGATATCAAAGAAATACAAGCAAGTTTCAAATAAGGGACATAAAAGGCAACAGAGCAAAGGCAATATGAGCAAGCAGTAAACCAGTTAAGAACTATTCATGTGTGCACTGTTGATTAGATTTTAGCCACTGTTTGATTCCTTTGTTAAAAGCTTTACTATTGGTCTCTAGTTTTAACTCAGTGGGCAGAGAGTTCCAGAGTTTGGCCCCCTTTACAGAGAGAGCAGACTGGCCTAAAGAAGTCTTGCGTAGTGGGATGAGACAATCACCACAAGTGGATGCTCGTGTGGTCGCTCTGTGAGAGCTCTGACGCCTGATGGCCACTTCAGAAAACAGTGTTGACACACATGATTATTTAAACATTTAAAAACAAATCTTAAAATACTGAGGTTAATAAAATTTTCAAAAGTGAGAAGGTTGTGTTTCCTTAAGATGCGGCAGTGATGCCATTTCATTGGTTTTTGGTCCATGATTTTTATTGCTTGCTTATATATGGAGACTATGGGTTTCATAGTGGTTGTGGAAGCCTGTGACCACGATGTGATGCAGTATGATAAATGAGAAAGAATCATAGCATGCATGTATAGTTTTGCAGCTTGGTGTGACAGGTTCCTTCTGATAAAACGAAAACAGTTAAGATTTGGTTTGACCTTGTTACAGATGTACTTAACCTGACTGTCAAATTTAAAATGATACCTAAGTACTTCACCTCATTCACTACTTTAGTGATTTCCTCCTTAATCCTGACCTGAAATACTTCATGATCAGGCCTGCTACGCGTGGAGAAGCAAATGGACACTGTTTTTTTTACATTAAGAGTTAGGTGGGATAACTCAAGCCATGCCGAGATGTTTAATAATGCCTGCGTCAGGTGCTCACCAGCCAGGCTGGGTGTTTTAGTGGCCACATGAAGTCATATTACCAATTATTACATATCTGTGTCTCATAAGGTTACATGTCACTTAATACATCCACCATACCCTCATTGGTTTATCTTGAGTTGTGACCAGTCTGATTCATTGATCATGTTTTAATGAAACTAAATGGTGGCCCACAGGCCAAAAGCAAACACCTATTGTGTTAAAATGCAAAATGGTACTTGCGAGGCAAGTGACAGAAAAATAAAATTCAGATGATCCATTTTCTAAATTATTTGATTCTTTTGTGTTTATGACTTAACAGCTACCTGAAAAAAAGTTTGATCTCAGTTCCTCAATTTGTTTTTACCTGACTCTCAGGGCTTCTGTAGGCCCAAGTTCCCTGAATTGACAAACTATCTGAACATATCTAAATAAAAACATAAAAAAGGATTTCATACCAAACAATTTATCTTCTTTTCTCAGGTTGTCAGGTTTGTGCTGAGACCAGACCTCCTTTACAGCTGAGCTACATTTGTAACAGTATCTTATTTGCTCCTTTTCATTGATACGACATGCAGTCTGACATTCCTGGTGACCATCCTAACTGATCTGTTATGTGCAACTGTGGCTGTTGGCTTTTTCAGTCCCTCTGGTTGCGTCATGATTTCACAAATCTTCTTCTGTAATATCTGTGAATAAAGCTGTGAAATTTCATTTAACCTCTATGCATTGCCCCTGGGAGTGTGTAACTCATTACACACACACACACACACACACACACACACACACACACACAGGACAGGCAGCCTGATTCACTGCTGCCATCTAGTGTTTATTTGCTGCTGAGCTATCAACTCATCATGACATCTTCAACTATTCATTCAACATTTAAAGTTAAATGTTAAATGATTATAAATAAGCACCACTTACAGATATTTACATTTACCTTTAATTAATGTGGACAATCGATCTTACTATGAGGGATGCTACTGGTGCTTTTTATCTTGCTTGACAGAAACTCAAAAGGCAGAAATGTGACAAGTGAAGTTCTCCGAGAAGTGAAATCTTTATTTCAAGCTTCCAAACCTTTACAGTTAAAAATGTACCAGCATATCACATCCTCACATCCTCTCAGCATCACCATCACTTTCAGTCTTTTTTTTTTTATTACCTACACTAATTTACACATCAACAGTTTAAAATGTATCAAAATCTAAAAATCCCCAGTTGTATCTGGAAAAAAAGGCAACTCAACACTGTACCCTTCTTGCTTTACAATACTTTGTTTTTTTTAAACAGATACTTATTTTGACAACATACAGTATAGTGCCAGTCTTGTCTGTTTTAACAACAATGACATATGAACAGCAGATTTAATAAATTCGAAAAGAAAAATGAAATGACAAAGAAAAAAAAAAGTCCATTTCTCTGAAAATATACTGTATAAAGACCTTTCCTTAATAAAGTTTGAGGAAGTCTGTCGTCTGGGGTGGATTTGGATGAAAGTGAAGCAACCACATTTGTCTAAAACTGGCATTTCCATTTCCAGATGTCATATGCTGATACTTAGACAGTAAAATATGACAGTAAAATACAGCTTTAACAGCACAAGGTGCGACAATGTTCTTGTATCCAGTTCCAATTTGTGGCTTGAGTTAAATAAATAGAGGTTTATTTGTATGTAAAAAGGCATATGTTAAAAAACGTGTGAGAAAATGAGAATGGAGTCAAATGAAGAGGCTCTCTTATTAAAATCAAAGGTTGCCAGTCAGGGCTGAGTCCATAAGGTCATCATCCTCATTCCTCATATATATTGGACTGGGCCGGGGTGGACGCTCTGAACCCATCATGGACAAGGATGAATCCGAAGCTGAGATAGGTGACCGCGACCAACTGTCTGCTTTTATTGGATGGGAGGATGGCCCCATAGACATAGATGATTTCTTTTTCTCTTTGTCCCTGTCTCGATCGCGGTCTCGGTCCCTCTCCCGCTCCCTCTCTTTCTGCTTCTTCTTCTCCTTCTTGTGCTTCTTGTGTTTCTCCCCAGAGCTGAGGGGAATTGAGCTCATGTAGTCCTGGGGGGGAAGAGGACGAATGGTCTGGTCGTCGTCTGAGCTGGGGCTGTTCTGGTGGGACTTCTCGGCCACTGAGCTGCTGCCCGACTCGCTCTCACTGTCATGGTTGAGTGGTGTGTATCCTGGTGAGCGGCTGTGGCTCGGGGAGGAGCGGTCATGCTTGGGAGTAGAGCCACTAAAGAGGGGGGAAGCCTTGAGGCTAGAAATCTGGGGACGCATAGACTCACCAGATCCGTCCACAGCTTTCTGAAGGGTAACTTTTGCTTTGATGCTTGGTGAGCCGCCATCAGGTTTGCTAATAATAATTTTGGCCAGACCAGTCGTACTCACCCCTCCTGTTTTTGGGTCCATCAGCTTTTTATCCCCACTGTTCCCCCCTGAAACAGACACTTTAGCTTTAGCCTCTTTATCCGACTTCTCACGTTTATAATCCCCGCTTTGGGAGGACGAGGCATGCTTGGAAGGACCTATGTTTGAAGACCCACTGCTGGGAACATTTCCAGGACCACCACCACCAGGAGCAGATCCTGAACCAGTTCCCCCTACGGGAGGTCCAACCTCACATCCGTCCTCACCCACTCCTCCTCCACCTACACTCTTAAGTTTGTCTATGACTGCTGTAAGTGAGGGTTTCTTGTTCCGACTGGGAGACTTCCCTTTGGCATTGGGATTATTTGCATTGTTCTGACCAGCCCCTCCGCCACCCCCACTTCCTCCCCCTCCACCACTGCCTCCACCTCCGCTTCCTCCCCCTGCTCCTCCTCCACTTCCACCTCCACCACTCCCATACTGAGACTGAGAGCCCCCTGAGAAGTTCATTGAACCAGAGGAGGAGGAAGAGCTTGAAGATGAGGAGGAAGATGAAGAACCAGAGGAGGAGCCCCCACCCATTGGCTTCTGGGAGCCCATGCCTCCACCAGAGGAAGACTTGGATCCTCCAGAGCTGCCACCTCCTGAACCCATTGGCGATTTTGCCTTGGATGAAGGAGGGGTTCCTGGAACCTGGGACTGCTGCATTTTCATAGGGGAGGACAATTTGTCACCAGAGCTACTGGAGCGGGAATGAGAAGGGGAGATATTAGGCTTAATGTTGGGATTCATAAGAGACCCTGAAGGCTTGCCCCCCTGAGTCTTTACTTTACTACCACTTCCTATTCCACTCCCACTACCTCCAGGTCCTGACAGCCCATGTTTGGTGATTGGGGAGGATCCTGGTTTGCCAACACCCATTCCTTGGGAGGAGCCTTTAGACTGGGATGGCCCACCTCCACCGCCTATTCCGGCACTCCCTGGCTTGGAGCTGTTGCCTTGTGTCGTGGAGCCCTCCTTAGACTTGATCTTCCCAGAGGAAGAGGAGTGGGAATGATGGCTTTTGCTGCTGCTGGTTCCCCCTGCTCCACCTGTGCTGCTTGTGGCTGAGCTGCTTGAGGTGTAGCCACTATGGGAAGATGTTTTTCCGCCAGTTATAGTCCCTTTTGCAATTTGAATAGTAATTTTGGGAATTGGGGGTGTAGCACCACCGGGTGGTGTTTGGGATCGTCCTGAACTACCAGGAGACTTGGAACCTCCTCCACTTATGCTTCCTCCAGAGCCTGAGCCACCACTAGGAGGTGTATATGGTCGTCCCCCTGAGCTATGAGAGGGGGACTTCCCATCTGGGTCTAGCTTTTTGCGTTTGGGAGGCTTTTCTTTAGACTTTCCCTCACTGGATGGGGTCCTGCTACGTTTCACTTGTTTACCCTCTGTTGAACTGCTCCCCATCCCTGTCCCAGAACTGCTTCCTCCGCTACCCCCATTTTCATCCTTTGGCCGCATAAGTCCCTGTTGCTGTTTAACTTTGGGTTCTGTATTTTTAAAGTCACTGCAGGCTCCTCCGAGCCCCATTATAAGGGGGCTCTGGGACCCTCCCCCATGTGTGTCTCCCAGATCAGGAGCTTGCCCCAGAAGTGGTTTACCACCACCACTGTTACCTCCAAAAACTATCCCCATATCAAAAGGGTCCTTCAGTGTGGGCTCTGGGGTGCTCTGTCCATGTGGAGTGGGATTCTGAGGTGTTCCAGATGGGGTATTCTGCTGGCTACTTCCCCCAAAACCCTTCACCAGGTCAAGGTCTCCATCAGCACTTGGAGAGCTGTCATCAAAGTAGTTCTGGGAGAAGCCACCGCCTGAGGTCAGAAGGTCAGGGTTGAAGTCAGCAGCATCAGGGAAGAAGTTTGTGGAAGAAGAGTCGCTGGTGGGAGTGGCCGCTGTTGCAGCTGCCTCAGCAATCAGATCAGCAGCATCAGTAAAAGGATTCTCATTGCTGTTGGTATTGAAAATGTCTGCCGAGTCAAACACTGCGCTGCCCTGACCTGAGCTGGAGGAGTCACGGATTGGGGTACCCAGTGGGCCTCCATCATCCCCACCACTGCCCATGGGATGCTGCCCATGGCTTCCTTTGCCTGTCTGCTCGGGCAAATCGGACAAGATTTCTGTGATATCAGGTCCGATACTATCGGAGCTAGAGAGACGGACCATACGAGGTGGTACAGCACCTGGCGGTTGCTGTTGCTGAGGCTGGACATGAGACTGTGGATAAGGCATGCTGGGGCCAGAGGGTGGTGTTCCACATTGGCTAGGTGCTGGAGTGATGCTATGAGGTGTGTCTAGGCCATCACCAGTCAGGTTAACATCAAAGATAGAATTTTGAGATGCATCCACATCCATTGAGAGGAGCTCACGATGGAAGTCATCCTCATGTGTGACTTGGTGGTGCTGGTGGTGCTGCGGCATCGAAGATCCCTGTTGCGATTTCATACCTAAACCACCACCTCCACCACCTGCTGTAGTACCGGGCAACATGGCACCCTTTTCAGGCACCCGCGGGCGCTTCTTCTTCCCCTTGGGGTTACCTCCAGGGCAGGTTCCACCCATGCTGTCTGTCCGTGGAGAGCCTGATGAAGAGTTCTGCCTCTCTAATGGACTAGAACCATACAGTGTGGCAAAATCTTGTGTGGGGTTGTCCTTCAACAAGTTCATCAACATAGGGTGATTTTTGGTGTTGCTGGCAGGGGAGGATGTTGGGGGTGGAGTTTGGTGGGGTTGTGGTGCATTCTGGGAGCTGGGACTTGAACCCACACTTCCAGTTATCTGTAAAAGACTTGTCAGTATGGGATTCTGGGTGACTTTGTTATAGTCATCTGCGTGGCCTTGACCAGCCTGCTGTTGTTGCTGATGTTGCTGCTGAAGCTGTTGCTGTCCAGCCTGCCCTCCTTGAGTTGGACACCCTCCTTCTTGGGATTGCCTCTCTGTTCGGGACATCCCAAACAGAGAAGTAATTGGACCTGCAAAATTAGGTCCCCCAGACGGTCCTCCTCCAGTAGGTGTGTTGCCCCCTGTGAGCCCAGGCATTCCCATAGGGTTAGTTCCATCGCCTGCTGCCATGCCTGTCATGTAGGAGGGACTACCAGAGGGTGGCAGGTTATTCTTCACCATGATCTCCACTGTCTGTGCTATTAGTGAGAGGGCTGGAGTGTCTGCCTGGATGGTCTCTGCTTTCCTCCGAATCGCCCGCATGGTTACAGGGATGGACATGCATCTATGAGGAGGAGGAAACAATCAGCATAAAAAAGATACTGTTGGCATTTATGCATTCAAAAGGAATTGGTAATCTTACCTCTGGACCACTTTGGTTATGAATTCATCAGTGCAGATCAGAGCATCCGACAGTCCTTTATATAGCTTGCAGGACACCTGTCTGGAGTCAATAACTTCCATGACAACTACAGGAAGGATTTCAGAAAGGACATGGAACTCAGATAAGCAAAAGATTTAAGTATTATCAACGCACGCTGGATTACTGAGATTTTGTAAAAGCGAGCACTCACCACAGACTAATGACTCATTCACTGGATGCTGGAAAGAGACGCTGAAACTCGAGTCGGTAAGAGGACATACTTCAAACTGTAGCAGACCTGCACTGTCTGAGGGCACAAAAGCAAAGATGCCAAACTTGTCATATGTAATTTAATACATCAGACACAAAAAAAGTGAATATAGTTGATTGACAAATACAGCAAGCCAGATGCCAGATGCCAGTTACTTGCCTTCTTTGATAGAGGTTCGTCTCACACAGCTTCCTATCAAGTTGTTATAGGCTGCCTGGTGCCGGATGATATCCAACAAAAGTGGCACTTGTGCTGGGTGGCGGAAGGGGATCTTTGAAACCAGTGCTCCTTGAAGAGAATGACCATCTTGCACTGGGGCATCACCATTTAGAAAATAACAGTGTGCCTGATCTGGCAATACCTGTGAAAGCATAAAGGCATTGGATTTCTTTTACAAACAATCAATGGTATGGCAAAACAATCAATAGGTTAGTGGACTTTTTTTTTTTCTTTAGTTAGTCAATGATTTCCCTTTCATTAACATCAAAGCACAATCAGAAGTCATTGATGACAAGAAATTACTGCTCACAGAATAAAAGTGCATGTTGTGGGATGGCGGTGGCGTGGAGACGCCCTCCTCCAGGACCTGCAGCTGGCTCTGGACAATTAACTGGTAGAGAGGTGAGAGGCTGGGTGAGCTCTCAAACACCGGGATCGCTGTGAAAATAAATTAAGAGAGGTTGAAGCCCAAATTATCAAACAAATGAGCACGGTCCTTTCAGTAGATATTTAAGACTTGAAATGTTCTCACAAGTAGCATTGCCCAGCCTCTGAATAAAGGACAGTGAGAAAGGCATGGGGCAGTTCATCTTGAGGAAAAAACAAGCTGGCAGGTCCACACAGTTGGAGTTGGTCACAGTGGAAAAGGAAGGCGTCCTGGAATAGAACAAAAATAAATTAATCAGCCATCTCTCTCCTTTCGCTGCAGTGGAATACTAAAATAAACCACAGATGACTGCATAATTATGCCAAAAAGTGCTTGTGTCTTTTTTTTTGCATGCTTATATATTTTACTGAGATTTTGTGTCAAGTTCCCTGATAAAAAAAGGAAAGCACTTTCTTACCCCTTGTTGTCCACTGGGTGGGATCCAGTGATCAGTGGAGCGATTGGGAGCTTGTAGACGGCAGAGGTTCCCTCAATTGTCACAGAAACACTGACACCCAGAGAACGTGGAACTGTAAAGTGTCCACAATGTTAGTCACAGTCCTTCCGCAAATCCTATGGCCAGTGGTAAATGTACATTTGTTAATTCAACCACTTCTTTTGTCCACTTACCATTGTTGTCTGTTAAGTTGAGCTGTGAACCGGTTCCCTCCTCAAATATGTCGTAAGGAGACACATAACACTGAAGAGTAACAAGATGGCCACCACTCCTGGCAGTCAACAAGCCCACACTGCCATGAAGAATAGTCTCCACTGTATTAGCATTGGTTGCTAACCTAGAAAACACACAATCAATCAAAAATCATTGCATTACGGATGCAGACACTTCTGGGTTTTTACTCTTAATTATCAATTCATTCAACAAGTCAAACTAAATACACCAGGTACAATGATATGTTGCAGAATTAAACTGAATGATCACAATGCAGCTTAAATAATAAAATGTCAAACCTGCTTATGTTACATCTTTTTCATACACTGGATTAAACTACTAACCAGGAGATGAAAGGCCTCTGTCACTAGCTCTACACTAATTGAATATTGAGATCATTATTTCTAAAATCCACTCAACTTTAAGCTTCATCAGCATTAGCATAATATAATAACCCTGATTCTACTAAGTATAAACTACAAAGTACAAACAGAGATTCTGTCAATTTACCTAAACATGTGCATCATCTTGGTGAGATCAAGCTCCAACGACTGTAGGGCAATATACATCTTGGTTTTCAGCTTACTGGAACACAGAAATTAAGAAAAATAAGACAATATGACAACAATAACAATCATAGGGGTCATGTGGCATTTCTGTCTTCAATGTCTTTGCCCATTTGAAGCAGTCAATTGTACTTAAAAGTATGAATGAAAACTTCTTATTGGTAAATGTATTTTAGTTTGGATCCACAACACAAAAGTAATTGAGGAAAAGTATTGTTTTGTCATTCACAGGTCAACTTACTTGTCCCCAGGGAGCTTGTACAATTCTACCAGTCCCTTCAGATGTTTGGAAAATTCTTCAAAGTTCTTCTCCCTGATGTGAAGTAGGAGGATACACGATTTAGACCATTATGCATTATTCAACAAAACACCCAAAAGAAACCTACACTATACTATGGCTTATCATATGAGAGCCTAGCGTGAAGTGTGTGTTTTTCTTCTCACCTTAGATGCTGAATCAGCTCAGGACAACTCTGTGACAAACAAATAAAGAAAAGCTAAATTAAAAAAAAAAACACTTCTGAGGAAGTTTTCACCTAGATACATGAATGGAATTAATTACAGATAAGAAGGGTAGTAAGCATCTTTTGGAGAACCATTTGAATTAAGGGGCCATATGGAAGTGACAGTAAACTAACCGTGGGATTTTCTCCCTGATGAGCCACCTTGACATCCACTAGCTGGCCGTTGGTGTCCAGCTGCACCTCAACATAAAACATGTCTGATGTAATGTAACACTCTGTGCCTGATGGGCTGAGGTGAGAGCCCAGCCTGTTCAAAACATGGGGGGAAAAAAGAGGAAAAAGAACACAAAAAAGATTAATTTGTTTTAATCTTGTCATTTTAAACATGTATACCAACAAAATTGTTATTTGGTTCATTTTACCAGCTATTTACAATTTATTAACTGTAACTGTATATTTAGAAAATAATTAATTTATTAATCTTGATGCCAGAAAACAACAGACGAATAAGGATAATATTGTAATATAATAATAATAAGCATATTCCTAACCTTGAAAACCTGACAGTTAAAATTCAGAATTTTCCAACATTTATAGACTTTGTATGAACCATTAGTGTGTGTCTTTCTCTCATTTCTAGGTGAGTTATAAAAAAATAATCCCAAAATCATCACCCTGAACACGTTACATCCTCCATCAGTCTCTATTTCCTGTATTTTGAATTGAACTTTGGAGCCAGTCATCGTTTGGAGAGACCAGGTAAGAGGGTGAGACAACATGATCGAAAGAGGAAGAACTCACATGTTTTGCCGAGCGATGGATTCTAGACGATCTGTCATGGAAGGCAAAGATGAGACTGAAAAAGAAGGGAGAGGAGAACGGGAAATTTTAAGACCAAGCTATAAAATTGTTGCACAATTGTTTACTTTAATATCTAAAATCACTTTAATATCTAAGTGGAACGTCAATTGACGATTGGTTGTAAGAAAATTCTTCTATATAATTAGTATCCCCTACAGCAGACTTGTCAGTACCACTGGCACTTTTTGTCTTCAAGACAAATTTTGAATGTTCAGGAGTTCATTTCAGTGTAATTACAGTTGAGTTTCCCCTGTCTTGTGACGAAAAGTAACACATTCTGATGGAAAAATGTGCCCTGCTCTCCCCTGTGTTTCTGTCCTTTGAATTGACAGTCTCACCTTTCAGCGCTCTCTGCAGGGTCTCCAAGCAGGTGAGCAGAAGCTGGTGACCCGCTGCATTCATCACACCGCGTTTCTCCTGGGACACAGTGGTGAAGATAAATTGAGAAATTAGATAATAGTTGGAAGATAAAAGTGCTTTATCTACAAGATCTGATGTTAAGGTTGGCTTTTAATTGGCTTAGTCAACACGTTGGGTAAGACATTTAAATGTCACTACTATAGTTTCACCGGCCCAGCAGGTAAGTTCTCCAAGTAGTAGTTAGTGCAATTAAGTGATTAATTGCCTTAAATTTATAAAGAATAGGTCGGTAGGGAGACTCTCCTGTGGGTTCTCGAGATAATGCAAACTCTTTTAACAGCTTGTTCTTGCAAACCTATGTGTTTTATCTTGCCCTGCTTGCTGTCTGTTAAATTTTGCCTCATCAGTTGAGGTCTGACCGCAGCATCTGTTACAGACCTTCAGGCAATCTACAATATTGAAACCTGTGACAGGTTTAAAGAGGTGCTTCTTTTTATAATTCAAACAGATGGGTTTTCTCTCAGAAAAGGATGACTCTTCCTCACCATGGCCTGACGCACAACTTTGCAGGTCTCCTGCCATGGCCGTGAAGCATTGTGTTTGGCATGGAGCCTCTCCAGCAGGGCTGCCATACGATTCTGCTTCTCTGCCTCTGAAAAAAGGTGGAAACAACAAAAACACAAGTTATACAAATCCAATGTTCTAATTCTCAGTCCTTCAGCAACAATATGTAACTTCATGAAGAAAGATATTTGATTGTTGAGTCTCGTCCCCAGTTTGTTAAATACTGACGCTTTGGGTTGCCGACAGACACAAGTCCCCATCGAAAAAACGAGACTTAACAATCAACTATCTTTCTCCATAAACTTACAAATTGTTGCTTGAATATGGGTTATGATCTGTGTGCAGGGCTAAATGCAGATTCCAGCAATTTGCCTTTTAAAACATATAAAAGAATGTCAACCTGAACACCCTGACTTGAAAACGTTTAATCATTACTTTTGACGTTTACAGGTTTAAAATATCTTCCCAACACCTCTATAGATGATCTAATCACGCCATACCAACAACACTGTAACTGAGTGCCTGCCCATTCATCATCCATATGAGCTATTTTGACCAACATTGAGATAAAATAAAGAACTGACCAACAGTCTGATGACATGGGTTCATATTTTATGTATGTTCTATATGAAGAAGTTTCTTTTGTTTTTTGTTGATGTATTCACCTTTAGAAAAAATACACATAACCTAGTTAGTAAGATCATCAGACATGTTTTTTTTTTGTTTTTTTTACAAAGTACTGTATATTTAGGGTCGATAAGATAAACAATAAATCATGACAGTTTACTCAATATTTGTCTTGAGTGAAATGTACCACATCAGACGCACCAGGTCTGCACAGATATTCCAGTTCATGTTAATATCCTACCAGCATCCCTGAAAACTAAGATTACTAGGGACATCAATGACAATTGCCTGCAAACGATAAAGCAAGTAACACGTCTTCCCGAAAAAACTGGCATATCAGGACACACCACACTATCTCAAAAATACAGAAGGTTTCAACAAAACGGAGGCTAGTGTATTGTTATCATAATCTGTCATTGTGAGCGAACACAGTGCTACAACTTCTTAGTTTACTCCGGGCATCTCAGCCGACGTCGACTGTTTTTTTGTTCAACACTGCTGTCAGAATAGAGAACAATTATAAGGTGACAGTAAATTACTTTTAAGAGACCTCTGAATGGTCATGAACAAAGTTGATGTTAGCGAGCTGCTAACGTTAACTATCAGCTTGGAGCTAGCTGCTAACGTAACTCTCCCAAACACAACACCCAGCCCGGTGCCAACAACTCGCGTTTCACAAGTGTGTGTGACATAATTTCAACCAAACAAGTATAAGCATAAACACCGAGCATGTCATTAACATACTTTAAAGTAAGTACTTTACGCTAACGTACAAAACGCTTGTCGGTCTGCAAAGTTAGCTGTTAGCCGCCGTTAGCCTCAGTCGTGAACCACATAATTTTAACAACAAAAAATCAGTACGCGAAACAAACTTAAAGCTCGGGTCGTGTTCTTACCTGTTGCCTCTTCGGGTTTAATCCGATCTCCATGAGTTTGACTCCCTGCTTGTTGGACCGAGAGAGAGAGCTCTCTCGCAGGGCTACCGCTCTGCATAGCAACACCAGGCCCCGCCGCCATTGTCGCCCGGTGGTTGCCGTTTCAGTTTCCCCGCTTCGGTTTCCGCGCTTCGCCATCCGGGCTTCCGTACTGTACCACACCCGTAACCAAGGTGAGCGAGGCACCCTGTTCCCGTTCATCATTTGCCTCCACTTCACACTTTAGTTGAGCTCAGGTATAATTAACTTCATCTCTAGCTCCACACGAGTATTTTTGTAGTGTTATTCAGCTGTCCATTTATTTTAGTCGGACACAATTTTTCATATAAAAAAGCAGGGTGAAGACTGTTTTTTCAAATTTGTTAGCATCTTTATTTCTGATTATTTTGCTAGCATCATTTAAGGAGGAGCATGCCCCGTGCCTTCATCCCTTCTCATGTGAAACTCGATTCCCTTTGACTTGACAGCTTCAAATAAAAGACAATGTCTGATGAGAACTCCAGATGGCGTCCGATCGCCGTAAGTAAATGATTCATGATTTGCCAAGAGAAACTAATAGCCAAAAATCCAAATGAAGATTGAAATATTCATGTTAATCGACTCCAGAGACAGAATAATGCGGTTTTAACATGGTGATTCCTTTTTCCTGCGATTTGTAGGCCTACCTACCTTTTTTTTTTTTTTAGGCGCCTCTCATTTATAAAGCAGTCACATGAAGCAATAGATAATTAAGCAGTAGATAAAGACATTTTTAAACAGCAAAAGGCAGCCATGCGCTGAGCAGGCAACCACACACACACACACACAGGCGTGCACACACACCTGAGCCTATTGTACAGCTGAGCCTGTGGCAATGAGTGCTCTCTGGGGAGGATTTTCCCACCAACCATTGTGACCTGCCTGAGAGAGGGAGCAGGAGTGTGTGCATGAATACATGTGCATTTGTGCATATGCAAAGATATATTTGTGAACATGAAAAAAACACACACACATACACACGCACGCACACACTAACACACAGGAGATAGCTATAGACAGCAGTGGAGATGGAGAGGGAGCAGATTGGCATCGTCTGAGACAGTAGACAGACCCGCAGATAGACATGAGAAAAGAGGGGAGGTGCCGCTATGTAATTGATGTGCCCACCAGGAGCTTTAGCTGGCTGCCTGGCATGGAAGAGGAGGTGGGCACCGCTGCCAAGACAGCAGTAGGAGAAAGGAAAGGGAGGCACAGGCCTTGGGGAGCACAGTAGCGGGCTGAAACCATGCCCATCAATCAGAGGCTAGTTCACCTTGCCATGCCAAGCGGGACCCCCCTCTGTGCCGAGGGAAGGGGTGGCACGGGGAGCGGGGCTGGCACGGCTGCTAAACCTTCCCTAATCCTCCTGGTGGGTGTATCAGTGCCACGTCCGAATGGCAGCGGAGTGGACGGAGCCAGACACGGGGGGGGGGGAGAAAAGAAAGTTCAGCCCCCTATTCTGAAAGAGGTGTCACTGCATGTTGTTAACATCCTGATGTATAAATGTTAACATTAGTTCAACTAAAGACTAAAAAAACTCTCAAAAAGGTGGGTTAGAGGTTATCACATTGACCAGAAAGGCTATCTTGCCCAATCTTTTGACATTCCTAGTGCTCTCTCGTCTGTGGCTTTGGAAATGTTTCACCAAAATTTAGACCGATATGTCTACTAAATGTTGTGCCATACATGCCGTATGAAATCTGTGAACCTTATCTTATGTAAAGATGAAGTGGATGGCCAACACCAAAACAAACAGAGCTCAGTTTGCAAAAGAAAGACAGAAATAAAGAAAGAAAGAAAGAAAGAAACTGTGAATTCATATTTGTGTTTATTAGTACCGAAGCCCTAAGAGTCAAGATTCAATTCTACAACAAAAAGGGGAAAAAAAACAATGTTATTGCAGGAAAACCGAGGAAATAACGTGATTTCCTTCGCTTCCGTTTTCCCGTTATAACAAGTTAAATGTATTTCCTCGAGATCGTGAGGTATTTATGTCAATAAACAAATGTTGTTTTCCCAAAGAAAACAGGCTGTGTTTCTCAGAAGGTGTTCAGAGAAAACAATCGTATTTTAATGTCTTTATCACAAAATAACAAATGTCGAGATAATGTGACCAATTAATCTGTTTACCTTGTGAGCTCTAGATATGCAACATAGCAGTTTAGGCTCAGTATATTAGGGCTGAGCGACATTGCCTTAAAATTATATATTTTTTTGGCTATAACGAGATATACAGTACGAATCACTTCATAAATGCTGGGACCAGGGATGGGATGACTATTGATGCTTTCACAAGAAATCAACACCAGTGACATTTCTGATCATTAATCATCAGTAATGTGGATATCATGACTTAATGGATAATGACGAGTACTAGAACAAGCAGAACAGTCGGTGGTTAGTTCAGAAAATGACATCACTTTACTGTGATGCAGCCTTTAAATCCGGGAAAAGACAAATCCAAGATGATAAATAGTCCCATATCACAGTAATGATATATATTATGAATATATTGTCTAGCCCTCAAAGAAAAAAGAAAAGAGAGTCGTTTACAAAATGTTCATATGCGCACTGAGATAAAAACACTATATGGACGATATTGTTGATAATGTATAAGCACCTACATACTGGGCATAGATGCATACATACTCGAATATACGTCAAACCGATTGTTCTCTTCATATTGTCGGAATCTTGTCTTGTTGGAGGAGATGCCTGTGTAACGTCTCTGCAAACACACGTACCACATTTCCTCTGCGTGTTTCCAGTTTTAACACAGGGGATGGAGACGTGTGAACAGCTTGGCAACCTTATTGAGAGCTTTGAAGTTGACTACCCTCCTTTTTTCACCGTCTCTCTAGGTGAACTCACATTTTACCTGCTGTGAATAAAAAGACAGCCTATTTGATGCATACATGCCTGCGTGGCTACCAGACAAAATCCACCGACACAACGCAAATAACGGGTTTGCTATATGGTTTTGTCTCGTTGCGGTTCCATTAAGCCGAGCCTTGTAAGGAACGTGCCAAACAAAAGGAATAGCACGAGCCGTTTGCTTTGCACCTTTCGTACAAGTTTGAGATCAGTGAGCCCCGGAGGCTGGAAACGGTCCAGAAAACAGTGAAGCATTATCAGGACACAGTTTCTGCTTCTTTGGCACCGAGTGCCTTGAAGTGCAAGGGCAGCTGGGAAGACTAGCTGGGAGGGTGGTAAGAGGGAGGCGAGAGCGGGTGACAGAGGGAGAGGGAGAGAGAAAGGAGGGGTCGGCCCTATAGGACCATTTGTGATGAGGCTCATTTGCACAACGGCACTTAATTGGCTACAACAATTAATTAATGTGTTGGAAAGTTGGCACAAAAAGTTCATTTAAGAGGGTTTTAATAAGCAATTAGGGAGAAGTAACCAGTGAGGTAGAAGAAGGCACAGACAAAAAAAAAAAAAAAAAAAAAAGATGCTGAAAACTCTGAAAGTATAAACTCCAGCTAGGACTCTTTGGGAATAATGTGCCATATCTGGAAACCAGGATGTGGTTTGCTATTATGGGTAGTTACCGCGCTTCCCATTGCGAGCGCTGATGACATTAAGATACATTATTTTTACCCCATACTTTTACGAACCCAACTGTTCACGGCACCCACTTTCCCAAAAACAGCGTTGCCTCCTCTCCCCTCCGTTCTCCCTCCCACTGTCTGCCTCCCCTCTCTCCTTCTCACTCTGTGTATGAAATATCGCATGACTAATGAGTGGAGCAGGTTGAAATCCTGGGGAAGATGTCCTTGGAAGACGAATGCATTTTCAGCAGAATAATTAACTTAATTAACAAATTCACATGCATATTCATCAGCCTATTAATGTCTCCTCTGCGCGGCTTGATGAGCAGTGGGGTAATAACCATCTCATTTGCATAGCCTGTTCACACGACTCCCCGTTTAAAGACAAAATAAGGGAAAGGAAGAGCACAGGAGAGAAATTGGAAAAAAGGAGACAACAAATAGAAAACAAGGGAGAGGCGCAGCGGGGCGACGCGCCGAGGTGAGGAAGTGACGTGGGCTAGGTTGGAAATAGGCTAACAGTTTATCTGACGGATGGGTGACACGAGGAGGGACGGCGAACATGAGCCCCAACAGATTGACTCCATCGCTCTCCTTTCTCCTTCTCATCCCTCCAGTCAACCTTGCAAACCCGTCTTCCCCCCCCTCCTGCTGTTCCATCATCACCATTTTCTTGCATCCATGCCATCCCTAAAAGCTGAAATTAGTGCATTATTTTTTTTTTGGGGGGGGGGGGGCTCTTTAATGACCTTTTTGGAGTTATTTCCAAGTAATACCAACCCCCTCAAATGTTTATCTTGCTAAATTGTTCCTATACCATTCACATGATCATATCAGCGTGCCCTCTCTTTCAGTCTGTCTCTTTCTCCCCTTCCTACACTCTCTCAGGGGGAATCTTCTTGGCATTGCTCCACTCCTTTCTTCTCCACTGCCAGGCTGCTGCTGCCGCCGCCGTCTCTACTCTGTTACCACTGTCTGCACACAACCTGGTGCTCCTAGCAACGCCACCTCTCTCACATACACTCCACATGGCGGTCCGAATGCCACGCGCATCTGCGTGTCTGCGTGCGCGCCCGCCAAGCACACACACCTCATGTTTGCCGTGGGTTTTGTTGCCACTCTTATAATTGTGTTGCCTCCAACATAAATCCTGGGTCCACAGCGTATAAGCTGAGTGTTTATTCTGCCGACTTTGAAAGAAAACAAAAGGAAAAAAATGTCAAAATCAACAAACCTGCATGCTGTCGATGCTCCGGTCTGTTCCAGTTTGGAAGAGTTGAGTCTCAGTGCAATACTTTTGTTTCATGCGCGTGTCAGCCAGAACATTATTTTCTAGGTTAGGCGAGACGCTTTTATTGCTTTTATTACTGTGAAATCACACAAGTTTTACCTTATTCATCACAAAATGCATTCTACATGTTCTAAGCGTTGCTTTATGAGTTAAACAGGTGCATTTCAAAAGAGTTTTGTACCGTTCCTTTATGTTTTACCTCTAAAAATGGTATTCATTTGTCATATTTTTCCTGTTTTTCAGTTTTGCTGTCACTCAGTCTCATAGGTTAAATGAGATGATTATGATACACTCCATTCCCTTTATTGCTGCATAATCACAACAGTTTTATCCCTTTCATCACAAAAACGCATTTCAGTGTTCAGAATATTGCTTTATGCATTGAACAGGTGCATTTCAAGTGCATTTTCTACCATTCCTTTATGTTTTAGCTCTCAAAATGGGATTAGTTTGATGTAGTTTTCCTGTTTTTTAATCTCACTGTCACTCCAAAGGCAGTTACTTTGCGTATTTGGGTATCCTCGCTCAAATTATAGGATGCGTGAGACACGGTGAGTCCTTTAGTTCGATACTTCATGCACCCAATAATCAGGCAGGTACGACAAAACATTGGTTGCAATGGTGCAGAGTCAGCAGAATATTCACATAAAAGAAATATATACAAAATATTGTTAATATGTATTAATAAATAACTGATTAAGGAATCTGTTCTCAGAGGAAAATAAGGTCAGCAGAACACTGTAGTGTCAGTCGATGAAGATATTTCTCTTTTGGTTAAAATTTCCTCCCCAAAATAATGTAGTGCTCCTTTAAATTAAGAAAAACATTTTTCTAATTTGCGCATTTAGATTAAAATGTGTTACTGTGCACCAGTGCAACCAGTGATCCAAAGGGAGACAGGAGCCCCTGTATTTTTAACCAGGGCCATGTGTGATGTCATGCCATTTTCCCTCTATTTCTTAGTGTTCACATCCCTCCTTGCTTTCAAGCACCAGAGACACAGTCTGCAGTTTTTTTTTTAATTTCCAAACCAGTCTAAAACAGCTCATTTCACATATTAACACAATGAAGAAATCAATCTGTGATATCTAGTGTAGTACCAGAAACATACAGCACAACATGACATATTCCACAAAGGAGCCCTGCTACAGACTTGGACACGAAGAGCAGTTTCTCTGGCAAATTTGTGAGCTTCCAGTTTTTTTTCTTGTTGGCCAAGACATGATCCGATCCTTAGCATTCATTCGAGGATGCAAAAATGTGCGGGAACATAAATTGAGAAGGTGGTCTGACGTATCAGCAGACCATATCGACCTGTTGGACTACAGAGTCCCTCCTCCGTATTAACAGGACGAGACCTCCCTGTCCGTGACGGAGCAGTGCCCTGTTCTGCTGGATGAAGGATAGAACTGTCCCTTTTTGCTCATTTTGTTCTATTTATTGTTAACTTTCTGTTTCCTTATTTGTTGTCCTAGTTCTGGTCAGTTGTCCACTGACCAGCGTGTTTTCTAGCCCTGAATTTGCTTGACACAGTAGAGTTGCGAGTAGTCGTGTCCTCTCTGAGTGTGTGTGCAATGAACAATGTTCTTGGGATCAAGTGGCGAGAAACAAAGGTTTAATACCTGACACTTTACACTTGCTGTTGGAGTGGCTATAGCTGTGGTTGGGGTCGAGGTGGTATAGGAAGTACCGTACTTGCGGCAGAGTTTACTCACTGTGGTGTGAAGTACTGTTGGTTTTTCAGTGGTCTTTTTTCGCAAGAATTTGAGACTTTCGAGGTCCAGAATGGGTTTGTTTCTAAAGTATTTTCTGTGTGCCCACCCACACTATGATTTATGTCTGGCTGTGGGTGATTGGTGCAAGACACATTCAGAGGACACTAGCTAATCGTTCGACACTGATAACCAGACGATGACTGTGAATTTCTTGCCAAAGTTTTACTTAATTCTACTCACACACTTAGAAACACAAACTATCCCCCCTGCATGAGATGGTTAAGGCCTCATTCAAGACCACACTACATTTTTGTCTTTTAAGCGATTAAAGTAAGTCTTGCTCTGACTTGGCGAAAAGACATGACAGACTACACGTTAGTCACCATCTTTCACAACACCAATGACGTGTTGGGAAAGGAGTTGCTATAGGGACCGACTTCCATCTGAAGCGGTGTGCATGGTGCCGGCTGTCTTGAATTTGGAGAAGCCTAAAAAGTAAAATAAGACAGTGAGGTTTTTCTCAAAGCACCAACAGTGTATGTCTTCTTTGCTTCATCGTGTATGGTGGTTAAGCGAAGAAGAGCGTTCTGGGCTCCGATTGTTCAACGTAGAGTTTGTCCAAGTCCTTTTTAGGCAAGTTTTATAACTCTGCAGCCATCTTGGCAACGTCCCTGGGCAGTTATTTCAGGCCCCTATCTCAATGAAAGGGGAGAGAGCCAGAACTCCACTTTGAAGACCCAAAGACTGCATATATAGAATCACCAGTCAAATCTGATAAAAACAGCTTAAAAAGTTTGATGACTTTGCCCCAAAATCTAGTTTAAAAGGCTGTTTTCCCCAAAATGTGATACTTCTTCTGTGCGTGCGTACAGTTTCATGACACCAAATCTTTGAATCACCTCAGCTCAACCGGTGATCCTTTATTCTCCTCTTCTGTCTGCAGCTGTATCAGATCTGTTGATACGTTTGTGAATCACATCAGTGCAACAATACGATTGGCTGAAATGCTTCCTGGTTTGGCTGTGATGAAGCAGACGATTGGCTTTGTGGGGTAAGGGACATGCAACTACCCTCTCTGGCGTTACTGACTTTTCTATTCCGAATGCATTAATTTGTTTGCCTCTTCTCTTTTAACGCCTCAGATTTGTCCTGGGGAAAAAAAAAACCCTTGGAGCATGTCGCGATGGTTGTCGTCCACAATGATTGACTCCACGAAACAAAACGATTGAGGTTGAGCGACTACAACAAAATGTGTCGATAAGTTGTGTAAGAAGTTTTTTCATTCAAGTTTATAAAACTTGGACTGTTCTCGCAATGACTGCAATAGAAGGGCCATACAAGACTTGAAGCTAGAAGGGTAATTACACAATAATTTGGAAGCGTAGGGCCAGTGTGTTCGACACATTAGGCTTTTATGTTAACCATTTTCTAATGAATAACAAATTTAGCAACTTCTGATTGACCCATAATATCAGTTTTAAATTAACAACTTTTGGTCAGTCCTGCCATTCTTGGAAGAAGATAATAGTTGGGTGAATAGATAGAGGTAAAGATAATCGTGAACTCGTCTATCTCTAAAAACGATGCCCAATGTCTGTTTTTTTTCCTGATATTTTACATCTGTCAGGTCGGTCTGTTATCAGGTTGTCTGTCTTTATTCAGTTGTCTGAACCTGATGATGTTGATGAGATGTTGTTATCTGTCATGCCAACACTCTGCTATTGCCTTGACACTTTTTGTTATCAAGACTAAAATATGTTGGGATAATTGCCGTAAGGAAATATTACCCTTTATTTCGTGTATGTTCCCCCCATAATTTCCTTCACCATGACAACACATTCTTCTCTGATGCATAAGGCCATCTGTGTTCAGTTTTGACTTCGGTCCAGGTTATGTCATCAGACGATTTGTCTTCCCTGTGCTCACAGAATACTGGACTCGTGTGTAAAATCGTTTTGATTTCTGTAAAGTTCTTGTTGTGTCATGTGTCCCTGACACTTCTTAGGTCGGGTTGGACTCGGGCCGACGCAGGCTGCCGTGAAGCCGTCGTGAGAGGAAGAGCTAGGGAAAGGCGATTGAGATACAGAGCATTAGCCGGTGTCAGGAGGAAATTAAAGGCCAGATCGCTTTCTTAATCAGAGCACAAGCACTGCGTTAAGAAGGAATTAGGTCGACAGCTGCTGTGTCGCTGCTTACCTTGCTCTCGCTCTCTCCCGTCGTCATATACACACACATGTTCCTCACACACTCTCATAGTCATTCTCCTTTTTGTTTCACTCCATCACCGCTCACTTTTGTCTCGTGCCACACCGTCTTTGTGCTCACGTGTCGTCAAGTTAGTCACTTGTCACTTTTTACGTCCTCCTGGGCCGTCTTTCCATGTTCAGTCTTTTTCGTGCGAGCCGAGCTTTGGCCACTTGTCAACACCTGCAAGATGTAAACCTACCCAGAAAGACTGAATGTTCTACAAGACGCGCAGACAAAAATATGAGACCGAGGAGGAGAGAAGAGAGGGGAAGTGATGCATGATGGATAGAGATGGTTTTTGGTCCGGTTCCAGGAGGCTCAGTAGTGCCCCCCTGGCTGATGGATGAGCTGTCACTGTTGAGCTCTTCCACGTACACCTGAGATGAATGGACAAACAGCAGTGGCCCTTTCGCTGTCTATCTATCTTCCTCTGTTTAGATACATTCTGCTGTCCACACTGCTCACCCACCCACACACACTCACAAGGGGCTCATCAGATATGAGTTTTTTGAAGACTAATGCCATTATTTTTAGACTGAAGCTGCGAGTAGCCAATATTTTGTGCCATTAACTGCATTTTTTAATTTCACCATTTAATGCCACAACACAACACGGCAAGGATTCAGTGTTTCCCCAAGATTTCTATTTTTGGTTGATCTATTTAAAAAAAGAAAAAAATCATTATTTACACCATGGAAAAGATCTCGGTTGGCAGAGCGATAACCAACTTCTCATTCGATATGAAGAGTAAAAAACACATAAGGACTTCAAACGTAGAATTGATTCGAACAAATTGTCATGAAGACAGAGGAACCTGTAGGTTAATTGGGCTGACTGGTACATCTGATAAAAGGCCAATACCAGCTTGGTGCCAAATCAGTGTGTCAGTCTAGATTTTACACCCAAACACTGATATTTGAATGTCTCGCAAGCAGTCCACATTTCCAACTCTTTTCAAACCACAAACAGGGAAGATTGGTCGCAAAGGTTAGGAGTCACTCCACTTTTTAATTTGGCAAATGCAGCGAATAAATTTTAATTTGTTGCTTTAATCAGTTGAATCAACTGGAATGACCCTGAGCCTGTTTGCCAGTCTTTCCGGCAGACTTCAGTTTTTTTTTGGCATATTGTTCAGGCCATGACTCTTTGGAGATTACAGCTAAGTTGCAAGCAGGAGTCAATATTCAGGCATGAATTTCCAGTTTTTTAAGTTCTTCTGCTAAGATCTTGGAAAAGTTTTTGTCCATTTGATATTTTGCGTATTTCAGCTAAGACCTTATTTTCCTCCGAGAACCGCTTGTTTATTCAGTAACGGAAAAAAATATATATCTGAGTTTGTATTATTACCTCATTAATATTGTAAATATCAAAAATCTGAGTTTGAATGTATTCTCCAAAACTGAAAAGTGCCCCTTTAATCGATAGCTCCATGGTGATCAATTACCAAGTGTCTGTAATGAAGTGAGTATGTAAACATTATGATATAACAAATTATTTGAAGCTTGATTTTAGTTCATCATTAATAACTGGCTTGTGTATTAATATGTTATAATATATAATTTGATTTTGTTACAGTGTGTTTTAAGATCGTGAAGAAGGTTTTGTTTTCACCCATGTCCATTTGTTCGTTGGTTGGTTGGTTTGTGATCAGGATTAGGTGAAAACTACTGAAAACAGATTTCCACGAAACTTGGATGGAGGACAGGTCTCGGCCCAGAATAGACCCCATTCACTTTCGCCCCTGATCAAGACAAAGTGAAGGATCCATGATTTTTGACTGTTGGACCTTGACGGAGGTATGCGCTTTACTGAGTGTCATTTTAGTTTTTTGTTGTTGTTTTTGTTGGTGTGAATTGAAAATATATGCGATTCTGAATGTTTTGCATCCTGCAAAAAAATTTAATTCGAAATACATTTTTTTTCCCCCTCTGGTTTGAACATTGAAAGCTGGTCAGATGGAGCGCCTTTGTCCGTGTTTTAAATGGCTTAAAGACACTTAGCATAAACAGGTACACAGGAATACCCCAAAATGCCCTGATGAAGATATATAGATATGTGCAGCCCACATTAACCAACCACTCAGTGGCACCGACACACTTTGGGGTGAAACTACTCCGTGTCCTCTCCAAGGGGGAAGGTTTAAAAAACATTTAATTAGGCTTTTGGCATGGCTTCACTTTTAGCCTGGAGGTGTTGGAGGAGGTTTTACAGACTTCATCCCTTTTAGAGCCGAGCAGATTAAACATTCATGGGAGCGATCAGCCGACCCTATGCGTTCTCTCCTGCTTCATCTGTAGTTTGAGTGTGGCGTCACGTCCCGCGTTGTTTTATGTTGCAGAATGGCGCGCTTGTGTAGCATGCACCTTGTGTTTCAGCGGCACTTTCTGGTGCTGTTTGCACGTGCAACATAGTGTATGGAAGTATTACTGAAGTATGCGTGATTTTATTAAAAGTGTGTATCTTAAAATCTAGAGTGTAAAGAGGTGCTGTATGGGTAGGATGGTGCAGGAAGGCGGAGGAGGTTCGGGGGAGAAGGATGGAATAGGGGGGAGTGGGTGGTTGGGAGGGGGGGGCAACAGATGGTACGCCACGCTGCGAGGGACGTCGGCTGCCACGGGTGGGGGGGAGGTGGAGTGGGGGCAGATAAATGGGGGGTGGGAGGGGGTACTTTTCCCCAAAGTGCCAGCAGGGATGACGAGGAGGGGGACTATAGCTGTACGAGTGTGTGTGTGTGTGTGTGTTTGTGCGATTGCGTGTTTGCGCCGTCGTGCCTCCATGCGTGTGCTCGCATGTGTGAAGCAAGAGCCATATTCAGACTCGAGTTTCTCGTCGAGTGAGGTGAGAAGCCTTTGCCCCGGTGCTTCGTGCCCACTCAGTGTCTGTCTGTCTGTCCAGCATTTGAGAAGAGAGTGATGACTCCCCACGCGCCAGTACACAGCTAGCTCATCGAGGACTGTGTGAAGACGATGCTGAAATTACTCGTAACCCAGTTGTTGTGATGAACCACCCCCCCCTCTCCTACAACACCTATGCATGCACAGACGGCACACATGCTCACACACATGCACATACACGCACACACCAACCCCCAATTACAGTGGCTGCCTGTAAACACACCAGCGTCAGTGGTGTATATGGTGCTGCCTATCGAACAGATGTTGTGGAATTTAAGATGCAAAAGCACCCCTCCACCACCACCCCTATCCAACACACACACTCACACTCACACACACACACACACTCGCGCACACACACACACAAACCCTCACTGTCTCCCTCCCCCCCAGCTGGCCCTGCCATGAACGTGCCATGTGGCGCTCCATTCCCCCTGGCACTTCGACTCTGGCTGTGCCAACTCTGCCGCGTCTGGCCGCCGCCAACTGGAAAGACCAAGAAAGCAGCAGACTCAAAGTGGACTGTTTCTTTGTGTGTCTGGAAGTGCGTGTGTGTGTGTACCTGAAGAGGAACAACGGTGCACAACTTGAGCTGTCAGTCGCTGAAACTGTTATTTATGTAGAACTGAGGAGGCAAGAGTCTGACATTTTACCTTTTTAGCCTGAAAAATTGCTAAAATGTCCAGTCTGGTTAGAAATATATATGTGTGTGTGTGTGTGTGTGTGTGTGTGTGTGTGTGTGTGTGTGTGTACATGAGTTTGTGTACCTTTTGTACGTCTACGCAGGTGTACAGCATGTCATGCTGTCAGTCCGTGCACGCCGGTCGCCGTGAATCCACTTGGGAATGGCGGTGGAATTCCTGTTACCATGGTGATGTCCAAGCTCATCCGTAATAAAATTTCAACTTGAGAGAGATTAATTCAGGGGAAAGTGTTGATTTATTCATCCTGCTGGATACTGATGCACTTCCTCATTCGCTCTGATGTCTGACTGCGACGGCTGCCCATTCGCTGACTGGTTTTCATTTTTCAAGCCGTGTCACCGAAATGTGGCCCGCCGCTGCGCTCCTCTGTCTTCATCACGGGATGAATAAAGGGATAAAGTCTCGTGATATTTTATATTTTTTGTTCAAATCTCATGAAAAGACCGACGATCCAGAGGTAGATGTTGTGCGTGGAGCTTCATTGTTACCCTGAAACTATGACAAAGACACCAGTGACGCTGAATGACATGTCTCTGCATTGAAAAGAACCTGAGTCGGTCACACCACCCTGCTGCCCTAACATCAAGTCGTCCAAATCGAATGACAGGGTACATTATTTGTCTGTGGCCTCAAGGAAAAACAAAAGCTGTTGCTAATCACTGTAAAAAAATCTGCTTTATGAAGTCACAATGTTATGGTTCCTGTCAGTTAATTGCAACAGTGGCTCGGTTAGGTTAAGGGAAACATTGTAACTGCAACTGACCAATAATGTTTTTGTAATGTTGTGACTTTGCAACTTGGGTTTCATGTTATGTAAGGGTATATTTGAATGCAAACCATTTGTTTTTTAACTTGTATTTTTTGCTTTTTTTGTCCCCTTAACTTAACCAAATGGCCCCAAAAAACTGTGAAGAAACAGAAAACAATACATGATATCCGGGCCCCGGTACTAGAAGTGCACTTGGGAGCAGAAACAGCTGCATGTTTGGTTTTGATTGACGTGAGCTAACGCTGCGCTAACAGAGGGCTGACAGCTAATAAAAACACAACACTCACCAGCAACATGCAGTGTGCGGACGACCTGCTTTTGATTACCATGGCAATTCTTGATGGTTGATTACTGTAGCCTGATCTAATATAAGATTATTGTGACGACACCGGCACCTTTTCTGAGATTTTTAACTGAAGCAATCAAAGGTCCTGTAACAGTCAGGCTGTAGTTTGGGGACCATCATTGGCCTTCTTACAAGGCTAACAGGGACACAACCAGTCGTTTCCTGTGCTAAAGTCCGATATTTTGTGGAAGCCTCCATCCACCCCGACATCCTCGTACACACACTTTGTCTCGATGTAATGCCGTCACCTGACTTCCTCCTTTGTCGGTACTCTTTTGCCGTAAAACACTAAGAGCAGCAAATCTGTGTTAATCCGCAGCTGAAAATAGTCCTCTAGAAATACACAGTTTACTCCAGTTTATGTTGCTTTTTTTTTCCCAAGTCAATATTTGTGATCTATCTTTTTTAAATATCGAAGGACAGATTTAAACGCATTGTTAGCTTTGGTCTATTAGTTGGTTCTTTTTGACAACAGGAAGAAAGTAGAATATCACTTGTCATGTCCTCTGAAGACATCAATATTCACCATTTCTTAAAAAGCAGTCACATGAGCAAGATGATTATTTTTCAAAATAAGATTTTAACAAGTGTGTGAGTTTGTCCCTGGTGCTCAGCGAGAGTGCAATGAGTTTATTCTTTGTTTTGTTGCCTTTTTTGAGGTTCTTTCCTATAGTTGAATCACATATACTTACACTAGACATTCAAAACTTATTTACCCGACATCACCACTGACTCAACATCAACATGTTTTTACCGGATCAAGAGGACTTGACACATAACTCTCAAGTGAAGTGCATTCCTCTGCCCGTCTTTATGTTTTCATATACATCGAGGCAACCATGTGTGCATATGCATGAGCATGTGTTCAATACCAACGTGTCTCTGTGCGACCCTCAAGTCTCTCTTTAATTCAGTGGATGACCCCCCCTGCCGTCCTCTCCTTCCCCCCCTGTGGCGACAGGAAGTGAGAGCTCCTCTCTTCACTCCTCTCCTGATAATCTCTTCTAATCTGAGAAGGCAGGCGTGGGCCGCTATGTCAATACCTCTTCTCAAGGCTGCCACCGGGAGACACACTCCATTTTGTTTACTTCTTCTCAGCCTCTGAGGAGGGGTCGAGGGAGACGGATCAGCAGTACAAAAAAGAGGGAGCGAGAGGGAGATGTGAGAGAAGACGAAAGGGCGGAGAAAGTGAGCGCTGACCCCCGGGAAACGGTCGCGGCAATGACAGATGCGGTGACATATACATTTGACTTCTGATAAACAGCACGAGAGAGTTGGGATTATGTTAATGACAATACCAGCTAATTACCAGAACATGATTGCCAGTTGTTAGCCGGTCGCTATTTTACATAATAAAGTACATCTTGAGCTCCTCGTGATCAAGATAAACTTGATTAATAACAGCAGTTTTTTCAGAATGCCCCTCATCTGTAAACAGGATTATGTTATCAAAACAACGTTAAAAAGAACATTTTAATTTCTCCTTGCATTTCATAGCTGCAGAAACATTTAATATCAAAGCAGGTATTCTAAAAGCTTAAAATGAAAATGGTCATTGGGCAATACTAGCAGTAATACCTACAAATGTTGAAACACAGTCTCGAACTGTGGTCAGTGGCTTGGCAGCCTTGTGCAGTTCAATTCAATGCTGCCAAGCCAGTGACCAAAGTTCGAGACTGTGTTACCTGTAACTGCACCACCAACCCCCCAGTCCTCCTCCTGATGTGCAAGTCAGGGGATAAACGTGTAATGTGAGCATGATATGACACATTCTGTAAATTTGTCTACATGGTAACGTATGATATATCAGCATGTAAGTGGTTTTTCAAGATGAAATTACAAAATTAGTCTTACCATTCTCTGTGGATAATTTTACTTTGATACATGTAAGATCACAAACCTCTTGGTAATGGGCATTAAGCAAAATATTCTCAAAAATTAGATTTTTTAACCATTTCTTGTTTATAATTTAGAAGTGGCTTTTTTACGACTCATGATGTGATGTTTTTATTTCTCCTTTTAGACTGTAATTGATTTTGAGTTAAAAGAGTTTTGCATTGAATTTTCCACTTGTTTTTAGAGGTGAGGAAAGTTGAGGGAAAAAAACAATGGTAACGACTAGACCAACCTTATAGAAAATCGTCTAATTACGCTAAAACACAACTTTGTTCCTAAAATAACCTCAAAATACTGAAATTGATGCTAAAGAAAAATAATGGACAGCCAATGAAAATATAGCATAATAATGCATATTACTTTAAATGTGCCACAAAAGCATGTAAATGTACACAACAACATGATGGAAATGTTGTTGTGTCTAGTATTTTCTGAAATGTCTTTTTTTCTTCTTAAAATGTGTGTGTGTTTTTCGACCCTCAGGGCCACCATATAATTGTGTACAGGAACCGTTCTAAAAACAGATTTATTCATTTTGTACTATTTAAAAAAAAATATATGAACCATTCTTTGACCCACTTTTGATCAAAGGCTAATGACTGGACAAACACGTATTACATGCGCACAAAATACACACATGGTCAAATGCACACTTAGAGGTCAGACCCGCACAAAGTCAAAATCTGTGGGTGTGCTGCGAAGTCAAGGCCAGCGACTAAAGAGATGCGTGTGTGTGTGTTGTGAGCATCTGCATGTGTGAGGGACACTGTGGTAGTCTCTGTATGTGTGAGAGAGTGTTTAAATTCAGTGACAGCTGTTCATTAGTCCATTACAACCCCACATTGCTGATTCCTTCGAAGCAGCAGACACCAGCAGAAAGAGACGCCGGTGATGACGGCACGGACTCGACAGGAAGGACAAGACGCATTTCATAGCTGCAGAATAACAGCCAGCGATTTTTTTCTTCTTTTTTTTTTTAATTAGTCTTCGTACGGCAAATTTTTATTTATAAAAAGAGGGATTTGGTGCTGGAAAGAGACTCAAATATAGCAGCAAAACGTTAACGCACAGCTTTGATTCCTGTAAAGAATAGGCGCTGCATCCACCTGTGTGGTCAAGGTGGAGGTGTCAGTTGCATTTTATCTTCACATTTGTGTCAGTGGTGCTCTTATTAGTCTGCTCTGCCTTCACTAGAAGCCACTTCTGACTTTATCCCCCTTCTATTCTTCATTTCTTCCTCGTGCTGTTATGTCCTATTTGCTGTGCGATGTGTACATCTGGGGGGCTGTCTGTTGTGTGTGAGTGGGACATAATGGAAACATATGGACAGTGGCCAGCGTGGGTCTGTTTCACTGAACTTTAAATGAAATATGCACACCTGGCACATACCAGTCTTATACTTACAGTACAGGTTTAAAGCTTTCACATAGTTGCACTTCAACATTACCATATATTTGAACCTCCTACCATACACTAGGGAATACAAGTGAAATTGAGCTTAGTGGAAACTATGGTATATCACATTTTACTCCATATGCTGCTCGTTTAACGTAAAGATTCAACACAGAAAGCTTGCATAAAGGAAGAAACACTTTTATAAGAGTTAGTGTGGAGTGAATATTAGCATTGACGTAACAGACATGATTAAAGAAAGTAAATATAGAGAGGCAGCCAGACTTATTAAGATAAAATACATGTGAATACGAGGCATTTTACACTTTATTTTCCTGTCTTGATTTGTAAATAGCTGTATTTAAACACCTTGACTGCTAACAGTGACAGTGAAGCATTTATACATTCCTCCTCACCATCATTATCAGCAGACGAATGTGTGATTCTACCACATCCGCTGCTAAGCACCTGTTAAACGACACCATTTAAAGGTGAACCTTTCATTGTATGAATGATCTTTTTAAAGTTATTTGAAGTGAACGTCCATTTTGCATACCTACGTCGTATTTTGAGTTGAAATTAAAGGTGCAGTGTGTAAGAATTTCAGTTGAAAACATTTAGAAATGATCAACGGAACCCGAGGAAATAACCGAAATTTTGATGTCATGACGTCTGTGTGTTGTGTAGCAGAGATATCACCTGAGATTAGCATGCTAACCAGTCAGCCCTCTACTGGACCAACAGCTAGCACTAACACGCTGAGCTGCCAGTCCAGACCGCTAAATGTGGGCTAACCGAGCTAAGTATAGCTAAAAGCACTTACACTTGTGAAGTGCTGCTTCCTGTTTGTTTTGAGTTTGAATTCGACAGGTGGCTAATTCTTACATAACGCACCTTTAAGCAAGGTTTTTAGATGGTACAGCTTCATTCGACTTGAAAAAATGTAAGTAACAGAGAAATAATTTTTCAAATTAAAGATGCTAAGAATATTCTAGTTAGCTTAACTTGATTTTTATCTTCACTATGAAAACAAAATAGCTAGTTGGAAGTACTTAATCGGGAATGTTTCTCTAACGTACAGAATTAAATTAATGTGGCCTAAAGTTTTCGATGTTGTCTGTTGCAACGATTCTCTTCAGTCAAATTAACTGACCGTGTTTTACAGTGCAAGAAGCATATCGTGAAGCATATATATTCCTCCTCCTCCTCATCATCATCATCATCAAATGTGTGATTCTACCACATCCACTGTTAAGAGACTGTTAAACAACACCATTTTAAGAAAGGTCTTATATTGTATGAATGAATTAAGGTATTTTTCGTTACTTGAAGTGTATGTTAAGCAGTCATTTGCATGTCACATTGCAAATATTGTGGATATTTCCTTTCAAATACTATATAGTTTTGGTTTTGATGATTCACGCAGCTTCAGATAAACTACTACATATATAATCATACAGTTTACACCTATGTGGGAGAGGCAGGAGCAGCTCAGGTTAAAATCAGGGCACTATGATGCTCTCTGATTGATTCAGAGAACATTTTCCTCATTCAGCTTCCCAGATTTTCTCAGCTGGAAGGAGATTTGAACCCACCGCCGCCAGATCGCCTCTTTAATCACCTCCGTGCTTCACCTAAGGCTCTTTGAAAATGAACCTGTCCGCGCCATCATCCGTCTGTCCTGATAGCATCGCGCTTGCAGCTTGGCAGCGAGTCCGAAAGATCTGCTAGTAAACTGAACAAATATTGCTGACTGTTTCATCAGACGGCAGCCTCACGGAGACAAAAAACCTCACTATGTGGATATATCCAAGTGGTGTTCTGTAATCGGATCTGACTTTCTCTCACCTAATGTCCTCTCAGTTAAAATCAGTTAGAAAATGCTGAAGACCTAAATGTAATACATTTGGACAACCCAAACACCAAAATACATGTTCCATAACCTTTCTTTTAACAGCCTCCTAGTTACTAAATACAATATAAGCAAGCTGAAACTTATTGTAAAAGAAAGCTTTGTTTGTTTCTGTGATATTACCAAGTTCTTGACATGTGATTTGTAATAGATTATTGATTTTCCCATGTGGTTAAAATGATCTTGTCTTTATCTGTGGGTGAAATTATGTTGAAACTTTAGGCCTAATGTGTAACAACTTTATGTTCCTTTATGTTTAGTTTTAATTTTCATGCTGTGACAGTACTGTGTTTATGGTCTGGTTAGGTTTAGGCCCCAGAAACCTCGTGGTTAGAGTTTACGAAAATATCACGTCTTGATTAACCTGGTTCTGTCGCCACAAACACAGCTTGACATACAAAAATAGTGGGTTTTGTGGCCACAAACACGTCTGGAAAATGTCCTGACCCCTCATCGAAAACATCCAGTAGTTACACGCTTTTTCAAACATGGAAACGCTGTCTTGAACGGTGGTCTGTGGCTTGGCGACCATCACGTCTAGCAGCTACATGAGCCGTGATCCCTCCTCCTGACACCAAATCCAGTTTGTAAGCGTGTAATCTGCACGTGCGGCGACTCACATTCTGGAAATATTTACATGGCGTGTACGAAATGTACAAATTAAACATACCCGTGGTTTTGCAGAGGCATAAAATACCAACGTTTTTTTTTTTTCCTGGTGACTGGGCTGATTTAGAAGGAGCTATCCAGCTGTTTTTTTTACTGACCTCTAACTTGACCTGCATCAGCATCTGGCAAGGAATCTGCCACTGCATCATGCTTGAGGAAAGAAGGCAACCCTTTCGGACAAGTGTCTCGGTTAATGATCAGTCAGAAACTTATACTGAGATGACAGACAGACAGTGAGAAAGAGAGAGAGAGAGAGAGAGAGAGAGAGAAAGAGAAGCAATTTCATGGGTGGGAACAGCTCTGTGCTTCTCGGGAGAACCGATTGCACGGGGTGTGTTTTATATGTGAAAAAAGAGTGTGCATACGTGCGAGCAAGCGTGCGTACGTGTGTGTGTGTATGTGTGTGTGTGTGTGTGAGTGTGTGTGTATGTGGGTTGACCGGCGACGGAGGGAGCTAGGCGAGGGTGTGATGTACTTTAAGAAGTTGAACGTGTTAGATACAAGTGACCATGTGCCACTGGTGAGAGAAAAAAAAAAAAAAACTGGGAGAGAAGAGAAGTGAAAAAAGGTGAGGAAAAAAAGTGATACGCCGGGATGGAAGAGAAATAAGTGATGGGTGTGCGATTAAAGATAAAAGAAAGAGGAGGGGAAAAAAGAAGGGAGTTATAGTGTAAGTTTGTGTGTGGGATGGAGCGGAGAAGATGGGAAAGGGGAGGAAAAGGGTGGAGGGATGGGTGGGGGGGGGGGGGGGTGAACAAAAAGAAGCAAACATGCCAGAGAAGGAGAGGAAAAAGAGAGGAAAAAGAGAGGAGAAAGGAGCAGAGGAGCGAGGGCAATGAGCTGGATTGAATACCATCTGACAGGTCCAGCTGGGAGTTTGCCCACCCCGCAGCACCGCAAAACCCCTCAATATGGAGGCCAATTACTGCTGCCCGCGTGACCGTGGCATGGCAGCATCAGAGACGCAACCCTCCTTTCCCTTTTCCTCTGCCTCACCCCCCTCCCCCCTCCCCTCCTCCTCCCCCTCCCCCTCCTCCTCTCCTCATTTCCTCACCCCCCCCTCCTAAAAAAAAAAATAAATAAAAAACACTCCCACCATCTGTGCAGAGTGACAACAACCTCTATACCCTACCATGCACAACACAGACTGTACACTGCACACACACACACACACACACTCTGTGGGGCAAACACACACATCAAACATGACAAACCCTCACTCAGGAGCTTTTTCTCTGTGTGCTTTTTCGTACTCGTGGTTTTTTTGGTGTCACGAGGTCTTATGCCCGAATTTTTTTTAAAAAACACAGCGAGGTCTGATGATGCTCTCACACTTCTTGCACGTTTTAACACACAAAAGGCGGGGATGGGCATTCAGGGAGTGTACGATCACACACACACACACACACACACACACTCATAAACTACAATACTACTGCCATTGTTGCACAGATGCGGTGGAATTTCACCCTATGCCAGCTTCATTTCTCCTCGCAGAGCTGGGGCGTGGCACTCAGGCTGGCATCATGATGGTGGTGGTGGTGGTGGAAGGAGGGTGCAGGGCGGGTGAGTGTGATGCAGTGACACCCCAATGCCCGTAGCGGTGGAGGTGACTCCCAAATTTAGCCCGCGTAAGTGGCATTTTTTGTTCCTGTGCCCTCTCTTCAACTGGTGTGTGTGTGTAAAAACCAGGGGGGTGACAAATAAAACATGTTGCACATACATCATTCACACACACACACCAGACACACACACACACACACACACACACACACACACTGCAAGGACCTTGCCGCTTGTCTTT
The DNA here is from genome assembly GCF_900880675.1 of Sparus aurata. Lineage (NCBI taxonomy): Eukaryota > Metazoa > Chordata > Actinopteri > Spariformes > Sparidae > Sparus > Sparus aurata. The sequence continues at coordinate 16,628,699 of NC_044206.1, forward strand.
TTAATATTTAAATTCCTGTTCTGAGGTTGGTTTATCTCCAGCTTCCTGTCTCTCTCGCTGCTCAACAACACTCCCGAGTTTGATTTTGACACTTGAATATATTCAAATTTAGTTAATTATTTTTGGGATTAATCTCCCCAAAAATAATTAATCTGACAAATGTGTACCTAATCTGACAAATGGGACTTAAAAACTCTCCAGATGGAGATTTGCTGTGCGCACAGTAGGCCTGCGTGGGCCTACTTTCTGTCACGTTTCTGCGGATCAGTTGACCATTTTCTCCCTCTGTGCGTGTGTGTGTGCGTGCGTGTGTGCTGGATTATTTAATTACAGTAATTGCGTGGTATTTTCTAAACACTCATTCGGACAATTACGCTTGAATAGGAGCCCAATTAATTGATTTTATGGGCTTTAGTTGCGTCACTTAAGCCCAATTGCCGTTAGATATTCAGGCTGACCATTACATTATGATGATATCCGCGCGAAGGATCAGAAAATATGAGCGGAAATACATTGTGTTAAGAGATTGGTGAGATAATTCGTTTAATCCGGACATCCAGCCAGGTTTAATAAGGGTTAATTGACTTTAACGTGCGTCTTCGCGTCGTTTCATTCGTATAACAATAGCGATAATAAACAAATTATAAGCGCTTTAATTGATTTAATCCCGCCGCTTATGGATAAAACGTCGTCTCTGTAAACGAGGCTGCACACCGGTGAGTTTAAACGGGTTCAAAGTGTCGCACTGTTTTTTAAAATCGAGGTGCGCAAAAAAAATGGCCGAATCTTTCCAATCTTCCACGCGTGACTCTCTCTCTGTGCAGCCTCACGCAAAAGTGCGTGACCGGGGTTAACAACAGAAAAGAGGGGGGGAAAAAGGAAAAAAGAAAGGTCTCTTTTTGTCCGCGTGTGGACACTCAGCCTCCTTTAACTTCGGAGAATAATGAACAGATGCTGAGTGAATTAGGAAAGAAATACTGGGTCCCTCCCACAAGGGCCACTTTGGCAGGGGCCGCCTGGCTGCCACGTGGCGCAGCTGGCACCGGGGCTGGTGATGGTGGTGGGCTGTACTGGTCTCTGGCTTTACTGGTGCTCAGACATTTAGCGACTTGGCACCGGGCGCGCTCCGCTATCAAATCCTCTGCCAGCCGCCGCCCCTCCTCACTAAATAAATAAATAATAATAAAAAAAGCTCCATGGTGTAACTGAGAGGTTAGAAATAAAAAAAAAATCCGAAACGTGCCTCTCACCTTGGAGCTTTCCCGAGGCCGGCTGCCCTTCACGCGGGAACTTAAGTGGACTAATCGGGACACAGAGGGATGCTGGAAATATCTCAGAGAGACAGTTTGCGAGGATTTCGTATGGTGACCTAATTCTGTCCTCAAAAAAAAAAAAAAACCAGGAAGACGTTTAAATATTTAAATGGCTCAGCGACCTTTCACGCACTCGTACAAGTGTCTTTGCTTTTTTTTTGGATGATGTTTTTCCCTTTTTAAAGAAAAATCTGTCCATCTGAGAAAAAAAAATGTCAACAACAAGTCATTTCTAGGCTAAAATGTGACTAAAGTGTATACATAATTCATAATACCTGTGGCTCGGATGACAAAAATGATTAAAGTCAGTTACTTTGTAGAACATTCTAGTAAACCTGTAACCTCCTCTGATTCTCAGTGTCTTTTAAATTATCATTGTTCCTTTATTTCGACTGCAGTATATTCAAATAAATTCTGTGAGAAAAAATAAACTTATTTATTTTGTAGCACTCGCACTTTTAATCACCTATGAAGTGACCCTTTCAAAGCAAAACACAACAAAAATCTGATTTTTTTAATCAAAAGTTATGAATATTTTATAAACTAACTGTTCATGTTACAGAAAAATCAACCCTTTCTATTTGTGGGAAAAAAAAATAATATAAGATGTCAAAAACGGTATTTCCTCATCAAATTATAAAAAGCAGATTTTTTTTCTCTCCTTCCTTTTTGCCCTTGATGATCCCCAAATTTGCAGCCTGTCCAATTATTGCAGCCGCCTTTCAAATGTGTTTATCCATTTATCTATTTATTGTGGTAGTAGTAACCATTTGGGCTGCGTAATATAATGTGTGGTGAGAGGTGTGTGTGTGTGTGTGTGTGTGTGTGTGACTATATTTGTTTGCCCATGTGTGTGTGTGTGTGTCCATTGTGCCATCTCTGGGTTTCTTCATTTCGAACCAACGGGCCATTGATTCACCTGATTCTGCACCTGCACCGGCTCCTCCGCTGATGAGACCGCAATGAGATCAAATTAAAATATTTTAAAAAGAAAAAAGAAAATTGTTATCTCTGTAACCGGCGTGTATTTCTGCGGCTTTACGTAGAATTTTACTCGAAAATCTCCCCTTTTTCCCCCTTTTTTTTGTTTTGCCGGGGGTCATTCGGTGCTGGATGGGACCGTTTCCACCCTGCCGTGCCCGGTGCTGATTTCCCCTGGACGTCCGCAACAACATATGGGACCCAGGGCAGCGGTCCAAAGATGGAGCCTGCTCCCACTATTGATTTGAGAAATCAGCGATGGTGTGATGGAGCCTACAGTAACAGAAATGGTCAACGGAGCCCTGACTTAAATAAGGGTGTTGTTCTGTGTATCTCTTGCGTTTGATATTTTGATAAATAAAAATATTAGTTTAAGGCGATTATTCATGTACTCGTTTTGGGCTCACGCTGATATTTTACTGAATTAATGTGCGCACGTTGCGATTGTTTTATTTACACTCACCTGTGAGGTGTGAAAGGTGCTGCTGCGAACAGGCCCAGATCCACTTTCACTGTGCTGGAGAACAAAACTGAGCACCTCCGTCTAAAAAATGCATTTTTCTTTTCTTTTTTTTCTCCGCATTGCTTTGAGTGGCCAAAGCCTTTTTGCTCCATCCTCAACCAACCACCTATATTGTTAAATGTATCTGGATGGTAAATGGACTTCTGTAGCTCTTTTCCCCGTCTACTGTATGCTCAAAGCGCTTCACAACACGTGTCACATTCACCCCTTCTCACACACACACACACACATGCTCCTCAGAAGCAATTTTGGGCGAGAGTCAAAGAAGGCAGAACAAAAGGTTAAGTGTCCAGTTTGACTCTGATCTGTGCGCTCGGTCTCTGGTTTCCAAGAGCTCGTTCTGATTTAAGATCATTCGGTGTTTTGTTGAGTTTGTGTTACATTAGTCATCAGTGAGTGTGTCGATGCTACAAAACGCCCAGAAATGTTTCCTGAAAGACATAAAATTGTATGTCTCAGTCGCTGAGTGGCAGCTCCGACATGAACAGGTCAGGATATTCGGATTTCTTCACATCAATTTAATTTGTGGGATTTTTTTTCATAATGCAGCTGTTTTCATTCTCATCTTTTCTTACATACAGCCCAGCTGAACGATACGCAACATCTCATTAACTCTGTCATTTCATCAAAGGTGACGTGGACAGAAAACTCTTTTCTCCTGATTCCTTTTTTGCACATCGACGCAACACAGATGTTGTGACCGGAAGTCCAGAGCTGCATTAATGTTTTTGTGAGAATGTGAGATTTGGGTAAAAATAAATAAATAAATAAATGAATGAATTAATAAATATCGTCTTTCCTGTTTTTACAGAAATGTCACAGATTTCTTGCGAGTTTTGTTCATTTCTTTTACTTGTTTGTTTGACTAGCTGTGCAGTGTTTGTTTGATAATTTAAGCGCAGACGTTTTGTCAAATTTGATATCGATTATAAGCTGCTGTTCATCCAATTGGCTTATAAAGCGGGCCTATACGCCATTTCACATTTCGGTGGGGTTTTTTTTGGTTTTATTTTGCTGTGTTATTAAGATATTTTAGATGCGACGGGCCGAGGCACTTGTATCTACTGGAAATAAATGAAGGGGAATGTATTGTGTTGTGTTTTAATTGCCGGCCATCATCCATTTTGTTTCCCACACTCGAGCCAAGCCTTTTTCCATTCTTAATTTGTGGAATTAAATTGAGGATTTCACATTCATGCACATCAGACAGGGTGATTTTTCAGATGATTTCTGCTGGAATTCATCAGAAGTTAAGCAAAATGAATTCATCTCGTCTATAAAGGATGGAGGCTGCACAGTCTCCAGAGCTAAACCTCAGTGAAAAGCAATTTTAATGTTTCCTTTACACAGAAAAAAATAGATAGACTGTATTTAACATTCCAAAAAAAAAAAACCCACTGTATTTATTTTCTATCTGATTTTATTTTCCGATTCCATAATTGCCTCCTGATCATGTTTTTGTGAGTGTGTGTGTGTGTGTGTGTGTGTGTGTGTGTGTGTGTGAGGGCTCTTTTTGACCTGATCTCACACTTCTGATCTCCGATTATTTAAATGAGGCCTACACGTCCCCCAGATGTCCAGAACATTTGTTCAATCATATCAGACAATTATAAAACATTGTTGTTTTTTTTATTTCTGCGGTTCGTGTCATAACATGTTTAGGCCTATACATCTTTTAGGTCAGTTGCACTCATTCTGCATACAGGATAATACTGGACACACTTTGATAGGAAGTACAACAGTATAGGGATGACATCAGTAGAATACAGAAGGTAATCAGGGGGCTCTTTTCTGCCACTTCCGTCTCTCATCCTCTCAGAAGCTCTTGGTTCCCAAACAAAATATTACACGTTATAGGATTGTCATTAGAAGATCAACACGTCTTAATGAAAGGGCGCTCAGTTGTGAAAAAAAGCATTGAGGTCCTCGTACGGAGGCGCCCTGTCGTGGTGCAAGTGCACGTCGTGGAAAGGTGGAATGTTTTCCGAGTGCGCACCTCCGCTGCGCGCTCCCGAGGGCCCAAAGGGGAGGCTGTGGCTGGGTCGAGACGTGGCCAGTCCGGAATAATGCATAGAGTAGTGATAGTTCCTGTCAGTCTCAGAGGGCTCCTGCTGTCTCCCGGACAGGCCGCCACCGCCGCCAGCGCCGCCGTTCAGGCACACGGGCGGGCTGTGTTGGCCCTCGTAGTCCGGGCTGTTATAGTCAGGGGACGTCCCGCCCGGCGGGTACACACCCCCCTCGTACCCTGAACCGTAGGAATGGCTCCGCAAGTTAATCGCACCGGTTCCGGGCTGGTAGTGCGGGCTGGAGAGGCGGGAACACCGGTAGGAGTAGGGGTGGACGGAGAAGGGGGAGCTGGGCATGTGGAAGCGGGCTCCATCTGTGCACTGTTCAGTCAGGAAGTTCCTGGTGTTCAGCTGCAGACAGCCTGCCACCAGGTTGGTGGTGGGCTGGGACAGGCCTTTGCACAACATCTGCACGTAGGTCACCACATCTGGACGTTTCCCGTTGCGTAAAATCTCCCCAAGGGCCAAGATGTAATTCTTGGCCAGCCTCAGAGTCTCTATCTTGGAGAGCTTTTGGGTTTTGGAGTAGCACGGCACCACTTTGCGCAGATTGTCCAGCGCGGAATTCAAGTCGTGCATGCGCGTGCGCTCCCGCGCGTTCGCCTTCATCCGACGCACCTTGGAGCGCTCCACGCGCGCCGCCGTCATCTTGCGCTTCTTTGGGCCGCGCTTCTTGGGCTTGTCCCCGCTGTTCTCATCCTCGCACTCCTCTTCCTCGGCGTCGTCATCCTCGTCGTCGTCGCCGGCCATCTCGGACTCGGCCCGGCTGCTGCCTTCCAGCGGCTCGTCCAGGTCGTCGTCCCCGAGGTGGCAGGGCTCGTGCTCGTCGTCCTTGCCCTTGCAGTCGTCGTTCTCGTTGTCCTCCACCCAGTCGGCCGCGAGCCTCTGGACGTCCGGCAGCACCTCGCTGAACAGACGGCTCAACATCGTGGCAGGCAACCTGAAAAAAAGAGACACAGCCGAAGCTTTAACCGGACTGTTTGGCAACCTGCTGCTTCTGCTGAGGTGCGTCCCTGCGAGGCCGTCCCCGGGGGACACACGCCACCATTATTACCCTGCTTCATTTGGAGCCGCGTGTGGCACTTATCACTCAGTTCAGACCGTCTGTCACGTCCTTACACATTTAGGCAGCCCTGCTTGTAGACACGTGCTCATTTGCATAGGTCACGTTTCTCTCGCCTTGAGCCTGATTTAATAAACCTCCAGGCACACTGTCTGAAATGTGTTTACAGGAAATATTGATTTAGGAAAAAAAGAAACATGAAACTACACTTTTCATATTTAGTCTGACGTGACTCCGACGTGAACTGAAATAATCGGGCCTTTAAACACGTAAGACATCTCCACGTTTGAATTCTGGATGTGAGAAAGACTCCAACCGTTTAAAAATGATAATAAATATCAGATGATATTAATCGCTTAAAAAGCAGCAGTCTGGGCCTCTGCCCTCAGCAGTCCGGCCCGGCTTCAGAAGGGCCCCCCAGGGACGCATTAAGGGTGCGGGTCCCTCCTCCGTCCTATAAATTACCACCGTGGAGGAATTCCAGCACAGCGAGGCCGCACACTGGTCCACAGCATCCAGAGCTGATCTTCTTCTTTTTATTATATTATAAACAATCTCTCAATTAACAGGTTTTCAGTCTCGCTTCAGAGGAGAAGAAATTAGAAAAAAAATGCACATAATTCTGCATGATTGTGTCGCAGATATCTGAGAAAAGGGAATACAGATTTTGTAATACGTGCCCAGGACCAGACTTCGGACACCAGGTAGGCCACAGGGAAAATAAACAAAAACCAAAAAACCTAATCCGACATGTTCTTTAATGAACTTTAATCCGTCTTTACTCAACAGTTTTTGCGTCAGGAAAGAACTGATTCAAGATGCGAAAAACTTTATTGTCCATGAATGCAGGCATGATGGCTGATGATGGAAACAGACAGTAACACGTTAGAAGATTTAATGAAGATAAAAAGATGACGCGATCGACGAGCCGAATGATCTTTTTTTTTTTATTTGAAATTTCAATTTGGTTTAAAGGTTTGAGCTGAACAGAAGCCGCCTTGGAACTATCACTAGGCCACGATTTAATGTAACATCATCATTTGTTTTAAAATAAAACTTACTCGTCGGGAGCGTTTTCAGATTTAAATCCCTGATAACAAATCGACTAATAATCCAAATTTAAAAATGCTGTTTTAAAGCTGGATTTATACCCGGTGTAAAATCTGTAACATCCCCCAAAATCTTCTGAGTTTTTCTCTCCCACTGATCTGAGCTCAGCTGTGCGCACTGAGTCCATGAAGGACGTTTTTCTTTTTCCTTTTTTTTTTTTTTTTCCTAATCTTGTAAGCACAATGTAATTAATGCCAACCAATACCTTGTCAATTAGCCCGTGTATCTCTATGGAGAATTCTACCCCCACGGTGCTCTGACGCGCGTCGTCGTGCGCGCACACGCACGCACACACGCACAAACACACGCACAAATAAGAATATGATAAAATACACAGTCCAGTGCTCGTTTTTTTCTGAGGTTACACAAAGGAGACTATGGATAAAGAAAGCGCAAGAATTTATTTTTTTTGCATTTTGTTTTTTAGATGTATGAAAGCAAAAAAAGTCAAGTTGATCAATGTCGGCGATAAAAGAGGATATATTAATCTGATGGCGAGAAAAGCTGCGCGAGATTCGATTAAAAGCAATTATCCCTGCCTCTGATTCCTCGCTCTGCACACACAAACAGACGCTCACACAAAGACGGAAAGAAAAAAAAAATAAATCGATCCATCTCCCGATCAGTCGTGATATTGATCGGAGACGCGGTCACCTTACCTCCGCGGTGGAGCTCAGTGACGGGGCAAAGCGGGTTTGTTTACACCATCTCTCTCCGGGTGGGCATCACATCCACACGCCCTGCACGGATGCTTGTGCAGGCGAGGCGCTGTGTTCCTGCTCTCACACCTCTCTCTCTCTCTCTCTCTCTCTCTCTGTCTCCCTCTCTCCCTCTCTCTCTCTCTCTCTGTGTATCTCTCTCTCTCTGATGCTGATGCTGCTGATGCTGATGCTATCCCGAGCCCGAACGCGTGGAGGGAGCCGTGTGGCACCTCAGAGGCAGGACTGGGTGGGTTACATACCAGCTCTGATGCCAGGCCCATATGGCTGGCACGTCATTGGCAAGAGCCATCACATGAGAGCCGGTGATTGACATGCGGCCGCATTCACAGAGACTGGCTTCCCCCTGGGGGAGAGGGACTCGCCATCTGTCACTGAGCTGAAAGAGAAAATGGAATAAGGAGTGAATGGCACAAAAAAAAAGAAAAGAAACGGACTGGATTCAAACGGCTTCTGTTAGCCTCCATCTTTGGGAGGAATGGGGTTAATCTCATATAGAAGGTTTAGGAAAACAATCTCTTTATAGGAGGAATAATTAAAGTAATCCTATAATGATCAGTTTTTACAATGATATCATCCACATATGATTGGGTCGTACTCGTTGGATGAACAATCCTGCACATAATCCTCATCATTTATTAAATTTTTTATTTTTTTTTTTAAAAGGAAAGCCCACCAGGAGCAGATAAATCCCCATTGAAAAATGCTACAAGGCAAAAAATTCCAGGTTTTCAATTCATAAGATGGGAAAACACAAAGGGCCCGGGATAAATAAGGGACCCGCCATAAAGATCAGAGTCAGGGTGCAATTGCCTAAATGAGTCAATTGAACTGAGCCAAGCAGAGCGTCTTGGTTTGGGTTGCCAGGCTTGGCACAGGTGCCAGTGGGCGGGCTGGTGCCAAAGGTGGCAGAGGCACAGATTGCAGAGAAGGGGCCAGAAGATGGGGCAGGACAAGAGAGACACACACAGAGAGAAAAATAAGAATGAGAAAATAGAAAAGGGACGGCTTATCATCCTCATAATGTCGGTCGGGTTCAGTTTACTGGCACACTTTTTCTAAATTTTTTAGTAAGACAAGCAAAAAAAAAAACAAACAAAAAAAAATGTTTGAATGAGCAGATCAGAGTGTTTCTGGTCCAGTCCTCTGTTGATGAGGAGTCAATGTGAGGGCAGGGTCACACCCTAACATGGTGTCATCATCCGGAGGGGCAGAAATGTAAAGGAGATTTAGTGTTTTAGTCCCCCCAAAAAGGTCAGTTATCCTCATCTTGGGTGTTTTTCAATGAAGTTAAGCTCCAATCCGAGGAGTCTATGTCACATTACATCATGACTAATTGACATTCGACTAACAACGGGTGGAATATTCATATCTGTTTACTGTTATAAATGAATGACTTTATTTTATGGTAATTTTCTTCTAAAGGTTTTCTTTATCATGATGTCTCCTGTTACGAACAATCATGAAATTCTTCCAACATTCAGCCTAATTCTCACACCAAAGTGGCAAATTAATGCATGATTGACAAAAAACAACAACTGAATTTTAAAGCAAACCATCAATGGGAGTCTGGTTTATAGGCGTCAATATGAGTGATTTGAATTAACCCATTTGTGCCCACGACTGACATTTTTTAATGTTTTTGAACTGCTTGTCTGAATAAATAGATTTTCTTGTCATACTCAATTAAGGTAAAGGGGAAAATGTGTAATTTGAATGTAAGTTATAGCTTATTACTTGTGTTAACACCAATGCTGGTGTCTGTACATTATCAGTGTGGTGGAGTTCACACAGGAGGTTCTCGCTGTGTGTGATTTCTCAGGCAACATGTGGGTGACATCTACTGGTTATTGGAAGCTGGTGCACATCCGAGGAAAGACAATATTCAAAGTGAGGTCACTCCTTCAGCCAGATAATAAAACATAGATTATGAGTGGAGTGAGGCCTTTATTGTTTATTAGTGTGTTGTAGATGTTTAGCTGATGATAAATTGTGTGTTAAACCCAACGATGCCTCTGTTTCATTCATTTTATAATTGAAATGTTCCCAAATCAAATGCACAATGATTGATTTCCTGATTGGTTTAAATCACCTGAATGAAACTTCATTCATGATTGATATCTGAAGATTAGATTTGCTTATCCTCTTTATATCTTTATATTAAAATACTGTTTAAAGGATAGATTCACCCAAGAAGTTGAATTAATTTGGGATCTACCAGTGACTTGGATCACGCCGATGAGCTATATGGAGACACTTTTTAAAATTATTATTTTGGTTTGTTTTGTTGTTGTTTAACATTTGAGTAAAATGCTGCAACGCTATTGTGCTGTGAAGCTCCAGAGTTGTTTTATGGACTACAAAAATGAACTCCACTTTCTGTCAGCATGGGGGAGAGTACATAATGACTGTATTTTTCATTTTTGGGTGAACTTATCCTTTAATAAAGGCAGTCATGAGGGGGAGATGGAAGTATTCTGGCACCTCCTAGTGTTGATATGCAAACATACACTGTGGCAGACGGTAGCGCTCGCCACATTATTGATGGGAGCACTGATGGATTACATTGTATATTTGCTGGTTTTGAGACAATAATCCTGTAGATTATTTCCCTGCAGCTCTGTGCATTTTAATGTTATCTGCGTGATTGATTGCAACATGGGATGTTCTTCTTTTTCCTATGTATTAAATATTAGATGAAAGCTATTTATACTGCCCCTTGTTTTAGTGTTGCAAATCAATCAATTAATCAGTCAATCAAACTTTATTTATATACATTATTATATATAGACATTTCAAAGTGCTTTACAAGTGATTGAAATGGGATATTATATAACAAACATGGATTCAGACAATAAGACAGCACTAAAATATGTGAAGTCAAAATGATTAAAGTTAAATAATAAAAGATAATACAAGCAATGAAAATACAGTATGAAGTATGGATTTCTAAACATCGCCAGTTCTCATGCTTATCTTTTCAGGATGACGGTTGAAGTGGAAGTGAACTGAGCCACAGATGGGCTGTTTTCTAAACCTCCAAGGTTGGAGTTTTATTTTTCAGCTGAAGACCTCCCACAGCAGGTCTCAGTTCACTTGGCACAGATCCAGAGTCTTTCTCACGTTCACTACAGTCCAGGTCGAACCTGTGGGCGGCTCGTGGGACTCCCGGGTCACAGGGTGGCCTGCTATTTCTCCGGTCCAACAGGCGGGAGATCTGAGAGGAGGCCCTCACCGAGCCATGAGGTAAATGAAGATTTAATCTGATGACAGAAAAGTGTGAAGATTGGCCGCCCTTTCTCTCATCACACACACCTGTTTCTCTTTCTTTATCCTTGTGTCACCTCGTCTTCCTGTCTCCCCCCTTCTCACCTTCCAACCTTTAAATGCACAGTAAGGCGTTGTCTGTGTGTACATTTGCATCTGGAGCCTCCATCATACTGCCAGCTGATACGCTGCCATTAAAAAATAGTGGATATCTCTTGCAGCAAAACATTGCCTTCACCTCTCTCTTTTTTTGTTGTTCATTTGCATATGAGTCTGTCCTCTCCTCGAACTTGCTCTCGAGCCCTCACACATGCACACCGACACATGCACACACGCTACGCTCGCTGACTGCCAACACTCAATACTGTGAAGAGAATCTGTTGCCATGGTAATGAATTTCCCAACTGACTATTCTTATATATTTACATAACATATGATAACGCCTAGGTAGCTGCTGCAAAGAGCAATTTGTCCTTCTACCTTCAGAAACATGAAAACAGAGGATGGGGGGGGTTTCATGATGACTTCTCTCCAGGATAAACGTTGGCAGTATGTGCTTCTGCAAACCACTGATATGGTGAAAATGTACATCTCTTTATGTTGCAACTAACGTTAAAGGTTCAATTTACAAATTTCGGCTGGAGATTTCCAGAAGTCTAAAAATATCTGTTTTTTGTCACCACAAACACGACTTAACATTGTCCTGAAGTCGCCGTAAAAATACCCACTTTTTGTCATGCGATGTCCCAAAGTCGCCTTAAAAATATGTAGTTTCTGTCTCCACAAACACGACTTGACATTGTCCTCTAGTCACATATATAGTAAACAGTTTCTGTCTCCACAAATACGGCTGCCGATCCTCCGAAGTCGCCTTAAAAATATCTAGTTTCCGTCATCATAATCACGACTCGACATTGTCCTAAAGTCGCCTTAAAAATATCCGGTCTCTGTCTCCACAAACAAGGCTCGGAAATTCCCATTAGTCACCTAAAAAAAATCTAGTTTCTGTCCCCCAAAACATAGTTGGCGATGTCCTGAAGTCGTCTTATGAATATCCAGTCTCTGTCTAAACATACACAGCTGGCGATGTCCCAAAGTTGCCTTAAAAATATGTAGTTTCTGTCTCCACAAACACGACTTGACATTGTTCTGTAGTCGCATATATAGTAAACAGTTTCTGTCTCCACAAATACAGCCGCTGATCCTCCAAAGTTGCCTTAAAAATATCTAGTTTACATCATCATAATCACAACTCGACATTGTCCTAAAGTCGCCTTAAGAATTTTGGGTCTCTGTCTCCACAAACAAGACAGGCAATTCCCTCTAGTCACCTTTAAAATATCTAGTTTCTGTCCCCCAAAACATGGTCAGCAATGTCCTGAAGTCGTCTTGTGAATATCCAGTCTCTGTCTCAACAAACAAGGCTGGCAATGTCCCAAAGTTACCTTAAAAATATCTAGTATTTGTGCTGATAAACACGGCTTGCAATGTCTCCAATTGCCTGAAAAATATCCAGTCTCTGTCTCCACAACCATAGCTGGCAATGTCCCAAAGTCGCCTTAAAAGTATCCAGTGGTGTCACTGTGGTCACTGGTCCACTCCCATCCACCACCTCCTGATATGAAAGTCCGGTCAAAAACATACTGTGCTGTGTATTGTGAACGTGACATGACATGCATTGTACAAATGTGAATAGAGTGTGTATGACAAACCATTGTGGACATATGAGTGGTGTGCAGAGAAGTTAACTGACTGTGTTGTTATATACATATATACACATATACAGAAGATTACAGATAGAAAGTACTGTGGTCCACTGGCAAGAAGAAAACTTGGTCTGCTATGTTCTCAACTTCTGTAAATGCCATCCAGAAAGTTTAATTTATTTATTTATTTAACCATTGTTTAACCAGGAAGTCCTTTGAGATTAAACTCTCTTTGTTGAAGGGGACCCGGCCAAAATAGAACCCCATTACAAAGTTAAAGGAAGTCAAAAAAGGAGCACATTTAAAAATAGACAATGGATGAAAGATAGATGATACAAAGTCCAGCTCAGGAATAGCAAACGCCCTCTTCTTTGGTCACACAGTTTTCTTTTTTTTATAATCAATGTTTTGAACTCTTGAAGGGAGACAGCTGAAGTGTGTTCTGAAGGTGATTTCATGACCCGGGATGCAGAACAGGAGGAGGCTGCTGCAACTGCTGTTTTGTTTTTAACCTCGCCACTCAGATCCAGATAACTTCTGATGAGATGATCAAAGAGCAGCAAACGGTACCAACGATGTTTCTTGATATTTCTCCTAAAATGAGATAGAACTTGATTTGATCCATTGTGCAGGAGTTGCAGTTCAAAGTAGAACACAGTTCAAACATAAAGAAAAATGTAAATATGAAATATCAAAAAAGGCAAAAAAAAGTAAACATACACTCAATCCAAAGTGCAAAAAATTGTTAGCTGCATATACATATTTGTTCAATATCAAATCTAAATTACACACAACTGTATATGATTAATTTTATCCCAAAAAGTGTTTAGCTCATTTGAGCAGATATGAGTTTATATGCCCATCCTAGATCCTGCAACCACCAGTGTGTAATTGTACAGATAAGAGTCCACTCTCTCCTCTTACTCCTCTCTCCTGAGCCACTTTACATGCCAGTCTCCAGATAATTGACGTATCATCATCATCATCATTTATGTATTTGTATTTTGCTGTTTGAACAGGCTATTTTTTCTACCTAAACAATCATTTTTGACTATTTTATGTGATAAGTTAGCGTTGATAAGGAAATACAGAACTATGATGAGTTTTTGCCCCTGTTACTCTCAAGCAGGGGTATTCTGAGGTCACGGAGTTGCATTTTTTTTTCTTTAGATTTTACTTTGGGCTGGACTGGGAGAGGCATTTCTGGTCATTTTACATCTACAGGAATAAAAACAGGTTAATTCAAAATGTGAAATAATGATGATATTTCATGCAATTTCTCGAACATCATAAAGTTGTAATAATCCTTCTCTTCTATAGGTTTAACTGAATAAAGTGATAATGCAGGTGCTGTTGTGATTACGGTTTGACTCAACATTGCCTCCAATTGTTCTGTGTCTGTATTCAGTTTTTTTTAAAAGGCTTACGACAAAAACTTTGTCGAGTGATGTCATTCAGTGTCGAAGTTGCATTGTGGGTAATGTAGGCCCAAGATTTTTAAAAGGAAGAAGAATGCATTGAATAAAAAAAAGGATGATATCTTTAGTTCTGTATTAAAGTTGATCAAGCTGTTTGTTTTGAGTCCAGTAGCGTTACAGGAAGTCAGAATGTGGCGCCTACATTACCCACAATGCAACATCGCCACTGAGTGACATCACTGGAGGTGATTTATCAGATTACATGCAGCTTCATCTGCCAAAAAAAGGCTTGATACTACTTTATCTCCACATTGGCCACGCAGTAGTCCTCCCCAAGACCTGTATACCCATTTGAGTGAGTAAAAATGTTGTAGGTGCCCTTTAAGTATTATTTTCAGCCATCATTTAATCTTTTAATACAACAATTGTCCTGATTGATATTTCACATAATTCAAAGGAAGAGGTTTTGAACCTGTGTGACACTGAAGGCATCTCGACAGTTTTTTTTTAGACACGTCGTATTTTCAGCCCCTCTCGAGGGAAATGTGGCACTCTGTCTGAGCCACTTTTGAACCGCAGAGTTTCCGACGGCAAGTGAAAGCATCTTAAAGCTTCGGCGCGCTCTCCCCACCTTCGCTCCTCTCTCTCTCTCTCTCTCTCTCTCTCTCTCTCTCTCTCTCTCTCTCTCTCTCTCTCTCTAATCACCGTCACCACAGCTCAGGTCCGTGTAGTCACTGTGGGAGAGAGAGACATAAGCGGACAGTTTGTGTGTGAGTGTGTCTCTGTGTGTGTGTGTGTGTGTGTGTGAGAGAGAGAGAGAGAGAGAGAGAGAGAGGGTGGGAGGGAGGGAGGCAGAAAGAGGCGTGAGAGAGGAGGGATCGCGCACAGATGTCAAACGCAACTCGGGAGGACTGGTGGGACAGAGGGATGCTGCTGGTCACTAGCAGCTGAATCATCTTGAATTGCATCGCAGAGTCATACAGTTTGAGTCAGGTAGTCCGATCGGAGCCGGCCCCCCCACCTGGACTTAACACCTCTCTGGCCGCGGAGGAGACGGGCTGGATGCCATGGACCCCGACACGGAGGCAGAGAAGGAGGCGAGGAGGAAGATCCAGTTCTCCGTGCCTTCCACCGTGCCCACCCAGCTGGACCCGCGACAGGTGGAGATGGTGAGGGAGTGAAAGTGTGTAGCCTATATGGATGATGATGATGATGATGATGTGGATGATGGTGGTGGTGCTGGGTGCATGTGTGGAGGAATGAGGTCAAACTTGGGTCATGTACCAAAACATGTGTGGAGTCCAAAATCGAACATCTGATCTCATGAACATCACTTTTTCAGACTGTGACATCCAAGTGCTTTTTGTCAGGTTTGATATAAATGATCTCAGGACTGGGAAGGAGCATGAATCACAAAATCTGAAACGTGCCTTCCTCTTAACTTTTGATGTACCTGCCCTCCATTGTGGCCTTGTCGCCGAGGGTTGACAGACGGTTACATAACCAGTCTAGCACGATTTTGCAGAAGTCTGCTGTTTTTTTGTTTTTTTTTTGACACCGGGTATTTCTCTGAGGGCGGTCGCAGCAGCCCTGGGATTAAGCTGAGCTGTGCAGCTTCAGTATTTTGGAGCCCTTAAAAAGTGATGAGGCATCTCTCCGCCCTTCAGAAAGTGTGAAGTGCAGGAGGAGGAGGAGGAGGAGGAGGAGGAAGTAAGGGATAAAGCACTGTTAGTAATATTAAAACATGTGATTATGTGCCTGAGTAGTAATAGCCTTACCACATCTGTGGATCAAAATATAGAAGGTCACACCGTTAGTCATATGTTAGAAGAAGGTGGGCGAGCGAATTATGTAAAAACAAATTAAGCTTTGCACTCTGCTGTGTGTAGCTTGTGCTGAACCCTTCCCAAAGCGAACGCAGGTGAAACATGCTGACCTGGTGGTGTAGATATTATGTTGGTGAAATAGTGCAGTGTGAACAGGAATATTGTTTGCCTGTGCAGTATGGATGCATCGAGGTCACACTGAGATAACTTTTAGATGCACTCCTCCCAGCCAAAACGCTGCTTAGGTTGATCGATACCTTCTGCTTTATGGAAAAAAAAAAACAAGACATTATGTCTTAATGGAAGGCTGCTGTCAAAGCAGGTGCAATATTCAGAATCCTCTTCCCAGCACAAGATTTTATGGGATTTCATGGGGTGATCAGCTCGGACAGCTTGTTTCAGCCTGGAATGCACGAATAAATCAATAATGTCCAGCTCAAATATTTCTCACACATCTGTTGTTTACAGCCCGGCTTGCAGTCTCAAAGGCTTTGCACTACTTTCTTTACCCCTTCTAACCCATCATTTGCTTTTTGAAGCAACCCCCCCCCCCCCCCCCCCATGTGTCTAATTTCAAGTCAGATCCCAGCTCATTACTTCTGAAACACTTCTCCGCACGATTTGGGTCAGATCAGCTCTCACTGATCTGTTAAGTTAGATATTCTCTCTAAAACAAATTTGGGAAAGGTTCACATTACTGCTGCAGCTCACTACTTCCATAATAACAAAAATAAAACCCTTTCCAACATAAATCGCAAACAGTAAATACTCACAACTGAGGCTGTCCTCAGACACTCCATAAAAACACTCAGGACCCAGTGAGATTACTGCAAATCTTCCCTCATGGAAATGATGGAATCAAAGCAGCAGGATTCCCTGGTTGAGCACGCAGTAGCTTACAAGGTTCTTAAGTCATAATATGCCTTATGATACGTCTTCCTATAGCCACCAAAAGTGACCCTGGTGTTGCATTGGCCATGGGATGCTTATAGGATCACCTGTTGCATCTGGAGGGCTTGAGAAATTTCCTAAGTGCTGAACATACCAGCAATCCAGTTGAGGGGATTAACAGCCATTCAGCTGCAAAATAAGTTTTTTTTTTTATAATCCTGAATTTTGGCAGCCTGCATGAGAACCCCTCTACCCCTATTTTTTTTCTCACACTTTCTTATTTTCCAGCTCACCATCCCTGTGCAGGCTACCACCCTGGAGATTAATAAAACTGCTTGTCATGTGGAATGAGACTCGACTGCACTCCAAATATAAGAACATGTTTCTGATGAGGGAGGAAGGCCTATATTAAAGTAGGTAACTCATTAGAAATGTTCCAACCACTAGGTCTTCATCAGTCCCCCACACAATAGCGTGAGTGTGACCTCACCTGTATAGTAGAAACAACCAATGGGAAGCATTCACATGACCCAGATGATAACATAACAGCTGAAACAAGTAGAAAATAGGGATATTTGAGGGTATTTAAGGCTTTGAAACGGAAGCTAAACGACTGGAAAAGATTGATTGTCGGTGTCTTGCAAAATGACATATCACTGTTCCTTGAGACAACATGGCCATTGTGTCATTGCGAAACACATACCAGACTTTTGTTGTACAGCTGTAGTTTGGTTAGGCTTAGAAATTAAAACTACCTGGTTGGGTTTAGGCAGGAAAACTACTTGGTTAGGTTCAGGCAAGTTCCTGTGCCCCGCCCCCGACCAAAGGTTTAATGTGCTCAGTACCCTTTTTGCACAGTAAGGAATCACTGGCATTGTGAAGATCACTGAAGTGTCATTTTCCCTGTACTTGCTGCAACCCTCCTCAATAACTGACCCTAGTACCAGTGGCGGTTCTAGACCAGTTTTAATAGGGGGGCCAGGTTGGGGCCGGCTTTTTTGTTGGGGCACAAACAACCCGGAAAAAAGGATAAATCCCTCATTGAGACAACGCAGTGTATACAATTTCAGCAATTTTGATTGGGTAGTTAAGTGCTGAGACACTTTATTTCTGCTTTTCCCTTCAGAACAAAATCATTGCAAGAAATCTGTCATTGTATTATTAATGCAGACTCCCTGTCAGGGGGGCCACAGGGGGGTCCAGACTCAGAGTTACGGGGGCACTGGCCCCTGTTGGCCCCCCCTAGAACCGCCCCTGCCTAGTACATTGCAGTTCCTTCTGAGAATTGGTTCTCATGCAAAGGACTTTGACAGTAGGTGATTTTTCCAAACCAGACTGGAGATTTTGCTTTCGCAAGCGCACTTGTCACCCGCCACCTGTCCTGTAATCTGAGGATTTGGCTAATGAATTATTTATCCAAGCACGGCTGCTCAAGACACTGTGCAAAGTTGCTGTTCATCGAGGCCACTGTCACTTTAGTAGCCTCCTCATTAAGCCCTGTGAGGTTTGGTCAAGGTTATCGAGAAAGGCTGACCCTGCTCTCCCTTTTTCCGCACTCACGGCGACAGAAACCTGTGTGTGTCCTCATCCGATCATCCCTTGTGTGAGGGTCGGCCAAGCTCGTTGTTTACAGCGTTTCCAAAACACATACATAACATTAGCATTTAAATGGCGAGCGGAGCCACGGAAAAAGAGACAGGTATAGTGAGATAAGACGAAAGTGTGGGAGGGAGCGAACGGGTGCCGAGTGGACAAGGACAAGAGGGGGGAAATAAAGAGGAAGATAACCGACAGAGGGCATGTAAGAAAAGGCAGGAGAAAAAAAAAAATATCATCAGCCGAGGAGATGACTGATTAAAAACCAAAGAGATTAGCTGTGGAAGACTGAGGCCCGAATCGAGGGCAAGGACAGCTAATGCGAAGAAACACATTTTCACTACAGGGCAGCCAAGAGCTCTGAACTCCACATGGTCAGCACAGGGAGAGAACATCCCTCTGCTCTGGTCGGTACATTTGTTCTTGTGTATATGTATGTACAAATAATCTTCACTCTTCTATCATTCAGATTAGTTCCACACAGTATTCTTTACTGTATGTTCTTTAAGCTCTCTGTCCCAAATACCCAGGCAGGAAATTAGAAAAGGGGCTTTTGGGTGTTCTGTACCCTCGGCACAGAAACTCAAAGAAATAATCTTATGATAAGATATTTAAATAATTAGAGGCAGCTTCCATGGGATGTCCCATGTTTCCAATTTCACTTTCCTTCTTTGACTTTGATCCACTCCTTAAAAATGTGCTTTGCTCTTCGGTTTTTGGTGTTTTCTGTCTGTATGTGTTTTTATGTTCCCGACCGTCTCGTCCATTGAAACAGAGATTCCTGAAAGCTGGTTTTGGCAAGAGAGCAAGCCACATTTTGACAGTAACCTAAACTTAAAAAAAAAACCCCACCCAAAATCCCCCTCAAAGGAGCTTAAAGCCTCCTTCCAAAACCACTCCTCCAAAACCCATGACAAACACACTGCCACGGGCGAGCAGGAAGAAATATTCGACTGGTTTGCTGCATTCACCAAGCTCTCTCAGCTTGTGCAGTCTAATAAACTCATGAGTAAACAACTCTGTAAGATGCCACAATTGTATAAAAAGTAGCAAAATCGAACAAAGCACAGTCTTTTTATTGCTCTAGCTTGGCGGGTGCTTCGTGCTACTGAGTTAGCAGCAGTCATCGCTAACAATATCAAACTACCTCATGTGTCAGACAAGCAGACACAATAGGCTGTCTAAACATTTCATTAATCAAAGTTAAACTATTGGACTTATTTGAGGTCTGCGGCAGCCAGTAGACACCGGATGTTTTCTTCTCAGAGCATCTGATTTATTGATTTCTGTCAGAATATTGGGAGATTTTTACGCAAACAAATCTCGGTGGCATTTTCCTGATGAAGTAAAGGTTGACAGAAAATACAGTCTTTGAAATACAGTGACCGGTCGAGAATGTTAAAGAGGAAGACACAGTTACTCCAGTAGCAAGTTTCCACCGTCCCATCCCATCTCTGCGACGCTACAGCGAGATTGTACTTGCAGTCAAGCTGCCTGGTTGACGATTGAAATCAGACGTGATGCCCTTCAATCAACTCTAATCTATTTTTAGAAAACGTTCCCTTGAAAACAAAAGGTCAAACGGCAATACTGGGTTTCATTTATCTTTCCTTGAGCATCAAATCAAGCTCAGACACAGGATTACTGACAGGACATATCGAAAGCGCTGCATAAACACAGTAAGGGATTTGATGCAGCCACTGCATATTCATAATTGTTAAGTGGATGGCTGATTTCTGCTTGAAGGGCTCTTTGGGACAGTGTGTGCCCACCCAGTGCCATCATCATACAGATCAGGATTAATGCATTGAACGTTAGGTAACCATCAAGGTCCCTCCTACCTAACCAAAATGAGGTGGGGGATTAGAGATTTACTACTGGAGCACTAAACTGAAGTAGTAACAGTTTCTGTGGAAGTGCAGTTCTGGTTGCCATATGACGTGACCACCCAGTCGTGGAAAACATGTGATTTGCGCTACGAGGTATTACATAGACACATAAAATCACGTTTTTGTGGTTTCAACGAAGTCTATATTGGAGGCTCACCTCCTGTAAGTAGTTCAAACAAAGGATATGTTAGATATTTATTGACTCAGAGCACTCAATCAAAAAAAAAAACACATTTATAATGGTCACCTTACTTCATTTACGCTGCATTAAATTAAAAGTCACAACAACACGGTGGTGTCAAATCTGCACAGATAATGCACCCATAACGATAACATTAATTCATAAATAATGCAGTTTTTTCAGTGAGCTTCAGCTGTGTTTAAATGTTTTTTAAAACACACCATGGTGACAGTTGGGTGGTGAGAGTTTGAACACTTCTGTACAGATTTGGTCCGTAGAGTAGAGGCCAATTGTAAACTCCCTCAAATTCTGTAAAGCAGTCTCCATTATATATATATATATATATTTCTTTTCCAAAATGTGTCTCAAAGGCAGGTCTCATTAAATACTTGTGTGCTGTCTTGTATTATTGAAACAGTATTGGCTAGGATCAGAAAAATATGTCTTGCAAATCGGGATGACTGGTTCAATAAACGTTGGAACATTTACAAAAAACAATGTAACGCTTTGCTGAGAGAGCCATTGGCAACCCTTACTCCAACCGCGAGCAAGAAATGATACAGCAGACATTGAAACCCAACACCAATAGAAGCCAAATTCTACAATCCAGTAAGTTACATGCTGCTCACATACACTTACATGATACAGTTATGTGGTCCTATTTGGCCAATCCAAAAAGAAGAATCTAGTGTGGTAAAATTACACATTTTCTACAAACAACCAGGCAAATGAATCAACTAACAGTGAGCTAAATGTTGGGAAATGTAAAACAAAGCAGTTACAAGTCAAATCAGTCCTGCAGTGCAGCTCCACTGAGCTGCCACAGGTGTTTACAGGCATTTTCAGATGTGCACAACAAGGATGCGAGGAATTGTCCCTGTAGTCGCTCGACCTTCCGGCACCAGTGTTAACAAAACATTCAGAAAAGGTCACGCTGTCTGAAAAAGCCTCTCAGACAGGTGCGTCACCTGTTGTGTGACTGCCGTTACTCCCGCTCGAAGTGTGTGTGTGTGTGTGTGTCTGTCAGTGTGCGTGAAAGCCTCTCCAGTCTGTTGCAATCATATTTTCATGTTGACACATTTCTGACCTCTAATCGGACGCCTCGTAATTCATATTGAAATTTGTTCCCCCACAACGCCGCCATGTCTGATTGTAGAGTCTGAATGATGAATATGTATGAACCCGGCACACAGAGTGAAGGAGGGGCAGTGTGAGAGTTACTCCAGAGCTGAAGCTGCCCACACGTTTCAGGCCTACGCTCTCCGCTGCGATTGGCTTGGCAGCTGCTCGTATTTTTGCCATAACACCATTACAAAAGAGAGAAAGAGCGATGAATCTGTTGTTTATTTCATAACACTTTCTGCTATTGTGATGCAGGATAAAGTGTTTTGTTATTGTTTATTATTTCACTATGAATATTCGAAGGTTGGTGAAGCTTGGACCATGGAAATAGGTGAAAAATAATACTTCCAGGAAAAACATTTTGGAAACAAAATGTGTCAAAAGTAAAAGTAATCAGTGTGCAGAAAAATATGCCACTACAGGGTGTGAGGAGTACTTTATGTTTGACATTAACATAATTAACCAGGACATTTTATCCTGGCAGCTGGGCTTCTTAGTAAGTTGAGGTGGAGCTGATGTATAGACTTTTTCAGTTTATTTGAATTTTGCTTTGTATTGACGATCTCATTTTAAACAGTTAGAAGTAACTGTAGATGTGAGATAAATGTAGTGCAGTATAAAGTACAATATTTCTATCTGAAATATCTCAGCAGGGCTGATCTCAATTGTATTCTCATCTCAGATTGGGACTGGCACCTATCTTGTCATTATCTAAATCTGTAAATACATTTTGTGCAATATTTAACGTTAGATATTCTGTTCTTCTTCTTTTTCCCATTAGAGTTACTGGCAAATGCTTAAGTTTCATAAAAGTTTAATCATGAAAAGAGAGAGAGAGAGAGAGAGAGCGGTCAGGTCACTGGGTTCTTTCCTGACAATGCTGGCATGTGGTTTGATAATTTTTAGTGTCTTCATATTTTTGGCATATAATCAATCTCAGCCCAACAAGTACGTGGGCGCTTGCGCTGTTAAGTGTTGAAATTAGAACAAATAGTTTAGCGGTGTTTGTGTGTGTGTGTGTGTGGGTGTGACGCTGTCCATGATGGTAATGAAAGGAAGCAGACACACTTCTCCCTACTGAATTTGTGTGCATTGTGAACGCTCTGATTAATCAATGCAAATAAATGCTTCTCCGATTGTGACGAAGGTTTTGTTTACGTTCAGCAGCTTGCCATTGTCCGATACGCCTCGAGCAGAACATCTGTGTTCTGGGACCTCCTCCTCAAGAGTGAGGCGCTGTCTTGTGTAGAGGTGTGAAATGGAAATACTCATATAAAGCACCATTAACTCAAAATGTGCTTTAATGCAATGAAAGGGAAAACAATTTAGACTGAATAACTAAATAATTTGATTGTATGTTCCATGTTATTGTAAAGTGGTGTTATGTAACAGCCTTCGTGTATTAGACTGAAACAGATTCCGGATTTAAAAGTTGCATTTCAGTATGTTGCATATCAGTTGCATAACTGTTGGTTGCTATGACTCACTGTGCTTCGCACAGAATACACAAACATGAGGCGTCAACAGTGATACAGATGGAGAATATCTGTTTCCGAGCCCAGAGTTCACAACCTGAGTGTCTAACAAGAGCACCAGAATCGCATATCGGTCGAAACAATAGCTGCAGTTATTGTCGGAGATTGGTTTATAAAATGTTTATGACCTCTGCAACCAATCTGTGAAGGCAAGAGGGTTATTGGCAGTGTGTGCAAGAGGATTTAAATCAAACCCGAACGTAAGTAGTTAAAGCCTAGATGATTTTGGCCAAGTGTTCGAAACATGCAGTAAAATAGCAAGCAAATCTTAAATCATCCAGCTGCCATTATGACAACATGTAGTCCTCGTCCAGGACTTGCCAGGACAGCAGTCCTTTCAGTGTTGACAATATGCATTTTCTCATAGCATTGTTTTCCAAGAAAAAAAAATAAAAAATCATCTGCAGAAGCAATTTTCCAAGAATCAGCATCACATATTGTTCCTTGTTGGTTTGACACAAGACATTTCTGTCGTTCTGTCTTTGCCAAGATTCGACGTCGGAGGCCGACACCAGCCACGCTCTTCAGATTGACAGACCCTCCATCACCAGAGGAAGAACCTGGCCCTCAAAAGGTAGATCAGCTCATTTGCAATGTTCTGGACTTCCATTCAAAAAAATCTGACTGGACTCACTCAACATTTGCATCAAATATCAACGATTTTAGAGGAGGTGTAGATACAGACACACATAGTGAGGGGGGTGAATTTCTTGTATTCTTGACTAATTTTGCGATCAAACTCTACTGTATGTTTAGTGGAGCGGTCTGTGGGTTGTAGAAAGCATTTCTGTGAAATGTTGCAGATTTGCATAGGAGGTAACAGTGTACTCCGCGGGTGCAGGTGGGTGGGTGCACAACAGAAACTCAGTTCTTTGACTGACTTAGTAGGCAAATGCAACAGGCAAATGTGGGCAAACACACAAACAAGGCATACAGCTTTTAGTTGGAAATGTACTCAAACAGTTCATACGGGGCACGACTGGCAGACAGGAGAGGGACAGGCAACAGGTCAAATAACAGGAACAAGGAACAAGGAACAAGGAAGCGGGTACAGGTTCAGGTGACAGTATAATAACTGACGAAGGAAAAGCACTGATAAGGTGGTTGTATACACCATGCATGATTTAGAACTCCACTGATGTAACACAAACATAATGTGTCCTGTATATGACACTGTTATCTATAAACCAGGATTTGGATGTTTTTATTTCTGCAGTGGGTTCTCGGAGAAAATGGAGCCTTGAAAGCCAAACTGGTTCAAGCGTCAACCTATCAGCCGCCCTCACTTAAAGGTACAAGCGCTGTTATCAACGTGTTTTACGTGTATGTTGTGTTTAAGGAGACAACACAACACAAGACAGCGGGCTTGTGGTCTATATTTGTTTGGAATACGTGCCTATCCAAAAACCATAGTGAGAAATGTGTGTCTCACTGCATGTGTGTGTGTGTGTGTGTGTGTGTGTGTGTGTGTGTGTGTGTGTGTGTATTATGTGAGATTAGGAGCAGAGACAGCTGTGGGTCTGTTCTGGATCATCCTGGATTATAGGATGGGCACACAGCTGCAACATGGTCTCACACATACACACAGACTCAGATACACACAAATATCAACACACAGAAACATTAATATTTGATATGAATATGTTTATAATACATTTTATTCATCTTCTTTTTTTGGGGGGGGGGGGGAGAATTGTGAGTTTGACCCTTCAATCTGTTCTACATCTGCTCCAAATGTCGACAGTGTTTTTCTGTAAACGTATTGGTGATACGTTACAAACCTGTGCTCATACATTTATTACATAAACACCATCTATACAAGATGAAAAAAATGTCTGACTATTAAGAATTCCAGTTTCCCTCCTTGCAGCAGTGATGTACAAGTGTAGTCCTTAAAGGGGAGTTCTGTTTTTTTTGTGAACCTAGTCCCTATTTATGTTTCGGTGTGTAAATGATTCACGCTTACCAAAAGTTTGGAAATTGGTCCAGTAGATCAGCTCAGCTGGCAGCTACAACACGGCTGCTACGTAATCCTCGTAAGCCAAAATGATGTCCACTGAAAGTGCTTGTTTTTGCCACTGACGAGCTGACATACAGATTGTAAGCGTCTGGCAACATTATGGAAACTATTCCTGGTGAGATAGACCTTTTGATAAAGAAAAATATCATTTTTGTAACCAGAAACACATTTCTTGTTCAAGGAGAAGTCTTGTTCTGGAACTTCGCAGCGTGAGTTGCGGTTGCCTCATCTAGATTGTCAAAATCAGTTAGTCAGCCGTGACATTGGCGGTTCCTCGAGGTAAATCCCAAACTCCTCTCTCCAACTCCCCAATTCTAGTTTCCACCATCATCTTCCTGCAACACATCCCCAATCTCGGGAGATTCCAAAATGTTTTCAACAAGCTAGTAAACACTGTGAAAGAGGAGCGAGAGGTCAGGCATCTGAACCAGCAGTGAGGAACAGCTGAATGTTGAGCCAGAACATGTTCATTGCCACCAAACCAGAGCTGGAGATTGCTGATTAACCAGGACGCTATTGGTGAGATTTAGTTTCTGTCGAATTAGAATGAACTGTTTTCTATGATGATCTGCAAGGTAACATTGCTGTTTTTGTCAATGGAGTCTGGTGGCTTGAGGAGAGTGACACAACAGTCATTTCTGTTACATTAACAAAAAAGTTCCTACACAGAATCAAAGAGGTCTATCTCTGGAGGGATCCTTTTCACAGTTCAGCACTTACCACACAGACATTTAATTGTGTACTTTGCGGGCGCAGTTGCGTCCAAGGGTTACGTTGCAGCCATTGCAGGCTCTAGAAAACAAGATTCACAAATGTCAGGGGCTTGGGGCGGCATCATTGAGACCAAGGACCAACTAAAACTACTTATCACTTCCATTTTTAAAAACAAGAGCTAGTGTAGCAAGTTCTGATTTATCCACAGAGAATAAACAAGATTTTCAGTATGGCTGCCAAATTTAAGTAACTGTTGTCAGGAACAGTCATGATTGGATGCCAATGTAGTCCTGCAAAGCTAGGAGCAACATTGGAAAGAGTTGAGGTAACCCGCTGTAGTTGTTCCTAGCAATACTAGGAAAATTGGAGACGTACACAGTGAATGAATGATGTGACTGTCAGACCCACGGAAAAAGCAAACCGGTTCTTAAAAGGTTTGCAAGTTTGAACCAACTCTAAACGAAGGCTAGCACCAGCCAAGAACCAGCACTTTGTTTGTTTTGGTTGCACCGAGGTATGAGACATGCATTAAAATAGAGCCCATGTTTTAAAATGACTGGAATTATGTATTTTCAGCCGTCCAGAGGATGGCCCAGGCACACCTGGCCTCCCTAGACATGTCTTCTGTGGACAAAGAGGAGCCCTCTTCTGAGGAGGAAGAGGAGGAACGCGTGGAGAGCCGGCAGACAGAATCAGCTATGGGTAGGTCAGACAGGTCTTTTAGATTATGTCATTTTTTCCATTTTATCCTGGTATTTGTACCGCACATCGATTAAACCCTTCGAAATCCCTTTCTCGTCAGATCCAAGAGAAGAAAGTGAACCACTCAGGGATCAGTGTGCTCTATCGGACAGTTTGACAGGAAGGTCCAGTATCAGCCGGCACCAGGGAGGCGGGGAGGAGGCCAAAGAAAGAGAGGAAGGAAAGGGGGAATGACAAACGAAGAGGACTCAGATGGACACGGAGCGTTTGTGAGGAAAAGACTTGCGTAGCACACATACGGACCATACGTGTGCGTGCATGGGTATGAGTGTGTGTTATTTTGGTCTGTGAGTGTGTGCATGCATGCGGCAAAAGACTTGAATGTGGAAAAAAGTGAGAGAGGAAACCAGATGGGTTTGGGGAAGGTCGGAATATTAATGAGAGGGTGTGAGGAAAAGTTTAACCTGAGACTTACGAAGGAGATCACGTCTCGGGTCGGTTGAGGAAACCAGGGCTTTTAATTCTCATCAGCCAAGGACACTGCACAAGAACTGTGAGAAGTGCTATGAACTGAGGCATTGTCTCAAACAACTAAATCTGATTTTTTTTTTGTTTTCAACAGGATTCAACAGAATTCTGAGACTTGCTCCTTGGGTAGTTTTTCCTGAAAACTATATCCACATGTGAAGAATTTTAAAATCACCTATACTCAGATGATGTACAGGGCATGTTGCTTTGAGAAACTGGTGCTGAAACACACCTCTCAAGAGCGCAGACGATGCACACAGCTCATCTATATACCTTATAATGCATATTTTACAAACATGTAACATTCAATTTTATCTGTAGTGTGATGGTCAAAGTGAATTAAAATATTCGACGGACCTGATGAGGTTGAAAATCTCTACTTTCATCATGTAGTGTGACGTAGATCGGTAACAAACTACACCTCTGTTTACATCCCATCAACTTTACGGTATTGTACCTCCAACAGTGATGAGTGCTAAAACCTGGAACTCATTTAGCATTTTTCGTCTTCCAGTTCCATCATCTCAAAGTCACTGAGGTTTTCGGTTAAATTAATGAGAATAGTATGGTGGTTAAGATAATTACATGTTTTGAGCAACATAAAATGCAGCATTAGATGTCCCACATATGTATTAAAAAGCACTGACTTGTCTTGTCTTGCTAACATGTGGCTAAATGAGACTGCAGAAGGTTCTAGTCCGTCTTTACAAGTTAACTTTAGTTTACAACTTGTAGATTGATCAATTGAGAGAAATCACTGCAAGTAATTGTGTAGAAACGTGCTTAGCAGTGGTGACATTTCAGTCATGCAACCACAATGTAGTCTGTCTTTACCCTGACATTAGCTTTTTACTTCTACTGATTTAATTTACGCTTTGAAAATCACAAATGTGATGTTCATATATGAAGTACCTTAAAAAAACGTGTATCATAAATTTGTGTTTGCCACAGACTTTATTTTCTGCAGCAGTCCAAAATCCAATGAAGTATTCCTACAGGCTTTTTTAAAGAGAGAACCAGGGTGATGCTAACTTCCGGGTTAACCTACCAAAATGCATCATCCCTACAGCACTCTACTTTACCTGTGAAAGTTAGCTTTGTACATTGTTAACAGTATTTACAGTTTGTTTCTGTATAAAGTATTTCTAAATAATTTTGAGAATCACCTCAGTGTCTTAGATAACCATTAGCGGCATTAGCTGGACGCTCAGTGTAGAACCAATGTTAGCCTGATTTTTAGAGCTAAAGTCAGGTTTCATAGCTCTTTACCAAGGACGTTACACAAAAACCTGGATGCAGCTCTGGAGGTGGAGCCCCGTTAATTCCTAAGAAAGCTGCTCAGTGGCGCATGAAGTCAGAATGGTTCGACTTCCGGGCGATAAAATTATCTGTATCTTTCTTTTGCGGCCTAAAGCATGCTCACAAAAAACGACTGAGCAGGCTAACTTGAATAGAGATAATATGATTTAGTCTTGCAGCTCTTTCACACTTTCTAAATGTTATTGGACCAAACGTCCCAAATACTGGTGGTTGAAGGAGTCATTTAATAAGATTAACTTCATAGCTCATCAGCTTGACGGTGATTTCCATTTTCATTTAAGTTGCCAGCTAGGCTAGTTGACTGGCTAATCTGCGCCTAGATGTAGGGATAGTGCACCATCTGGGTCAGTGGCCATCATCTCGTATGCAGGCTAACTTGCAATGACACATAAAGTTTTATTTTTTGTAACCAGCGACATGACATTGGACAATTTCATGTCGTTTTAACAAAACTGGATGAATCCATGTCTGCTGCCCTCCTTCGGTATTTTGCATTTTCTGGCATGTATAAACAATACAACAACAGTAAGAATTGTAAAATATACAACTGTTAACTAACTTTAGGATGAAAAAACACATATCTCTAATACTGTAGGCGAATGCAACATTACTGAGTTCGAATTCACAGGAAGTAAATAGTCGTGCAATTTGTAAAATGGATGTACATCACACTACATTGTACAAGTAAATAATTTTATAGTTTAATAGGGGTCGTTTTATTATATGATATACTACATTACACGATATACAACCATATGGTGATTTACGGTACACTGTTATAGGGCTTTTACGTTCAGTTGGCTTTCCTCACACTTGTAGACATTTGCCTGCAAGGTCAAGGAAATCAAACGAGGATGGATTACAGATTATTACAGATGATTACAGATGATTTGGGCGCAGCCACGGCGGACCCGATTAAATCATATCAGACTAATCCAACTAATCATAATAATGCCGGACAGTTTCTCTGCTATGATATTATGGGTTTTTTTGTAACACAGCTATTAGCAGATACGGTCTGTTTGGGTTGACAAGATGATAGGTGCGAAACTGAGATAATACCTATTTTTACAAGAACAATATACCCGAGGAGCATGAAGGTTCATTCTAGGCCTTGTATATAAATGATGTTTTGTGTCTGTTGCTAATAAAACAATTATTACGGGCTGTTGGTGTTAATGCTTGTGTGACAAAGTGTAGGATGATGTGTTTGAATACGGCAAATGAAAGAAGACCTAAACACATTTTGAAACTCCAGTGATTTATGTTTATGCTTTTTGGATGTCCCCGGAGGCAGTTTTTTAAACATTTAGTATCCTTCAAGATTAGAAAGCAGTCGCCCCCCCTCATGGCCCAGTTGTTGACAAACGCGCGCCAAAGTGCCCTCCTGGGAGCCAAAATGTGCGCTAAAGTGCCCTCCTGGGAGCCAAAATGTGCTCTAAAGTGCCCTCTTGGGAGCCAAAAAAGCGTGCCAAAGTGCCCTCTTGGTTGGCAAAACACACTAAACTGCCCCCATGGCTGGTTAAAACATGATAAACTGCCCTCTTGGGAGCCAAAACATGTGCTAAAGTGCCCTCTTGGGAGCCAAAACACGCGCTAAAGTGCCCTTGGGAGCCAAAACGCACGCTAAAGTGCCCTTCTTTTCGCCCCTGCCCTTCAAAAAGTCTGTGCACGCCACTGTTGCTAACGTGATCATGTAAAACAACATGAAAATGGATAATACTGGAAATATTAACATGAACTGTACAGAAATAGACTGTACACCCACATTCAGCCAAAAAAGGACAGGTGCTGAGTTGAATACAAACATAACATAAAACTGAAAAAACGGCACACACACTGCTCCACACACAGCTCCAATAGTCAAAACTTAACTTAATTTATACTGGAGTGTTACCTGTACCTCTCTTGATATTATTGGCCAATTTATCTAACCTAACTTAAAAAATAATGACAATGAACTGAATTTATATTAGAAAAAATTATATTCAGTTAAATAAATGCAATAAAAAAAGAAACAACTTCACAAAAGCTTATTTTGGGTTAGTTCCTTCTCAGGCAAGAAATATTCCCAACCTATTACTTTAAAACTGAACGCCAGACTAAAACACTTAAAACCTTAAATGAACACAAACAAATCATTAACCTCATCATGTATTAAGTGCAGTGAAGTCATGTGTCTTAAACTTCCAAGTTCAGATTTAATCTCAAGTCATTTACTTTCAGTCAGGTTGCAGGTCATTAAAACAATGACTTGAGTTGCCTCCTCGCCTTCATCTTATTATTACAATATCAACAATATGTTTACATCAACATAATGTTGTCAGTCTGAAATAAAAAAAAAATGGATATAATCATTCTTTTAGAGTTGATTCTTTATTCACATTATCACAACCTACATCAGCTTTTTAATTGAACAACAGTTAATTGAACAGAAGTATATGGTATATATCAAAATATACTGTCTATAAACAGATTGAAAAGCAAGGTGTTGGGTTATCATACGATATGCTGCAGACAGAAATTGAAGCATAACATTCTTGGTGCTGTAGTTGCTGTGTTTGAACTGCAGGAGGCAATGTGTGATTACATTTCTAACACTGAGAGCGTCTCTGGAAACTGAGGGGGGCCTCACAAATGTACTCGCCCCCAGGAAAGACAATCACAAAGATGGAAGAAAACAAAAATATTCCATCGACAGGTTTATGTCTTAGCATTTTAGCGACCTAATGTGTGTGTGTATTAATATAATCAGCATCACCAATTATATAAGTAATGATGAAATGAAATAATAAAAGCTCTACCAAGAATTGTTAGTGTGCTAAACCATGTATTCACCTCAGCTTCATCTGTAATATCTTTATCTAGATGGATAGTTCTTCACTTTCAACATTAATCCCCTTTTACTCCCACTTAATCCTTTCTTGCCTTTGCAAAAAACACCCCAGTGACATCATCCACCCCCACCCTCATGTCCTGAGGCAGCGTGTAAACCTCCAGCCTGATCAGTGTGTAGCCGCTCTCCTTCAAACTATCACAAACCTGCGCTTCATTCAGCGGGACCACAGGGATCTTTACCCCAGGTCCCCCAAAATAGTAGCTCTCCCCCAGGGCTCCGATGAGCAGGAGGTGGCCACTGGGGCGCAGGAGCCTCCCGATGTGGCCCAGGGCCCTGGTGAAGGCGGCCAAGTCTGGGCTGACGCTCTCCAGACAGAAGCAGGACACAAGGCAGTCGGCCCCTGCTGAAGGAAGGGCGTCACGGGCCAGAGGCTGAGGGCGGTGCACGTCGATGGGGAGGATGTCCGTGACGACCTGGCGTAGCTTGGCTGCTTTCTTTGTCCAGTCTGAGGTCCTGGTAGAGACGATGTCCATCAATCACCAAATGGTTAACACAGAATTAAACTGCAATAGTTCTGCAGCATTTTCAACACATCTCATACAGTGTGATGACATAGAAGCAATCAGACAGTGATGAAGGTGTTAATAGGCAGTACTAGGGGCAAAGCTAGAATGGCAATGACAACGACAGGATCAACTGCCACGAATTGTTTTACATACACCGAGGATCAATCCCTGACTCTTCATCAACGGCTATCAGCAGTTCAGCTTTCGTGTAATCAGTGAAGTTTCTCAACATGTACCTGATGACTTGGAATGAAATTAGGTATTGGCACTCATGGTTTCTAAGTAATGTATGCTACAGACTTTGTTGTGTGTTCGAGTCAAATATCAGCCGTGTTGGACTGATTGCCATAAATCTGCTGCCGGAATTTTCCATCAGCCTCAACAGTACTCTTGTGTTTCGTGCATTGACAGTATAAAACAGTGAACGGAGCTTCCATGAAACCAACGCGGAAGTTCCTTGAACCTGCATTTAGCATTTAGCTTCACAAAACAAAGCTGATAGTATGACTCCGTCCACACACATTAGTTTAGGTCTTATATCTTTGTACGCCTTCTTATCAGACTGACTTTACAAATCGAGGCACTTTTCTAATTGTCACAGCAGGCGCAGTGCGAGGATGAGTCATTGCTCGGTGAGAATGTAACAATAACTTATGACACTTTAAAGAAGATGACTGATTAATTCTTGGGATTGTGAAACCAATTATGAGGAGGAAATGTTACTGCGAGGAAAGACAAAAGGAAGAAAGGAGCTGCAGAATGCTTTTAATCTATGTGAAGTAAAAAGGTATAAATGCTCTTTAATGTCTATTTAAGTCATTTCCTGATAATTCTAGTCCAACCGTAATTACAGAGACGCAGAGAACTGAGGGACTTGCATTTCAAGATATCTCTCGTCTTCAGACAGAGTTTAAAGCAACCCGGTCGTACCGTCTCCCCTCCAGCTTGCAGACGTGCTGCAGGTAGGGCGTCCAGTCCAGGTTGCAGCCGCCCTCGTCCTGGAGCCAGTGCCTCAGCTCCTGCCTGTTGACCTCCAGGAAGTCTGTGAGCAGCACCTTGTCGAAAATCTCACAGCCGCTCAGCACCTGGTACAGGGTGGGGCCCGACCCAATGTCCACCAGCAGCTCACCGCTCACATCTCCTGGAAACAAGAGAGAAAATAGATGTGAGTCTCTGAGGAGGAGCGAATGTAGAGGTCAAATGGCTTGATTTAAATGTGGCTCCTGATCCAATATCTTGACAATATTATGAACATTTGATCTTAAGTTGCTGCATTTATGTCCACTATTGCACCTGACATTTGAATGCTTGGAAAATTATAGAAAAACAAATTGCAAAGGGAAATAGAGGTCAGAATAATTATGTTTTACCTCTAGAGAATATGTTGTTGCAATAGAGAAAGGGATCCAGGGAGTTTAATAGGAAGAAATCAAAGCTTTTATCTCTTAATGTGGGCAACATTCAGCATCGGGGAACATTTGCCTCTTATAGAAGTCATACTATTTGTTTGACATTAAACCAATGAACAATTTGAAATACATGAATAACATTAAAGATTAACATACTAGATTTTATATCTGTGTGGAGTGTTTTCTAATTAAATCTAATCTTACCTTCATTGAAGGCTCTATGCAGACACGCCAGCTTCCACGGCACAATGCTGTCCTTTCTTTCAAAATCAGCCCGTGGTGGAGTGTAGTTATACTGCAGGTACGCTGCCGGATCAAATCTCTGGTAGCAGGCTGCCATGGCCGCTACTCCATTCTCTTTCTTTTCTTCCATCCTCTTGTTTTCTCTGTGACTCTACCAAACACCTCTGTTTAGTGGTTCACCTTCAGGTGCACTGCTATCCCGTCCGCCACCTTATATACCTGTATATGTGGGTGCGTCCGTGTCATTATGTGTGTGTCCGTGCTTTGGGCTACTCTTGAGTTTCATGGGCAGAGATAGCGATCCTGTTTTTTTTCGGGCCCTTGTTGCTGCCTGATAGCATTTGTTCTGTTCACGCTCCCCGCCCCGAGGCACTGATACCATCAGATCAGGGGGCTTCCACCAACACTGCACTCACTAATGGACTCCTCGCATGGCTTTCAGGTCTTCCACCAACCTCTCAGAGGCCCTCCATATCTCCAAAATCATCCTACAGTGCCTTTAACACACAAACAAAAGGCCAGGTTTGTCTCAGGCAACCCCGTTCAGAGGTCTAACTCCACCAGCCATTCTTCCATCTTTCCGAGTGGTTGAAAGATGAAAAATGGTAAGTGTATAAGTTTACTAAGCAGACTAAGAATGTCTCAATCAACATACTTCACTTTGCTGTGGATGATCAGTGTTATCTTTTGGCACCGATCTTATTTATCATTTTATTTGCACCATTAAAGTGGCTTTCTACCACTCACTACAGCGGCCAGCTGACAAAACAGTGAGCTCCATCCCCTGATTGAATTAATTTCCCAGTCTATTCCCAGAGCATCCCAAAGCAGCAGCTGAACCAAAGTGGACCGCAGCCATGTAGTAATCAAACGTATTCTCCCCAGGAGTCTCTTAACACCTCGCTCATCCCTGGCAGCTGAACCAGAATCCCAAACAAGTACACACACACACACACACACACACACACACACACACACACGCACACACACACAATGACCCTCTTCAGACATCCAAAACATCACAGTGTCCAAGGGAGACAAGTTATTTGGGATATGGAATTCTGCCAGCTGATGAAGTTAAAATTAGGGTATTTGGAGATTACAATGAGAGTCAGACTGAGTAAATGAGGTCGAGAGTTTTTCATTTCCAGGAGAGTGTTAATGCAAAGCATACTTAATTCTCTTTGGCATAAACTGAGTCTGCAAACATTCAGTGTTTCTGGTTTTTGGATACAAATGTTATTCTAAAAGCCATGAAAATTTCCCATATGCAAATGAAAAGGAAAATTGTTTTTGTACGGGAACTATCAGTCAAGACGGCAAATTAATTTTGAACAAGAATTTAGTTTTATTGCAAACACAAACAATAAAAATCAACTAAGCTGCAAAGAAAACTACAAATGTGCTTGGGATATAATGGTGAGTAGCATCTTTACCACAAACAAAAGTTTCAGCCCAGGAAACGCGACATCTTTGCTATCTTCACCACGGTCTTCCTCTCTCTGGTCTCTACCACACTATTCTTCGGTCTCATGCTCACACTGCCCACGTCTTTCTGGAAATGAACTGAGCCTCGCTGCACCTTCGGCACCGTGGCCGAGGGGTCGGAGATGGACTGATGGGCACGTCTGGTTGTTTTCGGATGTGGGCAATTCTTGCTGATGGCTCCTGAGAGGAATCGCTGGAGGAGCCTCCTGGCCTCCCAGTGCTGGGCTGAGCGCTCGGGATCCATCACTGTCAGCCTGGAAGAGGGTCATCAGTGTTTTTATTATTATATATCATGCTTTGGGATTTAATAGTAAAGCTGCATGTGTACTAACTCTAACTACTCTATGTTCTGTTGGGTAGTTTCAAGCAACAAAATGTAACTTCTTTGAGATGGTTAATTGTTGAGTCTCATCCCATTAGTCACAGTTTGGTGCTATCACTACATTAACACCGTTGCTTGATTTACAGATATCAAATAGTCTGTTGACGTGGAGGACACCGGCTGTCACTGACCCGTGCTGGTGCTCCGGAACAGGGGTGAGGCTGTGCCACTGAGCCGTGTAGCTCTGTCCTCTCTGCCAGTCCTCCTCCAGGACGCTGCACTCCAGCTCAGCTCGACGCAATCCATCGACACTGCACATCCTTGCTGCTGCTGCCTCCACCAACCAACACACCAACCAACCAAAGAGCAGTCCTGTTCGGGGTTAGATCAGTGTGGATAAGAAATGTAAAAAAAATCTGAGATCAAATGTAAAAAAGAAGGATTCACACACTGTATGTTGCTTCTAAATTGACAAAACAGCATTTGAAGCATCTTGACGGTATATTATTTTAGTGCATTTCTGTATTCAAAATAACTGAGAACAGGAAATTATACTTTAGATGTAAGAGGGTGAATGTTGCACCATTAACATACCAATGCCTTGCTCTTTATGACAGTTAATAAAAAGGTAATGTGACTTACTTTTTTGGCTGATCCTTTCTTCTTGCAAACCTTCTTTCCACTCACACTTAACTTTTCTGTATACTGTCCGTCTGTTTGTCCTCGTCAGAACTTTTCCACAGTTAAAAATTTGATCTTCAGTGGAGACAGTGTGCAAGCGCCTCTGATCTTTTCTTTCTTCAGTGCATCACTGGTCAGCTGGACTGTGGGGGCTGAGTATAAGGGGGTTAAACAGTTGTGTATCTATAGCTATTTCAGAGTGGCTCTGCCGCCACCTGGACATGCCGATATTAGAAGCAATGCACATGCTGTCACTTTGACCACGGAGATAATGAGTTGAGACACAATAAATGAAGCAAACGCCAACACAACCCAACTGCTGTATTACTGTATAAAGTCTCCGAGCGTTATTTTTTCAAGTTTTGAAACATTTATGACGGCAAGACCAAGAGTCAAACACAAAGTACAAGGGAGGATGATGGGAATTGAATTCGCTGTGAGGATATTTAATTGGTATTTACCCGATGGTGGTGCTGGATGCTAAACATAGGTCATCATAAATGTTATTACAATTTATCCTCTGGGGGGTATGAATGTCTGTACTGTATTTCATGTTGCATCCAACATTTTGCTCAAAGCCACAAATGTGAGCCTCATAGTGACGCTGGAGCAGAAGTCAGCAGATAGCAGAGTCACTTATGAATGTAGGATTCATCCTCAGGGAACCATGCATGTCGGCACAAACATTTCAGGCCATTCCATCCTGAAGATGTTAATGTCTATTACGCATTTTATTTTAAAGGTTATGTTTACATCAGGTGTGGTATTATGTATCTTTTGTGAATATTGTGCAAATTTTGTTCAAGACCAAAAGTGAGGTACATTTCTCTGGTACAAAACTAATATGTGCTTCAGTTTTACCTTTAAACAGTTTGTGTTTCGTTAAGAATTATCAGTACTGCAACTAACTCAAAGGGTTCAAACTGGATAGACCTGCCCTAATTTAAAAGGTAGCGCAGATAAACACACACACACACACACACGCACAAACACACACAGTTAGTGGATTAAGTAAGGTAAGGGTCAGTTCCTTCCCCTGAGTCAGATGGACAGATAAAAGAGCGAAGAGGAGGAGGAACACAGAAGAACAGATAAAGGGCAAAGGCGGACGACAGAGAAAACAACAGGACAGATATAATAGAATAATACACATTTAGCCAGAGCCACAGTGAGCCAATTTAGTTAGCTGTGGTCCTGGAGGCAGTGGGAGTCTGACGGTGTCAGTCAACTCTGCTCTGGGTTACTTTTTCATTTAGTCACAGCAGGATAGTGCAGGTACACAAAACTTTCATCACGACCTCACCTGTCTGATTTTTCCATCGCATGGCACAAAGGAAAAGGGGAATTAAGGCGATTGGATTCTGATCTCTGTTGTCCTACAATTAGTTTCAGATTAATACATAAAATACTTGTGAATGAAAATGAGTGATCAGCAATAAAGAAAATGTATTTTTGCTGTCACAGCCACAGTTTTCATACATTGATTGAACATGAGTTATTTTGTGTGCCCCATTATACTGTTTGTTTCTCTAGAGTCAGCAAGCCAAACACAACACATCAGCGCCTCTTGTATGCTGCAAGCATTGTGAAAATAAAATGTCCCGTGTGGATTTTTTATTATATATTCGCTATGCTTTATGATATTCAGATGACAGACAGTTTACGGTACAGACAGAAGGCTCAAACCCTGTCACCCGAGAGTGATCCCTGTCACCAGAGAATGAACCCTGTCTAGTAGAAAGTGGAGAGATATAAAAGCAGAAGTGAACCAGAGGAGTAGACACAAATATGTGTCCTTGAACACAAGGGATGGTACGATAGTGGGGAGGAAAACACCCCCAACCAAGTAACAAGATGTGAAGCAAAGTGTAAATATATCCATTTATGGTTATGCTTTATGAAATGTAAACGCCCCTATGATTTCAATAAAATGAGCCTGCAAACAGCGGAGAATTCGGAACTCTTGGGGACAGCTGCAGGAGCAGGTCACGTGATCTGTATTGAGCTGTGGAGTTCTCCCTTTTGCAAAAGGTGGAAATTAATTCTGACTTTGTGTGATCATTCAGTCTTCTCTCCCTCCAGTATTTACAGGGTCGAGGTCCTTTTTTTGCTTGAAAAAAAGCACAATTAGGACTGCAGATGAAAGATGGTAAATGTTGAAACATACAAATCAAATCACTGTCCAGTTAATCTGGTCCAAATACTATTTGCATTTATGATAATTTGCAGTAAGATTCTAGTTTTCTTTCTGTGTTCTTCTGTTATGTGCTGTAAATAAATCCAACAAAAGTGAAATTTGGTCCATTTGCAGGCTACATGATATAAAAAAAATCCAGTGATCATGCTGACAGTGTTTATGGTACACAGGCTTTGGAAATGATAATTTCATTTCAAACTAATCAATAAATGAATTGCTGGGAGATAAAAAAAGATAGTGTGACTTACTTATTTGACTTGATTTAGTATTTTTTAATAATATATCACTAGCAAAATAAAAC
The DNA here is from genome assembly GCF_900880675.1 of Sparus aurata. NCBI lineage: Eukaryota > Metazoa > Chordata > Actinopteri > Spariformes > Sparidae > Sparus > Sparus aurata. The sequence goes on from NC_044206.1 coordinate 16,667,235, forward strand.
AAAACAAAACAAAACAAAAACATGATGCAACCAGTTTTATTTTGAAATTTGACCCTTTAAACGACACTTCCGTTCTGTTTCCGCAATTCGCCGGGGTCGGCCTTACGTCACATCCTGCCACTTCACCGCCAATTTACGATGCTTTCTCTGTGAAAAAAAATCCACTTTTTTTTGTGTCAACGTGGCCGAGAATTTGAAAATTAGTCGCCAGTCGTTGAACTTTGGAGGACATTAATTGGCAGACGCGGTTGAACGCGTTAACGTTTTCCAACCTGCCGCTTTACTCTCGGTGCAAACTGCTGTGACAGTTTCATCAGCAGCTCTCAGTCAGTCAGGGGAGGAGTCGAGCACATGCAGAGCCCACCTCTGTTCAAGTGTCTGTGTGATAAATGAAAGAAAAAGAGGTTAAAGAAGATGAATAAGGCTCAATAGGAGACGTTACAGGGGGCAGGTACTCACACAGGACGAGCTAAAGTGAGACTTCAGCAGCTCAAGTAAGAACAAAGCTCTTAATTATCTTATTTAACATCAAGCATGAGTGTTTCTTGACTGCTCTGGGATGCAGAGGGGATCACCTTTCATGTTGTCACTTAAACATGCTGCTCGTTGGTATTTACTGTGGAAATTTAAGTGTATTTGTTGTTGATATTGCGTGTTTATCACTCTCTGTATGTCTCTTTGTGACAGTAGAGGCAGACAGTAGAAACAGACCATGCTGCTGAGAAGGCTGACCCTGTGTTCAAGGAGCCCGCTGGACTTCCAGAGACACGTATGCCGGTCGCTCACCAGACCATTAACACAAGGCAAGCCGTGCTTACAAATACCATACTGACGCGCTTTATTGCATGTAAACAGTGTGCAGATGTTTGTTTACAGTCACCCACTAGCCTGGATTACATAAAAGTACAAACAAATGTGTTACTCCAGATGTGCAGATGAAGAGCGAGGACTCTGGTGTAATACAAAGGCACTGTTGCTAAAACTATTGCACAGTTCATTGATTACTGAGCTGACAGATTTCCTCGAGAGCCACCAGCAGAATATAAATTGATCTGTGATTAGTATTATTATTATTTTTTCTATTAGTAGACATTTCGCAAGCAGAAATGCTGAACATGTTCACAGTTTCAGGCAAGAAGTTTCAAGTTTTTTCTGCATTTCTTTATGTTTAGTGGGTTTTAGAGTGTTGTTCCACCAAATAAGCAATTTCAAGACTTCACCTCAGGCTTTATCCATCTATGATGACATCTTTTAGACGAAACAATTAATTCATTATAAAAGAATATAATCAGAAGATTGTTTAATCATACAGAGCTGAATTTAATTAAATGAGGCGATTTATAGAAAAATATTTGCCAACTATTTTGATAACCGTGGTAAATCAAGGTTTTTCTGCTTGAATAACAAGTTATACAATTAGTTTAATGTCAACAGTTGCTGGTTCCACCGTCTTCAATGTAAGAATGTTCTACTTTTCTAATAATTGATGATAGTAAATTAAGAGTTTGGGGGTTTTGAGCTGTTGATTGACATCACTTTTGACATTGCTCACAATCTTTTGACATTTTATAGACTAAATTATTAACTGATTTAATCAAGAAAAGATAGCCTTAAAATGAATGTTTTTGATCATTTATGAAGCCATTTAGGAAACAGAAATACCAAACATTTGTTTTTCAGTTTTTTTCTATAACTGTAAAGCAAAGCACTTTTGACTACTACGCTGACAAAACAAGCTATTTAAAATGTTATTTTCATGACTTTCTCCACGATCGATTGATGAGTTGAAAAGACTATTCAATAATGTAAACAATTTGATAACTAATTTGCGTTTGCAAATTTGAGAGTCCCTGATTATACGAACATAATCGGTACAGTGGCTGCAGGTAATTATGAATGTAAACCTGATAAACTACTTCTGTAACATACTGTACAAACTCTGACTCGGATGTTGTGCCTGCAGGGAGCTTTCTGACCTACTCTGGTCTATACAGGATATCATGGGCCTCTCTCTCTCTCTCTTTTCTCTGTCAGCCTGTCTCTGCGCGTCGCTCTCATGCGCCTCATTGCTCCAGAGAGATGTGTTATGTCAGCACAGGCTTTTCTGCTTGCCTTGCTGATGTGGCAGTTTGAAAGCTGTGATTATCTTGTTTCCCTGGTTACAGATGGATGCAGTGGAGAACTTTACTCACTCATGTAATCAGTGAGACAAAAAAAAACAACAGCTAAACATGCCTGTTTGCACAGTTACGCAATGTTTGCAGTGTTCTGCATGGAAATGTATACACCAGTATATTGATTCATTAGTGTTTTTCAAACAGTTGAAGATGCCACCTGCACCATTACATTCCTGATTTTTTCTTTCCTCACCTTTTCTCTATCCCTTTTCATTTTCTTCTTTCATTTTCAGAAGGTTTTTATTAGAAATTGACTCCCTATCTTAGTGCCTCAAATAGGTGAAGGCGAAGTTTATTTTTATAATAAGGTTTGACACAGTTCACACAAGATCTATTGATTCATTAATCACAAAAGAGTGGTCTGCTTTGGATTTCTCTACAATGACTAGTGTAGTTTTTCCTGATATTCTGTATGAATAATGTATTGCCCTTGTTTTTTTATGAGCTTATGAGTAATGATGAAGTAGGTGATAAAATGCTTTATTTGTCACCAGCAATGTAAAAATAGCATCCTCTTTCTCTACACAGCTCCCCAGGGGAGAGCTCATGGCAGCTCCTTTGCACACCGCAGTGAACTGCGTCAGGCCAAGAGGATCGTTGTGAAGCTTGGCAGTGCTGTGGTCACTCGCGGAGATGAGTGTGGTCTGGCTCTGGGGAGGCTGGCCTCCATTGTGGAGCAGGTGAGAGGCCAAATACCAGCACACACACTGTACTTTCATGAAGAATAAAAGAACTTCTGGGTCCAGTAAAAAAAGGGAATACAATCAGCAGGATATAGAAGTTTTGACAATAACTGCTTCAAATTCTGTGATGTATAAACCCATCACTGAGTCTTTTACCCCTGTTGTCCAATACTTTTTCTAATTCTGTCTCATTTAATTTGTTTTTACATGTTCAGTTTTACTTTTCTGAAACCTTTGCCACTTTTCTTTGCCCCCATTCTGGCCAATTAGATTGTTTTGTATTTTGGATATCTTTCCACAACAGTAAAGTCTGTAAAGTGACTTCTGTTCTGTCAGCTTAATCATGGAATGTTCAACAGCGACGTCTTTCTCCGGACAACAATGTCCTTGTTTTTCTTAATAATGCTTCAGTGCTAAAAATCAAACATGCTTGGGGACAGGGATGGTTTCTTTGGTAGAAAATGGCTCTAATGAAAACCATGTGTCAATCGGAAAAAAAGACATGTTGCACTGAATTCTGAAATGTAACGTTTCTTGCTTTGAGCACCACAAGCGTAATTGGATTCACCCCACTGTATTGGGATAGAAGTAAAAATCTCAGGGAGTGATAACCGAAAACATCGGCAATTAAATAAAAAAACATTATGGCTAGTTACCACCGGCGACATGAAGGAAAATATCTTTTTTATATATAATTATGGCTGAACCAACCTTTCTGTCTGAACAAAAAACAAAATCTGTGGGTCCAGCTGTGTGTTTGAGTCCTAATTGGGTGTTTTGCTGTCCAGGTGGCCATGCTGCAGAACCAGGGCAGGGAGATGATGATTGTCACCAGTGGAGCGGTGGCGTTTGGCAAGCAAAGATTAAGACATGAGATCCTGCTGTCCCAGAGTGTCCGACAGGCACTGCACTCGGGACACAACCAGCTCAAAGACATGGTAAGGAAAACGTGCAGGAATGCTGAGGTTTAAATCAACACAGAGTCCGAGAGAGAAGAAATTTAACACTGATTGTTTTTTGTTTACAAGAAGATACAGAGTATACAGACCGAACCTGTGACAACTGTCCAGTGTGATACATAAATAATAAATAAATATGGCCTGCCTGAGGCTTAATGTGCTGATGATACTCTCTCAAATTGGTGCTGATCAATAACAAATAATGCTTATGCTATGGTGCCATTGTATTGATTGCTCTGTGGGTCAAATGTTTTATTATCTTTGTCAGACATATTTTGATTAAGCATACAGAAAGTTTCACTACAAATGTGCATGTTGCTATTAAAATATCACCAATCCGGCTTTTAGATTGTAACAATTGTTCGGATTTAATTTGAGGACACATTTCTTGTGAAGTAAACAAACATTTTGAAGGGAGTCCCCCTCACTCACGAAAACATGGAAATTAGCAGAAATGTAAACATTAAATAAATACGTGAAAGCAGTTAGAGCTGCAACTTATGATCGTTTCATTATAGACGTAATCTGACAATTATTTGTCTATAAATTGAAAAACAATTGTGAAAAAAAGCTCATCTACTTTTTCCCAGAGCCCAAAGTGATGTCGTCAGATAGCTTCTTTCGTTCAACCAACAGTCCAAAACCCCAAGCCTCTTTATTTACAATGATGAAGGAAGAAGAAAAGCAGAAAATGTTGACATTTTTTGCATGACAATAGTCAGCTATGCATTTTTCTTTCGACTGAAGAAAATCAACTAATAGTTGCAGCTTTTATAGTAATGGGGTAAGAGGGTTAGGGTTAGGGTTCATTAGGTAATTGTTAGAATTGAACGGAAGTGCTATGATGTAGTTGTCATAAATGAAATAAGCCAGACAGTATACTCTGGTTCAGTATAACCAGACATCATCTGTACAGGGTTCGTACGGGTGCTTGAAATCCGTTAAAGTGCTTGAATTTCAATGTTGTATTTTCAAGGCCTAAAAAGTGCTTGGATTTTAGTTTAAGTGCTTGAAAGTGCTTGACATTATAACTCTATGTCTTTCACAAAATTGAGATGGACTGGATAGTTTGCTTATTACAAGGAGAAATAAAATCGGTAAGAAAACCGTATGTGGAGATGTTTCCTCCTGGGCTCCGCTGAGCCTCTCTGCTCCTCTCTGCGACCTGCTGGTCTGTGTGTGACCCGCCCCTCTTAGAAGAGCGACGGCAGGAGATGACAAAATGCCGGGAGGCTGCTGTTTTAACGACCATTGGCTTGAAAATTATAAGTACAAACAATGGTTATGACGAGGACCGAATCAAAGAGTGGCGTCATGCAAACTCTGCAAAAAAGATGTGCAGATGTGTGCAATGGGAGAGTCTGCGCTCTCAAGTCACATGACATGTAAGTGAAGACTTTTTGAGTAACTTAGGCCAACACTGCATGTTAACACTTTGTTTATGCTAACCGCTAACGTTAGCTAAACCATAACAAGCTAAGGAATAATTAGCGGACCATTAATCACGTTACGTGACCTCGTTAAGTTAGCGCCTGACTGTCTGTGTTTGCAGTCTATGGCCTGTGTGTGTGTATCGTCACACATGCAGCCTGGTAGCAATAGAAGGATGGCTGAGGAGAAGGTTGAATTTGATGCAATTTGGACTGATGACACGTTCAATATTAATAAACTTTGATGAATAAGCGAACAGCTCTCTGTGCAGCACAGAGCATCTCTCCTCTGCTGACAGCCAGTCAGCAGACGAGTCACTCACACTGGTGAACAGCAGAGCTAAAGTGCCAGAGTCAGTAACTGACTGTTCAGTTTGTCTCTGTGACGTCACACCAGGCACTGACGTCACTCAGAGCTTGAAGTGTGAAATGTTCACTTTTCTCCACTTCTCATTACTTACTTCTAATAAAGTAAATTAGATGGCAAGCCAAGACTTCTTACAGATAGGTGACACATTTTGACAGTGTTGGGCAAGTTACCCCAAACATGTAAAGCATTATTTATTACTTGTTACTGTAATTTCAGTAACTTTATTACATTGTGATATTACTGTATTCTAATTGTAAGGCATTACACTACTATTGCATTACTTTTAAGTTACTTTCACCAACATATACAACCACTAACACTGAAAACAACAGTTTTTGAAAGGGCTGGCCATACTGAACATGAATTGCAGCGTTAAAATTGAAACATTTGGGGTGCACTACCTGTTTCATGAGAATATTTACATTGAAAAATCAGTATGTGTCATAACTTTTTGTTTGTCAACACCTTGATCGTTACTAACGTAAGGGAAAGCATTTTCTAAAAGCTTATGTCCTCTAGATGTGATTAAACATGCATGATGCATGGACATGTCCCACCTTCCTCTATATATCAGGGACAGTATACATATTCTTAGAATGCATCTACATTGTACTGAAATGTTTTGAAACACACACACTGATTTCCAGTGTAGCCTTAATCTGTTCATGGGGCAGAAAGTGGTCGTACATCTCAAAATGGTCGATGTTAACACTCAAATTCAGTTTGGGCAGACCTTTCAAAAACAGGGGGGAGCCTACATTGTAAGGCCCTTTAGCTAATGTTTATTGTGTTTAACAGAAGTTTTTGTATGTTTTATCTGGATACAAACTAATGTAACACAGACTGACATTATGTCGCTATATTTATATTACAGTCAGTAGCCCAACAGCACTAACCTGTTGAGGCAATAATAGCTTACCTTGTCATTGCTAGCCTGGAAGGGGATCTTGCTCACAATTTTTATAAAAGACGGAGAATCCACTGTTGAAAGTGGCAGCATGTCTTTGACAACATACTCTGCCACCAGTCTCCTCGCTTCTTGAGGTTTAAGCATCGCAGTACAGGAGAATGTTTTTTTCTCCGCTCTCATCCTCAGTTTGCTTTCTTTTGGTCACTAGCTTAATGTTAGTGTGACACCGCTCTAGATGTTTCGTTGTACTATTTTGCGAGGTAGAGAGTTCTTTTGGTTTTGCACACAAAATGCACTTAACTATAATGTTCTTCACATCCTTCCAGGCATCTTCTCCTTTATCAATAGTTCTCTAGCATTATATGCATTATAACACGCGTTACTGAGATTTGTACTGAGTAAAATATTACCTTTTTTTGTTTTTGTAATGCCTTAAATTACTGTGTTACAGCAAAAAGTAATGCATTACAGTAATTGCATTACTTTTGTAACGCGTTACTCCCAACACTGCATTCTGAAACATAAAAATCTATGTCAAAAAAGAAAATTACAGGGTGCTCTCAGTCTCTCAATGTCTCGGTGCGAGTGTTCCTGAAGAACACCAAGTGGCTTCCCTTTTTTTTGGATAAAACTTTGTGTTCTCCTTTAACTTCTAAACTTCTTGCTATTATGAAACATGATTTTAGATGTTCGCAGCATAATACAATGTACAAAAATGAGTGTATATATTCCTGTAGATATGTATTTTACCCCAGCAATAAGGTGCTGGAAAAATTTGACCCTTAAAAGTACTTGAAAAGTGCTTGAATTTGACCTTGAAAAATGTGTACGAACCCTGTCTGTATTTATGTTGCAGTCGTTGCCGGTGTTGGAGGCCCGGGCCTGTGCTGCGGCTGGACAGAGTGGCCTGATGGCCCTGTACGAGGCCATGTTCACCCAATACAGCACTTGCACTGCACAGGTACTTACAAATTTCATAATAAAATAATCACTTTGAAATGCTAAACAAGCATATGTATCATGAGTAACGCATATAAATCTTACTCTCTCACTTACTGCGCTCTCTTAACTCTCTGCTCTCTCCTGCTGTCAGGTCCTGGTGACCAATCTGGATTTCCATGATGACGAAAAGAGGCAGAACCTGAACAGCACGCTGCAGGAGCTGCTGCGCATGAACATCGTGCCCATCATCAACACAAATGACGCCGTGGTTCCACCGCCGGAGCCCAACAGTGACCTGCAGGGGGTAAATGTGGGTACAGAAAGCATGGGGGGTGACGCTGGTGGTGATGGTGGTGATGGTGGTGATGGCAGCAGGGGTGCTGAAGAAGTCGGTAGAGAGTTTGTTTATATAGTGTCCACACTCACTGGTCATTAGTTGCAGTATTTTCTATCACCCATAAACAAACCCGTGCTGAAACAACTCTGCCATCTTGCCTGACCTGATCAGCTCTGCCCTCAACCATTAAGTCATGTGCATGCAGTCTCTGGGGCGGAGGTGCTGTCGGAATGGGTCTGGACTAACATCTGTAGGTAGACGCCTCCTCTGCCTGTTCTCCTGCAGAAATTACTAACATGGTTGTCCTGAAGATAATTCCACCTCACTTTTCACTCACTCCTGTCACTCATTTGAATGTTTTTAGCATTTTATTTTGTGCCGAGTCAACTTATGCTCATCTTATGAGTTGTCTGTACTTTTGTACCAGATAGTACAGTGTTTTATTCATAATGTTTCAAATTCTACATCCAAATACACTATTCGGTCTGTTTAAACAAGTTTTCTTTTTTTCCTTCTTCTCCCTCTTTTTCTTCTTACACCACTCAAAATTAGCTATGGACATTGGGATATAGGTACACATATATGCATGTGCATGGATATGCAATACAGGTCAAATGAAATGTGTCACACTTCACATAAACAAATGTCGCATAATAAGCAATTAAACACCCAAATATCCCAATATTCCTATAATTTTGAGTAGTGTACTGACAGCAGAAAAAAAATCTAATGTACTGTATGTGCATTTTTTTGGCACTCTGTTAATCTAATGAATCCCTTTATTCAAATTGAGGATTTTGTTTGTTACTTTTTAATGTTTCTTAGTGTGATAAATATGATGACAGACATTTGACAGATAAACCTCAATAGAAGCTTTGAATGTATAGTGAATGTAAAGAATGTATCAGTACAGACGTAGCTGGACGTAGATATCTTGAAAATGAAACAAAAATAAGGTGGTTGTTTGTCTAAAGTATGGAGTTGATAAATTGTTATGATTCCCTAAGATTTCTCCAGATGGTCATGCGTCCTGAGGTACAGTTAAGTAATAGGAAAAAAATGTGCACAGTTTTAAAGTACACAAGTGTTAAGGTATATGTTACTATTTATCTGCTTTCCTCCAGCCTTTAAGAAAAGGCCATGATGAGTAAATGGCAGATGGCTGTCCTTCTCTTTGCTTACCTCAGCAATTTGCTTGGTCCGTAGGTGATCAGCATTAAGGACAACGACAGTCTGGCGGCGCGGCTAGCTGTAGAGATGAAGGCTGACCTGCTCATCGCACTGTCTGACGTGGAAGGTATGTGCGTTACCACAACAACAGTCTGGGTCAGCTGTTAGATAACAACACCATCTGTCTGAGCTCTTCACTGGAGAAAAAAAACACTCGTCTCAGGGTCAACAGAGTCATATGAGGGAGACAAACACAGACCTTCTGCCCCCATGTTTGAAACTGATGCTGAGGAGGTCGTCACGAGGCGTTTGCGTGCACCAAACGGTGTCCAATTGAGTAGATTTAAAAGGCTGACCTAGAATAATTTATTTTTCAAATTACTTTATTATCATTTTATTTATTTATTTGACTGTTAATTGACAGGTACTAGGTCACGGTATATGCTGCAAATGTTTTAGGTTTGTGTGTCATGTTGCATATTTTTTTTTAGACCTGCGTATGAACAAGTGAGTTGTGTAAAAAATGTTTCTTTCTCAGGACTGTACGACAGCCCTCCTGGCACAGACGACGCCAAGTTCATTGACATCTTCTACCCTGGAGACCAGCAGTCCATCACCTATGGCACCAAGTCCAGAGTTGGGATTGGAGGCATGGAGGCTAAAGTATGTTAAAAACTTCTCATGCTAGCAAACGTTACCTGTACTTTGGCTGTTTTGTTGCAACTCATTCACGTTTGAAAATATGCCAAGTAGATACTTTGAAATTGTGTTTTTTGTCTCTTTCTTTTCTGCAGGTCAAGGCCGCCCTCTGGGCCCTGCAAGGTGGCACCTCTGTGGTTATTGCAAATGGCACCCACCCCAAAGTAACAGGTCATGTCATCACTGACATTGTGGAGGGCAAGAAGGTGGGAACCTTCTTCTCTGAGATCAAACCTGCCGGTGAGTTCACCTGAGCCGCATGCCCTCTCTCTCAACGTCTTGTGACATTTGTGCTGTTGCAGCTTTTGTTGCTTTATACACGCCGTTACCAATTTAATTGATTACATTTAGCTAAAATTAACCCATTGTGATACAAAAGTCTTGCAATAAATCTGGTTATGATCTTCAGTTATACCTGAAGCTGTTTAGAAAAGATGTTTATCAACTTGTGTGTCATTCTGGAGGCTGTAGTTTGTTGAACATCTCAACAGCACCCCAAACTACAGCCTCCAAAATCATTGTTAATGCCACTCTAAAAAGAAATTAACAAAAATTTAACCTTGTAACCTTCATGAAGGTAGACTGTCTAAAAGTCTGTCTTGTCCCTTCACCAGGCCCCACTGTGGAGCAGCAGACAGAAATGGCTCGTAACACTGGAAGAACGCTGGCATCTTTGCACCCAGACCAGGTGGCATATAGTTACATCTTTAGTTGTTTTCAAAGATATCAATTTATCATTAAGATGATATGAACATATGTTATAAACACTTGAATTTAAAAGCTAAGTCCTAAGCACTCCTTTGTCAGATGCGGAGTAATACTGACTCCTTGTGGGTAGATGATGCATGTGCTCATCCTTGCTGTGTTTGGCTGACTGTGTTGTCAGAGGAGCGAGATCATCTGCCATCTAGCAGAGCTGTTGACTGAGAGGAAGGAGGAGATTCTGGCTGCCAGCAAGATGGACATGGACCAGGCTGCGAATGCAGGTAATTTCTCCAAGGAGATTGATTAGGTAGTTCTTCCTCTTTCACATATTTTTCTCCATCTCACTGAGCACCACATTGAGTCAGTTTTTTCAGAGAGAAGGAAGCTGTGAACAAAGTTTGCAGCAGTGTTTTAAGGTTTGAGAGTGTGTGTGCTTTTGTCCAGGTGGAGGAAAGTATGGACATGTATCTTCTGCTGCTTTTGCTCCTTTGAGAGAAATGTGATCTCACATAATCATAAACAGATTCTCATCATATATTGTTCTCTGGCAGAAAAAAATCAAATCCAGTCTTAATATTGCAACATAAACAAACTACTTTTTTTTGTAAAAATCACCAAATAGACAGTAATATTAGTTAATATCTCTCCACCAAAGGGCGACACAATCACTTTCCCTCTCCATGGATTGCCTTAGTTAATAAGAGTTCTGATCCTATTGCACCTGATAACCAGGTGTAACCTTGCTCTCCCTCCACTCTATAGGCCATTTGCCTCCAGCCATGTTAAAGCGTCTGAGCTTGTCACCGGCCAAACTCAACAGCTTGGCAATAGGTCTGCGGCAGATCGCTGTGGCCGCCCAGGACAGTGTGGGTCGTGTGCTGCAAAGGACCAGGCTGGCTCACAACCTGGAGCTGGAGCAGATCACTGTGCCCATCGGAGTTCTTCTGGTCATCTTTGAGGCTCGACCTGACTGCCTGCCACAGGTATTGGCAAATTCAAAGAACTTAAATAAATTATAAAGATGGCAAACACTTTTGTATATTCCAAATAATTTCTCTTGATTCTCCAGACTTTCTTGAAATAAATACAGAATTTTCACAAACACTTTGTTTTCCTCCAGGTGTCAGCATTGGCCATAGCCAGTGGCAACGCTCTACTGCTGAAAGGAGGCAAGGAGGCAGCCAACACCAACCGTGTCCTCCACCAGCTCACCCAGGAAGCCCTTTCCATGCACGGAGTCAAAGAGGCAGTGCAGCTCGTAAGATTAGTTTCCTACACATTTATTACAAAGCAATACAAACCATTTATATTGTACATTTCATAGACAGGGTAACTCCACCTGAGAAAACCTCATTTATCTGTAAGTATTTCTGTTTGACAAACTGTTTTTTTCCCACAAGGTGAGCACTCGTGAGGAGGTGGAGGATCTGTGCCGACTGGACAAGATGATCGACCTGATCATCCCTCGAGGTTCATCCCAGCTGGTGCGGGACATTCAGCGGGCGGCTAAGGGCATCCCGGTGCTCGGACACAGCGAAGGAATCTGCCACGTCTACGTCGATACAGAAGCCAGCGTTGACAAAGTCATCAAAATTGGTCAGCATGTGTAAATCTCACATTCTTACTTGGACTGTAGATGTCCAATTGTAGTCTTAAGAAATGAACATGACGAATATGAATATGTCATTAATTGACTGATATTTTCCCGTTCCAGTCAGAGACTCCAAGTGTGACTACCCAGCTGCATGTAATGCCATGGAGACGCTACTGATCCACAGGGACATCCTCAGGACCCCATTGTTTGACCAGATCATTGACATGTTGCGTACAGAGAAGGTACTGCACCAAAAACATACACATTACTCCATATCTACAATGATGTAATAACTCATCAAGAAATGTGGGTGCAATTTCTTACTAATCTAACAATGAGAAACGATCTTTGCTGCTAGTGACAGAGACAAAAAAGTCATGAAGTAGGGAAAGTATCTGTGGTTGAAGCTGCCTTCATCAAGTAGACTGACTGAGCAGTCACATGATAATTTTATTTGTTCATTAAGCTGAAAATTGAAACAGCTGAACTGAATTTTAAAACATTCGATAAAAAATGTGTAAAAACAGAAGCTGTCTGTTTTATTACTTGTCATGTAGTAAAAAGTGGGTAATCTGCATGTGAAATAACAAAAAAGAAAAAAGAAATCAATCATAATAATCCTCCACTTACAGTGATCAGTATGATGTGGACAGATGTGATCCTAGTGAAAGCTTTCCACTATATTTAAATAAAACCCCTGTAGAAAAACATGCATTAAAAAATACACTTTTTTTGCTGTGGTGTCACTAGGTGAAGATTCATGCTGGCCCTCGGTTCGCCTCCTACCTGACATTCAGTCCATCAGAGGCAAAGTCCCTGCGGACAGAGTACGGTGACCTGGAGTGCTGCATGGAGGTGGTGGACAGCATGGAAGAGGCTGTGGAACATATTCACAAGTATGGCAGCTCCCACACGGACGTGATCGTCACAGAAAATGGTACGTGGCCAAATGCATACTTGCTATTCTTTTTTTTCCTCTTTTTTTTAATGTCAAAAAGATTCATGTCATAAAAAGATGCAGTCTCACATTACTTTGGTCATATCTTACCTCTCCGGGGTCAGTCTTGGTCAGTTCATGCATCATGTAAGTGTCCATATTCGTATCAAGCTCTCCTCCTCACTCTCTTGACACCCTTCCCACGTCCATCTCACCTCCTGCCACAGTGACTAATGAGCAGTGATACTTTGTTGTCAGGATGAGTGCACAGTCTCCCTGTGCGACTCCAATGCAGGGGACAGAGCCCATTTAAAATGTAGAGCAGATGCTAAAACACAGTATCAAAGACTTTAGGTCGACTTTAAACACATTTTTGTCTTTCAAGCGAGCCATCACACTGAGTCTCTCTAACTCGGGATGTTTGAAAACATTCTGTCCAGTGTCCGGATTACTTCCTGACTCAAAGGCTGTGGCCATATTGCCATTTTTACAACACATTCATATTTAATATCAATGAATCTTGATTGGAATTAAATGTGGAATTAAAATGGCATTTGTAAAATAGATACTACAACAAAAGCAATCATTCTAAGCAAATAATCATCCTGTACATCATAAAAACATGTCAAGACTGAGGTGCAGCCTTCATAAAAGGTTAAAATACAAATACATTAAAGATTTCACATGTGCCTGTTAGAAATCAGAACAAAATGTGGAGCACCTTTTGAAAAATGCAAGAGATAGTGTGAAGCTCTCATGTCTTCACTGAGGATGAGTCTCACCTGCAGTGGAGGGATGTGCTGCTGCCATCTGGTGACCACAGAAGGTACCTCAACCATTTTAAATGTACTGAGTTCTTAGTGTAGAGAGAGTAGAGAGAGAGAGAGAGAGAAAGAGAGAGAAAAAGAAGAGATATACGAATGATGAATAGAAATGTTCGATAGATAGATAGATAGAATATGTGGTTATGAGTACGATTGGTAGGTTAGTCTATGATGTCATCAAACCTGCACTGACGGCTGCAAAAAAATGTGAACCTGATTTTTTTCTATTAATATAATATAAGCCAAGAATTTACATCTAAATGAGCTGGACTTAGTAATATAATAGTAATGATAATAATGCTTATGATATATAGCAACTCAAGGATTTCTCCTGATGACATTTGGACCTATACTGTACACTTGTCCAGCCCGTCCAGTCAGAGCTTATAGTAGTGGTTGTTTTTTAAATCATTTGCAGAGGATTGCCTTGGCACCAATGAATGCCTGGAATTATGTTATGAAATCCTTAGATTTGCAGGCTTTTGAGCTTATTGAGCGCATTCATGCATTATTTCAACAGTACATAGTTGTTACCTTTCCATACTTCCATACAAGGATACAAGGTCATGAGCTAGCAGCACCAATAAGCTGTCTTTCTCTTCCAGAGGACACAGCGGAGCAGTTCCTGCAGCAGCTAGACAGCGCCTGCGTTTTCTGGAACGCAAGCTCACGTTTTGCTGATGGCTACCGCTTTGGACTGGGTATGTGGTGGTCTTCTCACCAGATCATCTGTCTTTTGTTGCCTCTTTTCCCGCGTGATCATTTTCTAGACCCATGATTTAAATTTTAAATCGAAAAATCAATCGAAAAGACTAAAGAAGAGCTAATTCTTACTTTCAACACGTGTTTAAAATTCTTACTGGCTGTCTTTCGTCTCCTGTCTTTATCTCTAGGAGCAGAGGTAGGTATAAGCACGGCTCGCATCCACGCCCGGGGCCCTGTCGGCCTGGAGGGGCTGCTCACCACCAAGTGGGTCCTGAGAGGTGATGGGCACATAGCGGCCGACTTCTCTGAGCAGGGTACCATGAAGTACCTTCATGAAAACCTTCCTGTCACGCAGACTCTTGCTGGGCAGAGGGACAGCAACTAGACCAGAGACGTCCATAACACTTGCTTGGCCTTAACGTTGGTCAGAATGGTTAAATTATCCACCAGGAGAAACAGTCACTGGGGATCTTGTTGCAGATGATGGCTGATGCCACTGATTTTAAAAGCACATGGCATGGAGAGAGACGCTCAGCACACCAAGGTCCGTTTTAGCAGCACAACAGGAAAGTTGTTTCGTATTAAGAGTTTACAAATGTTTTAAATTCTACCTCAGGTTAAGATACTTTCAGATAAGTAAGGAAAGTCTCCCTAGAACTGGGTGATATGGCCTTAAAATAATATCGCAATAACTTGAACTCTGGAATCTCCTTAAAAGCAAGTCACAGATACAAAATCAAATATTACACTATTTATGACCAAATACCTCAATGTTGTCGGGTTGACTATTGGTACTTTCACACAATATTAACACAATATAATTCTTCTTAAAAAAATAATTGTCGCCGTATCGACATATTTAACCCCAAGTCGCTCCTCCCGACAATTTTGTCATCCAAACCGCTTTTGTTTTTTTTGTCATCTGCAAAGAAGATTCTCCTTATGTGCATGATATAATGATGTCCAAAATCTAAGATTAAGATATATAGATAAACATATATATATCAATGTATTTCCTCCTGTATGATGTGGTGATCGCAGCATATAATACCTCCACAATAATACATGAACTGAGGGGAACTGTGAGCAAGAAGGGAGTTAATTAGGATTAACTTCTTATGATGAAGTGAATACAGTTTTATAACAAAGGAAACAGAAGTGCATATATTTTTTATTCTCTTGAGGAGGCAATTTCAGGATAAAATGTTGAGACTGACACTAATTCACACAGAGGCATTATTTCATTTCATCGTACAACGTGCATGAGACATCAGCACCAAACTGTGCTTAGGTTGCTAATTGTATTGTGTAAAGTTTCCCAATGTGGCCAATTAAAAACCCAGTGTTGCATCTTTATCTAGAACATATTTTATTTATTTGATTACGTGTATCATCATCTATTCTCTCAGAAAATCAAGTTATAACTACAAATTATGTAACTGGAGGCCTAATTTGTGTCTTGGCTGATTGCATTGACGGATTTCCAACAAGGTTTCGTACTGACTTGTACTGTAAGTGCTTTTATTGTTCATGTAAGCTACGTTTTTTCTTTTCTTTTCTTGCTGTAACTCCATGTTAACTTTTTTGTATGTTTCTGAATATACAGTTAGTGTGACGAGATAAGGTGCTGATGAAGGTAATTTTGAATGGGGACTATAGACTAAGACAACCGCCACAAGTCGAACCAAATCTTTGCATTCCAAGCATTAAAACTTAATTACATGATTAAAAATGTGTAGCCCGATAAACATTTCTACAGCAGTCCCAGAAAGTCACCGGTTTTGTTTTACAGCGTTGTAATACACACACAACATACACTCCCAGCTTGTATTCATCCACTTTTATTTACTATATTTTATTTATTTGATCATTGTTACCAGTTGTGCTCATTTTTCCATGCTTTGCGCTTTCCTGCTCGTTCCTCGTGGCGCCCAGAGCCCCTGTCAGAGCAGGAACAGTAATTGACAAGCTGCCTCCTTCAAGCTGGAGGGGAGAATGCGACTGCTTTTAAATTAAGCTCTGTAACATTCCAGCCTCTGAGCTCCTATCTGATGTCTTGCAACGCACACTTAAGGAGTGGTTTGGGTTGTTTAATAGCAGAATGTAGAATAAAAAAAAGGTTGAAAATAATATTTTTCTGGGTATTTTTCTTACTTTCTTTGATTTTTTTTGTATTATTTTTTATATTGCAGATGAATTGTTAAGGACTTCTTTTTTTGTTTTTCACACGTATGTTCATCTCTGTCCTGGCGCTCGTGTTTCTACTTTCACAAAGAACACAAATTAGTGGGAAGAAAAAAAATCTGCACTGATCTGAAAAACAGATGTCTAAAAAGGGCCTTTTTAAAGTTGCCCATAGGGGAATTCGCATTGCTGGAAGTGGGGCAGGGAAGATGGAAGACAATACTATAGAGGTTTAATTATCCAGCCATCAGAAATGAAAAGAGGGAGAAGGAGAACTGAGACTAATAATGGAATCACAGGCTTATGTTCTTGGTTTCTCTGTTTCTTTCTCTTTCCCAGCATCTAAAGAATTCGTTCTCCAAAACGCACTACTTACCCTTCAATCAGCTTCCCATCACCAAGTCCAAAGGGTTCAGAGATGAAGCGGGAGACAAAACTCGGATCCCACTCTTTTGTCCTTTTTATGTGTGAAGCGATTGAAAAATATCATCTAAATGACTGGAGGTAGAGACGGAACAATCCAGGGACATTGAGTATTGCCTGTTTGATGCGCACAATTGTATTTTACAATATCACGTTCATCAAAGTTGTTTGCTGCAGCTGCACAGGTGCAAGTGTGTTATACTTAGCTGTTGTATTTTATGGCCGCAACTAAATATTATTTTTATTACACCTGAATCTGCTGATTATTCTAATGATCAATAGATTCATTGTTTAGTCTCTAAACTGACAAAAACATCTTGGAGCCCAAAACCCAAAGACTCTTCATTTACTTGAATGACAAAAAAGAAGCAACAAATCTTTGTTCCAGTTTAAATACAGCGGGTAATTAACTTTCATTCAGTCGACTAAGTAACTAAACATGTAATCGACATATTGTTTTTTACACCAGTTTTCTACTTAAAGGTACAATATCTAAGAATTTTATTTAAAAACATTCAAAAATTGACATTTATAAACAGATTATAAAGATATAACACTGTTGACGTTATGATCTCTATGTATTGTGTTGCAGTGATGTATACTGAGGGAAGTACTGTCTGCTAACCAGCTAGTCGTTTCCTATACCAGCTCCTGTGCTAGCAGTATAAACAACAACACTTTCCACCTGCTCCAAGCTCCCACTCTGTACTGCTAGCTGCAGGGCTAACTGAGCTAACTAGCAAACGGCAGCTTCAGTTAGAAGTGGTAACTGGTTTCTCTGGTGATATGCTGTTAAGTGATATTTGTATGATTTTGGCTTATTCTAACATATTGCACCTTTAAGTAACAAGACACTGTAGAATGTTTCTATTGGCAGGTCAAATTCGATTTTGCATGTAAATAATGGTTCATTTGGAATAAACTACAGCCCATTATATAAGATTCACAAAAATTCTCAGCAAAATCATTCCTTACTGTCTCATGCTCAGTGTTTGAACTGACAGAAGATGCTACGTTCATACATTTCTCCTGAATATCCAAACAAATAAAGGTTCATCTTAAAAATGTTAAGCTTGTGAACCCAGCAACCTTTATTCCTATAGTTAAGATTGCATGCAGTTTTTCATCACCCTGGTCTGTCCTCCACTGAGGTATCCAGAAAACTAAGTGAACTAAGAGAAGAGCTCATAACTAAATGATACATTCGAACTCAGTAGATTTTGTGTAACTGTACTGAATATTTAAGCAAGGCTGTTTGCAGAGTTTTCAGGTTATTTTTCTCTTTATGTGAAGTTTCCAAGGTTTTAGCCATAAACTTTAAACACCAATGACCACAGAGTTGTTTTCCGTAGTTCTGTGTAAGTCTAAAGCGCTTGCGTCCTGAATTCGGATAGTATTTGAAGCTGCTGCCCCTTCATGACCTCAAATTAACTTCCAGTTATAGCTGAGGCCTGCCAGCCTGTAGATTTCCTCTCATCTCTTATCTGACATTGCCCTGCAGACTCCAGCTGATCAGATCCCATGTTGCACCCTGTTGATGTTGTGTTGTCTGCTGGGTATTGTCGTCCGCAGATATAAAAAAGGATGATGAGGGCAAATCACTGGACTTGTACAGCAAAGCTGACAGTTCTTTAATTGGACATTACTCAAGGCCAAAACTCATATTTCTTGTTGTGCTTGATCTTAAGAGACTCTCAAATGCACTCCCTGCTGGGCTTCAAATTTTTTTGAATCAATAATTAATGGTCAAAGTTATTTATTCATGTGTATCTTTGCCAATTACGCAGTGTCTAATTAACAATTTCAATAATTGATATTTATTTCTGAAAGGGTTCAGTATCTTGGGCTGATGAAAAATGCATGAGCGGGGATGTGGACTGGGTTTTGTTTTTTGTTCTGAGAGAGCTTGATGCTCGGGGCTAATACCAGGCCACTTTGACTCCAACTCTTTGAGTTGGCACTGGCCCTGTGATGTGGATCTAATATGGGCATCTTTCATGGACCCAACGCGCTTACTCTGCACCATGTGATCTCATAAAGACTCCGACATGCTCATCCTCAGATACCCCCTTTTTTTTTTGTCTTTAATATTGAACTTCAAAAGATAAGCTTCTGTTTCCTTGATAATTTTTCTTTGTGTATGTGGAATGACAATATCATGGCAAACTGTAGAAACTCTTGGTCTTGCTAGGACCTCAGTGGTTACACTAACTCTGTGGCCTGATGAATCTAAAGTTCAATTACCATACTAAAGTGAAAAATATTCCTCAGATTTATGAAAAGCCATATCCCCCTGATCTTTTTGTAGTGACAGCTGTAGTAGTCAATAGAAAATTAACAAAGGCTCGCTTTAGTTGACTTTCATCAAGTTTTCGTTTATTGTGATTCCAGTAGGACAGGAGGTTTGGGACCGGCCAGGCACACCATTTTGCTTTGGGACGACCAAAGCAAAAAAGATCATCGCTATTAACTGTGAGCATTGCTTGAGCACTGAGTTGGAGAGGAACTTCACTCAACAATGCAAAGCAGCCCAACAAAACTAGAACCCAACATCAAACGCACCAAAGCCCCCCATCATTAAAATGCATGATTTCAGGTTTGGACACCACAGTGTTGAGACCACACTGAAACAGTGTTGCCGTTAAAGGGAACAAGAGGGTGGAAGCTTAACAGTGAGGCTCAATGGGCAAAATAAAAAAGAAGCCGGGAATCAGTTGAGCTCGGTGACACGTCTCAGAGAGCCGAAGGTGGGGCTGGTGCTTCCCCACTCGCTGTGCCTCCTGTACTCTCCGGGACGCAGGAAGTACTGGCGGCCCCTGTAATGGGGGTGTTCGTGCAGGATCCAGTAGCCCTCCATGACATTGACGGAGGAGATGTCACGAGTGTGGAAACGCTCATTCAGATCCGGGCAGTCGTCCATTAGCTCCATATTCTGGCCAGCGAAGTCAGATCGCTCAAAGATCTTCATCCTGTAGTTCCCATTATACTTGGGGAAGAAATGATGAGAAAGATTAATAGAAAGCATTTGTTCGACCACTGTAGAGTAGAATTACGGTAAAGCAATTTGTCATGAATTAATGGACTCAATATACAAAGATGTTTTAAATTAGCCACAGGTACTGGCACTGGGTGGAGAAAACAGTAGGACTAGGCTAGAGAACCAAACGATCCTAAACTGGCACCGCAACAAAAACCTTTAGTGAGAACATTACTGCAAACAGGGTGGTGCATCAATTAAAACTCACAGGTGGCACCATACGGCAGGAGCGGATACAGTCATTGAAGCCCGCCCAGCGTTGGTAGTCGGGGTACTCGCCCTTGTGCAGCATGTACTGGTAGCCACCATAGTTGGGCTTCTCGTAGGCAACCCAACAGCCGCTGTCCACTCTTATCGAGTTGCAGCGGCTGAAGTGGTTCTGCATCTCGGGGCAGTCACTACTGCACTCATAGTGACGGCCCTGGAAGTTTCTGTCTTCGTAGAAGATTATCTGCAACCCATGGATGGACGGATGGACATAATCACCAAAAGCACGCACTTCATATGTAGGTTTTCTTTGTGAGTCTCAGTAGTTTTTTATCCAGTCATCACACATAACACAGTAAGTATCAACAGTATAAACAAACTCAACGGTCTATGTGTTGAATAGTGACTGAACAGGCTCATGCAGACGCGGAAGTTACGTTTTTAAAAATAGAAAATCATTTAAATTTCGTAACCCTCAAAGGTCTCATTTCAAAGAATGCTAAACTCATCAAATACTGACGTTTTGCAATGTCAGCCGACCAGACCCACAATCCCAAAACGTCATTATTTGACAAGTTGGGACTGAGACTCAGAAGCCAGCTTTCTTAAAAATTGGACCTTTAAAAATCGCTTCATTAACCATTATTTTTAAAACCAAAAGCAAATAACACATTTTGATTCTATTTTTATTGCCATTGCCATTGCTCCGTAACGCCTCCATCTTAAACAATGATAACATCTTACTTTTAATTTTGCATGCTTGCCATGCTAACCGTACCATTTGGTAATCTGAGCCAGGTTTGCAAGTTAGCTCTATCCAACAAACTTCTTGCTAAGAGTAATAGTAAGTGAGGGATTGTAGATAGACAGATCATCTTGAGGGAGAATGAAAAAAAAAACCGTCCCAAATGATGTGCCGGAAGCAAAGTTGAATAAAGTACACCGTAGCATGTGGTATGTTTTAATGAAGCGAAAGAAGTCTTATTTTCTCAGGAATTAAGACTTAAAGCTCAGTTTAAAACTCTACATTTAATGTCCTCAATAGGAGACAGAGGCATCATTTATTTAGTATAACTTTATATTATTTTGAAACAGACCATTACTGTATCCACTGCCCATCACTCAGTCAGTGTCTTGAGCATTTTGTCCGACAAAATGAAATCATTAGTAGCATTTTTTAGTTATTTACCACTTACCACAGAATATCACTAAACCACACATTAGAAGACTGAATGGCTTTTTCCATATAGATTTGAAATTGCACACTTACCTTGCCCATTGTAACTGTGTTAAAATCAGACTAGACCAGATGTCGAGCTGTACCAGACCTCTTTATAGACCCTGCTGGGATCAGGGCTTTGCAAATCTGAAACAAAGCTTTGTCGTGTCAGCACAGTACGCTCTATAGACTGCAGAACACTATAGGACTGGTGGGCTGCTGCGGCGGCCCTCTTTGTCTCTGTCAAAGCTCTGTCTGTCTACGGAAAATACCGTACCAACTGCACTTTCTCAAAGGGTGACAATAAGAGTTGCAACATCTGCCTTTATAGGCGTGAATGCCAGAAACCTACATGCGGACTGTGAGGACAGTCAGGGCAGAGAGCAAGCAAAGAGAAGAGGCACTGATAGGTATTATTTTACGGCAACAGAGATCATCAAGCAGCAGCAACAGGCCTTGATGGGTTGAAGGTGGACACTGAGCAAGAAGCAAATGTGCTGCTGTGTTTCTGTACTTCAGATGCAGGGATTCGCTCAAATAAGCTCACAAAAGGACACTGTTATTTGGAAATTCAGTCTTTAATGTTTATTTGGGTTGCACAGTTTACATGACAGTCCTCATCCTCCTGAATGAGCCCACCATGGGGTTGTGGCAGCCCCAGTCACCACAGGCTCTGTACTCTCCGGGGCGCAGGAAATACTGGCGTCCCCTGTAGTTGGGGTGCTCGTAGAAGATCCAGAAGCCCTCCATGATATTGCAGGAGTAAATGTCACGGAAGTGGAAACGGTCGAACACGTTGGGGCAGTCGTCCATGAACTCCATGGTGTGTCCCATCATGTCGGGCCTGTTGTAGATCCTCATCTTGTAGGATCCTCTATACTGTGTGTGAAATAAATCAGAAGATGATTATCATGCAATTTTTGGTCAGCTGTGAACCCGATAGAGCACTTTGGGTTGAGCTGGTTTTCTTGAACTTTAAATTCAAATGAGTACTTGTCTAAATAAGGAACTACAGATGACGATGAGCACGAGCTCTTTCGGAGCACGACAGCATTAGACTTTGTTTTTTCTCCCCTCCCCAAACTGCCAGAAACACTCAGTGTGTCTAACAGAATTAGAATGAAGGCACCAAGTCTTATGGGGTGTGTGTCATATTCCTTTTAAAGGCTGACTGGGTCTCCTTGTGGGCCTCACAGCAGAGACTTTCATGCTATGACCTGCCTGAGTATCCATAAATGACATCAAAAGGCCGTTGATTGACATCCATTTCTAAAGCGGCATTTGATGTACAAGGTGAGCGACGCGGTGTGGTAGGGGTAGGGGGGGGTGGGCGCTACCGATCCTAACTGCTTGATTGACTTACAGGGGAGAACATCTGGCAGGAGCGGACGCAGTTGTTGAAGCCCATCCAATTGCGGTAGTCGGGGTACTCGCCAGGGCCGAGGATGTACTGGTAGCCCATGTAGTGAGGCTTCTCATAGGCCACCCAGTGACCGCCGCTCACACGGATGGAGTTACAACAGTTGAAGTGCCTGAAGGTGTCCATGCAGTCACTGCTGCACTCCCAGTGACGGCCCTGGAAGTTGCGGCCCTCGTAGAAGATTATCTTGAAGAGGGGAGAGAGAAGCATTCATCACTCATGTTACTTGTTGCAGTATGCTCGGACGGACTGTAGGGGACACTGCTCTCCCTTGAACAAACCCAATTACTTTTTCATGAGTCCTTGAAGTGCACAAACCTCTACGCTGCTCTGTATATTACTTTCAGTTCTTGGCAGGTGAAAATCAAGGCAACTGAAGCAATTGTATTCAGCTGACTTTTTATTTAAAGTATAACTCGTCGTGTGCTCGCCGTCAACTACTCAAATTTAAGGAGCCAGAAATTGCTGCTGTCATACAAACACAGTGAATCTGTCATCTTTGGATACCACGTAATCGTTGATCTCCGCAGACGCTTCCCTTTCAAACACCTATATGTGTGTTTTCGGTCTCAAAAATACGTCCTCTAGCCGTCCGTTCTCTTTTTTCTAGTTCATACTTTTACTCGAATGAGTTCTCCCGCTGCCTCTCTTTCCCTGTTACACTATTTGACACGTGTTCCCAAACCATTTTCTCTCTTCACCTCTTCGTCAAACCTGTTACCATACTGCATGTGAGCTCATACCTTTCCCATGGTTGCAGGCTTGTGGATGTTTTGCGCATAGACCTAGACACACTTGCAGGTCCTTTTATACTCTCCCACTGACGATGAGGCCTCTGACACGTCAGGGACTACTACTCTTTACCTTTTAGAGATGCCAACTAGTGTTCCCTTTGTCTGACAGGCTCGCGGGTAACTTATCTCCTGTCTGCTAGAGTTTACCTATAGAATTCACCCCCCTCCCCCCCATCGCAAAAACCAACACCACACAAGTGCTATTCTGTGTTTGTGTGACATTTGTCACTCCATGACCTTGTGATGCGGCCTTTTGAAATGTCACACAAAAGGCCCTTTAGGTGTGTGGCCCCCGAACAACAAAGCCTTTAAAGTGTACTGTGGGTTAGATCATTTTTTTATGGGGAGGGGGGGGAAACTATCTGAAAAAGGATTCATCCTTGTTGCGAATTTGATTTCATGTCTTGCCTGACTGACTTTTCATTCAGTCCCACTCCCAGTTTGAGTTCGGATTGATGCGTTCCCCATGTGGTGCAGGTCAGAATGTAATTGTTATTCATTTCCTGTTAAGGGAAAGTGGACTGAGTCAAGCTCTTGTGTTGATGTAATCTAAAGTGATCTGTTGACTCTTTTTGCTTCCATAGCCTGCAGTTGTGCTATGATACCAGACGGGACTGGTCTGTTTGTACATGAACAGACACGACTGCTAAGTGCATGTGTGTGTGTTTGTGTGATATAAAAGGAGGGGTTCGGGGCACATGTATGTTTTACTCTTTGTATAAAATGATAGATGTTTGGACTTGAGTCTTTGGCTTGTAAGCGTAGCCCAGAGCTGAAGGGGAAAGGGCTAGAAAGAGTTTGCCGTCATGCATTGTGTTCCCAAAGCCCAGCTGATGCCAGCAAGGTCAGTCTCATCCTTTAGCCTTTCATCAGGATAAAGGGCGGGTGCCCCCTCTCCACTTTGTGCGCTTTTTGCAGCTTCGACTGTGTTAAAAAGGCAAATGTTTTCAGAGCGCACAATAGCCATTATGTTCCTGGGCAATAACACCGCTACTGGGGTAGTACACCCGGTGCTATATGACACTGTTTCGGTGTTAAGGAACAGCGTTGATAAGCTTTTGCTTCTTTGATCATTCATTGACTTGAAACTCTCATAGGCTTCAATAGCTTTCATGTTTGAAGCTGCACTCTTTTTCTATGACATAAGTAGATCATTGATATCCTTTCATCACAGCGTGCAGCGTAATTGTGGCAGATTATCAGATGGGATGTTGTTTTGTTTATTGCGAGTTTCTTGAGCAAATATTTACTCCGGGAGGAAAGGTTTTATCAGAACATATAAGGAACAAATGTTTAGATTTCCGCTCGTATGTTCATTCATGGATTAATGATTCCTTTCATCACGCCTATTAAATGTAAAAAATCTTTGTACTCTGGTGTTGATGCAGGAGGGCAGCGGAATGACAGGGAATTCTTGTTGTGACTGAAAACAGTTGCTCAGGCTCCGCGCAATAGGGAAGCAAGCATCCGCAACCGATGCTGCTCAGCCTGACCTCCGACCTTCGCGGCCTGTTGAGAGGAGCGCGTAACTGAGGTGCAACGCAATGTTTCGACCACGGGAAAAGAAAAAAAAAACATGCCACCGCTTTCATTGTCATTGTTCACGTTTTCATCAGTGAGGAACATCAGCTAACCCCTCATTCATTAGCCGGGACCTTGGCTCTCCGTATCTCTGTGGCTTCCAGAGGGGAACCTTGTTTCACAGGCTCTCAAATGATCATCTTTAGCTGTGCTACAAGACATCTCCTCCCCACCCTGAAGGGAAAGTAACATCACAGAGGCCCTTGCCTGCTTTCTCAGTTCCCCCTGGAGGAGAAGAAAGCTACCCGCTGTGGAGCATTCCACTCTTCATCTCAGAATGATGGAAGAAAAGGGAAAGGAGAGGGGAACAGAGTGGGGGGCTAGATTCGCAGCTCCATTGTGTCCGAGGATCTCATTGTGCAATCTGTGTAATCGCGTGGGAGATGACGACACTATTAGCCCGCAGAATGACTGTCAGTCGGGGACCTCTGTGATTGATGTGCACCCCACGGAGATAGGAGAAAACTTTGACAGATAGCAAACCCCGGCACTAGTTAACTTGCAACCTTTTTCATCTCTCCGGCTTCCATAAAAGAAAAAGCCATTCGTGTAGCTGATACCTAATTAGAATGCGAATGTGCAATTCACTCAGTAAAAAAAAAAAAAAAAACACATTTCAGGTCAGAGGAGACTTCTTTCAATTCAAAACAAATCATATTCCCTTAATCCAAACCGTGGTGTCTCTGACCCCGCTATATACAATAAGTCTCACCCCTAAAATGTTGCGGGGAGAGATAGGAGAGCAGGCGCGCTTGCAGTGCCTCCAATGTGCTCTTTTACTGAACAGTCATTACAAAAACACTGTCGCACTGAGGTGTAAACAAGGGGTCTATGTGAGTTTTGCTCCTGAGAACTGGCTAATCTGGTGCTGAAAATGTGGTATGATCGGAAAAAGCGCTCGCCAAAAAGCCTCCCACGCCGGGAGTCGAATGAGGACCTCTCTTTTGCTGAGAGATCATCCTCTCCATTCTTTCTGTCAGAAAATCTCCAGGCATCCTCCCTCTCTTGTCACTGCCAGCGCACAGGCTCTATCGGGATTGCCAGACGCAGGAGCCACTATGAGCCCGTGCCAGGGCCAGGATTTACCGCGATGCGTCTGATGTGCTCCATCTTTTTTGCTGGGGGATAATTAAAAGAGGAAATGGTGTTGGAAGAACAGAGTGGAAAAAGCAGGAGGAGGGGGCTTGGACCGAGCAAATGGATGCAGCTGTCAATTATGTTGAGTTGTTGATATGTTGTTTGTTTTCTCGTCTTTGAGATTTTTCCGCGTTGAACTGTCCCCCCCCCCCCCCCCCCCCCCCCCATCAGGATTTGAGTTTTTAAAGTTTGTGGTAAATCTCCACTCCGCACATGTAATTAAAAACAACATTTAGGCTAATTAAGAACTGCTCTTAGCAATGAAATCATCGTAAAGATTTTCTTTAAGTTGGATTCTGATGACCTGCAGGTGGTCATTTGGGTGCAACCATGAAAGAAAACCCTCCTCTGTTGAGACTTTTCTTTCCACTTTATTGAGCTTTAACGCGGCTGACTTTAAACTGAATCGCGCTTTTTTTTTTTTTTTAGATATCGTGAATTTGAATAGCAGCCAGCCAGTTTTCTTGTTTATGACGGATTTTCTTCACGTCAGTGCGAGCTGTCTTTCAAGGGAGAAAACCTGGACTGTTCAGATCATTCGAGCATCTCCCCTTTATTTGACTAAATCGATTTGAGATGCTCCGCCATACACGCGTGACCCAAACTCTGCAGAAAAAAAAAAAAACAGGACAACTCCTTCGTCTCTCAGCAGACACACCGGGGGGAGTTCTGGCTTTTAGCTGCTCTCACTCCTCATCTCCACACTCTGTTTTGACGTGGCGTGTCTCCCCATGCCCCAAAGCTTTAAAGGTTTAAAGAGCAACTTTTCACCCTGTAATCCAGGTGCCTTTCAAACAAGTCACGCTGTTTACTGACACATGACAAAAAAGTTCAACCCCCTTCTCATCTCCGTGCTTACAAGACTGTAACTCACCTCAGAGCCCTGGTAGTCATTCTCTCCAGAGCGCCCCTGAACAAACAGAGCCTGAGCGTTGGAAGGGGCCCCTGCCTTTCACCACTCGCTAAATTTGTAATCAGATGTGATGCTGTTGTTCACTTCTTCAAATTTGTCATCAAAGCAAATGTGTTCTGACAACAGCTAGTGACAAGTGCACCAGAGGAGAGGCAGCAAATCAGCTTTTCTCACACCGCATATCAATTATTGATCATGTTGCCCCCCTCCTCCTCCTCCTCCCTCCCTCCCCCCCAGCTACCCCAGCAAGTAGACACCTTGTGATAATGAAATACATCAATTTAAAAAATAAATAATAAAGCGGGGTCGGCTCCATTGTTGCGAAGCCTTAAGAGCTTGATTGACTGCCTGCACATTCTCCTCATTGGCAGTCAGGCAGATCAAAGGAGGGCTCCTCTTATTGCCCAAGGCCACTTGCAATTTATTTAGAGGAGCAGTGCTGCCGTCCCAGCAGGTAACATTATTGGGCAGAGACACTCAGGATAATCATAGCTTTGAGGTGCCTCTCAAATCCCACCTCTGCTGGCTCCATCATGCATGCGCAAAAAATACATGCATATGATTTACAAAAAAAAACAAAAACCCTTCCTTATTATACAGAATTAACTAGCAGCAGATGAGACTGCGTTAAAGTCCTCGCATGGTATATCCAGTTGCTCAAAGGCATGACCTCATCTGCTCCAAATATGTTTAAATGATATATCATTGTGATTATATTAGTTGTTGTGTTTTCTTTTATTTGTTTTTTTTACTTGTTATATTTTATGATGTATTTCTCTACATCTCCTCCGATATTAAACACAGAAGTTTCTAATAACAATCTGAAGTCTCGTTTCATCAGGCGATGTTACAGTAAATGCTGGGCGATGCGGCACGGAAACAAAAAGTGTTCCCCTTGTGCAAAATTGCCTACAGTGAATATGATTGATCGGAGGGGATTAAAACGCGGAGGACAAAAAGTGTGATGTTGCGCAGCTACAGTCGAGGAATGAGTCCCATTTTTAGGACTTGTTTGGAGATCATTGCACCTTTAATAATCTTACTTGGATTTCCCGTTTCAAAGGCCTTTCCAGTGCACCGCATAAATAATACAAAACAGAAAGAGCATAGTGACGGGATTCTTTTCTTTTTTTCTTTTTTTATCTGAACGCACGTTTGCTTACAAGCGCACAGTTTAGAATAATGCAAGTGTTAGATGACTTTCCCACAAGACCCAGTTAAAACAAACCACTGTAATTATTAACCAGTTTTATTTATCGAAATCTTTTAAAACTCGATAACAGCAACGAGAGATTTGGTTTCATCGGACGAGGAGATATTACTGTAACAAACTAAAGCTCACGAGGAGAGAGAAGATGTGTTTTGATTGTTTTGTGTTCTGTCTTGCAGCTGTTAACTTCTGAGGAGTAAAGATGTGGAAAATGTTGCAATAATCTACACCTCAGCAGCACCCCCTTTTCCGAAGGGCTGAATATGAATAAAAAGCTATGTATTTATGTAAATGAGCTTTGATTGATCTTATTATGGAGCAATTTGATGGGACTCCACAGATGAGACAGGCGCGTAATATTATTTGAAATATTATTATAAGGACATCTCGGTTATAATTGTTAACTTTTAACAATTTTAAAATTACAGAGTTAATTCTCTCTTGTTACATATGGGATAACAGTTGAAATTGTCAAATGTTAGAAACAAAATATGTCTGATAAAATACAGAAATAATTGAAGTTTTAAAACTAACACAGTTGTTTTATGTATTGAAATCAGTTGAATTAGACTGTTGAGCTGCAGAACCGCACGTGGCAGACTTTGCAATCAGAGAGCAGACATCATTTTATGATTCAAATATTTTTAATTGTTTAAAATGCCTTTAGGAGATTGACTTATTATTTATTTATCATTTAGTTTTTATATTTATTGTTCTCTGAAATTAGTTCCATCCCCTTTCACGCCTCATCGAGGTCCAATGGTTCACCATCTGTTGAAAATAACCAACTTTATGCTCAAAGAAAACTAATTTACGGCAAGTTTTTTGGCAAAAGTTTGTTTTGAATTTAAAATAACTATGTTGTTCTTTTGTGTAGCTCTACTTAATTTCATTAGCACTCAGTTCACAGTCATAGTTGGGCCACTTAGATATTCGTTTCTGCCTTTTTACTCTTTACTTAACGTCGATGTCACATCAACATTTGCAAGAAAAAAAAAAACACCTTTATGCTCAAATGAAACAAATCTATAAACAAGTTGTTGACAAAAGTTGGTCAAGTATCTTGTTGTTCTTATTAAAATGTCTATTACATCTCAGTAGCACTCAGTTTCACATCCCCCTCTTTGCCATTTTACTCATTTACAGCCAGCGTCACTCCAACATTTGCAAGAAATAACTGCGTTTATGCTCAAATAAAACTAATCTTTAAATAGATTTTTGACTAAAGTTGACCATACTATATATTGTGATTTTTTAAGTTGTCCCACAACTCTCAGTTTGCCTTCACAGATTGTCCAGTTTCAGCACACATCCCAGTTCATTTACCAGGTGGTTCCAAGCACTAGAGGGCACTAGAAGCCAAAGCATCGCCCCGTCTGCAGGCTGCCTGTTTCAAGTTCTTTAAAGCACAGCCATATCCCTGAGCAGCTTGTATGCGTGTTTGTTTTGCTTGCATGTATACATTTGTGAGTGCGCTTGGACACACATGCATGTAGACGCGAGTCACACAATGGCATGGATTCATGTGGTACAACTCGTGTGTGTCTGTGTCAGTGCCACTGCTCCCCGTCTGTACCGGAGCCTATCAGTGCTCAGACGTACAGTAGTTTTTACCAAGGGAGAGGTTAAAAAAAAACAAAAACAACAACAACATTCACTAACAGGCTGACATGACCTGCGTCCCAGCACACGTGCAATGCTTGTCCATTTCGAGCCACACACATTCCCTGCACACACACACACACACACTGAGCCGCAACAGAGTTGATTTTAGACTGTTAGTTTCAAACAAACTTCGACTAGACACCCGCATTCATGTACACACGCGCACGCAGCATGGTCAAACAAAGTCTCAGGCAGACAATGAGCAGTTTGCTTTGTAGCAGTTTCAAGCCAGTGTGTGTTTTTGAACTGCAGATGTGGCTGCTGACTTGAAGGATCAGTGCAAAAACTGCAGGACTGCAGAGATGGCAGTCCTCCCATAGGGTCTGGCACAGCCCGGGCCCTTTTTTGTTGTACCGCCATTTACACTGTTCATTTAGCCATGTTGAAGAGGTGGTGGTGGTGGCCTGTGTGCCCGCATGTGTTGTGCGCCGGGTTGATCATTTGAAAGTACATCCTCGAGCCTTGTGTGTGCACATCGCACGCCATATGCCATTTGTTTGCTTGAAGGCAGGCATCCAGCTGCACAGTTTGTTTGGGTTTTTTTTTTTTTATAAAAAGGTTTAATCCTGGTGCGGAGAGAAAGAATCTGAATTGAGTTGTCCATTTTTCTCGTCAGCATCGGAAGCTACAGATCTTAGATTTATGAATTCTACAGAAAAGGCTTATCTCGGTGGCGAGCGCTGGCTTTCCCATTTCTACTGGGAATTAATTGCACAGGCGTGCAGCGAAGGTATGCGAGGTGGAATCAAGAATGTTATTAAGATTCGCGCACAGTTGTTTTGTGTCGAAGGATGGGGTAGGGAGATGCAAAAGAAGGCTCGACTTGATCTGAGCGAGGCCTCGGAGGAGCAGGAGAGGAGGCGCCGGCGTCCCTGGACTGCGGCGAGAGCGGGGCCCTCAGCAGAGTCCCTGGAAGACCGAAAAGCTCCACTCAGGGGAGTTTCAACCAAATTAAAAAACAATGATACACCAAGGGAGAATCTAATGCCAATTCCCGTCATCAAGACCCACATTCTTCACTGTTTTGCTTTTAACTTTTGTTTTTTTTCTTCTTCTCTCTGTCTGTGACTCTCTCCCTCTCTTTTCCCTCCGCACTGTTGTTTTCTAGTTTGTTTTCCACCCGTACTCCTCTGGCTGTCGCCGAGCGCTACAGCCACTTTCAAAGGCTCCGCTGTCACGCGCCGCCTTTGAGTCCCGTTTGAAATTTTAACGTACATGTTGTCAGGGTGCCGTCAGGAGTGATTGACAGGTCCGTCCCAGAGCAACACCGGGCTTGGCAGGCTGGCTGTCTTTTGTCAGAGGCAGCCGAGGAGAGGCAACAAAGGAAAGGAGCAGAGGAGGAAAAAACACACATAAATAAAACAAAACTGCTCTTACCCATTTCTCAATAAAGACCAAATTAGATTAATCTTAAGGCAGAGCAAGGCAAGGCAGGCAGTTGTGGAAAAAGACTTGATATTTTCCTCTGGCTTTGTTCCCCCCGCCATTGATGGTGCACTGCTTAGACACCCTCTCAACAGGACACCAAAGGCGGCACAGCAAGAGTTGTATAAAGAGCGGGCTGTACATATTAATGTTCATTATCACCCCGCTTCAATGCAGAGAAATTCCAAAATGCAGAGTTTGTCCCGGCCTCACCTTCGTTTGAAGGTGGAGATGTGATGTTTTTGTGGCCTTGTCAGCCGCTGCGTTTTAAATAAATAAAAAAAAAAACGGTGACCACTTTGAATCGCATCACCAAAAAAAAACCCTGGCTGCCTGTGAAAATAGAACTCGAGCTTCCTTCCTGCATTGGAGGTGGACGCGGAGGGGAGTGTTTTTGCGTGCCTGAATATTCAAATAATGCATTTGTGAGAATAGATGAGGCGTTTTCGATCGGTACCGAAGACTCAGCAATGCCAGTTTTTTAGAGATATCTGGCTGTCAAAACTCTCTTCGGAGCCCCTCATCCCCACCCCTGGTGTGATTCAATCACTCATAGATGGATGAGCGTGTGACAACACAAAAATCCACCCTCTGTCTCTCCTCGGTCTCCATCGCTGGCAAACATTTTATTCTGTAAATTCACGACGAGAGACATAGAAAGCTGGATTATTGTTACATTTGATTTCCTAGAGATTTCACCGCATGCTTCCTAAATAATTTGCTCAGTCACTCCAGTGTGAGTACTTTATGCTGGCTGTTGTTTCCGGGTCACCTTACGCATCAATAGAGATGTTGTAATTTCCTTTTTGGAGATAAAAGCCATTGATTACTCTCTTCCTCTTTAGACAGTCCGAGAACAAAAGTCCAGGATAAAAATATTCAGTGAAACACGGCCTCTTTGAAATTCATATCAACTGTCAGTGTCGGGGTTGCAGGGCAGTGTAGCTGGGCTCGAGGCCCACAGTAGCAAGCACCCAGTCTGCTAAAGTGTCTTTGAGCAAGACACTGAATCCTTGCCAGCTCCAGCCTGATCTCTGACCCGCCTGCGCAGCGAGCGCGGAGCACAAAGAGACACTCTCCGAATAAAAATCAAAAATAATGAGAATAGAAATGTAGGTTCATGTGAAAGTTGTGCCGAAGTTTGTTTGAACGGTGCAACGGAGCAGTGATGATTGATTCAGTGGTGTAACATGAAAATGAGGGCATTAACAAGTCCCGCCGCTTTGAAAAAAATCAAGGACATTGTCGTCCCATCTCCCCTTTTTGGTACAAGCACCGCTCGGTGGGAAGGGGGAGCGGAACAACAGCAGCCACAGGAACTGGAACAGCGGAGTACGACTGTACAGCCAGTGTTGAGCAAGCTGTTCCTGTCAGTGATTATGACATGAAATGTGTGCGCGTTGAGATGTAAGCATGATGCAGAGGAGACGCAAAAAAGACCTCGGATCAGTTTAGGTCTGAAAGTGACCACGAATTGAGTAAAAGGAAACTGAATTTCGATATGAATGGGGTAATAATACAAACAATACAAATATTTATCTTTTACAAACTGAACACACGCCGTTCTCAGAGGAAAATAAGGTCCCCAGAACACTGGCAGGGTCCGCCACATATAAACAAAGTAAAAACTGTACAAATTGTGTAGTCCTTTAAGGTAATCAAAATGGGGTTTATTCGTCAGTCAGTCACTCATTTTTTTCTCTTCTGATTCGAATGTCTTCCCCAGAACTACATACTGCGCCTTTAATATTTCAGTTGCAGTATCTTCCTGCAAGCTCCTTCTTTTTTTTTAAAAGGTAACGTGTGAATGTTCGGAGTTTGTCCTCTTTGCCTCTGTGTTGCACCCCGTCAAGTAAATAATTCCCTGGAATTAGGTGTTCCGACTGATCCGTCCGAGTCAGCCGTAGACAACTTGTCAACAGCTATAGATTTGAATCAGAGGAGAGAGTGTAAGCCTTGTAAAGAGCAGCAGGGTTTTTTTGTTGTTGTTGTTGGTTGTGTGGAGTACCGCACATGATGGGATGAGTGACTTTCGCTCACTCGCTGAAAGGTTAGGCTTTTCCTTTCTGCCGGTATCTTTTTAAAAGAAAACATGTCCGCCGTTTGATAACTGCTTGACATTTGACAGTCTTCTCAGACCAATCAGACAAGTTTTTATTTTTTTATTTTTATTTTTTTTTTCACGTCGGCCATCTGGAGGCGCAGCAACAAGGAAAAAAAACATACAGCATTGTCACTTTCCTCAAGCCTTTCAAAGGCAGTCTTTCACCACAGCTATCAACATCAGATACCACGAGTGCTGTGCTCATTTTTCTCTCTCTTTCATTTGTGTTTATTTCTCTCTCTCTCTCTCGTTCTCTCTTCTTTTTCTTGTGGACTAACCCAGTCTGCTGAGACCTCATCGCTACCATCAGAGCTGAACTCCAGAAAAAAATCACTTTCCAGTGTCAAAAGTGTCAGCCACCTAACCTCATTGCCAGAGTTGCCAGAGTGTGAACCTTCTCCCCTTCCACTTCTCTGCAGCTCTCAGAATCCGGCTCGTGTGCCGGCTGCACTGAAAGCACTCTGTTTTCTCCCTTTGGGGCATTGTCGCTATATCTCTCTTTATAGTTTTCAGAATGTGTTCTACTGTAAATTATCAACTGTATGTTATCTTGGAGGGAAAAGGCGAAGAGCTGGAGGGAAGCAACAAAGCCACCAGTCTCTCTGGTTACATAATTCATGTCAGCCATATTCAAATAAAATTTATCACATTGTCAATCATCGAAAAGCAAACGTGTGTGCAACGTGTGTGTGTGTGTGCACGCGAAACGGCGCTGATAACTCTGAAGTGATAAATTAATAACGTCCTACCATGGGAGCATGTGAATGAGTATGTTTAGTCATTCTGTTTGACAACAGAAGGAAACGGCCTATTCCGTAGGGTAGAAATCAAATTTCACACTTTTCATAGATATTGTTCCCTCCTCCGAATGTTTAAAATATGGAGTCTCGCTCTGGTAGGGGAAGTGGCTCAAACAGCACTTTGTACCGAAGTAACTTTTGTTTGGCCATAAACCAGGAGAACATTTTTTCTTGAGGAGAGAAACAGTAAGTGGTCTGAATGCCCTTGGTTGTTTATTGATGAAAACTCCGGTTCATGACTTCGGAATTAAATCGAAGAACCTTGAAAATAAAGGAAGTTTATATATTTTTTTTCTTTTTGCAATTATCTTTACCGGACATTTTCCCTTTGCCGTCGTTTCAAGGATTTTTTAAAGCAAATAATATACATCATTTTCCTCCTGGGGGCTTCAGATGTCCTTTTGAACAACTAATTAATTGCAATTTTTGTCAAGTAAATGAAAGAACCGTCGCGATGAGCTTAATCAAACACGCTCACATGTACCCGCTCATGTCCTCAAAACCAGCCGTCCCACACCTGCTCTCCGGCGCCTCTCCGCCTCTTTATCCTCCGTCTATAGAGGGAGATCTCCCAGAATGCATAGGTTTGAACATTTGAGGAGTGACTGACTGGATGATTAAAAAAAAAAGAGAGAGAGAGAGAGAAGGGAAACTGAGAGACACACAGACTTCAACGCTGATTTCAGCTCTGAAGTCAGCCAGCCAGGTGTCGAGTGTTTGGGAGATATCGTTTGAAAAAAGACTTGCAAGAGACGGAAAGAGGGAGTGACTGATTGGGACTCTTGAGCGATTATGAGCAAGAAACAATGTGCCACGGATAAACAAGCCCCTCACATCTCAAACTGGGAGTCTAAAATGTTGCGTTTGAAAATCCTTTTCCCATTTATTTATTTTTAAAATAAGACGAGCCTCCCTCTCATCGGCGTGGAAAGCATGTGTTTCGGGCATGTGTATCGTGGCAGACAGCCTACCACCATATGCACCCTCTACCTACTCCATTCTGTCCTGCTTTTTGCGCGCTGATAGAAGCGCTGCTGCTTCTGTCTAAACGGAGGTATGCCAAAACAACTCATTCTCTCTTTTTCCCTTTTCGTTTCCTTTTGTGCGGGGCCAATCTGACCCCTGTCTTGCACCAGGTGTGCATTTCCTTGATCCCGCTCTCCTTCAACCCTCCCCTTCATATTTACACCCCTGCCGCCCGCAATGAATGATTCACTTGGAGAGGCTCCCTTCCTCCATCAGAAAAAGCTTTGCAACCATACACTACAGCCCAGCCTCCATTTCTCTGATCTCACTATGTTGTGTAACGCTTGAAAAACCCTTGCGTTCCTCGTACTTGTTTTTTTTTTTTTTTGTGTTTTTTTTTCCACGCTCTCTCTCTTGCTCTTTCTCTGAGTTACATTCAGTATTGACTGTTTATGCTTTTTAATGTTGTGGAGAGGGCCCGGGGCTTGCGGATGGGGGAAAAGCGCTCTTCTTGACACACTTACGCCCCCGTAGTGAACTCTAGCTCCCAGCACTCTAGCAAGTACACAGACCTTCTTCTTTTTCCTCTCCCTCCCTCCCTCTGTCTCTTTCGCTCCCTCTTTCTTTCTACAACTGGGAGCTCCTCTGAACATCAGCACCCCGCGTTGCTCCACTCCAAAGATCACCTTATGGAAGATTAAGATGCTCAAATGCTCAAGCAAAATATTTACACAATAACCCCCCTTTTGCATCAAAGCCGAGGCGGTGGAGTTGAGTGGAGTGATCTCAGGGGGGTGTTAGAGGGCGCCAGAGAGTGCAACAGTCACCTCTGAGCAGAGGAGGCCTCGGTCAAACCTGACAGGGAACAAAAGTGATCTCTCCATCTTTAGGTCCTCCATGTGTCTTCCATCTGTCAGCCCACCTTCAGATCCCCTTTTGACTCATACTCTCTTTCAAACACTTACTTTACCAATCGATGGGCTGAAATCTCTGCAGCCCAGCTGTGATGAGGAAAGACTACCGCAGATGATGCTTAATATGAACATGCGGACTTAAATAGTTCTATTTGTCTGCTGGTATATTTAACTCGCCCTTCCTCTCATCCTGCTGCCAGAATACATCCCTTCCTTTGTCGAGCGGCTTCGTTTTGTGTGGGTATTCTCAGTAGAACGGTGCAGAAATATAATTTGCGGCATATGTACAGAATGAGGCCGAACCCGGGCCGCCGCGCGTTGACTCCCGTAGGCAGCGCGGGTCAGCCAACTGTCTCGAAGAAGTCGTCTCTGAACTCCCCTACCCGGCGAACGGGAGCTTCGATTCAATGCAAAGTGTCGTCGCACGCCCCGCAGCTAATACGGAGCGACAGCTAGCTGCTCGCCGAAAGGGCCGGTGTCTGCTCCCGGTGTCGGCACCGATACTTGTGATGGCAGCCTTAGCTGTGTTCAGCGAGCGTGGGCCGCACCGCGTATTATCACTGGATTTCTCTGCTGTGTCCCTGCCGCTTTGATATCCAGTGATTGACTCCTCGCTGGCATTTTCAAGAAAAGAAGAAAAAAAAAAAAAAAAGGAAGGAAACTTCAAGTCCCGTTCATCTTTCAAGTCCCGTTCGTCTGCTTAAGGAGCATTTTCATGGTCAAAAATTGCGTTCAGGCGCCTCTTGTTCTAGAGGCAGCCACTAATAGAGTCGGTTTGAAGGCTGTTTGGAGTGTGTTTAATGAACACTGGTACACAGTCAGATCCATCAGCGCCCGGCTCTTTGGCGGTGACAACCAGATCCTGTAATGTCGATGTTTGGAGATAATGCTACAAATTAAACAAGCACATCTGTCCCATTGTGCCCACGAGGGAATATACGTTGCGGGTTACGCCAAACAATGAAATACAACTCCATCCCATCATGTGACCAGATAGATGGCTGCGATAAGAAACACTAAATGGGAGTCTAATGCGGGAGAAAAAAGAGCCAGGGTCTGTTTCCACTCCTTAATCACAGAAGCCCAGTGACAGACCAAAGAGGATGCTTTCACCGTCAGACAAAGGATAGTGGAGGAAGGGGGGCACCACCACCACCACCCCGACACACACACACACACACACACACTCTACATCCCCTGCACCCCTCCCTTTTCAACTAAAGGAAGACATCATTATGAGTAAATGACATGAGGCGGCTTGGTTCTGTTCCACTCCTGGCCCCCCAAGGACTCTTTTGCCCCACTGTGTAGCCCGCTCCCATCCTGCTTTGCTGCTGGCCACGGGCCTTCAGAAGCCCGGGCTCGGGCTGCAACTCAAAGAGATGGACGCTCGCACATTATTGATTGGACACTCGATAAAAGGTCACGGGGGCCCTCCTCTGCTGTGGGGTCCAGCGCTGCGAGTAAGCCCCTCTCCATCCATGCAGCCACACACACACACACACACACACACACACACACACACACACACACAGCACTGTCCCCTGCATCAGCCACCTGGGGGATAGGCAGAGCTCGCAAACAAGCTAATCATTCTCTCCCCTTTTTCTCTCTCTCACACACACACACACACACACACACACACACAGACGCACACAACAGCTCCTGAGTGGCTGACAAATGTCAGAATGGCTTGTATGGGATTTTTTAAAGAAAATTATTTATTAATTGAACTGGTTAATTAGGTCCCTGAGGCTTGCACGCTAATTGAGAGCCACAGAGCTGGCGAGGCAAGAAAGCCAAAACAAAAAAAGCGATGGCTCAAACAAATAGACAAGCGCTCGAGAACTGCTAACTCTCTCACACACACGCGCGCGCTCGCACACACACAAGCGTACACATACACACAGCCACCCATAAATTAACGAAAAAATAAACAAACAACTGTTTACATTTTTTTTTTTTCTTCTCGGGCTTCCCCTTTTCCTCGCATAATTTTATGACCTGCCAAATGTTCTCCTCTTCTTGATGTTCCAGCGATGGAGAGAGACGCGCAGCCACTGAAATCTGCCACATTGCACAAAGCATCTGTCTCCACACAGCGCCCCGCATTCATTAAGTTTGCACCAATTAGCAGCCATAGCTCATAGCACAAACATCCATTTGTGCCTCCCACTTTGAAAAAACCTTCCTAAAGTGAGCGTGTCCCTCAATATGCCCTTGTGTCACCCAACTTTATCTTCACAAAGTCGCTTCTTCTTGCATAATTAGAGACGAAATCCATTTCTTCTTCCTATCTTCTCTCAGGCTCTGTCTTTGTCCCTTTTTATATCGCGCTCGAGTGCACCTTGAGAGCGAGCGCGCTTTTGTCAAGAAATCACACCAAGGTTGTCTGAAAGACTTATGAGATGGAGTCATAGGCGGAGGTTGGTTCGGGGGACCAGAACACAGAGAGGAGGCGCGCTGACACTTCGACAGTTACACCTGTTTCAACAATTATCCCGCGCTCTGATAAGAGCTGAACTCCTTGGATGTGTGCAGCGTCGAGTTAACCGAAAGTTTCCATTGGTGACAAAGTCTTGTGTATTCTAAACTTCCAAGGCGCCAGTTTTCGGAGCATTTGAGGGCTGGGTTACCACGGAGGGGGGAAAAAAAAGAAAAAGAAAAGAAAGCCGGCTGATGCTGAACATTATAAATAGATCTGTAAAACCTTTTTGTATTTTAATTTAAAGTGCAACATAGGAGCAGAATGTTTTGATCGGTGGAGCAGACGTAAAAAAGACAGGTGGAATTAATTGGTATCCTCGCTATATCGACTCTCGTATCAAATGATGGATGATTTAGTGACTTCTGTTAAACACCCCTGTTGACAGCGAATGTGTGGGTCTAGGGGTGTTTCATAAGGGCATATATTTCACATTATTACCACAAAAAAGTACAGTTATTTTGGTTCATCCTACAGTAATAAGTATATATACTTTTTTTTATTATTTATATAGCACATTTAAAACCAACCGGAGTTCACCAAAGTGTACAAATTAAAGCGAACAGTACAACATTATGGATAAAATCAGTAGCACAAATAGTGATGAAACACATTTTAATGATAAAACCCAAGGCAATATCAAAATACGGATAAAACAAAAACACATTAAAACTTGAGATCAATTTATAAAGAAAATAAAAATAAAGATTACTGTATACGATATATACATTTTCTTTTATCAGAACGTGTATGAAGGACAGTTTGGGGGCCGTTAGCATGTTCCATGTTTGAAATCTGGCAAAAAGCGGCGCACATTGTAATTCTAATCGTCGTAGCATGTTGCAGTCTCTACAAAAAGGTCACCGTTTGATATCAGGGGTAATTTTGAAGGCCTTTAAAACACTCCTCCTTAACATTCATAAGCATACCATGACCCCGGCAGCTGGAGCACTATCACGTTATGATTACCCGCTTAACACTATCGCGTTGTGAAACATGCCCCCCCCTCCTCCTCGTCTTCCTCCTCCTCCTCCTCCCTCCCCAAGTAAACTCTGCCTCTGACCCGCATCGCTTCACTCTTGAGGGACCGCTTGTGCTCTGTCTCGGAAGGGAGAGTCGGATGATGGGGCACTGAGGTCAGATGCTATTGAGCGATGCTTCAAATAAATGTATGAATAAATTACTTGATAAATGAACGGCTGGACTGGAATCACTGGAGAAAACCGAAGATTTGAACTTTATCGAGTAGTTCTAGAGAAGAAGGAGGGAGAGAAAAAAGTCAGAAACTGTTCTCTTTTTCTCAGTTTCGGAAAGCTTAAGATTTAAAATTCGCAGCAGAAAAGGGGCAGTTTTGATTGATTAATGAAAAAGCGCAACTGAAATCACAAGACAGCGTCTCACATTGAAGCTGAATGTGTAGCTGTGCGGAAAAGGCAAAAAGATCTTGAGATTGTTTTCTGGTTTCAGTTTGATCAACCGAAAATCAATCGCCTTGGTAGACACACGAAACCGCAGCAGAAAATAAAGTCAAGGCGAACATTCATGACCCCGTGAGTCAAAAACAACTCCTCACCGCACACGTAGAAATAGGGTAAGTAGCTGAGACATCCGGAGGGAGCTCGGAGTTAGAGCTGCTGCTCCTTTGTGTCAAAACGAGCAAGTCGAGGTGGTTCGGGCATCTGATCAGGATGCCTCCTGGCGAGGAGTTGCCTTTTCTTTGAAGGTTTTTCAGGGCATGTCCAACCGGTAGGAGACCCCGAGGTAGCACCAGAAAAAAAGCTGGAGAGATGATATATCTCATCTGGCTTGGGAATGCCCTCGGGATCCCCCAGGAGGAGACGGAAAACGTTGCAGGGGAGAGTGACGCCAACACAGCACCAGCACCGGGTAGTGGCTGGAAATGGATGGAATTAACTTATGGGTGGAAGTCACAACATACATGCAATACAAGTCCAAATCAAGTCCAATCACAAAGTCTTGTTTGGCAATGTTTTAACCCGCAGATAACCCCAAGATAACATGCCAGACACTCCCAAGACAACATGACTGTCGCAGCGTAGCAGCAACATGATGTACAGGATCTTTGTCGTACCATTGTGTCAAAGTATGATACAGATCTAGTGGTTTTCCATCGATCATGGATGTATGTCGTTGATTCGTTGGTGTCCTACACCCGCGACTGGCAGATGCATCAAAAAAACGTGTGGAAATGCTCAAAGTGCCGTGGCACACGGCAGAGAAAGATGCTTAAGAAACTACCAACAATGAGTCAAAGTCAAACCTGGATTCCATGGAAGACGAGTTGTAGACCCAGTTGAAGTTTCGATAAAATTTATATGTAAAATGAGTGCAGCTTGTGTGCAAGTTGCCAACTCAAGTCTCATCTCTGACCTCTCGCTTGACCCACACTATAGTGTTGCATATAGCTGGTATAATATGCATGAGGCGCCAGAGATTAGTGTTTTTTTTTTTTTTTAAAGGAGCAAACAGTAGTGGCAAACTGCCAATGGCAACAAGGTTCTCTCCGCCGGTTCGAGCAATTACCATATGTGCAGTAATTTTATAAGTGCAGTGTTCGATTTTGCATCACTTACAGCCGTGTTTCCTCTATTTGTCGGGGCAGGTCCAGTATAAAAACACAGATCACAATCTGCCTGCCTCTCATCCTCTGAGGTAAATTTAGATCTGATAAATCCACAGAAGACCCACAGAAACTTTATTACATTATTAGAACAAATAGGGTTTTTATATAGACAGCCGTGTCTAATGTTAATTCAATTTGGAGTCAGTGTGTTTGTAGGCCAAATAAGACTGCTAGTTCACACATTAGAATATTTGCCTGTGTGGCTGTACAAAGAGGCAGCAGCAGAGAGATTGTGAGCAAACCCCAACGTGTTTTTCCTCAAGCGCTATTGTAGATGAACCCATGTGCAGAAGTAGCTTGTCAAAATATAGCATCTTCCTTGCAACCTGGTACAAATATAGGACAAGTAGTCGCAAGTACATGATTTTAAAATATAGAGTAGATTTCATGTGCTCAGGGTGGAGCACTTCAGTTAATCTTACTTATATACATGTGCAAACAATAGCCTCTGAAGCTAAATATATGAGCAACGTGGAATTTTCTTTTCTTTTATTCCTGTTTATGTTGTGCGCAGACACTGTACCATTCAAAATGATCTGAAAACGTTTAAAAAATCTTGATCAATGCTTCCTCATCAGTTGTGGTTTTTTTAGCAGTGGTGGCAGCGGTTAATTTCGGGGGTAATTATTCCACATTTATCCCCACTGCTGTAAGTGGTTTGTT
Source organism: Sparus aurata (assembly GCF_900880675.1). Classification (NCBI taxonomy): domain Eukaryota; kingdom Metazoa; phylum Chordata; class Actinopteri; order Spariformes; family Sparidae; genus Sparus; species Sparus aurata. The sequence goes on from NC_044206.1 coordinate 16,709,468, forward strand.
GGCAATTTCATTTATATAGCACCGTTAAGACACAAGGCGATTCAAAGTGATTTACAGAGACTTAAAGGTGCACTGCGTGGTTTTTTGGAAAGAAATCTTAATCAGATTGATTGATTTTCATGCTTAAAAAAACAAAATTCACAAACAAATTCTCTTTGTTTTTGTGGCTGAAAGAACAAACTGACTTCAAAGGACAACACAATTTCATACTGTTTGACTTTGTTTATACGTGGCGGACCCTGCCACCTTTCTAGCTTCAAACAGAGTTCTGGGGGCCTTATTTTCGTCTGAGAAAAGCTTGTGTATTCAGATATGGAAAAGTCAAGTGTTTTGTCAAAACTACATAATGCCCCTTTAAAATAAGACATTAAAAACACTGGGAAAATGTTGAAATTGTAGCACTAATATTGTGTATTTTGGGCTACTTATTTTGTATCTACATACATTCTGATGTCAATTTCCCATTTGATCTTCTGTGGTGGTGATGTTTATCCTGTGGGGGGTCCATCACTCCTGAGTGAATGTAGAGGGAGGAGGAGGAGGAGGAGGAGGAGGAGACACAGATGTGTGATGATCCAAAAACTGTACCTTACTGTTTTATATTTCAAGTATCGCATTGAAATAAGAAGTGATAAGCCGTAAATATCTGTTCAGTTTTAGCAGGACATTAATTTAGCCACAGTGTCATCTGCGTCTGTGTGCATGCACAATAGATTTAATGGTGTGCTGTGACTTCAGCTGATGAAAAAAAAAAAAAAAAAAGCCCTCTACACAGCAAAGGCCCAGCAGTCCCAACTCCCCTCAGACTGGCGCCGATCGATCGCTGGTTGTTATTGACATGACACCTGCCGAGCCGGGCTTTAAGCTATCGAAAACCGATGTGGCAGATCAAAAATAGGACGCCGGCTTTCATGTTTGTAAACAGTATCGATTTGCATAATAACCTTAAAAATTAGTTCCCCGGATTAGGCAAGGACAAACCTGTTTCAGCGTTTGTTATGATGCTCGCAGCATATGCCTAATTAGAGAAAAAAAAAGGGCCGAGGCTGTGATCGGCTCGAAAAACAGGCTGTGATCGGCTTGACAAGTCGGTGCATCGCTGTCAACACCTTTTGGTTTGCCACTGTTAATGAAAGCCATTTTTCCATTAAATAATAAAATAAAAACACACCTCTAGACTTCTCGGCAGACAAAAGCGCTGATGCGTCACTTTTACACGGATGCAAATTATTGCTGCGTGTCACAATCATTTATTCATGAAGGAGGCCTTCTATCTCTTGGCGGGGTTTTTTTTTTTTTTTTTACCTGCGCCACGGAAGTGCTCTTTCACTCCGCCGTGCCACGCCGCTGAGAGAGATGTCAGCCTCCAGGAGTGACGAGGAGACAGATGTAACCAAAGAAACAACACAAGCGCCGCTCGCTCCACCAGACGGGTCCAGTTTAAAAGCACTGAATTATGTATCTCAGCGGCTGACATAATCACAGAACGACCTGTCAGCGTTGAATATCTCCATTTCCCCGTCTCAGACAAACCGTGACCTTGTTGGCGACCGAGGAGCATTGATTATCTGCAGATGCCTACAGATGTTCAACTAATGCCAATTATAGTGACATTTACAGAGAGGTCGTTAGCTGCTGGTAGCATCATCATCCTCCTCCTGCTGCTGGTGCTTTTTAATAAGGAGATTGCTCACATTACAGTACCTGAAATTAAACCCCCCTATTTTTCTAATTCTCGTGCATTTGAATACTTTTTTGCACTCCGGCGCTGCAAACACGCAGGCATCACAACAAAAAGATGCTGCGAGGCAAAGATGAAGGAGCCTTCCATTTCAACTCCCAGTTGTGGACATTTTTTCGTATAATCCATTGCAACACCATTCCTGCAGCAGGAATTCCCCAGTGGGAAAAAAAAAAAAAAAAAAAGCTAAAGATTAAAAAAAAAAAGAAAGAAAGAAATACAAGTTTATGGAAAAATAAAGGGCTAGTGGTGTCTGACAAGCCTTTAAATCTGGGACAGTCATCCCAAAGAGGAATGCACACACTCATTGCAGGGACATAAAAGCAGAGTTTTAACTGTGCTACGAGGGGGATGGAGATGGTAGGCTATTAGTTGGATGTTGTTCTCAAAGCCTGCGAAGACTTCAGCGGAAAAATGTTGCACCGTTTTTTTTTTTTTTTTTAGAGAGCCAAACATATTTACTCTGGACGTGCAGATTCAGAGTGTCAGGAGAGACTTTGGGGGCCAGCAGGATGGAAGGATTCATGCATGCAATGATTTCAATTTGTTTCCTCATGTTCTGTAACAGCTTCCGCCATTTTGCTTTAAATCAAACGTCAGCACCTATACATGTCCCGAGCAGGAGAAAATGCACGGGGAGTCAAACAGACGCACAAGATGCAGGAGTGCAGAAGGGGAAAAAGCGAGAGAGGCAAAGAACCGTGGCGACGCTCAGCGAAAAAAACCTCATGAGTGGATGTGGCAGATTACCACAGCCGGAATGGTTCTCCCAGACCCACCTTAAGAAAACAGAACCACATGTGCGAGCTTATTTACGAAGTGCTGACACAAGGGCCTGAAAGAATTAGTATTCTGTTAGGTAAATGTTTTCCTCTGGGCTCTGTCTCTGCAACAGCTTACAGATGTTTCAGCCATGCAGAGAGAAGGCAAGGCTTTTCCCACCACGGCATGAATGAAAAAGCATGTTTGGAAGGTTTCGCCCCAGCCAAGCTCGGAGAGTGATCTACAACTTATACTCGGGTGCACTTCGCTAAGTACTGCCTCCTGCGCCGGGCCAAGGTTTCATCTGACACAGACGCTATTTAGTGCTGCTTCCATGGACTCCGGTGCATATTGTTTCGGCACAGATTTGTCCGGCTGGCAACTCTCCAGCGACAGATGTACTGGCAGCAGCGCAGTAAGAACAGGGCTCAGGCTGCACTTGCACAGGAGTGTATGAAGATAATGTTTAATGCGTCTGAAGTAAGTTCTCAAATGGGTTGGTATATCCTGACTAATTTATTTGGCGATAGAGGAAGTATTGTTTGTAAAGAGGCAAAAATCTAAATTTTTGGCTGTTTATCCAGTTTTTCTCTCCACCTTTATCTCTCTCTCTCCCCGTCACACACACACACACACACACACACAGAACTGAGGAGTCGTAAAAAAAAAAAAAAAAAAAGCAAACGGAGACAATCTTGTTTACAAGGAGTAGCGCAGGACCAGCTGACTGCAGCGGCTGCTCGGCCCCAGCCTTGACTCCCATTTACCAGTGTAACAAACCGTCAGAGAGGGGAGGGAGGCCGGGGGAAAACATTGTTATCAGCAGGCCAGATAAACCCCCTCCAGAGGTAGCGCTGATAGAGAGGCAGCCCCGCCGCCGGGCAAATAGAAAGATCCTATCTCAGCCCTTGCACTGAGCCGGGCCCAATCAGCCCCAGCAGAAGCACCCAGGCTTTCTCTAACGTGGGGGAGTTGTGTGGGAGAGAGGACACCAGAGCATCGCCGGGTCCGCTCCCTTCCTTCTTAGATGGACTTTTTTTTTCGAGGAGAAGCCGGATCTCAACCGGCTGAGTGGAGGGAGGCCTCGGCTGGAGCTGAGGGGCTCTTCGGGGGGGTGTTGGGTGGTGCTGATGCGGGTGCGGGTCAGGTTGGGTGTGAAGAGGTTTGCTTTTACAGGCCAGAAAAAAGGCTTTAGGTTTGGGCTTTTTCAATCTAAACCCTGTGTTCTGGTCTCCATCTGCTTAAGAGGTCTTCATGTCAATACCTGTTGTGCTGATTGGCTCATTGACATTGACCCCGAGATCAATAATAATTGCAGATCAGCAAGATTTAATATCGATCCCCAGCATTCGTCCCGTTCCTCGCAGGTGACACCGTCTCGACCTCCTTGAGTCTTGATATTGACTAATGCAGTATTTGATGACATCAGTAATAACATCGCTTCACCAGCTTCAGTCAAGGACCCTACTGTATATTATCACGGCTGAAGAAACCTCTGTTATAATACTTTTCAAGGCAGACTTTGCACCACTTGTGTTTCTGATTTCTGAATATGGAAAACACACTTTTTTTTTTTTTTTTTTAAGGCTGGAAATTTACTGCCCCTAAAAAAATTTACGATGTTATTCCGTCGTCCTTGCTGTAATTGTCATCTTCCAACTTGTCACCGCTCGATGGAATTTGTGCTTGATTTTTCATTTGAGTAATGGCTTTTCAGGATGTCTTTTAATTTACCTTGAATGTCTCTCTTTCCTTCAGGTGCTGGTGTAGCAGCAGAGCTTAAGGGAGGGTGTGATTCTTTTACCTTTAATTACATGGATCACAGATATATATTATCATGTCAATGCTCAGTCGCGTTCATGCTTCTTCCTTTGCTCCAATTCTTCATCAATGTTAGCAGGAAACGCGTCTTCTCTCCTCTCCTCCTCCACTTCAGCCTTTATTTCGGGCTGCTTACCTTTGAGCGAGCATCAAATGTAACATAACTCACTTCCCCTCTCATCCACTGTCTATGACATGCACTCAAGACCAGAGGTATAAATTAACTAGTTATTTCATCTCTTGTTATTGGGCTTAAGAGGATATTTTGAGAGTAACACAACCTTTTTTTTTATTCCGAGGGGCCTTTTACCTCCCTGTGATTCACGTTAAAAAGCACTTTTTCCTCTCATTTCGTTCGGCTTTTGAGACGCCTTCAGGAAGGGGCACTTACTGAAGTTGCGCTGATTGTACTTGAGTAAAATATTTCTGCACTCCTTCCACCTCTCTTCAGCAGTTTGATATATGATCGTAAGTGAGAGGCCGAGCTCCTCTATGACGAGCGGGAGGCACATTTCTCGAGGCAGAAAGGAGGGCTGCAGGGTGAAGAGGCTACAGCTGCCATTGCTCATCTTAATGGCATGCTGGAGCACACACACACACACACACACACACACACACACATGTGCATCAACACGTGCAAACCCCTGACTACACACACCTACAAGTATGGGGGTAAATGAGGAAGCTTTGGATGTATGTATGGCCTCGCGCACGCTTTGCGTAATACGCTCTTTCACGTGCACACTACAAAATGTGCAGGAAATGAGGAGAGGAGGCTTTTGGATGTACATATAAAAACACAAGTGTCTGTTTCTGTGTGTGTCTGTGTGTCTGTGTGTGTGTGTGTGTGTATGTGAATGCATACTCAGACACACACACTCGCTGGATTTGTACACAGATGTACGCGCTCTTCTCACACGACATGAATATGTATCCCTTAACATTCAGAAGCGAGTACACAGCCATACACGCGGATGGCACATACTGTATAGCGACGCAGGCACCTTCACACACGCCAAGCACTGCCGGTGACAGATGTTGGCAGGAACGTTGCCAGGAAGAAAGCTCTTTTTCTTTTTATTCTCTCTGTATTTTGGCATGCCTATCTCTGTACACAGTGTGGCCATGTCACCGAAGCTGCTTCTTTTCTCTCCCAGTTCCTCTGTGCACGTTTTTCCCTTTTTCTTCTTCTTCTTCTTCTTCGTCTTCTTCTTCTCCTCTCTTTCCCCTTGTGTTATCATCATGAAATTGAAGTAATTTGTGCCAAGGGAGATTAGAAGAGAATCGGGGGAGAGCGAGGGGGACATTAGCAAAGATATTTTTGTCAGTAATGAGCTAACTCTTTGTTATGCGCCGGGCTAAGGAGGTCTAATGATGACGTTTGTACCAAGAGGAAGAAACCGAGTCTCCAGAGTCCACACACAGCCAGAAAACCACAGGCTTTGGTGCAACTCTTAACTCTATTCAATTATGCAGATGAGCCCGTTGGGCTAGTGTTGGCCGTCACTTTAATGATGACGTGGGTAAACAGACATAGCTTCCTTTTTCTGTCTTTAAGAGCCCCCCCCCTGCAAAACCCCTTATTTCTTATTTTGCACCCACAAGAAAGTTAATTGTCTTAGTCATTAAAGAGGTATCAGCTGTCATGGCACTGTCAAAGACATAAAGCGAAGGGAAGGCAGAGGGATGTGAAGAAGAAGAGAGTTGAGAGATATAATTTTTTTCTTTTTGCCTTCCAGGCTGATGGCAAAGAATCTCCTAAGATGCAATCATGATATTTTGATGCAGGATGAGGACTGATCAACCTCTCCAGGCAAAAGCGTCTTTGGAGATTTTTTTCATCCTGTTCTCCCCAGTGGCCACCGGGTGGCAGAAGAGCACAAGGAACAGGCAGCTCTTTAGAAACGGCTCGGCTTCACTTGCCAGAGACGAAAGGTGAGGGGAGAACCGACCAACTACAAAAAAAACCACAACTACCCCAACAGCCTCGGAAATTAATGTTAAACCTGCAGCAGAGTATGCAGAAATGCTTCACGATCACATGGTGGGGACTGTACACATGCAGGTGATTTGATATTTCATACGCTAGGCCCTCGTTTGTCTGTTACGGACCTAACACGCAGTCAGAGTGAAGTCAAAGTGAGATGATAAAACACATAACTGAAGCCTTTGTCATCACTCAGTCACATCCTGATAGAGATTTTTGCTGTGTACCTGCCTGCATATGAATCATTGCATTAAAGGGCCACTACGTAGATTTGGAGAAATACATTCAAACTCGGATTTTCTTTATTTGCAATATAAATGATGTAGTAATATTTGTCTTCGCCATAAGTGAATAAACAAGCTGTTCTCAGAGGAAAACAAGGTCCCCAGATCACTTTTAGAAGCTAGACAGGTGGCAGGGTCTGCCACATGTAAACAAAGTAAAACAGGATGAAATAGTGTTGTCCTTTAAGGGTCAGTTTGTTTATTCAATCAGTAAAGATCTTTCTCTTCTCATTAAAATGTCTTCCCCAAAACTACATAGTGCACCTTTAAGGTGAGAATCATAAATACATTAATGCGTGGGTAAGAAACCTTCGGCCTGTAGAAGAAGGTAAGGATTAAAGGGTTTGCATGAAGTTGTTTTTAAAAAAGAAGCTGTTTCTATTAACCCTTTTGATTTTAGTTACTGTTTGGATGCATATGTTGGATTTTACACAGGGTGGTCTACTGCACAGTATGCAGTCATAATGACAAACTATTTTTTCTGCTTTTAAAATCACACTTACATATGTGTCGCCTGAATAATGGGTCCTCATTCAAATATTTTTTTACTTTGAACGGCATTTTAAAAAAGTGCAGACGTGTTTACACAACCGCTAAAAAGCCAGGAATTGATGATCAGCGGCCTCTCAGATATCACTCTTTTCTTTGGCAACTGATACTCTGACAGTGTGCAGTCTGTTCCCTTTCAGATATCGTGCGTGTAACTTTGCTCAGCAGTCATTTATCTCGACAACATTTTTTGTCTGCGCGCGTTCAGGAGTGCGAGCAAAGTAAAAGAAATTGATTGATGAGTGTGCAGATATTGCATAATAACAGCCTCTCACTGATGCATTGTCTTTATGGATCTTAACTTACAGTCTAGCCTTTAGGTGTGGGCACCGATCAGCCCGGCGAATCAAAGCCAGAACATTATTCAGGGAAAGATTTCTTTCGTCTGTAGTGAGTCTTTGTCTTTTTTTTCTTTTTCTTTTCTTTTTTTTACTGATTGCATGCTGGACGCCCTGAGCACTTGTGACTGAAGACAAATTAACTTGGGAATGATTGTCACATCAAAGTCTCTCTCTCAATGCTATTCATTTAAGACTCTGGGCAGCGACACCAAAGTTTTGTCCTCCTCAGAATAGAATAGAACATTTTTTTTATCTGGCTTTGGCATTGACTCCATTTTTTGCTTGTTCCGATTGTCTGACTGACTTTATTTTTTCCAGAGTGCCTGGAGGGACTGGCGGTCATCACAATTTCCACCTTTTAAAATAAAAACGTCCTTTCTCAAGTAGCCAAGGATCAAGGCTGCTTTTTTTTTCCCCTGCCATTGTCGCTCAATTTGATGCTTTAAAAATGTCCTCGTGTTGCTCTTTGGTCCAGTGTCAGATCATGTACAGACAGGGCCCGTTTCTCACAGAGAAACAGTACAATAGCTGCGACTACTTCTTTGTTTTTTTCTTTTTTTCTTTTGGTCTATTTCCTGGACAGACATTCAATCCTATGCTATTCTTAGTCTGGAGATGTAACGCCGCGCTTTGCACCCGGATTTGCATCGTGCCACTAGCCGCATGACAAAACAAAAAAAAGCCGTATTAAGGTGACATCTTCCAAATCAGAACAACCTCCCTCCTCCCAGCACCCCTTCATAAAACAAGCCTCAAGGGAACAAAATACTAAGTGAAAGCATGTAGGTAAGCGAGACAAACCGCGTGGGAGAGATGTGGCCGTTGTGAGTGTTTATTGGACGCCATCTTTCTTGTGATGTGACAGGGGGTCCAAGCCTCATCTCCACACCGTGCATCTCGGGCGCTCTCAGCGGGAGGCTCGCACTCCCCTTCTCCCCGGCGCCACCGCCAGCCGTCTCCGCCGAGGTGGTGCGCTAATAATTTAAACAGCCCAATCAAAGGCAATGTGATGTTTCACACAAGGGAGAAAAAAGGAAAGGGAGGAAAGTGATTATTAGTGTTTGGGAGAGGCAGCCAGAGTGATTGAGCTGAAGGGGGACTTTGATTCTGGGGCCTCTCCTTGTTTTTCAGAATGGCATTGGGTTTAGCCGCCAGGCTTCAGGAAATCTGGTGAGCTGTCAAGCGTACGACGGTTAACTTTTCTTTCTTTTTTTTTTTTTTTTTTAACACACTCAAAGCCACACACAAAGAGATCCACTCCCAACAGTTTATTGTAGTAAGCCGGTACCAAGTCCATCCTTCAGAAGGGAAGAAATTAGGTTTTGTCTTTTAGGATTTTGTGTTCAAATTTTATTTGTTTTTATTTGTTTTTGTTTTTGTTGTGATAGTTTTTTTTAATTTTTTCTCTTGGGAGGGAAAAGTAGAATTTCTTGGGAACAGTTTGAAAGAAAAGAGTCACTTTGAAAATCACTTCTAAGGCGTAGTTAAAATAGTTAACGTTCAGCTTGGTGTGTTGTTAGGCTACATTCAAAACACGACTATTGACTATCTGCAGTGAAAAAGACCATGCACACACACACACACACACACACACAGACACACACACACACACAGCAGCAGCAGAGTAGAGATGAATCACCTTGGCTTGTCAAGAGGTTGGTTAATAGACACATTTGATGTCACGCAAAGCCCAATGGTGTTGAAAGGGGTTTTGTTAGTGTGTTGATATCACCTCCTGTGCATAAAGCTCCACTTAAAACAATAAATAGAAATGAGCGCATCCAAAGCCCCTGCAGTTTAAACTATATCCCTTTGATATGGGATACCTATTACTGTTGGCTTTATCTAATGGATTGGATTCCCACACCTCATCCCTCCGGTGTTTCAAAGCACGGAAACCTTCAAATGTAATGTGTTATCAGCGCATTAGCTGCTCTGGAGCCACTATCAATAGCTAATTTTTCTGCAGGGGACAATGTAGCACAGTTGGAGAAAAAGGGGAGCGACCTTTGAACTCTGCAGACGGCGCTCAGAGGGTTCACACCACTCGTTTTTTGTTTTTTTTTCTTCTGTTTGTCCGACTTGTGTGATGCAGAGTATTTCTTGTTATTGATTGGAAACTCACCTGCTTACTTAATTACTCTGTCATTTAACAATGATTTGTAGGAATTTTATTTGTCGTATTTCTGCCTAAAACAAACCATTCCTCCATCACTTGCAGGCTGTTTTTAACTGTTGAACAAACATGAACATTTTGTCTGGTTTTTCACAAAGCTCTGACCGTACCTGCAGGATACCGATCACCTGAACACAGCTGGATCAATACGTCAAGCGGAAAAAACAACTCCCATAACAGCAGTTTGACACACATAACACATCAAACATGTTAAGATTCCAGGTGTTGCTGCTGCTGGTTGCTCTCTTCGTATGTTTGCTCTGTCTGTTGGGCGAGACAGGGGTACGAAATAAGCCTCAATGTGGTCAAACTGCAAAAAAAATCTTGCTGTACTGAAATCAAAGATCAGATGATCCAAACACAACTGATTTTATATCACAGAAACTTTTGAGCAGCCCGTTTTTTTGGATGACGGCGGCTTTAAGAATGCACATCTGCAGCGTCTGCATCTCCCTGAAGACGACTTCCAGCCACTTTCTACGGGAAGGAATCCGGATAAGCAGGGCAGCAGAGGCTGTCCTCGTGGCCGGTCGATCTCCTCTCTCCTTCGTCAGCTGGGATTGGTTAGAGTGACATTCAAGCTTACCTGCGAGCTGCCCACCTGCATGGTTCTGTTGACAGGTGGTTCTAATGTCCTAGGATTTGACTCCCTTTAAAAGTTTGCTCTGCTTTGGATGTGTGGCAGCAGGGTTTTGTTGCGTAACGAGACAAAACAATATTTGTTGACGCATCCTAATTTGTTTCTTGCTAATTTTACGCTGCTATTTCAAATCAATTTGCGTCAAGACTGCAAGGAAATTACTCACCAAGAGCCGCATTGCTTCCATTTAAAAACGGGGTTGTAATTAAGGAAAACACTGATAATAGTGTTTTGAAATGTGAGTTAAGGGCACGTTCTTACGCTGCTACTAAAATGCTTGGCAGGATTGAGGCATAGGCGTCGTAGGCGCACATGCTTAGGGCTTATTGCCACTAGGGGGCCTGAGCGGAGGAGAAAAGAATTGACTACCTTAAATACAGTACTTTTACAAACATATTCAACATTCAAATAATTGTAGAAATCTAAAAATCTAAAAGAATCTCTGCTCTAGATTTTTTTTTTACGTACGCAACATTCGCTCAACTTCTCTTATACGACTCCTTATAGGGTTTGAGTACCGAAATACAAATAGTTAAGCTAAAATATATATACCTTAAACAAAACTAATGAGTGCAATGAAAGTCAAATGGCATCGTAGTAATGTTGTTTGTTTATTGAATATCAAAATGTGTGTATAAGGGCCCCCCCCCGAAATACTGTGTGCCAAAAGTAATCTGTCCATTTAATCCGGCCCTGCAAAGACATCTGTCAGTATGCTGTATGAAGAATTACATTATGTGATGTCTGTAACCAAGCAACGCTATTACCAAAAATTCACTAAAACAAACAAAAAAAAATGTTAAAACATGATTAAACATTTCCATAAATAAATGTGCAACCAGGTTCCTTTTTTTAATGGCAAATTTGTATTTTATTAATTTATCTATCTTGTTGTTATTTTGCACAAAAACAGTCCAGTTTTTGCTGAATATTATTCGGAAATGTGGACTTTTCATCCGTTGTCTCACACAAGATCATATTCTGAGACGGCCTTATCTAGTGACATGTTGACCGGACTTATTAACCCAGACTCCAGCTGTTTGCATAGTGGGCCAATTTAAACAGTGGCAGCTGTTAATGACCATCTAACTCCATGTCATCTGCCGGCCACAAAATCGTTCGAGCACACAGCGCGCAGATTAAATTGTCCACCACCTGTAATTTTCCCTAGAGGGAGGCAGATGTTTCGTATGCTGTCTGGTTTTGTAGCGGCACACCACAGATATGATTTGTCGAGGTAGCAGAGGAGTTCTCCGTTGGATTTCTTTATGTCTCACAAAGTACGGCTCTCTCTCTCCACCTCTCCTGACTTCTATATTTCCCTCGCCGTCCTCGCTTTTCTAAAATAGCGGCGGTGGAAAAAAAAAAAAGGGCCCTTCACGCTCCAAATTTAGCACCGCTCGGTACTTTTGGTTAGCCTCCCTGGCCCACTGATTCACTTTGAAATGCTCCAATTAAAATAAAGGGCTAATTGTTAGTTTGCTCAATGATTTCTCGTATCTTCTTCAGAAAAAAAACAACTCTTTTTTTCACATCTATAGGTCTGTCACAGCCAAAATTACACGTCGCACGTCCGGATGTATGCGCTACGTATGTTTATCCTCTCGTCGGAGTTATCATTAGGAAGTATGCGAGTGCATGTGAGGTCTTGCATGATAACAGGGTGAGATGTCTTGCTTGTGTGCGTTGTTGCACCCTATATAGAACATGCCTGCGTGCATCCTCCTGTGATTGTGCTCGCTGCACCAAAAAGCAAGCAGACATCTCCAGCAGCAGCCACCAAACAGCTCCTGAAGGGGCGGTCAGGCAGCAGCTGTTTGTTTATTTAGATCTAACTTGTAATTACGTCCACGACAGACTGCACCACGCAGAAAAAGACATATTTGGGCTCTGCTCGCCCAGCCACTCGTCAAAGGGCGCTCGCTGTCCCACTTGATTACAGTCGTGCACTGTAGCCGTGCCGTCCTGGCGGCTCCGCGAGAAAGCGAGCCGCCGCCGGGATCTCATTTGGGGAAAAGCGATCGCAAGTGACTCAACTGTTCTGGATGTGTCGGCGTGAGCAAATATCTCGCACGACAGAAGAAGAGCACTTTTTTTTATTCCTTAACATTTAATGTTTGTGCCGCAGAAAGCGGTGGGCTAAAGCGGGAGTTAAGTGTGATTGCAGGCTGTTGTCGTGCTTTTGTTCTCAAAATGGCAGAAAAGTCCACCAACACCACAGCACTTTGTCCGGGTCGGCGAGGATTTTTCTGCTTGTGATAGAAACTGTATGTAAATGTCCCTCCGACTCTCGCTGTGTTCCTCCTCATTTGGCATTCATAAGCAGTTGTGACGACCTCATCAGTTTGATGGAGCTGACTCCAAGACGGAGAAGACAAAAACCACAGACCTCAAAATGAGGTGAGCAAGGAAGACAGAGACTCCACTTCACAGGAGGCGCGCAAACTGAACCAAATTCTCCCCCCTCTCTCTCTCTCTCCCTCTCTCTCCCCCCCTCTACCTCGTCTCTCTTTTCTTTTCTTCCCTCCTCTTTCTTCACTCGCTAGTTTAAAGTTGTCCTGGCTTTTATTTTGAGAAATATTAATTTGGTAGAAGAGCAGCGTCGGTACGCGAAACACAACACAAAGGGGAGAAAAAAGAGAGAGAGGGAGAGTGAGAAAAAAAAGTGTGTGTGTGTGTGTGTGTGTGTGTGGGGGGGGGGGGGGGGGGGGGAAAGAAGGCGCAATGCGTGCACATTTCCCCTCGCTTGACGTTTTGCTGAAGTTTGTACGCCACTTGAGCCCGCCGTTTCCCTCGCTAATGATACCAGCGGAGCCTCTCTGGGGAATGGCGTCCGTCGTGCGCCTGGCTTTCACATTTCCAGCACCAGGTATTTTGGGATACGCAAGCGGGGACTGTGAGGCACATCATTCCAAGAGCTCATGTGGCTCTCCCTCTCTCTCTCTCTCTCTCTTGCTTCCTCTCTCCTCTCCAATCGGCTTCACTCCTCTCCTCTTTCTTGTTGTTGTTGTACTTCTGCATACGCAGACATTCTCCGTCTCACTCTAGTTCTCCCCCTTTTCCTTTCTTCCCGCCTCCTTTCCTCTTTCTCTCTTCACTTTTTGATTTGGTAAGGATGATTTCAAGTGTGGAGAGGGAAAAAAAAAGGAAAAAAAAAGAAATGTGTGCGCAGGAGAGGGGAAGAATCTTTTTATTAACTTATTCATTGTATGTGAAATCAAGAGGTTTTTTTCCCTTTTTCCTCCCCTCCGCTCCCTCGCCCCCTTCCTCTTGGTTAAGGCAAATGAATGTTTAAAGAGGTAATTTACTGGGCCCTGGCAGGATCCACATTGTGTATTACACAAACAGGCAGCAACAAAAGGAAATTCTAATCTAGACAGTAACACGACGGCACAGAGGATCCTCGGCGGGGGGTCCGGATGAATTATACAACAATCTGTGTTCTCCCTCATTTAATTTAAAGGTCTGTTTTCAAGGCTATCGCCGGCTCCCACTTCAGAGGAGAGACTTGGCCCGCTGAGGTCAAGCCCATATTGACAAATATCAAGAGGCAAGAAAGGAGCGCCCAAAACGCAGATATGAATAAGTAAAGGCAAACAGATAAGCAAACATAAAGCAATAAGGGAGAGGGGAGGCAAGCAGACAGCAGTACACACAACATCTCATTGGCCGTGAAAAAAAAAAACACAGGGCCCCAGACAAGGTTTTTCCAAGGAACTGAGAGAAACATGAAAACTAAGCACGCGAAGGCACTTCTTTCTTAAATGGGAAATAATCGTTCGTTTGATGGCGCCGCCTGCCTGTCAAGGTCTCTTAGTTTCCACACGGATTTACAGGAAACAAGGTGTCATCGCTGACAGTCTGCGGGGCCTGTTGGACCTTGCCCCTGAGGTTTTATTGGCAGATGTGGTAAAAAAAAAAAACAGCTCGCATGCATAAATTTATCTAGCGTTTTGCGCTTCCAGAAATGGTCCGAGGCATTTCATGAATTTGAGTTGGTTACATAATGGCTGCGTGATTGTGCCAGGTACCTCATGGTGCTTTTTTTATTTTTAACTTCCACTGATGTATTTTCAAATAACTCTGAATGATGTCTTTGAACTGAAATATTCTTAGAAGAGCGGCCCCCCTGTCGGACATATTTTTCCTCTCTCTTTCTCCTTTTCAACCCTCCTCGCCAGTTTTTTTTTTTTAGAGGAAGAGCGTCAGGTGGTGACAAAATTGCCCAGCCACCCCGAGTCACCTCTTGTCGCCACTGATTTTCTTCATAGTTCACGGGAGCCGCTCGCCGCAGCCTCCCCCCACTCCTTCTCAGTCCATCATATCTCGGACAATCAACAGGTCACAGCCCCCTAACCCCTCCCTGTTGCTCGCCACCAGCCTGCTTCTGACAGGATGAGTTTGACCTCTGACCCCTTGTGCAGACAGCTCAATCAGCTTCTTATGGCAGGAGTCACAGCAGAGAAAGAGAGAGCGCGGCCACATGAGGCTCTGGGGGGGGGGAAAGCTTTCCCTTTCTCATCGTAACCCTTCCTCGCTGCAGTGTTAGTTTTTAATTCACAGAATGACACAGCGAATCACTTTGGGCATTTACACTGCGCTCACGTATTACTCACTCCCTTTAGTTTCTTGAATCATAATCAGTGTTATTTAAGAATCTGAAGCGTCTGCGGCTTTTGTTTTGTTTGCACGTACCTCGAAAGTCACAACCTCACGCCGAGGAAGGAGTTTTGATTGAAAAAAAAAAAACCCAGAGAACTCTCATGCAAATCTGGCCCCTCGTTCACAGCAGAACCCGCGAGTGATGTGCGCTCCCCTAAGTCCTCTGAGCACCACCGCTGATTTAACCTCCAGGGATGAGCAGCCAGTGATCACAACGCTCAGAGGAAGTTAGCGGCCTCCGCTCTCCAGAGGCCAGCACTTCCTCTTGATTTCGCCTGTTCTGTCGAGAAAGAAAAGGAAGGTAAAGATAAAAAAAACACCCCTGCTATGCCATGTGTGTGGGCTTCACACAACTGTAAAACTGCGTCATCAGCACAAAGATATGAAGCTCCGGGTGTGTGTGTGTATGTGTGTGTGTGTGTGTGTGTGTGCGTGCCTGCGCGCGGAGTGCATGTGTGTGTGCGTGTGTGTATTTCAGACAAGGTGCCTGCCCTGGAGCTAGATAATGTGAACAGAAGCAGATGGGGAAACTTAAACGCACACCCACTAGGGTATAGCAGAGCTGGCACAAAGTAAGAAGAGGTCTTAGAACATCTCCCAGCCCTAGTGGATGCCAGCTCTCTCGCTAGCACTGAAAAACTGGATGACAAAGAGAGTGAAAAAAGGGAGAGCGAGAAAGAGAGTGAGTAAGTGAGAAAGAGAAAATCTGTTGTATGTGTGTGTGTGTGTGTGTGTGTGTGTATGTGTGCGGGCGCCCGTGTGTGTTTTGTACAGTGCCTCTACTTTTTGTTCTTTTTTGCATATTTATTCTTTTATGAAACTGTCGGCCCCTCTGTCCTTTTGTTTCGTATCTCATCTGTTGTGCTCCAGCGCCGAGCATGTCTGGGTTTATAAAACACCACCCTGGATAGTCCACATAAAATAAAATAAAAAAACAACCTGAATTTATATGTTACGTGTTCAGCTAAAAAGGTTAACATCCAAAAGGAGCGGATGTAAAAAGCGGTGAACTCGGATGGTGATTGTGTCCAAATGTGATGAGTTACACGATGAATATGACTTCAGTTAAAACCCAGTATACCAAAGAAAGCAAAGGCACAGACTTTAACATGACTTCACACAGAATTATTACCCTCATCATTGTAAATAAATACAAGTAGGTTGGTCAAGTGGGAGAAGTGCCTAATATATGTTTGCAATACCATGACATTCTGGATCAAATGAGCTTACACAGTATAGTGGTAGCTGATATGCACTCATTTTATGGGTTTACCCCTGATAAGTGACAAGATTTTAAATGCACCACACACCTGGGCCTTTGCTGGATTTCTCCATCTGCCTCATCATTTAGGAAAACCTTCCATAAAGACCCTATTGGGGTTAAATGTGTCATTAAAAGAGCAATATGTAAGTATTGTAATATGAAAATGTTCAAAAAAATGAACGAAAATCAACAGAATGTGAAGAAATGTTGTGGCTCATTGCTGAAAGTCCTGATTAAGATTTATTTGTTACTGGTTCTCACTTAAATGTGATCTCTGAAGTCTGATTGTGTTACTCTGGGGAGTATTCAGCTCACTGTCGTTGATATTTATTGCCCTAACCCCTCTGCAGCTAACACAACTCTGGAGCAAATTAGGAACTTAACATAAGTTGACCTCAGACCCCTGACCTAAGCTTGATCAGACCAGCTTTAAGCATTTCTGTCTGGAATTAGCCCAATCAGCTGATGGTCAAACTGACCAGACCAAAGGCTAGATGCTTGGCTAGCTGAGCTAAGTAGCTAAGGGCAGCTACAGTTTGATATGCAGCCTCCTATTTGTTTGGACTAGGAATCATTCATACATACTGCACCTTGAAAATGGAATGAGTGATCTCTACAAACTCAGACATTGCAACACTTTCTGCTGAAGACTCATTGCTTCATTATTTTTGCAATAGTTAGACCCACACTTCTGATAGTCGTACTCTTTACTTTCGAGGGAAAACAGATCAAAGCCCTGGTTCTCTCCTCAAATTGCTCTAGCCCTATGTAATAGAAATAAACTTTGGTCCGTTGCAAGACCTTCTGGCACAAACACCGATTTGCAGAGCTTCAGACAGCAGAGAAACCGCAGTATCACCTTCATAAGAAAATGAAAAAAAAAATAGGGTTTCTATCTCACAGTGAGTTAGCCTCACAGTGGAAATTGAACTGAATAATGGGAATTGGTAAAATCCCTAAGTAATAAGTCCTCCTCACTGCTCCCATCATTAATTGATAACTTTTTTAATTGTGTCAGGGTGACATGTTTGATTACCTGTCCATACGCTGACAAAAAAACATGAAAATCTGTGAGAAATGCCCAATAAACTATTGCCTCTTTTGAGTACACTAAACAAATGGCTCATCTGGGGATAATTAACAAATCCCTCCTACAAGCCCCGGAGGGATCATAGATACATAATGT
The DNA here is from genome assembly GCF_900880675.1 of Sparus aurata. Classification (NCBI taxonomy): domain Eukaryota; kingdom Metazoa; phylum Chordata; class Actinopteri; order Spariformes; family Sparidae; genus Sparus; species Sparus aurata. The sequence continues at coordinate 16,726,881 of NC_044206.1, forward strand.
ATATATTTCACTGATGAACATAAGAAAGTATCCTGGTGAAGATAACTTTTTTCCAACAGGTCCTACACATCATTGCTCCTGTTTTTACTGCACCGCTTGTATGTATTTTTACTGGCTGTCCTCGAAACCACAAACCAACTCACAACAAAAAAAAAACCATGTCCTTCAGCCACAGCAGTCAGGCTTTAGACTGTGTAACAGCACAGTGACTACTACAACTGCGGTCGTGAATGACATTGTTAACCTGCCTGATAAAAAGCAACTCTGTGCTGCACTCTTTGTAGTTCAGTCCAAGGCCTTTGATACTGTTCATGACATGTTATTCAGTGAAAGGCTTTGTGTTTTCTTTTATGTTTCTTTCCACATATGCTCCGAATTATATTTCTCAAATAGAGTTCAAACTGTTGCAGATGAAGGTGCCCCTCAAGGATCAATATTATGCCCACTGCTATTTACAGTGCATATACTGTAATGCTTATTTGTATGCTGATGATACAACTTTGTATGTCAAACTGCAAGATTCTCCAGATCGCAGTTCTCGATGACCTCAGGACCTCCCTGTTTGATTGAAAGCTTGCTCTATACTTCTTAAAGGTCATATTGATGATATTTGGAAGTTGACAAATTACATCTTGGTGCAGAATAAAAGTTTTTCTTTTCCTAAAAACATTATTATGATTGTGAATGAATGATTGAAAAATGTTTGTTGGGTACAACATTTTTTTTGTTTTTGTTTATGTCTTTGTAAGAATTCTGACGGCTTGCTCCAGCTTCTAACAAGGTTTGTGGGCCAACAATATAATGCTGTAGGTATCAGGTGGAATCCATGTTTCGTAGGCATGAAGAGTCTTGATATTTGCCAGTTTGTGGGGGGAAAAAAATGCAATGATGACACAAAATGACAATTTCTACATTATGTTGCTATAAATTATGGTGTTTTCTACCACAGTGCAATTAAATGTTGTGTTGGACGTTCATCTCTAGCCCCGTAGAATACATTGCATTCCTATGCCTTCATTTAAAAGGCCATGCTATCCGTGCTGCAGAGAAATATAATATCCTGGGTTCAGGTCAGAGCTTCTAACCACCTTAATACTGGAATGTCCTGCAAAAAGACACTCAACTTTTAACCTTTAAAGCTTATAATTCCATTATTGTTGTGTGATTTTGCCAAATAGATCTGTATGTCACTAGGATTCCCTGAATAAATATAGCTTAACAAACTAACTAACTAACTAACCAACTCTGCCTGCTCATCAATCATGCAAGAAGCACTTGCCAGCCCTTAGTCACGCGTTACATTTTGCAAACCATCCGAGTCACTTGGGACCAATCCATTGGGCCCATAAATCAGCCCTGGATCTCCACACAAGCCAGCTGAGGCAGGCCGGGGGTGAAAGGGGGGCTGATGAGTCCTCCCACAATGAGATGCACATGTTGCTGCCTGGTGGGTGGGTGCTGCAGAGGTCAGAGGGGGTGTGCAGGTTAATAATGAGGTGAACTTGATCTTCTCCAGTCTCAGAGAAGACCGGTCGCTCTTTTTTTTCCCCCACAGAGGGGAGAAGACCATTATCTCAACTATGCATGTAAGAGGAGGAAAGTGATGAGGGAGAGAGTGGGGATTTTTTCTGAACTGCTGGATCAGAAAATTGTCGTGAGATTATAGATAAATTGATTATTAGTAAGAGCAGTAATATTAGCAAAAGTTTTACCGATAATATTCTGGGGATGAAGCAGGAGGTAGAATAAACAGAAACTCAAAAGAAGAAGAAATAAAACATTAACAAGGTAACCCAGGCTGCCAGTTGTAAGGCTGAGCATCATTTGAAATTCTTCCATCCGAATACCAATTCTGCAGCATTTTCAACACCAAAATGATTGTTATAAACGATACCGTGCAATGATGGGTAAGTATATATTTTTAAGTTTGAACAACCAAATAGCAATGTATAAAAAGTATGGTGGTTAAAATTAGCCCGACATTGACCTGCTACATCACAAATAGTAATGTTATTGTAGTAGTCTTGTGATTTAGTATGTGATACAGCAGCATTGCAATGAAGGGGGGCATTCAGTTGCTTGATAATGACTTTAACTTTTGATACGTTCTTTGCTGTAACTTATCACTGTGAGGTAAATATTGATTTCACAGTTTGATGACAAGAGGAAAAAAATGGGCATGTGGATCAGTTCCCTATAAACCTCACTTTTACTTTGCAGATTTGTCTGTCTGGCACAAAATCTCATGGGAAAATAAAGGCTGACTGGCGACCCAGACATGCTGGCAGCCTGGCACCATCTCTATCAGCTTTGATGACTCCATTAGAGACCAAATTAATGAAAAAACTCCTATTTTTGTCCTGTGTTATTGGTAGCTGAGATCCTGTAGTGTTTAGAGAGAAGCACAACCAATAATACCGCTTAGAAACACCGGTTTCCACTTTAAACTCACTTTTAACCACTATGTAATTCCTGTCTACTAAAGCTAACCCAGTGAGCCCCAATCAGGATTTCAACTTCAAGTTCTGGTTGAAAACGTTTTGTGGCCTGAACGTCTAAGATCTTTTTTCAATCAGCTAAAATGTGTCCCAAAACACAAGCCTTTTTGCAACAAAATAAAAAAAAATAGCATATGGTAATTTTGGAGCGTGATGGAGAGACCACATTCAAATTTCTCAGTTGAAAGCCAGTCTTGCAAATCCCCTGTAAAAAGTGTTCAATCAACATCATCATATAATCGGTGAAAAACATTCACTTTTGAACCAGTTCTCACCAGTTGTCATGTGTCAATGGCTCAAGCTCCCGGCACAAATCAAATTTAAGCAATTTCCAGTCAGATATTTTACAAAGTGCTTAGTTGGTAAAAATCCATCACGATTCCATTGTGGCTGCTGATCTTTCTGTTGTCTGAAGGGATTCTCAGAGGCGTCTTTCTGCCATGATCAGCATGGCTCAGTTATAATCCAGCGGTCAAGGGTGAGTCTAGCGCAGAAGTGCTCAAATAGCTCTAAACCACATATCTGGTTTATGATACGTGACGTGTTGAATGCTCTATTTATAATCAAACACTTTGTAACAAATGTATCTTCAAGCAGACGTTTTGGATGGGCTAAATCGTCAGAATAACTGCCTCATGAGATAAGACTGAAAATGTGCTGAGAATCCAACAGGTAATTTCTCATCTCTATCTGAGAGGCCCAGGGCCAAACATACAACGCTGTCGATCCAGTTTATGAAGTGAGTACTTAACACATTACATTATAAGCTATATGTGGAGAGTGTTTTCTGCCCCTTAACTGGCAGGTAATTCCTCTAAAATGTTTATGATTGAAGCTTAGTAGTTGCTGAGACTAACAGGATTCTGAATGGGCGTTTTTTCCGTGAGCAGTCGAATGTTGCATGTTTAAGAGTGTGTGGAAACGTGGTAGCTGTTGATGATAGATAAAAAAAAAGTAAGGATTAAATGTAATAAGGAGCTCTTTGGTCAATTTAGCAGGGTCAGTTAAGATGATTTTATAGATGATACAGGGTCTGAGATACATTCAACAGCCAAAGGCCCATTGAGTTCAAAACAGCCTGACAGCTGAATGCTCTGAAGATACCGATAGCAGGGCAAAAGGAGAGAGAAGGTAGAAAAGATAAAAAACCTTCTGGAAAAAAAAAATTCTGTCTTGTTTTGCGAGCTTTAAATTGTGTGACGAATGCAGGTGGGGAATTAAACTGGATTTTTATACTTTTTGAGAATTTATACACAGAGAAAAAACTTGGAAAAGCTGCAGAAAGATAAAATCCAATGAGCATTTTTTAAATTCAAATTAAACAGATTGTGAATCTTACTCATGGATAAAAGATCAGCGAAGCGGTTTGCTGCACTTGGTTGATGCCACTTAATGCCCTCCAGGTAAGGGCTGGAGATTGCTGATGCCTCTCTGTCACACACACACACACTCACACACACATATCCCACCCCCTTGTAAGAACGCTCAAGTTTGATTGATGAGGAAATAGATGGCAAATTGCAGTGTCCATCCTGATGGATGACATCATTTGGCCCAATGTGCTGATCACGTATGCCAAAACCGGAGCCTGACTCGCCCACACCCCCTCCCTCCGCTCCCCCTTTTTTTGCTTACAATTGATCAGTGGGAGTCTTGTACACCAGCCTCCTTTGAATTTAATGCATGAGGAGGGGAGAGCAGTTGACGCGGCTCTTTACAGCTCGTCCCGGTCCCTCGGCCCCCCTCCACTCCCCCATCCATCTTTATCTAGAGGGGTCCGAGCCGTGACAGATCCAGTAGCTCTCTGTTTGTTTACCCTCATACGCCGACGATCACTCTGCGTTAAGCGGCCCTTCTGCTTTTAGATGGATTATTGTTTGCACAGGTTCAATTACGGGGGGGGGTGTCTAAATGGAGACTTATTGAAGGGGAGACTAAGAAAGATGGGCAGGGATTGTCAGTGCTTGATATTTTCTGTCGTTTTCCCGTTTGTTCTCATCATCAAACTGGAGCAGACACTGTCGAGCCTTTCATTTCCAGCCACCTTGTTTGCCAGGGAATTTTGTAAAAAGCCTGTTTAAACAATGAGTGTCAACATTTGAGGCGAATATTCAAATTGATTTATAAAAGCCCCCTTTTTCCACAAGATGATGAGATAAACTTGAGAAAACAAGAGAGAAAACCTCTGACTTGGGTGAGAGGGGGGTTGTCACATCCGCTGGCACAGGAGAGCTATGCATATTCCTCAATCAAAATTCCTACACGTGTAAACAGTTTTGCCAGGCCGTGTTCTCCCAAAGGCTTATTCTGTGGAAGCCATCCAAGCGCCACCTCATATTCAAATGGGCTGACAGGTGAAGAAGAGTCAGACGAGGAGGAGGAGGAGGAGGCGGGGGTGGTGTGGTGGTGGTGGTGGTGGGGGGGACGTCTTGATTGATGGGCCAATGGCACGCGGTGGCGGCTGAGTTTATGAGCCAGAGCAAATCTGAATATTGAGAATGCGGCCATCGTGTCACACAACACAATATTAAGAATTATTTGACAATGCATTATGTTGGAGATCTGTCACGCAAAAAAGATGAGCGTGCCCTCCCCTGCGGCTGAAATTACAACCTCACTGCGCTGAAGTGAGGAGTGCCCCCCCCCCCCCGGCCGCCGCCGCCGCTTTGTGAATTCTCTGTGGACGGCTGTGACACGGGGGCCCATCGACAGGGGCCCTCCTCACTTACTCAGAGTTAGTTGACTGCCAAAATAAATGATAAAAAACATCAGTATGCATGGATTCCACTGTCGTTTTGAGTGTCAGATTTGTACTGTTGACCATAACCTCAAGTTTGCACGGGTTTCTTTCCTCTACAAGCGTTTTAAAAGGATAGTTCACCCCAAAATCGAATTTCCCCTCTTAGCTGTAGCGCTATGTATCTATTTAGATTTTTTTTTTTTTTTTTGGTGTGGGTTGGTGAGTTTCAGAGAGATTGCCCGTTGAGATGTTCTGCCTTCTCTCAAAGATTATTGATCTAGATGGCATTCGGCTTGTGGTGCTCAAAGCGCCAAGAAAAATAAATTTAAAAAAACTCAACAGCGATGTCTCTCTCCAGAATTCATAACCCAGATCCCCAAGATAATCCACACTTCCTGTTCCCTTCGTAAGGATTTTCATGTTGAAACTTTTTTCCTCCTACATTCACCGACCATATCACCGCGCAGAAAGAAGTGTCCATCTACTCTACGGACAAGAGGCCTCTATTTGTGAGAGCAGGGTGTAAACATAATGGCATCCTGCTTGGCAGGGATGTGACGTTAGATAGATAGTTAGCTTAGCTAGCTAGCCTAGCCATAACAAGACCTCACAGCACGGTCTGTGGATTATCCCGAGTAAACGGGTCATGATTTCTGTTTTGTTTGTTTAATAGCTATATATGTAGACATAAAAATCAATAAAGAAAACTCGAAAGGCACATCAGGTAGTATAAAAAACATTTTGAAGATTTTGTTTTGAAGGGTCAAACATGACCATGACATGACGGTTGGCGTTTCTCAAACACGCTCTGCTTTAGCTCCTGTCTCTGTAAGGCCCCCCTCCTCCGGAATACCCACTCTCCTCTGATTGGTCAGTTCACACGTGTCCGACCCAGCACTGCTTAAAACAACAGAGCGCCTGTGTTAAATCAATTCTTACTTGCCAAACTAGCCACTAAACCTAAATTATGCAAATCTGTGACATTGTGACATAGTGTGACTTAGGCGGGACTACTGACAAGGTGTTTCAGGAGCTATTTTTTCTGCGGTAGAGGGGAGCTTCTTTCCTCTTTCTCTGTGGACTTTGACCTTTTCAACTTTCAAGAACTTTTTAAAACAACAACAAAAATGAAAAAGCATAATAGGTGCCCTTAAGAACGGAGTGCCTTGGACTGTTTATGTATTTTTTGGCTCTTTGAGCACCACAAGCGTGTCATTAAGTGCCTTTAAATTACAGTATATTTTAGAGAAGGCAGACTTATGTACCGCCAATATCTCCAGAAACTTGGAAACTCATACCAAAACAATATACAGTATATGGATAAATAACACGACAGGCAAGAGGAAAAATACATATTTTTGATTTTGGGATGAACTGTCCCTTTGAACTTGAGCTAGGACTGGGCTTGCAGGCCTACATTTAGAGCCAAACGTGAAATGTTAAAAAGTGAAATCCTGCAGTGCTACAAAATTGTACCCCACGTGAAAGCAGTTAACTGCTGTTTAAGTCTTGGTGCTCTGTCAGTTCCAGTTGAAGTTTTACAGTTCACAGCTTTTCTCCTTTTACGGTTCCATGGAAATTACTTGGCCAATAAACATGCCACCTCAGGTCCATCCCCAGGCTATTTTACGCCGCGGACGACATGGTGCTAACAAATGGTTTCCACCTGGGCCTACTGGATCGGGATCGTCGGACTTGGCTCGCCGCTGCAGATAATAATAGCTTCCCGAGCAGCACGTGACCATAAAGCGAGCTTCATCTGGTTACAAGAGGCCCCGGCTAGACTGCTGTAATGTGACAAGTGATCTTTTGACTCCTGTGTTAGCAGAGAGTGTGGACGTGTGTGTGGGTGTCTCAGTACAACGTGTCAACCTGTTTTGTATGTGGACATTTTAATGAGAGAAATGAACCCCGAGGCTGTTTCTGTGTTCTTTGTCCACTCGACACACGCATGAAAAAAGGACTCTCTCGAGCCCCGCCGCACTTTGGCTCGTTCTCTTTTTCAAGCTCTTTGCGGTGCGTGAACTGAACATGGCAATCAAGCGTGCGCTGTAATGACTTCAAGGTGTTTAATCGGATATTCATTTAGATGTGAGCCGTGTTCCTCCAAAACGGTGGAGGAAACAAATCATTGGCCCTTTAATAATAATCAATGCCTGATCCCCAACCCACCACCACCACCCCTCTTCTCTCCCCCGCGCATCATCTGGTGTGCTGTTTGTGTGTGTACGTGTATATGGTATGGTGTGTGGTGTTTTCTAGGTGTACTCTGTGAGCCATGTTTTTTCCTCTGGGGGTCTCTTTGGCTGACCCCCCGACCCCTCTTTCTCTGAGGACAGCCAGCTAAGAACCAAGCAACATATCAAAGAGTGGGGGGGCACAGCCAGGCCACTGGGTTTCTGGCAAAATCATCTCAATAAATAAATATCACAAGACACCGCTGGAGGGGAAAGCTTTGATGTGGGGGGGTTGAGCCCCATTCTCTCTTTTCTCTCTCACTCTTTCTCAACTTTAATACAGGCGCTCTCTCCTCTAGTGTCTCTGCTCGCCGCCGAACCCTCACCACTTGCTCTGACAAAATGGCTCATGTGTGCTCCTCTATACGCATCCTCGGCAGCGCCAAACGTTCAGGGGCTTGCAGTTTTCCTCTCAGAGGAGGTGAGAGTTGGAGAAGCGCAGTTTTGTTATCGATAGATCCGGGGTGCCGGATTGGTCTACGAGCAGAGAAAAAGCCTTTTATTTACTTCCACAATGTCGGCAGGAAAAACAAGCGCCTGCACTTATTTACACAATATTTTCCGATGTCAGTTCTAGTTTTTTTTAATTGTTTTCCACGAGGTAGGATAAGAAAGGATTATTGTGTAGAGGCACCCTCCGTCAATCATTCTTTTGATTTGTTATAGTGGTAGCTCTGCAACGCCGCATGTTGGGGCAAACTGTGAGTAAATGAGACGTAATGGAAAATATATCCACAAAGCTTCCTCGAAAAAAAGACTCCTTTTTTTCTCTGTCTCATTTCCCAACTTTCAGTCTTTCTCTAATTGTATCAGGTTTCATACGGACATGATCTGCTCACATATTTAACAAGACAGTCAGGAGTTTTGTCACTGGGGGAATGTTTGCAGCCCGGGAAAAAGATAACAGTTGGAGAAAATGTCCTGATGTAAGTGTCCCAAATTTGTTCAAGGGAATTGCAACACTTTTTGCTGGCTGTTGCCTCAGTCTGTCACTAGACAGAGATGCTCTTATTTATAGGGGTAACCCTCAGGGATGAATCACGCTGTCTACTTTATGGAGGAATAAATACACACTGGACAGTACAAGCGATTATGTTCTCCTTTGCAGAAATTGCCTCATGCCTGTGTCTGCAAACAGTGAACTTGAGCACCGAGCGTTGGAAATAGCTGACTACTACTGAAAAAAACAAATCTGGGCGCACTCTCAGGCAAAAAAAGATGTGTAATGTCAAACGCTGTCTGCGGTGAGTGGCCAAAGCTGACAGCAGCATTGTCAGGTACTTTTGTGTGTGATCTGATGTGAACACACAGCGGTGTAACGAGTGGTCTTGAGGGTTTCTCAGGTTAGAGCACTATTTTTTTCCCTCTCCCCTCCTTTTATCCTCAGGTTGTGTTTACGTACGGAAAAGCGAGGATATTACATGATGTAGATCACAGTGAGCACTCAAGAAATCTTTTTGTCAGATTATGTTTCATCCAGTTTGAATTTCTGACTTTAAAGGCGCACTACGTAGTTTAGGGGAAGACATTTTAAACAGAAGAGAAAAATCTTCAGTGACTAAATAAACTGTTCAATGACTGAATAAACTGACGAAACAAATTTAAAGCTTAAAGGACAACACAGTTTCCTACCGTTACTTTGTTTACATTTGGCGGACCGTGCCACCTTTCTTGCTTCAAGCAAACAAGATATTTATCAGATATTCCTGATCATGCTGTGTTTGTATTATTACCTATATTATACTGTAAATAATTAAATTCTGAGTTTTGAATTTCTTCTCCAAAAACTACATAGTGCCCCTTTAAATAAGTCCAAAAGTGCATGCCGAATGATTCTATCTTGAACCTTCAACACGTACGGTCAGGAGGGCAAATTATTCAATGTAATATAATTTGTAAAGTCTGAGTATGAGAACATAAAAAAAATATTTTTTTATAATTCTGTTGACCAAATGCATGCTTGCTGTTTTGTTTCAACACACACAGAATTAGGTAGTGTTTGCAGGTGGGAGAGATTTGTCTGATCTGAGATGTGATGCGAGCATGTGATTATCTAATGCGCGGGTTTTGCCACATTTGCCAGCAACAATATTGGAAAAGCAATCTTTAGAGCCGCAGCATTTAGTGGATTGATAGATGAGTGGTCAACTGTTGAATTAATAGCCAACAATTATGATAATCGATTAATCAGTTTGAGTCATTTTTTCGTCATTCCAGCCTCTTGATTTAGAACATTTTCTCTTTTCTTTACTCCTCAGTGACCCCGAACTGAATATGTTTGGGTTGTGGACAAAACAAATAATTTGAGGAAGACATCTTGAGCTGTGGATTGATATTTTCAATGATTTTTCTGACATTTTAAGAAAATAATCAATGGATTAAAGAAATAATGAAAATAGCTGCCAGAAGCAGCCTCTAGTTTTCTTGTCAATTATTATTATTTTTTTAAAGATTTTTTCCAGCATAGACACCTTTATTAAGCAGTAGACAGATAGGAAATATGGGAGAGAGAGGGGGATGTGACAGGCAGCAAAGGACCTCTGGCCGGAATCGAACCGGGGTCGGCTGCGTATGTGGCATGCGCTCTAACCACTCGACCACCTGCACGCCCATCATTTTGATTTTAAACACAGCAAGTACTGTAACCCTTGTTTTAAAACAATAATAATTTCAAAATGTTTTCAATCAAACCAAATTTCATCTATAATCCATTTTAAAATCATCAGGTCGGCTCCATTCTGTGACAACTCTCCAGCCACCGTCGTCATCACCGTCTCCCATCACTGAAAGATTCTCGTCTGATGGAGCAGCATGAATAAAAAAAAAACCACAACATTACACGACGACAGGATAAAGGCGTGTGGACGAGGTGAGGGTGGATTGCCCGGAGGGTGAAATGTAGGCACATTAAGCTCAGAAATTGGTCAATAATGCTTTCCCTCTCACTATTGAGAGGCAACTGAGTGGAATGTGGATGTGAGGGTGTGTGTGTGTGCGTGCTCTAATACACTCAGCAGTATGGGGGTTAAACTGTGTGTCTCCGGGGAGCTTGTTATTGACTGTTGACCAGCCCAAATTAATTTTCAACAAGCCTCTTCAGGGGAACAATGGAGATGGATTATGGTTGTAAAGGGCCTCGTGTGCGTTACTCCAAGGTCCACTAAGTGGATGACTGGCCTCTTAATATGCCTCCACCTCAGCTGAGACTCAGCACACTGCCTTTGTGATCACTTGTTGTCGATTAGAATTATTTTTTCTGATGTGGTTGCGAGCCACGCACATCCACTTTAGATTTTCAGGTATGTTGACAGGAAGCAGCTTTTGTTATCTTCCCCTTTCCGCCCAAATTCTTTTTCCCGATGACGCTGAGTGCAGTCGTTATTTTCCAAAGTCTCGTCCTCGTATGGATTTAAATGCGCCTGTGTAGTTGATGTGCCTCAGCCGAGGAAGTCAAGCAGCTGAGTTAAACAAGAGGCCTCATTGTTAATTTGAGCATCCTGGCTTATTAGTTTGGTTTTGATCTATCGGAGGCGGCTGGGTGTCATCCCATCGCTTGTTTTTCCCTCTCCCACTTTGAATGGTACAAGTGACAAAAGGCCTCCCACACACAGTAGCTGGCGCAGTGTGATCACTGCACGCTGAGACACAGGGAGGTGTCAGCACTAATCTCCTTTAAAATGGCTCTCTTGTCTTACATCCGATGCTCACAGCGTACCCTCAACACTGTAATTGTGTCTACTCGATGAGACTTGCCGTCCCACTTTCGCACCACTTTTGTTTCATACAGTGAAGCGCGCGCCACTGAAGTTGCGATACATTGCACTTGACTGAGGAGTTGAGAAATCAGTGAGATGTTTTCACCTGCTATTCTCAGCCACATCAGCGTGTCGTGTGCTTTCTAATCTCCCATCACTAAAAGAGGTAATAAGAAGTAATATGCAGTACAAAAAAACACAATCTGCTCCCATTGTCAGCCTTGGGATGAAAACCAACTTGTAAGTATATACTCAGGCAAAGCGACTGAGACTGTTGAATTTCACAAGGGCTTTGGAATACTAATTGACGACCGCCTTCTTCTTCCGGGGCCTATATTCAGCGGCTCATAGGAAAATTGGAGAAGGATTTGAGGTTTTATTTTAGGGACTGCTCAATTTTTTATTTTTTTTGGCAACTGAAAAGAGGGCGACTGCCGCCGCTTTCAGTTGATTTCAGTGATGTTTTACATCCAGGTCTGCAGCTGGTGCATCTGTACATCACTCACTGCATCACTGTTAAGTTGTCACACACTGTTTTTAGATCGCTTTCTCTCCTTCGATTTAAGGCCAAGTGGTCTCTGTTAAGCCGCTCTGGGCCTTGGAGGACAGACTACAGCGTGTTTTGATTTTGTGCTTATAATCAGATATTAAAGGTGCGCCGTGTCGGTTATTGGGATGAAAGAGAAAGATCTTCATTGACAAACTAAATAAACAAGCTACTGTTTTACTTTGTTTTTTATTTGGCGGACCCTGCCACCTTTCTATCTTCAAACAGAGTTCTGGGGACCTTATTTTCATCTGAGAGCAGCGTGTTTATTCAGTTACAGGAAAAAATATGTATTTCTGAGTTTGTATAATTACCTCATTAATACTGTAAATGTAATCTAATACAACTTCACAGTACCCCTTTAATTAGATTTTGCTTATTAACTGCACATCAGAGGCGGCAAAAGTACAAACATTCTTTACTCGAGTAGACATTTCTATCAGCTATTTCTGTGCAAAACTAACTGAGATCTCATGTTATGTTGACATAATTCAAAACTATTAACCTTTAAAGTAGAAGCAGTGGGATTTTGTCTGGGCTGTCCCTAAATGCACCAGAATTCTGGTACGTTTCGGAACAGCTCCGCCAAATCCTCCTGACTCTTGTGGCATTGGGAAGGTGGCTTTCAACGACGCAAAGTATCAATAATTCCTCTCAAATGCACGAAAACCTGTGTGTTCTAAAAATGTAAGGGGTAGAGTTATTTTTAAAGATAGCTGATTGTTGAGTCTCCTTCTCAGGACGTAAAATACCAACATTTTGGGTTATTAGAGTGTTGAGCAAAAGAATGAGAAAATATGAAAATAGAGGCAAAGGGCTGCAGGGTCTCTGCATATACGAGACACCAATACGGATTTTCTTACTATTTTAGTCCCCCTCTCTTTCTGTTTCTGTCTTGTTACATCCTTTACTTTGTCTTGTCTTGCTACGTCTGATAGTCTGGAATCAGTCTTGTCGGTATATAAAGTAATCAATAATTCCTCTCTCGTGGATTAAAATAAAAGTCCAGTAATGTGGTATACTGTGGTTCAACTTCATTACTTTCTACCTCTGCTGCACACGTAAACTATGATGCTGTTTTGATGTTCAGCCTCTCATTCAGTGCATTATCCCTTTAATGTTTACTGTCCACTTGCTCTCCGTGTCAGCCTTTTACAAATGATGGCAGCCGTGTAGAGAGCGCGGAGCAGATCTTCCACATTGACGTTGGCCTCCGTGTTATTACACCGTCGAGGTCAGGGTCAGCCCAATAGCATCGCCTCTCATGCAGTAAGGAAGGAGGACGTGAGCCACTCCATCAATTCAACATGAACAGAGGACGGAGCTGGAGCGGTATGGCATTTGGAAAAGATGTTACCGAGGAATTCCTTCTGCTCCTAATCCCCGAGCAGCAAGCACGGCTGCCGTGTCTCTGCAGTATTCCGCGTATGAGCGAAGGCCCACAGCTGAGGTAGTTTTTTCCCAAGGTCACAGCCTGTGATGATGAGTAGCAGAGCTGACTTGACGCATCTGGACTTCATTATGGGAGGCTGGAACATGCTCTGCTATCATTCCCGCTATCTGCTTGCGGGAGATGGAAGACAGCCGCAGAATCCAACTTAGCGGGGGTTTGTCTTCCATCTTTTGCTCGTGTTCAGGGGGCTCGCCTTCCCTCTCCCTCTCATTTCCCCTTTTGTTATTTCGAATAACTTCATCTTCATCTCCGCGTTGGCCTCTGAAGTGCTGTGTGTTTATGCAAAACCCATGTTTGGCGCACTTGTCGAGACCTGAAGTGAAGATTGAAGTGCTCGTCAGTGCTTTTTCGCTTCAAGTCTGCCTCACTTGGATGATTCCCCCCCCCCCCCCCCCCCCCCCCCCACCTCTCCACCCCCATCCCCAAACCCCTCCACCTCTTCCTCCCCCCCTGCTTTCACTTTGCTGAGAAAGTTTCTTCTTCCTCTCCCATGCCTCGTTGTTGCCCCGGAAAAGTCAGAGCTAAGTCAGAGCTCTTCCCTGTCTCGCCCCCAGGACAAGAGAGCACCTAGCCACATGCCTCGTAGGCTCGCCAGGAGCTCAGCGCCTCTGAACTGACTGATTGCCAGTAAAAAAAAAAAAAAAAAAAACACCCACACTGTTGCCACTCTGCCATTTGCTGTCGTGTGCGCAAACATGGAGCACATCAAAGGAGCATATTCACTTACCCCCTCTCCACAACCTCATCAAGCCTTACACCCCGTTCCCAGAATCCCCCCGCAACCTCCTCCTCCTCCTACCCTCCTGCTTCCCTCTTTTGCCCGTTGTACATTTTTTATTTTTTATTTTTTTGCAGATTAAATCAAACAGACCTAATTTTCATCGGCGCGTCAGAAGCGGTGCACCGGACTGTGTGGCTAAGAGGAAAAATCAATGCAGCCCCTAAGTGGGAGATCAAACTCAATATGTTAGGTTTCGGATTGAGCCGTAGTGTCTTCATTAATATCTATCGTTCGTATATCAAGAAAACAACAAGGATCCATTATTGATATCTGGCAGCTAAAGTTGCATCACCTTGAGAGTTCCAAAGGTGAAAAACAACATCGCACAACTGGGTGTTTTTTTCAATTCTTTATTTATTTCAGTTTCCCTCTAGTGAGATGTCACTTCAAAAACAGCCCGACCAAGGAGTGTTATTGTGCTGAAAGAATGTCAGCCAGTTACAATAGGCTGCTTAATGAGGTAGTGTGGCAAACTTTCAGGCAGGCCATAATATGAATTATTTGTCGTTGGGCTCTGTGTATGTGTGTATGTGTGTGTCTTTGGAAAGGGCCCAGTGTAAAGCGGGATGAAGGCAGGCCTTGATGGAGAGATGTGGCACTAGCCTGGGGGCTCGCTCCACTGTGAGGGTAGTTAGCTCGCTGCACACCGCCATCATTAGGGACTAGGGCACTTGTGCTGGGAAGGTGACACACGAGCCCACATTCAGACAGCGGCGCGCGCACACACACACACACACACACCTGGATATATGCTGCACCTCTTCTCTTCTCTGCTGCTCTCTTCGCTCTCTGTTTTGGCCTCACACTTTGCTCCCAAGTCATCCTCCACATGAAGCACCGTTCAGTCGAAATGCAAATCGGGCTTTTGACTGTAAATACCGGGCCGTGAGTTAACTTTGAAAGTGTGACGGATGGGATGTTTATGGACCCGTTGCATGGATTGAACAGTATATCACTGTCGAGCATTGACAGGGTTGTTAATCAATACCACTGACCTAGTGGTGACTTACAGAGGTTTCAGGCACGGCTGATTATAGCTGTGCTGAGACGTTGATTATGGGCAGTGAAGACAAGCAGCAAACACAACACTGACGTATTACGACTTCATAAAGTTACTCTCGCAGTGTGTACATTTTTGTCTCCCCCTTCTGGCAGTGCGAGTAATAAGACATGCATGGTTGATGTGCTCATGGGCCCAGACGCGTCAAACTGACATCAAAGAAGTTGAAAGCTGGCCATTGCATCGTGTCACGTCGTTTGTGTCTCGGGCAAAAAAAGCTGCACTTGAACACACCGCGAAGACGACGGCCGACGGTGTTCACGTGAGAGCAAAATGTATATACTATACGACGACAGGCTCAAAGGGCTTTCTTTTTCTTTTGCCATCTCTCTCCTTCCGGCATGGATTCGCTTTGCTGAAAAGCCAATCAGAGTCATGTCTCTCACCGATGATCTCCACCACAGATTCAAAAGCCGAGCTAAAAAAAGTTTTGCTCACCGACATGTTCCTCGATTTTCGAACTCCTGGGAAGTTAAAGTGACAGGCGTGCAAATGAAACCCACTGTTACTTGACCAGCAGTGCAGATTTTTTTGGGGGGGTTGAACATTTCTGGAGGCATGTAGGATAATGTAAGTACACAACTCGATACAATATGTAACAAGGGGTCTAGTCATTGTCAACATTTTAATACAGAAATTGCACGTATTATATCTTCAAGACCCACACAGCAGGTTTACAAATGCACTTGTGAGCAACCATCTGCTTACTTACACATCCAGTAGACACTGAGCAGCATTGACATTTATTCGGAGTGATTTTTTTCTGGCCGCCTGATGAATGTGAGTCCAATATTCAATCTTATTTTTTTCCACCAACTTCCTCAGACTGAAGTTTGGCTCTGACTGCTAAATGCTCCACTATGTTCCCCAGCAAGTCACTGACTTTTGCGTGTTTGGATTTGCTAATGGCAAAAAAATAAAAGGCAACAAAGTAAACAAAATGGGAGCCCGGACAACCAAAACAATCAGCTA
The DNA here is from genome assembly GCF_900880675.1 of Sparus aurata. NCBI lineage: Eukaryota > Metazoa > Chordata > Actinopteri > Spariformes > Sparidae > Sparus > Sparus aurata. The sequence continues at coordinate 16,742,924 of NC_044206.1, forward strand.
AAGGACACTAAAAAGCTCTGCTCTGTTAAGTGATAATTAGCTCTGGTTTTGCCACTACGAGTGACCCCTTACATATGCAGATAGTCATTTTGTCCTTGGTTAAAATGATAAAAATATAGATTTGAGCAACTTTGAGATCATGCAGTAGATCACTGAACTCATTCACTTTTGAAAACTACCATTTGAAAACTGTATTATTGATTATTCTCTTTATCTGTATTATTCTATTAAATTACCCTTTAAAAAACGTTTTCTTAAGTTCCCCGAAGCCAAGTTGATGTATGTCTCATTTCATCTGGCAGTTGAAAGTTAGAGCAGATGTCTTGAGCAGATGTCGCTTAAATAACGTTTGCAGGGATGCTCTGAAAGCAACTTATTGTCCTGTTGGCTCACATAGCACAACAGGAGGAATCGATAGATATTAAAATCTGTTTCTTCTCTCGGTTCTGTGTTGCTGCCCAACTGTTGCCACTGTGTGACCTTTGGCTTCATACGTCGGGTTTTGTAGCAATCAATTTTCAAGAAGGTCCGCAGATTTGTGAGAGAGACTCGAGAAAAGGAAAAAGGAAAAAGGCTCTCCATGTTCTGGTCTGAATGCTGAAATTTGTCGCGGATGGAACAGCCCTGCATTCCCTGTTGCTTATTCCTCTCCCCTCTGTACTTGATCGCCGCTTTCATTGTCCCTCTTTTTAGAATCCATTGTAGTGCGATACACACAATATGGCCTTAATGGGTCCAAAATCTTTCTGATTAAAGATGGCCTTGTTACTGGCACACTGCAGGATAGTCCTTTAGGAAAAGCATTGTGCACCAAATTGTACCAAAATTTCCCTTGTGTGGTAGCCCCTATTTATTTCTCAGATAAAAGACACTCTCTCATATTTGTAGGAAAAGGAAAAATCTCTCAAAATACCCACCTTTCATGTGCATCATTTTGTTCTTCAAGGTTGGAGGACAATTGTTACTGAATAAAGAGTGGGGTGATTCTTTGAAAAATCAGTTTTGGAGAAGAGCATATTTAATCTGCTAAGTGGTGTGTATCAGAACGGATGAAAATAGGTCTAGACAAGGGGTTTCGATCATCAAAAGCTAATGACATATGAGGACCAAAAGCACTTATAGAAGCAGAATTCTTTTACTTTCCAGGCTCCTGCCATCCAGGAGTTTCTCTCTCTCTCTCTCTTTTTTTTTTTTTACCTGTCTACTGTATGAGATTCATGCATTTTGCTTAAACTGCAAGTCATTTGTGTTTCCAAATAACAGACGGCGTGCAGCAACAGATGACCCTCAAAGACAAAAATGATGTGGAATAAGCATGCGGACATTTCAAATCGAAAACTTTAGGAACACTTTCCATGCAGCCCACATCTATGATGCATGATAACGCATCATGAACATGCTGCTAATTTGCCTTCCGTGCTGGATCAACACAGTTACAAGCACTCACAGATATTCATGATTCTTTATATAACATAATCTCAGCTCTTTATCACACAAATGTCTAGAATGCATTGCAGACATTATAATGTATGTTAGTGCGTGTTAACTAATTTTATGACTTTACTTGAAGCACTCAATGGCCAATTACAGTAGCTCATAATCACATTATAATGCATCATAATAGTGATTCTAATGTGTTGCAACTATGAGAATTTCAATACACTATGAATCAGTTATGAATTATTGACACTTGATCTTATACATCATCATAAAATGCGTTATACTCCATCATGATTATTATAAAGCATTCTGAACATTTATTTTTGCTTACATGCAGGCCCATTATAACACATTAGTATACTTTTAATGTGTAATACACACACACATCATCATAAGATATGATTATTAGTAAGCTAACACAGCGCTATGGGTGCATAAAAGGTGCAATATGTAAGATTTGGCCACCAGGGGCAGCATATCACTAAGAAACTGTTAATAGTTGCTTCCTGTAGCTGCCACTAGCTACTTAGGTAGCCATGAAGTTAGCAGTCCAGACTAGGAGCTCGGGGACCAGGCGTTGGTGTTTACACTGCTAGCACAGGTGCTTTGGACCGTTTAGCATGCTAACTTCGGCAGATCCTCACATTCTGTGGACAAATTTAGTCAATTTTCTATTTTTTTCAACTTTAATTCTCACACATTGCACCATTAAAACCCAGTATGTTCACAATATGTTGTGATGTATTACGGACACGGGCTTCATAGAAAGTGTTACCAACATTTTGACTTCATTTACAAAATTAATGAGTTTTGTAGCCAAATTTTCTCTACTGATGAGACCCCAAAACTGAATGCATTAGCCATGAATCCATTGACCTTTCACTGAAATACTGCAGCACCACAGTTAATGTAGAGACCCTGCTCTATGTGTCAGTCAGATGTTGTACTCATTTTTGACAAAGTGCTTTCCAAAAGCTTTCCAGAAGCCCATTTACCTGCAGCCTAGTTCTCACTCGAACACACTGCTGTTTAAGAGCACAACACAAAATCATTTGAAACCCTCAGACTTCACTTTATTGTGGGGTTTTTTTTCACCATCACCTCCTTTGTTGATCTGTTCTCTCTCACTCTCTTCACCTACACTGTGGAGTGCAAACTTGTAATAAGTATTGATGTGACCTCAGAATCCTTTACCTCTGTGTTTTTTTTCCTTACAGTCCTGCGGAAAATCAATTGACTCCAGTTCATCCTTAGACACATGACTTAAATCTTGAGATCATGAGATACGGTCAAGAACAGCGCAGAGAGGGCACTGGCTCCGTATTCCAATTCCCAAACAATTACTCAAGTGCTTTTTGAACCTATGAATTTTATTGGCCGCGCAGTGGTCTTCTTTTACGGAGCAGCATATCAAAGTGCATGAGGAATGAATGAAGGTTTTGCTCCTCCCTGATGAAGGTCACAGCGGGGCTTCAATTCATCGGAGATGGTTCGAATACATTCTTTTGAACTATCTGTGCAATTCAGGCTTCTTTAATTGTTTTGCTTCAATAGTGTTATGAGAACTCCTTTCACAAAAAAAAAAAAAAAATGGCTCCAAACTAAAGAGCACCTTCGAAAAACACATCTACGCCAAGAAACTGAAACAGTGACCCTCTCTCTCTTTTTTTTTTCACTCCGTATTAAACCTAATTGGGGTGAAAAGAGGAATGTCATTATGGAGGACAACATCAATCTGGTAATGGGAAGCTGTGTTAAAAACTGTCTGGCATTTTCGTCCTCGGCGAAGGAGACTGTAGATGTTTATGCTCGGCCGCGGCCATTTCTTCAACCTTTCAATTCTCCTCGGCGACTGTGATCAGGGTCAGTGGTATGCATCTCTCTTTTTAATAACATCGGAAACAATATCTTTTTGTGTTCTGTTTGTTGCAACCTGGGGGACATATTTAATGTTGTGCGATGTTTTCTGATTTGTATGCTTGCCTGCAGCGATGGCCTTCAACATTGTTCCTCCATGCCACGCTGACATCAAAAAATGTCATTTCTTTACTCAGGTATACAATGCCTTTCCTCCCATTTGAAATGTAATAGAACTGTGACGAACCCTCCTATGTTATACATTGCCAGCGGGTTTATAGTTCAAGGATATAGCCCACACAAATGCATTAAGTGTGCATATTGTATACATTCAAAGGGAACAAAGCAGAGTCCCGCATTTACTTGATCATAACTGAACCCATCCCCCTGGTTCTTCTCTTCTCGGTATTCACTAGAGGACGACATTACATTACGGCCCCGTTCATGTACAACACGCACGCTTGTACTTCAGCTACACTCTGATACTTTTTTTTGTTGTTGTTTGCTTGGACACTTTGTAGATTTAAGCAAACTTCAAATAAATAAGAAATCAATTCTGCTCTCCGCAGTGTACCGAGTAAATCCATAAAAATGCTGCACTCGCTTCTGTGTGCGTACACACAGAGGCTGTTTTTCCTTGCAAAAAGCTGTTGTTGATCCGTTGAGAACGTCACACAAGCGGAGACCAACCCAAACAGCACAGCCGGCTTTGAGTGCAATTTAACGCCTGTGTGCTGTTTCCAATACAGAAAATTTGTAGACAAAATTTCCTGACATATCCACCGATAGAACTCCAGTGGAGGGACTGACATGGTGCAGCGGCAAATAATTCACAGATAAAGACTCATCCAACAACCTCTTTACTGAAGGCGGTTTTGAAGTGCTGAATGCGCTCCTCAAGTATCTGAAATGTTCAGTCACAGGAAAATGGACAATGTGAACGCCCCTTTGTCAGCAGGAAGCAGCCTTGTTTAAATCCTCCCGGGCAAGTCACTGAATCCGTTCCCGAGGTGCTGCTCTGAGCCGATCCTGAACTCTGGCCTCCATGTAGATGGAAGCAAGGGAGTGGAGAACTTCCCTACAGGGATTAGTCGAGTATAGCTTAATTATTCATTTAGTGCTCGCGGTCCATTTGCATGAGACACAGATATGTGGTCAGACAATGTAGGCAAAGGTGATTCGTCTTATGTAAGGGTGAGAGCTTTGTGGTACAGTCGCTGAGGCATTTCCCTCCAGTTTCGAGCACAGTCCTGTAGTCTTCTCCACACATTTATATAGTCCTCTTTGTCCTCTTATTGATATTTGAAAAATGAATGAAAGCTATTTTAAATCACATTCATATTTGAAGCATGCATTAATCTTCAAAATACAGTTGATACGCACGTGCTTAATGATGCAATTTGTCGAGTGTGGCCAGAATTTGAAGGTAGCTCCAAATACAATGGCGGTAGCATATCGCCAGAGTAACCAACAATTGCCATCCTTGGCTGTAGCAAGTTAAGAGTAATAAGAGTATTTCATTCCTACATTTATTACGTTAACACTAATTTGACTATGGAACTACTGAACTGTCACCTCTTGCCAGTACAAAGTGGTATTACAAGGAAGGACTGGCTGGGGCTAGCTGGTTAGCACGCTAACTTCAGTAGACTTCTCTGCAACACAATACAACACTGTTGTCCTTGATAATTGCCAGCAAATTCTGGCCATATCTTGCAGATCTCTTTATGTCTCGATGAAAAGACTGGATCGCTGGATCGATGGCATCCTCCGAGATGTGCTTGACTTTCTCGTTGAGTTCTGGGCACCATCGTGAACTTGAAGGAGACCAGTATACAACTCTACACCTATTGTTCTTCTGATTCGAGCAGCTGAGGCAATTATCTGTGAGAGGCATCTCGACTGGTTGAAACAAAGGATCAACACAAGGTCGCCACTTTCCTTCTTTCTGAGCTACGTCTTGAGGTTCGAACACAGCTTAGCGACGTCAATATTGGAGCAGTGATCCAACGTGAACTTCAGAGACTGCTTAAGTAGAATTGTATGTAATACAGAACCACCATGGAAATCGACATTGAACTTTTTGGCTGGGGTTGCAAACATTATCTCAATTACCCGAAGTTGGGTGTACTTTCTGGGCCCATTCTGGCCTTTCCAGGTCGCAGCAGCAGCAAACAAGACTTTGGTGTTGCCGTGAGAACCATCCATCTGGAGGAGGACGCGGCTGAAGCTGACCACTGTGGATTCTGTCCTCTTCCTTCACGTCAACTCCAAATAATCCACGATGATTGGATTATGCAAATAGTTCAGTTAACAAGGGTTACAGGTGAGTTGATGAAGATGAATACTTGACCATCATCAGTCAATGGAATTCTCATTTATCAAAAGTCTGGACCCAGCATTGGGATTTAGCTGATGTATAGTTCAGAGTTCCACAGCTTTTTGCTGTGAAGTGTAGTTGAGTATAAACACAGTTTAGGTATTCACACCCTATAAAGTTTTATTTTTTGTATAACTCTAACAGTAAGCAGTCAGTATAAATTGGATTTGGGGTAATTTCTTTCAGAACAACAAGACAGACTTCATAAGAACTCTGCTGTTTGTGTTTGCTGTTTGTTAAATTATTATTGAGTGTATTTAAAGTGAAGGAGTGTGCGATGCCCTGCAGTTAGACTAATAAATGTTATGAAGAACGGTGATAAGTTTGTATGTTCGCAAACACAAAGCAGTGAAAACAATGCCATTTGGGAAAGTGTCCCAGCCCAAGGACTGTGAACTAAAACTTCCTGTCTGGATTCATTTTTTGACAATTACAATTGGAACCAAGATGACCAACTCATTGATACTGTTGGTGTTTATGCGGGTAACTATGAGTGTCTTCTGTGAACAAGGGTTTGAATATAATTACCATTAATCTGGCCACTGAATGTAATTAAACCTAATACAGAAGCGGCATGATTCTCAAAAGCAACCTCAGACGCGATCATTGACGATCACTCTTAACATTTTCTTCTAAGAAGCTACCTAAGTTACTGTGTCATATCCTCTGTTATAATTCCCTGTTTTAAACTTTAGAGGAGAAATGCAGCTGGGCAAGAGCTTCCGGCACAGTTGCTGTTTAAACGCTTTCTTAGGGTCGCCGCACCTGCCCGTGAATTTCAGAATAAAAGCAGGACAAAGATGTGCACATACTAAGTTGCTTTTATTAATACAGAACTGCATGCTACAGAGACTGTACAGCATAAACATTTATTCATTACAAAAAAACATGGTTTTGGAACCATTTAAAATAACAGGAAAAAACAAACGAACAAAAAGATAAGAGCATAAAATAGAACAGGAACATCACAGCCGTTAAGGAAACATTCAAACTATTTATCATTAGCATCTTAATAAACCAGAGAAGAAATCGACAGGTTACAGTCGCGTCATGTCAACTACAATGGCACCGAGTGGATGATTCTCTTGTAGCTTTTTTTACAGCCTCTTGCAACATCAACATGCCTATTTTTTCTATCTACCTATATGTAGTAGTGTACTTAAAAGTGGCAGTTTGTGTATTTTTTTGTATTTAATAGTTTTTTTATGAACCTCCTAATATACATAATTTGGCCCTTGTGGGTTTATACAGTATGATGTCCGCCTTTTTATTAAGTTTAAATTTTAATATTTGACAATTTGCTACCAAACACATTTGTTATAGCAACATTTATACTACATACATAGCAATCTATGTAACGTCACAGCAAAGAATGGTATCGAAATAAAAAAAAAACAAACGACAACAAAACAAAAACAAAAACAAAACAAAACAAAAAAAGATCCCTACAGCGTGGTTAGAGGGGCAGAGAAAATTATCACAAAATTTGGCACGGAAAATCTGTACACGAATCTACAGTCTGAGAGATGTGACTGTGCAATAAAAAAGAAGGGCTTTAGACACTTTTCCAACTACTGAAGACACGGTACCAACTGTCTCTTGTTTCAAGTTTATCTTTTCTTCTTTTTTGTAAAATGGCTTATAGACGCATTTCTTGAAATGAAGTTGTGCATACTTCTGTTCATGAGATCTACACAGTACACTGAGTGGAATCCAGGTTTTTTTTTTCAGTGAGGAAAGAAATCAATAACAAAAAGATTTGCCTTTTTAAAACCTCCTTGTAAAAATGGATCATTCATATATAAGTCGCTTACCTTAAGAAAAAATATTTGTACAATGTATTAAGAAACAAAAAGTCAAAAAGAGACACGTACAAGATACAACAAGCAATCTCTAAAGCAATAAATACTACTGGTCCTAGCGTTGTGACATTTTGAATTTAATAACCCGCGACCCTCCCACCCCGACCTCCCCTCAAGCCCACCCAACTTGCCTGACTCCACCCCAAAGGTAAACAACAAAGAAAAAAGACAACGCAGTGGAAGAATGCATATTTAACACAGTAATCCCCCCCTCCCCATTATTCTGTACATTTAAACAAGAACAAGTAACATCACAATTAAAGTTGTTCCTCAGAGAGGTGTCACCGCTAGCCTCATGCCCCCCTAGAGTTTGAACAGATGTCAAATGATTGGTTCGCAAGCTCGTATTTAATACAAATAAAGAAGGAGAACCAACTCTTTCAAGAAAAGGGCTCGCTGAATAATCTAGCCTACCTTTTTATATCCGTCTTTTAAACATTTTGAAGTTGAACTAAATAATTTTTTCTGTTTGCACTGTTTTAACACTACAAAAAAGACAAAAACAAAATTCATAAAAATTTTGGCAGATTCACAAAGCTATACTACAGCTCATTGTATCATTTCTTTATAATAATTAGATTTTTTTTTTTGATAATGAGGGGTCAAATATTGACCAATGAACTTTTTAATAAAACAAAAACTAAAATTTCAAGCCGTATGGCACAGAAACAGAAAGAGAAAAAACGAACTGACGGCAAGTGAAATATAGCAGAGGGAGGCCCTAGAAAGGTGTGTGTGTGCAGAGCTAGAAAAGAGGAGAAGAATAGGGTAGACTATTCTATAGACTTGGTCACTAGCGACAGAGGCTGAGGGGCCGAGGATGGGAGGAGTGAGTGGGAATGACACAGCGATGCCGAGGGCCGGGCCATTGAGGACACCACAGAGGAGCCCGGCTGCCGCGAGGACGAGACGTCGCCGTGCTCCAGGGCTCCGTTGTGGGAGGAGGCGCCGGGCGTGTTGCTAGCTGCAGCAGAGTTTTCCAGCTGAACCAAAGATGGTGGAGGCCCAGCCAGGAGGTGCGGGTGGTGGAGTGGCTGGTGGGCCGGTTTCATAGTCAGTGAGAGAGGTTGCATTTGTTCAGTCTGAGGTTTGGACTCTTTTGAGGAGGGGGAGGGAACCACTGAGGAGGGGGAGGATGGGGGGGAGTCTAGTAAGCTTCCGTCCGTAGAGGGAGGACTGGCACAGCTGCCTTCACCTTGGATGTAGCGAATGCACTTTTTTTTTCTCCTGGGGGACAAGGCAAGAGAAAGAGAGCATCTTTTAGCATCACGTATTCAAACCGCATCGCCTCTTAGCACGGTTGCTGACTGAAATGCGCCTTAAACGAAGGGAGAACCATTACTTTGGATTAGTTTTACATGACCAATCACATTCTGAAGGCGCATTTAAGTCAACTTGTGCTAAGATTGAAAGGTGCTAGAAATAACAGTCAGTTTCTCAAGGCTAAACCACCAGACAGGACAGACATGGAGGAAGGATCACAGGTGAAGCACCTGGACAGGAAGCAGCGGGGAAATGAAAAGCACAGCACAGATGTGAGGATGATGATGATGATGATGATGATGTTGAAAGAACAAACAGAAGCAGATTTAGATGTAGTGATGGTTGCTCTCTGGATGTAAACTCAGCCTTTCCTAACAGGCACGAGCTACAGCTGGGGATCAGCCTGTTCTCTCCAGCAACGCGAGGTTACTGGACCTGTCTCGCTCCCCTCTACCTCGATCTGGCTCTAACTCGCTCATCTCCTCGGGGGACGGAGTTTGGATGCGAGGCGAAAAAGTCAACACGATCCACACTACCCCGTCTCTGCCCCACAGACACGAGTGTGTGTGCGTGAGGGGTCAAGGCATCATGTTTGCATTCCTGCCTGGGGTCGGGACCCCTCCCCCCCCCCCTTGCCTGCCTGCCTGCAGAGTCCCGAGGCCAGGCCCGTTGCGCTCAGTGGAACCCGACGAATGAGCGCGGGAGGGGGGGAAGGGGAGGCGGGGGGGGCTGGGAGTTAGGAGAGTAGGGGATTGTTGCATTTATCTGTGGTGACTCTGCTGCGAGTGTTCAGATTTGGTTAAGGGGGAATCTCTGCCCACTTCATCTTTACCCTGACCCCGACAGTGACCCTTCTCTCAGCTCTCCGTTCTATCACGAGGAAGCCCCGAAGGCCGTGGAGTTTCGGTATGTTTAAGGCTCGGGGAGGGACACGGAGTAGGTAAAAGGTGCTTAAACAAGAAAGACTGAGCCTTTTGTAACATGTAAGGCGGATTCTACCGTTTAATTTAGGCAAATCAAACCCCCGTTTGAGGTACGTGAATCGAGAGAGCAGGTTTCTGAGAATGAAAAAGAACGAGGGACATCGACAAATCACATAAAAGGGCTCACGAAACCTTGATCGCATTCTGGGGTGAAACACAGGCATGCATTTCCACACAACACCGGACAGCGGAGAACACTAGAAAAATCTGTGAAAGAGCGGGGATGAGGCTTTTAAGTGCACTCTGCACTGATACTGCAGCACCGGGCTGTGCGGGAGGGGGGGGCGGGTATCGACCGCCCGTAAAAAGCTATCATTTTGCTTCTACGTACACATCTTGCTCTCGATAACTGTCTGTCAAAGCGCAACAAATGAGCTAATATCCATTTTTTAACAGACATATCGATTCATAGTATGTGCCCGTGTATGTTATTGATTTCTCCGTCTCGGGGGAAATTACACCAGATGCATCTTTTAGGAAACGGAGCCCAGAGAGAACTTTTAACCTCTCGGCTCCTAAAACGGAAGGGAGACTATAATTATGGCGCTTCCCAGTCTCCCGAATCCACACGATCTGCTATTATTGTTTAAGGAATAAATGGAGTTATATTTGATATAGTCCGTGTCAGCTAGGAAGGAGATAAGAGAGCGGAGAGAGGACTGGGTGGACGGCGGTTGAGCCTAGGACGATTTTAAGACAAGAATCTACGCTTCTTGTCGGACATTTGGAACTGCGGCGTCCTTTTGCACAGATTTAGAGCGCGGCAAAAACACAAAAGTCACGCGATTCAATTTTGATCTTCGAGGCCGACCCATGAGGATGACCACAACAAATGAAAGATGTAGCAGCGGAAACAATGTATGGCGATGGCTGAAAGAGTGGGGGGGGCGGGGGGGTGTGGTGCAAGCCAGACACAGAGAAGGGTATTACTTAGCAGAAACAAATACCTACCATGAAAATATTCCCAATTCAAAGACTGCTTGTGTCAGAACAGAAAGACAACAGGTAGGGACTAAGTAAGGGTTATTGAAGAGGAGTTTGGAGGAAGAAGGAGGTTGGAGAAGGAGGAGGAGGAGGAGGAGGAGGAGGAAGAGGGCACAGAAAAGAGTGTCACTGAGCAGGCCCTCAGAGAAAGCAGGGCTAAATTTGTAAGCATAACATTGTTATTCAAAAAGGACGCCAATTAGAACAAACATGACAGTTAAGATGGGAGGGAATTATCCACCGCCTGGGGAGAAAATGGATTTCAATGAGTCCGATTGTAAGGGAAACGTTATTCCAAATGACACTAGGGGGGAAGCCGTGATCTTGCAGCGGGAGACGTTTGTTGAGATAAAATATTTGTTGATCTTACTTAAGAAATCCATTTTCTGCCATTGGGCTTTGAACCGAGTTCAATGAGGGGGGAGGAAAAAAAAAATTGCTGCGAGGGGAGTTTTACAGCAGGAAGCTCCTCGGTAAAAGCGAAGGAGCGAGAAGAAGAGTTTGCCATCCGTTTCCACACGGATGGAAACTGTGTTTTTTAAGAGGGATATAGTAATAATCATAATCAAGGAGAAAGAAGCTGCTCATTGTGGATGTCTTCCTCCCATTGGCACTACAGCAGTTATACCTGCATGGTTTGCACCATAAACTCAGCTGGTCAAGCCCGAACAAGGCACGACACTTCTTTGGGGTATTTGCATCTGTTAGCCAAAGAGGTAGACACAAACACACACACAGAGACAAACAAAACAAAAAAAAAAAAAAACAGAAAAGAAAGAAAAAATGGACACGTCATTGCACAGACAAAAACATGTAGCCAGGGCTTAGGTTTAGGCTGGCAAACACTGGGATGTCCTCCATATTGTGACCAAACCATCAGGCTCCAGATCCTCCAAGCCCCGACCTGCCAGTTTAGTTTACTGTACTGTACATCCTGCAATGAAACCCCATCAATACATACGCACGAACACCATTCACACAAACACTCTTGCATGTGCTGTTAACAACCCTTCTTCCCAAACAGGAGGTAGAAAATCAAAAATTGTGTGTGTGTGGAGGGAGGGGGGGGGAGGACCTAGAGATAGACCGGCAGGGCGTGGCTGGAGGAAGCTGAGAGGTCACGATAGCCTGGCGGGGACAGACAGAGGGAGGGGGAAGAGAAGAGGAAGAGAAAAAAATAAAGGCAGCAGCGGGGAGAGCGAAGGAGGAAGTCCCAGTGTACAGATAACCCAGCCTTCACCTGGCCCCGGCCGGTGCAAGCACACACCATACACACCTGCACGGGCCACACCAGTTATTCTGTTGATCGAGCCCAAAGCGCGCTCGACACTTCTTAGGAGCGCTCAGGTCTGATGCCGCAACAAGGAAGGGGGGGAGGGAGAATGGGGGGGAAGCCAGCAGAGAGGAGGAATAGAACCAAAAACCATAAGGAACAGAAATCAAAAAAAGGGGGGAGGAGAGAAATAAGGAGAAAAAACAGGTAACAGTGAATCTATGAAGCTTGGCAGTGGCTCATTGTGCAAGAGTAAGAAAACCCCCAACATACCCTTAAAGCCATTCTCAAGTGTGCCTCAAGTGCGTCTCAAACATTAGTGAAACTCAAGGTGCATGCAAATTATAACATTAAAACTGGAAAAACTTTCAGTCGCGTAATCTAAACTCTAGCTGGGAGTTAAAGCAGAAGACAGGAAGTGCTTATTGGGGTTTGAGCAAATGCAGATCGGATTAATTTTACCGCTTAGATGTTAGCATCAGTGCACTATGGTTTTTTCGAAAAAAAAGACAGGGGGTCAAGGTGCTAGAACTAGGCAGCGGTAAGCAGGGTGCTAAAAAAAGCACGGTGGTGAGTTAGGCCTAGCCAAGGGGGGGAAGCGTTAGGAAAAAAAAAGGTCTGGAACCCAAAGAGGGAATCTACTTATTAGACCTGGCATCAAACGGTTGACTGTTTTCCATCAACGTTGGCTGCACTGTCCGAGAGAAAAGCTGCCAGTCACTTTGCTCCATCCAGCAACGGGAAGTGGAGCAAGAGTGACGGCAGAATATTGCGCCGTTTGAGTCCAGGTCTTGTCTCATTAGAGGCAGTTTTAAAAGAGGGGGAGTGTGCCAAACTCATGCTGGCCTATAGGAAAGGCACAGGCAGCAGCTACTGAAGCATATAGATTAAGGAGGTTTACCCTGACATCACAACCTTCAGAGATAACCTAGCTTAATATCATCAGTTCCTGAAGCATACTGCACTACGATAATGGAAAAATGCTCTTAATAACTGAATAACAACATGAGTGAATGAAACATAATCTAGCTCAAATTAACAGTAGCAACATTTTTTTTAGAAGAAAGCAGCAAACAAAGGAAAAAAAAAAGAGCATATTTCAAAGTGAACTTAATCTTACACCTGCCTAACATTGCACATTCATATACATTAATCAATAATGATAATAAAAAAGAGAAGAAAAAAATAATAAAACAAGTTAGTAATTTAAAATACTCAAAATGACATTAGCACCTGTAATCGGAGGGAGTGAAAGGCAAGGGTTTGGAAAATATTCTCTGTGTTCTGAAAAAAAAGAACAGATAGAGAAGGCCTTCAAGAAGAGATCCGTCACCAGAACGAGCGCAAAACACATGATAAACAAAGTCGCTCCTCAACAGTTAACGGTCAGGAAGAATGTGAATCATGGAGAAAATGGGGTAAAAAAAAAAAAAAAAAATCATATAGAATTAGCAAACCTCCTTAATTAAAAAAAAAAAAAAAAAGATGTGAGTGATTCCTCTGGTATAAAAAGCATGCAACGAGGAAAGCAAGCGAGGGGGCAGCCAAGCAAGCACACGCGCAAACAAGCACGCACGCACACACATAGCACTGTAGTGCAGTCTATCTGCAGGGCACAGGCATTATAAAACGGGAAGGAGGGGGGGGCACACACGCACACACACATAACACTAGCAAAGTTAATGGCTCTCACAATGCTTCAAGTTCACATTCTCAAAAAAAACAAAAAAAAAACATACATATCACAATACCAGAACGCTATGGGGCAAAGTGGGGAGGGGAGGGGAGAGAGGGAGGGAGGGGAGGGGAGTGTCAAGAGGGGAGGTGAGAAGCAGTGTGGGGAGGGGGGGGTGTCATGCATATTCAGTTGTTATTAGCTGGGGAGAGGCTAAGGGGAAAATGGGAAAAAGGGGGGTATTACAAGCAACTCTACCATTTAAATATTGCATTGGGTAGCATAACTATACCACAAAAAAAAAAAAAAACAGAAGAGAAAAAAGCCAGGCACAATAACACACACACACACACACACACACACACAAAAGAAAAACATAACACTAGCACACACACACACACACACAAAAAACACTAGCTTGACTTTTATCTTGCAAGATGTCACATCTGCCTGACACATGATGGGGCTCTTCTAATATGAGAGATAATTGCAGCTCACTTACCATTGCTCTCTGCTTGCTGCTTTTCCCTTTTTCTCTTCTTCCTTTTCCCCTGTTGGTTAGCCGCCAAAAAAATAGAAAGAAAAAAATAGACACAGACAGGAACCTTAGTTATTATATTGCAGAATGCCCAAAACATGAAACAGAGAATAGGACTCATCTTTGTGTTTACTTATTTATTCATTCATTCTTTTCTCTGCATGTTTTTTTTTTTCTTCTTCTTCTTCTTCTGTCTCTGCCCTCCGGTTTGTAACAGCCACTGCAGGCCAGACCACAACTCTCCCTGCTCTCTGTTTTCTGTCTTTTTCTACGCTTTTCTTCTTTCGCTGTAATCTTTTGTCTTATTTTCCCTCTGCTCTGTGAACATCTAGACGTCTCCTGACGAGCTTCTGGTCTTTCACCGGACAGATTTTTCTCTACGGCTGCTCGTGGACGACTCTGGTCAGCTTGAAAAACTGGACGAAACCGAAGAGAATCCGCAGCACTTATGTGTCAGAACAAAGCGTCTAGAGCGCGGAAAAGACATTCACCGCGGATTCGACTTTGTTACAGTTATTGGGTCAAGGCAACCTGTCCGGTCTCATCAATACACATCCGAAGGAAAGGGTGAAAGGAAAAAGGCAAGAACTCATCCTGATCATGTCACCTAGTGGAAGAGGGAAAGAAACAGGCTGTTACGACTTGTAAACTTAAAAACTTACATAGTTGTCTCGTGCTGACCAGCCCGGGTACAGCTGCATGTGGAGCTGTCGCTCTTTCCTGGCCAGCTCGTAGTACTTGGCCTGCTCCTCCCGCGATAGGGCGTGCCACTGTAAGATGAGAGACAAGACACAGGAAGGAAGACGGAGAAAGATTTTCAACGTGAACACGAAAAAACAGACGTAATGCAGGTTCTGAACTGGACTTAACGTCGGGTTTCCACATAGTTCTGTGTAGGCAAAAAGTTCCACGGCATATCTCGCTAACATTCGTTGTAACATATAGAGTCTTGGCATAACATTAGTGGTTTTGAGCCTTTTAACAAAATAATGAATAAAACCAGCTTCAGGCCTGGCAAGCAAAAATGTTTTTATTCATCCACAAAGACATGCATTTCCCCGCATTGAACACTAGGGGCGTACGTCTGCAATTACGGACACAGAACTCTGTGGAAGCGAGGCATGAATCTACAAAACTGGGCCATCAGGTCACCATGAAGACCTCTATGTCTCCTAACAAGCCTGTGAATCCCAACAGCTCTGCCAATCTTCTATCCTACAAGGCATTCACTCTCAACCCCTGGTGTATAATAGCCCATGTTTAACATAAAACTAGACCTGAGCACCAGGATTGAGAAGTTGGACCATTCCAATGTTAGTGTGCGTCCGGTGATGGGTTCGGACTTACCCTTCGCCCCAGGATCTGGTTGATGGCGGCACTTTCCTTCAGTGTGCACTCAGCCACCACCTTGGCCCGCATCTCCTTCATGTAGAGCATGAAGGCGTTCAGAGGTTTCTTTATGTGGACCTGCTTCTTTTTCTCCTCCTCCTTTTTAGCGTCTGACTGTTTCCTGTGGAGCACCAGAGAGCGGAGAGGTCAGCAGAGTCGACTTACGACTAAGACGGGGATTCTGAGACCGAGTTTCGGGGCGAAGTGAAAGTTTACTCACGAGCTGTTGAGAGAGCTGATGTCACTGTGGGAGGATTCCTGCTTGACGTTGGGTGTGACGATGGCTGGGTGTGGGATGCCCGTGGTGTGCAAACTGTGGTGAGGGGGCACCATGTGTGGGGGGAACCTGGAGGACAGAAGACTGTGTAAATCGTCAGAATGGACACGGGTGAAATGAGGAGATGGAGCACATGTATACACAAGACTTAAAGGGGCCGAATTCCATTTCTGTCGCTCAATGACACGTAAAAAGTCGTCTTTCAGTTTCTTCAACAGAAATGGAATTGGTCTTTAGTCACAAGAAGAAGACATAAATGCACATTCAACAACATCCACACAAAAATGTCCAAGGCTGATTCCTGTGTCGTTCCTCACGACCAATCAGAGCAGGTTTCTCTCAAAGTGAGCTTTTAGGGTCAAT
Organism: Sparus aurata; assembly: GCF_900880675.1. NCBI lineage: Eukaryota > Metazoa > Chordata > Actinopteri > Spariformes > Sparidae > Sparus > Sparus aurata. The sequence goes on from NC_044206.1 coordinate 16,759,208, forward strand.
CGGAGCAGTTTAATTTTAGCACAGAATTCAGCCTGGACAGCTATACACATTTATGACAAGATATCAATAAACAAAAGGTGATTTGAAAAAGCTATATTATGTGCCAGTCACACACGAGTGCAATTGGACAAGGATAAACTCATTGAGAGGCTGTACACTAAACATTTTATTCTCGTCATAGATTCAGTTGAAATGTGTTGGCTTGAGGGCTCCGTGCACTTTTCCACTCATGGTCACAGAGACACTGTTCAGACTCATACTAGCGCTGAGACTTCGAGATCCTAGATCCCCCTCACACTCTGTATTTGGGGAGGAAATGGGTTTCCCGGTGAGTTTTAAGTGACACCAACGATGTCTTTCATCCGTTAAGATGACAAATGCCAGTCGTCCAAGTTCAACTCATCGCAAGTGTTTGAGAAAACTGCATTTTTAGCAGTTGCATTGATATGAAAATGTCAGGTTTTGGAGGAGTAAAAACTGAATCATTCTCTCTTATCGAGGAATACTGCAAACCAGATTAAAAATGCTCTATCAAGGTCTGGTATCACTTCAGGTATTGGGTCTCTATTTGCTTCTTCCCCCGACTCTTTTCTGCCAATTCAGCAGCGTCAGCAGCGCTGACATTTTTATCTTCATCCCTCAACGCTTCTATCATCATTTCATCATCTCCAACCGCTCAACACATCCAGGCCAGAAACCCCTTATTTACGAAGACACTCGCTCTACTGTACGCGCCGGCGGAATGTACGACACTAATTATTTGCGTGCGATTATTTGAACGCGTCTATCTGCGTGTGTGTGTGTTTACGGCGCGGCGCCTCGGCTCCACGTGACCACACACACGCATTTAAGAGAGGAGAGGAGGATGAAGGAGAAGGAGAAAAAAAGGAAGAATAATTCTTCTTCTTTTTCTTTCTTTTTTTTTTTTTTTAAAGCAGCTCATTATCCGGCTGTGTCTGGCTGCATGGCTCCGAGCCAGAATATAATGATGAGGATAAACTCGCCAGGAACAACTAGTTTCTGTTGGAGGCCATCTCAGGGGAGTGCCAGTGTGCTCCCCCCCTCAAACTCTTTCCCTCTTTTTCTCCTTTCCCCTCTTCTCCCTTCATCACTGACACATTGGTGTTTGTGCCATGTCATCCGTTGATGGGGAGCTCGGCAGCGGTGGCTGCATATCGCCCATCATTAGGGGCTGCTGCATTTTCTTCGCTCACTCCATTTCCTCTCTCCCTGTTCACCCTCCCTCCTTCTCTCTCTGTGCACTTGTTAAAATTTCCTCTGTTCCAAGATCTATTTTTTTCTACTCTTCTTCTTCTTCTTCTTCTTCTTCTTCTTCTTCTTCTCTACTCCTCCTCCCTGTCCCCTCACCACCTCCGCGCTCCTTCGCTTCCTCTCTCCTTCCCTCCCTCCCTGCCTCCCTCCCCTCCCCTCCTCTCCTCCTGCTGCCACTGCATGGCCCAGGTTATGGTTTAAACATGACGGCCATCCCTTTGAAGCGCGGGGGCATCATCATCATCATCCGGGCTCATCAGCAGCAAGCGGCGCCTTGGACCAATTTAACCAACACAGAGAGAGGGAGACGCAACGGAGAACCCCCACCCCTCCACCCGCCTCAACCCCGGGGCTCCTACGTCTCAATCTGAAAAGGTAAGAATGGCTGGCGGTGTTGGGGTGTGTATGTGAAAGGGGGGGGGTCACTGGCGCAGCGAGCCCAGTGTCAGCCAGTGCCATTTAATTGCCAATGCGAAGCAGTAGCCCCCGTGCCTGTTTAATGTATAATGATCCGGCCGGTGCTCCTCTCCCGTTCCCAAGGAAGAGAGAGGGAGCGGGATGATGGGGGGAACATATCAAAGGGCAGGCTTAAGCATAAGGGGCAAAAGGGGCCTTCACATCCTCCCACCTGTCACACATACATCCACACGCGCACACACACACACAATACAGGGGGACCTGCGCTGGCTCCAACCCCATTATCAAAATAATGTCTTTCATTTGCTCCACAGATCGTCTTCTACTCTCCTCGGCTCTTTTTTCCCCATTCCGTCCAGAAAGAATGCATTTTTTAACAGGACCTAGGTGTAAGGTGCTCATCGCAGGACTACCAGCTACCACGTCCACTCCCTGCATCCTAATTCAGCACGGGCTGTAGCACAAGGGACCGAAAACGAAGGCTCCCGCGAAAGAACCGGCTCCCCGACAAGAGTACAAGGCCAGGACGTGTATTTCTCTCCGATTTTTTCCTGCACTCGGCCTGCTCCCTACAAATCGTTTGAGCTATCACAACAGTCTGGTCCATTCTTTGAACAAAAAACAAAAAAAAAACAATTGGCTGAAGGCTATGTATGAAAGGCTCCTGCCATTTTGCTGACAAAATTAGACAGATTCTTTTTATTTTTTGGACTAGAATTCGTCAACAAATTGATTATTTTTCTCCACACTTTCAAAGTCAAAATTTAGGGATGCATAAGGAGGGAGTTGGGGGATTTCTTTTTTATTTTTTATTTTTTTGGGGGGAGGATGTGTTAAACCCTCCCATCCTCCAGAGAGCTCCCAGAGCCCTCCATCTATTCAGTTATACTAATTTAATTAGGGGCCTCATCACAGGGCATTAGCTCTTCCCCATGGCTAGTCCCCCCCCTGCACCCCAGCCAGTATATTCAATTAACTGCACTGGAAATAAGATGATCACAATGTAGAGGCTGTCATTAAGGGACCAAATTAGCAGTCACTTATAGCCCATGTTGGATGGGCGCTGCTGCCAGATGCCTATGTCTGGACAGACCCTGCCGTCTGACCCTTTGCACCTGAGACTAGGTCGGGAAAAGGCCTGGGAGGAGCAAATCCAGACACCCTTTTTCTACCACAATGAGTTAAAAGTTTGATACGAGAAAAGGGAAAAAGAGGGAAACAGTCTGTACGGTCTGGCTTTCCATTATTCTTAGGGCCACGCTCCCCTCCCCTGCGACTCCTCCCTCCCCTGCATCTACATGATCCATCAATGTCACGGTGGCCTAAACACGCCGCCCTCAGGAGCTGCTTTTCCAATCAGGCTGTAATTAAACTAAAGCTTGGCCTCATCCCTAGACTCTAAACCAGCCCAAAGTCCCCTGCTGCAAGGGCGTATGGAGGGAGGGCGGAGGAGGAGGGAAGAGGAGGAGCGGTGGGAGTGGAGTAGGAGGCTGTTTGTCTTTTTTTTTTTTGCCTTGTTGCTTTTTTGGCTCCTTCAGACACCACAAATCACCGGCCCTTTTCAGTCATCCCAAATTAATTCTTTACGCTTCCGAAACCAATATAGAGGACACGCGTCTCTCAAGGGAACATTAAGTAGTTTAACACCGAAATGAGAGAGAGACACACACACACAGACACGCACATGTATACAAGATGGCAAACGAATACACATACCCCCCACGGGTGCACTAAAGTCCACAGCAGCACTTGAGCTTGGACCCTAATGGGCTGGACCAAAGCGCTAGCCAAGTGTCAGGGCCCCGGCTTATATCAGCCTAGTCCCCCTTCAAAGTGTTGCCATGTTTGTTTATCTGTCTGGCTTCTCAAACTCGCAGCGAGGACATGCCCTGGCTCATTTTCAGATCTGCCTGACATGCAGCGGGGGTAAATGTTCTTCAGGGGCCTCATTAGAAAATGATAAATATAATTAATATTTGAGCGCGCTAGCTGGAGCCCCCCACACTGGAGGATTGGCCTTTTGAACACAAAAGTGGGGGAGTGCGAGCTCTCCTTAAGGGAGAAGTTGCTCGTCTCTGCGCGCGAGCGTGCACGCGCGACCCTCGCAGCCAACACAAACACACGAGTGAACAGAACGAGTGAGAGAACGTGTGCGTGTGCATGCGTGCAGATGTGTGTGTGTGTGTGTGTGTGTTCAGCTCCTAGGGCTCAACTCACCTTGACATGGATGCGTTGACAGTGAGCGCAGTTGGGTAGGGGTGTCTGAAACCCCCTGTTGTGATTGGATAAACAGGTTGACCTTGCCTGGGAAGGGGGAAGAGAAAGAAGAAAGGCGAAAAAGGTAAAGGAACGGGGTTGATGGAAGAGGAGAAGGTAAAGCCCTCTGTCTCTCTCCTCTCCCCACCGTGGGCCTCTTTATTCTCATTTGATCAGGACAAAAATCTAGGGGATTGCAGAGCGCAGATCAAAGGGAGGAAAACTCTGAACAATTTGAATGCCACAAATCTTGATAGCAATGGCTAATTAAATTTCATAACCCTTCGCTCGGTGTCGACAGAGTGGGGCCCTGTTCCTCCCCAAGCTGGAACTAGGTGTTTTGTTGTGATAATTAAAGACGAAGCGCGGGTCTCTTTAATGGAGCCATCACGCTAATTGAGGTCTACACATTCAAAGACAAACAATAATGAATGTAAATTTATACCAAAATAAAGTGCAGCAAATCAAAGGGCGCCATGGCTGCGCTCGGGGCCTCTCTCGGTATTTAGATCGCGGTGAGAAAACATTAAATTAACAGAGCTTAATTTGTAGCCTTTTGTCATATTAACAAGTGTTGACAAGAGTTACCAAGGGAGAGCCCCCGTGTGGAATTGTGGGTAAAATACGGGCAATCATGGTTCATTGCTTTAATTGGACCATACAGAGACATGCAAAGTAGTATTCGCCACAAAAGTAGCAAGTTGAGGCTGCGATTGGGCGGCTGCGCTCCGGCGGCGAGTGCGTCGGAAAGTTAAGGGATCGAGTCGGGAGTTTTTAGAGGACTCAAACGCAGGGAGAGGAGACAGAATTGACTTTGTGTACGGAAAAGACAGAGCACGGCACACATGCATGTATGGTAATATCTTGCTTTCATTGTTCTTCTCTTTGATACACAGTACATGCTTATTAATCGCTACAATACGTAGGCGTTGCTAGCCTTTTCACACAACCCATCAGAGGATACAGTAGAAAGAGGAATAATAAAAAAAAAGGGTTCGCTTACTGTGGTACTAACCATCCTAGCGGATGGGGGATCTGGCCGACGGTGCCAGGTGACAGTGGGTAATAAGGAGATATATCTGGAGGATGTGGAGGCCTTGGAATTCCTGCGGAAGAAAAGGAGGATGACAGGAGAAAAGAGGAGGTGGACAGACAAGAAGATGACAGAAAGACAGAGGGAGAAAGAGAGAGAGAGAACCAAATCTTTGTCAGTGCTGAATTCATTCTTTGTTGAATGGGGCAGACATCACAGGAGTGCAGATGGGAGGAAGAGGAGGAGGAAGAGGGCTTGTTGCTCGCATGTACACAGTGCTAAATCACACTTCCTGATCAAAGGCCTTTGAGGCGGCGGCGGCACAATGTGTTGGAAGAGGCAGAGGGGAGAGAGGTGAGCAGAGAACACCAACACGATTCTTGTCACATTTGTCTACCGATTCAGCTCTAATGATACAAAATGACTGAAGTGTAGAAGTTAACAAAACACAACAATATAATTAAAAGCCTTGTCTGTGATCAGAGAGCTGCTAATACGGGGATACAGGTTGAGTCGGGCTGATTTGTCCTGACATGTTGGATGGATTCTATATGAATAAACCGATATTAGAAACAGGTGCAGACTGTGCAGCTAAAAGTCAGCACAGATTTAACAAGTTCGTTCCAGTTCAGGCTGTTCTCAGAGGAAAATAAGGTCCCCTGGTTTTGAGGCTAGAAGGTAATACCGGATGAAACTGTGTTATCTTTTAAGGTCAGGTAGATCTTTCTATTCTCATTAAAATCTCCTCCATTTTCACATTTTGCACCTTTAAATAAGTACACATGGAGTGCTGTCGTAAGTGTTTTAACACGTTTATGACAACGCTCAACGTTCTGCATTTATCGGCTCATTGGTCTCCATTTGTCCAAACCGATCCTCAGATTTGCGACGAAAACCAGCAGCGGATTCTGTTTGCTGTCCCCCGCAGAGGAGCGGTGACAAAGTTGTCCAATTTGAGGACAGCTCTCGTTGAGGGCCAACGCCGAACAATCACGGCGTCCGCAGCGTCGCCTTTTACTTTCCCGCGGCAGCTGACAGGCGGAGAAGCTGCATCGACAAGCTGCCCTGAACGGATGCCTTGAAAAGGTCTCGTACACAGCCAGGTGTAAAAATAACTTTCTCTCTCATGACAAACTTGAAACAGGGAACACTAGACACATGTAGAAAAGCACAGCGAGGAGGTGTGTGCGTGCTCAGTAGACCAGGAACTTGGGAGGGGGGGGGAACTTTCATTTTTTTCTTCCACACAGCTGGCTCGCCTGTGCAGCTGTTGTTGCAGATATTCCGACCCGTGCCAACACGACGAATTAAGAGCCAGATCAGTCTTCACGGATCAGAACTTGGCGGCTGCTGGTGGTTACACCCAAAGCACGCAGCTGATCCAGGTTGTCCAGGAACCGACTCCGGAGGGGGATTCTGTATCTGATGGACAATGTGCCGTCCAGCAGTTTTGCGTCTGAGCGGAAAAACTTCTCTTGGAATACAACAAAGGCGAGTTCTATTTTAAAAAAAAAAGAAAAAGGGAGAGCCTATTATCCCAACGCCACCCAGCGCTGAAGACCTAATATAGCTCATTAATTAATTAAACACTGAGCCCAATTAAGCAGCCCCCATTAAGCACTACATTAAACAGCAGCTGGCGCATTATTTCCCCCTTGTAAGGACCATCATAATAAGGGAAAATTATTACCTAAAACATTGACTGAATCCACCAGAGACCACCGGAAAAAGCATGAAATTATACACCGCCCTGGAAATGCATTAACCTGAAAAGGACGGGCTGAATGACAGTTAACAAAAATTAAGTGCCGGGGTCAAGATGTTCACAGAAATGAATGAAATTGCCAAAAAATGTATGCTAAACGGCTGTGGGAGAGAGGGATGTGTGGGCAGAAGCGACTGCTAAATACGGATGCTCTAAATCAACAGGCTGTAGAGACGTAGCTGCAGAGCGCTCGGATCACATCGTCCATCTCGAGAATTTATGCAGCGGAAGACATCGTTCCTAAAACACGGCCTCTGATGTGACTTGTTGACTTGTGCCTTGTTTTCCGAGCCTTGGCCAACAGGAGTTGCGGTCACTCGCGGCTGCGGTCGTTTGCCGAGCTCCGTGTTTAACGAGACGTTTATAAGCCACTGTTCAGGTTCAGGTTCTCGCGTGTTGGGCCGCTTTCCTGCTGGGGCCAAACCACACTAAGAATTAGCATGCGAGCTAAATCAATGAGTGACAGGCGAGGGCAGCAGTTGTCAACAAGAGGCGCTTCAGATGACTTTGTCTGACTCTGGCCATCGCAATCTCTTCCTGAGATCATTGAATAAGCAGTTAATGGGTGGTGCCAATGTTGAATAAGACAGTAGTTTAAACAGTGGAGTCTGCTCCGCCTGCACGTGACATCTGAATGGTTTTAATCTCAATCTGTTTTTACAAGAACGCGTCTGCAGACAGACAGACGCCATCAAGACAAACACAGTCCTGACTATGTGAACCGTGGCGGTAATAAAACATTTACACACCCATCAGTGCAAAGAGGTGACGCGCCTTATCTAAGGAGTGCTGCTCCTGTGTTTTTCCTCAACTTTTATGTTCACAAGTTTCTCACCTGACACCCTTTAAGACACACTGTACAGTTTTCTAATGCTGGTTCTTTCTTGTTTTGTTTGTTTTCTAGCAGGAATCGAGCAGCACGACGCTAACTGCAACTCAGTTTTGAATCTCAAAGTCAAACATGAATGCGGCGGAGAGAAGAAAACGTACCTGTTTTGGGATCCACGTCTGTCTGTAGGTGAGGTGGGGGGTTCCCCGGTGTGAAGTGCTCATTGCTGTAGGTGATCAGAGGCGTGAGAGGGTGCACATGGTGAGGGTGCTGTACCACTGGAACCTTATTAGACTGCAGGGATAAAGAAGAAGAAGAAACAAGACAGGAAGGCCGGGGCATTAATATTTGTGTTAAAGGTTCGAAGATTGCACACGCTCGCCACACGATTACAACTTCGGTCTGCAGGGCCCTCGGAGAGAGCGGCGATCAAATTCTGGGTGCTCTCGAGGCGCCAAACCGCCAAGCCACAGCGAAAATAGTGTGGTTTGTAATTAAAAACACTTCTGCGGTGTCACCCTGGAATTCGGTAACACAATCTAAGAGGCTTGGGGGGTTGCCAGTTCACATTTGGGTCTGATGTGTGATGAGGCACTTTCTAAACCGCGGCTGCAGTGAAGTAATCGATCATCTGTAAACCACGAAATCAAGGCAGCGCGTGTAAATCCACAGTCATTAGCAGCTCCAGTCGGCGCTCCGCTCTCAAGCCTCTTCTCGGCCTCCCCTCTTTCCCCCCTCGCTCCCCTTCCCCACATCTATTCCCCCGGGCCCCCCCCGGTTTGTGGAGGGGAAGGGGTGTATTGTAATAAAAGGGTTAGGAGAGAGGAGGTGGGGCCCGAAAATCCATTTCTGCATTTTTGCCAAATTAGTTTTAGCTATGTAATCTTCTCTTTGTGCTCCTAAGTGGCGCAGGCCCCCTTTTTTCAATTACCCAAAGATTACAGTGGAGCTTTAGGGGTGTGCTGCCGTGGGCCCCTTGCGTTAACCGGAGCTCAGCCCCTCTCATCATGGCCAGGCCCGAGACAGACACTAATACGCACACACTAGCGCACAAGTCCCCCCGACCACAAGATAACCAGATTAGAGCTCTGCTGTAGATTAGGGCTGGTGGAAGAGGCTGCTCTCGCCTCTTTACCCACACATCCTTATCCTGCCCTCAGCAGTCAAAGAAGCAGCACTAATCAGGCTTATCATAACATGGATGATATGTTCAGGGGGGAGAGGAGTGAGACACCAAGCTGCCTGTGTGTGTGTGTGTGTGTGTGTATGTTCAATCTGCTCCCTCATAGGCCACACACCCTCATTAGCGACTTTAACCCATGCAAAAAAAAAAAAAAAGGCTCCACTGTGGCACATTTCCAGCAGACTTTGAAAAACATTAATGGGACTAGATGTTGGCAGAAGGGGGGCACACATGCATAAGATGCTCATTGGCAAAACAAATGCAAAGCGGTGGGCCCAGGGCGAGACAAGTTAATGCCGCAAACTAATCATGTGCCCGGGCCGAAGTTAATAACGGGCCCGATGCGCCAACAGTCCATTCAGAACCCCCCCTCTCCGTCCACCATGCTAAATTTTTACTGGCTAGTTAAAGCTGTCCATCTGTATGGCCCGTAAGAGCCCGGCCATCCACACCCCTATTCTGTAGTGGGGGAGTGGAAAGTGGAGAAGGGAAGGGAGGGGGGTGGTTGGGGTGCGGGGTGGGCATTCCCTATTGCCATGGTCCCAATGAAAGATTAATGAACCCCAGCAGAACTCCAGGGAGGCAGAGAGACTCCTGGGACTCATTCACAGCCCTGAGCTGAAAAGGCTATGGTGGAGAGAGGGAAGAGAGAGGGGATGGAGGGGCGGAGGGGGGGGGGGGGGGGGTTGGTATATGTGTGTGTTTGTGTCGGTGGGTGGAGGGGGCGTTAGGTGGAATGGGATTCGTTAAAGAAGAAACGTAAACCTCCTCGTTGCTCCTGATCTGATCTGATCTGCACATCGCAGATAGAAGAAGAAGAAGAAGAAAAAACACGCAGGGAAAACAATCGGGATGGGGGGTTATGACAGCTGATGAGTCTGCAGCCGAGCACTGGAAGACGACGGCCTCTGTCTTTACTCTCCTCTCTTTTTTCTCTTGTCGTCCTCCCCCCCCCCTCCTCCCCTATCTCTCACCTCCTAACCTCCTCCTTCACGACTCCCCGCTCCTCCCTTGGGTAATGATGTGAAAGAATGTTGTCAATTCTTCATCTCTTGGCGCTGAAAAAGCTTTAGTGGCCATTTAAATGAGTTCTTTTGTCCAGGGGCCGCGGCCATTGAGAAGACAGTTCAAAATGCCCATCCACTGAGTCCACATTTAGACAGAGGGTGTTAGAGGGTGTGTATGGGACCGGGAGAGAGCTAGAAGCCAGCCGATTTACATCACAGTCACTTGTGGTCTAAGAGTGTGCTCTTTTTTTTTTTTTTCCCCCTCTGAAAAGCTCAGAGTGAGGCAAATAGCGGTGGGCTGGACTGACTGCGGCCTCTGTGGTCACCTACAGAAAGTGGCTGGATGGGAAGCGAGTTCTGCTGCTTTCCAATAAAAGACAAACTGCTAAGCGAATTGTACCTCACTTTCTATCATTTCACATCCTTTCAGAGGTCTTTTCCTTTGAGTTCTATCTGCCGACTAGGGCTGAAACTCAGGACATTCACTGCCACTGCCTAACTTTAACCCTGACCAGATCAAACTGTTGATCACCCTGTCAGTCGGCCGACTTCCTGTGGTCCGATGTCTTCAATCAGCTCACCTGCTCCCCTCCGCACGCCACGTGATCACCGCACACCCACTTTGTCTCCCGCTGACGTCAAGGCAAGCACCCGGTGGTCCCCACAGAAAAGGAAGGCCCAGCACCTGCCCCCGTGGTCACCGTGGGACAATGCGAGCCCGGGACTCGTCTGGCAGACTGCTGGGCGCTTCAGCCGCACAGAGCGGCGAGAAACAAAAGCACAGGCGACGTGGGAGGCTTTACTCTCCCGGCTCCACAAAAAGCCAGGGGAAAAGAAAGAACATTTCCTGCCCCTACACCCCCGCTGACTTGCATCCTCCTTCCCACCACCTCCGTCATTACAACAAACAAAAATACAGCGAGAAGACAAACAGAGACGCTGCTCTGTAGTCATGACGATGATTCTCCAGCCTCAAAAATAAAGAAGAAGGGATCTTGCATTCAAAAGACCCTGCAGAAAAATTTAAGAGCGCACTCTTGTACAAACATCAATGAGCAGCACATTGACTCTAACCACATCCAGGACACATACGGCGCCTGCTGCTGAGGAGGGCCAGCGCTGTGAAGTGCAGGCAGCTCACTTAAGTGCGGCAGACAAACAGAAACAGTGGCTGCCGCCTCTGGTCATGTTGTTGATATCGCCTTGGCTCTATTTACTCTATTCCATCCTCATCTATTCCTTTATTTCCTGCATGCTTGGAGGAAAAAGGGACTTATATGCGTTTGGGTTTTGTTTCCTCGTGTCACTGATCAGTGGGCGCTTCTCTGCTGGCCACAGACGGCTCGCAAACGCCACCACTTCCAGTGATGTAGCTCTGCGACTCACGTCACAAGCTGCATCGCCGCTAAGTCCAGAACACCATCTCAAGTGTAAAGTGTTTCCTATGCTCGCTGGTGAGAAAACGCTGTTCTGCGTGAAAAGAGCCCTTTTTTTTTTTTTGCAAGTGGACAAATGAATGAGCTGCTTCAAGTCAGACCTCTGGGGAGAGGGAGGGAGGGAGGGGGGGGGGGAGTACAGGAGAAGGCAGAGAGGGGGTGAGAAAGTGACAGCAGGACGGAGCAGGACAAAGGGAGGGGAGACTGAGAGGTTGAGGCTGGACAGGAAAAAGCTGTTGGCCTTGCATTTCCGTCTGGTGGCACCTCGCAGGGCCAATTTGAGCCCTAAATGTGAAGGTGGCGACCTTGCGGGCCCAGGGGGTGGCCGGGGTTTGGGGAAGGGGGGGTGGGCTAGAGCCTCTGCCTCTCTGCTTTATGTCATGATATGATGAGTTGTCACAACAGCTCGCGGGGCGCTAATGAGCTGTAGTGAGAGGCCGGGGCAAGGGGGAGGAGAGGCCGGGGGAAGAGAGGGAGAGGAGAGAGGAGAAACGGGGGGAATGACAGTGCCGTGATGGATTGGGGTCCTCTCAGGCCTCCGAATTCCAAAGCAAGCAGAAAAAGCTGCCAGAGCGCCCTGAGCCTCTCCCAGAGCGTGCAAGTGGCCCGCGTCCAAGGCACATGGAGTGACACCGCGCAGAAAACACACAACAGCAATACTGGGGGAAGCTGGGGGAAAGTGTCAGAGGGAGAGCGCGCGTGTGTGTTTGATTTGCGCAAAACAAAAAGTACAAACTGTGCTGCCACCGATCTGACGAATCATCTGGTATCATTCAGTGTCGTCCCGTTGAAATGTGTTTACACACACGATTGCTGTTTTTTTTCTCCCCACTATGGGAGGTATAGAGTGCCCCCTCCAGGCTAGAGATCTTCATCTCCCTGCAAACCTCATATCAACCAATGTTCACACACACTGGCACACACACACACACACACACACACTAACCCTGGTAGCACTCAGTCAAATCAATCCGCAGATTCAAGCAGACAATCTAAGGGAATACTCAGAGATTAACGGCAATGGAATATGAAATGCTTGGACAAATTCAAGGCTTATCAGAGCCGCGATCCTGCAGCACAGCACGCTGATTAAAAAAAAAAAGAAAACCCTGCTCAGTTCAGAAATAATATTCCTCGGTTAATCATTAGAGGAAAAAAGAAAAAACTCTCGCCAATATGAAGAACCAGGGAATTGTGAGGAAGGGGTGTGTGTGTGAGAGAGAGAGAGGATTTAAAAAGCAGATATGGAGGTGTTGATCAGTTTTCTCTTGCAGAGAAGATGCGTCTCCGAGGGCAAGGGGCTCCCGAGACCACAGTATATTTAAAAGTTAATCTATTCACTTTGCTGCAGTGACATGCCGACTGCTTGATCACAGCGCTGAACAAAAATATTATGTGGGCCAGAGCCTTTGCTCCCCTTCCTCCTGCTCTCTTCACTAGCACTCAAGTCGTTCGTCACCATTTATTTTCGCTTCCCATCTTTGATAGTCGGCACATCAAATAGAATCGCTAGAAAGGACATGTTCTGATATGTCACAGATAAATAAAACTGCGCACAAATAGCTTAAATATGAAGTGGTATTTGGTAGGAACTGTTGTGTGCTGTGAAGACAAATCACCTCTTAAGACGCACGTGTGCGTTAAAGCTTTTTCTTTTCAATGTAAACAGCCTCTTGAGCTCTCGTACCTGAGTTAAAGGGGGCTTCTCTGAGAGGTGATATTGTACGGCGGTGTTAAGAGCCAGACTGAATTCTGCCTTTTGAAATGCAATCAGCCCCTCAGAATTTCAGTTGAAAGCCAGGCAATTAAGAATTTGAATTGGATGGCAACATCGACAAAGGGATATGTTAATCTGTGAGGTTATTGAAATCTTATTTTACATTTCATGGTTAAGACATGAGCTTGATCACATCATTTATTTTGTCAAGGAAATAATATTCCTCTCGAGAGAAAGTGAAAGTGGATGCACTTTTTAAATTAACCCAGATGAACTGTGTGCAACGTTTTATTATTTAGGCCTCAGTTTAGGAAAAAAATAAAAAATTCAAAGTGTGTGACGGTTGCAAAAAGTTTGCCTTGGCATGAATGTATAGTGTGATTAGAACGAGTACACACACACACACACACGTAAACACCAACGTTTTCTACTTCAATTGAGATGACCATGACTCTCTCCACCCAAATACCAAACCCCTCCCTTCCCTTCCACTCAGCGAACCTGCACCACCACCACCACCACCACCACCACCACAACAACAACAACAACAACAACAACAACAACAACAACAACAACAACCTGTCAGAATAATGCTAAAAGCCCTCAGAGGTGAGAAAAAGGGATGCAGAGACGGTGAAGAAGAAGAAGCAGGGGAGCAGTGCGTCGTTACTCACCCAGCTGCTCAGACTGAGGTGCCAGCAGCCCACCTGCTGGAGGAGAGAGAGCCCGGGGCCCAGGACTCCTGCCTTGGCTCCCGTCTCCTCCGGCCCGGCTGAAGCTCCATCCCGCGGGTACATGACCCCCTCTGTCCCACCCCCGCCCCCGTCTCCTCCTCACCACCTCCTCCTCCTCCCTCTTCCTCCTCTTCCACCTGGCCTTCCCCACCCCCAGATCCTCCTTCCCTCTCTACGCCGGGGAGAAGCCCTCTCGCTTCTCTTGGCCGCCTCTCTCCTCCACTTCTCTTCCTCCTTCTTCTTTGTCTGTCTCCGCCTTGGCTCCTTCCTCCGCTCAGTGTGTTGCCGGGCATGTGTGGCGTGCGTTCATGTTTGTCATCCCCCCCTCTCTTTGCACTCCGTGCCGCGGCCGGCTGACCATTGTTCCCCCAGGTTTTGACATTAGAGCATATGTATCTCTTGAGGCGTCTGGGTCTGAGGCCTAGTTTTTTCTCCACTCACACAGTCACCACAATCCTCCCCACCCACCCACATCCATCCTTTAAAAAAAAAAAAAATCCCCCAAAATCCCCCACTCTAACCACAGAAGCTCTCAGCTCTCAGCTCTCAGCGGCCAGCAGTCCCTCTTCTTTTTTTCTCTCAGTGAAAAGTTTTGATGCCGGTGACAAGAAGTAAAAAAAAAAAAAAAAAAGTGAGAGCCAGACAGAGAAAAAGGAAAAATTACTGCGAGCAGCTTTTCAGCACGGCAGCAGTCTTCCCACAAGCAATACTCCAGAAAAAAAATAAAGAATATATACACATACACACACACACACACACACACAAAAATCAGTTATTACCCAAATCCCTGCTGTACGTTGGGTCTGTGTATGTGTTTGTCTTAGAGTATGTGTGTGTGTGTGTGTGTGTGTGTGTGTGTGTGTGTGTGTGTGTGTATGTGTGTGGGCTCTGCTGTGCCTCCAGGATGCCCAGAGACGAACTGGCAGCTTGAAAAGGCTTTGGCTACAAGGTAAAGCGAGCAAGGCGAGAGATTGGAGACAAAGAGGAGGTAGCAGGAGAGGGAGAGGAGAGAGATAGAAGAAGAAGGCGAGCAAAAAAAAAAAAAAAGAAAAGGAACAAGACACAACAACATCCACAAAGGGAGGGCAGGCTCAGCAAAGTGTGGCCAACAGTCACTTTATCTGTGTGATGCTGACAGTCCCCCCCCCACCTTCTTCACACACACACACACACACACCACTTTTCCAGGAGGGGGTGAGCCGACTGGAGGGAGAGAAAGTCTTCACTCTGACACGGATGTGGCACCTTTCGTCGCACTCCACCCCTGCCCCCCCACCACACACACTTTCCTCCCTCTCATTCCAAACAATACCTCAGAGTTCAGAACAATTCTTTCTCTTAACTCCCCGCCTCGACTCCATGTCTCCATTCAAGGTTCATGTGAACAAGGCCTCAAGCCCCCTTCCTCGCCGCCCTCTTCTCCCCATTCTCCTTCTATTTTTTTTTTCTCTCCTCCTTCCCCGCAACTATTTCACCTTCAAATCCATTTATTCCTCTGAATGCCGGAGTCAAATGATGAGCCTCGCACGGTCACGACTTTCTTTCAAGGAGTGCGCGAGAAAAATCCAAGAGATCTGTTGGCCAGCAGTGTGTAAACAGTCAAGGTGCTTTTCTTTTTTTGGGGGGGGGGGGGGGGGTTCCAACAAACTTTAGTTTTTTTTTTTTTTTTTAATCTAAATTTTATTTTGAAAAGCAGAACATTGTCCTAAAATGTGCAGCATTGTTCCTTTTTTTTAAATATGTGCCAATAAAAATTTCAAAAGATTGAAGTATATGAACATTTTTCCTTAGATGAAAAAAGATTTGTTCACAGATTAAACATTTAATATGAGGGCGCTTTTATCTACATGCTCAATAACAAAACAATTGTGTCAAAAAAGGAATGTTATATTTCATTACCTTACTTTTTTTTTTTTTTTCTTTTTGAAGAACATTCTGAAATTACTCTGGATCATTTTACATTTCCACATTCTATAATTAACTCCACTTGTCAGCCTTTAATTACCTTTTATAACCTCTTACAACCTAAACCTGACTAATGACCATGACAAATTAAATATTTATGGGAAGAATTATTCCCACCTAAGCACAGTAACATTTCATTTATTTTTAATTCAGCCTGATGAAGGTTATTGGAGTGAAAGATAATTAAGAAGAAAAAAATCAGCTCAAGTGTTTAACCACATTGTGATTAAATGGACCAAATGTATATTTAAAAGATGAATGTTTTCCAGCTGCATTAAGGTTTTTCAGTAGTTGGCAACAGATATATCTCGAAGACTTTCTCTTAATACGCTGTTCCTTTTTTATTCCTCCTTTTTCCCTCCTGTAGTCGTTGAGCCTCTCTGTCACTGTTAGGACCCTGCTCTTCCCCTGGCCTGCAGCAGGCAGTCCTGAGGCCCTTAAAGCCAAAACAAAGCCCTGGGAATGTCCTTTACACAGCTCGGACAATAGCGCGGGGGGCTCCAGCCTGACAAGTAAAAGAGCCCCGACAAGGCGGTGGCTAATTGCCTGCCCTCCCTCCATTCAGCCGGCCTGCCACGCTCCTGCCATCTCCTTTTGTCCCACGTGCACTTTCTTAAGTAAACTGCCAGTTCGCCAGCGAGTGATGGACAGCTCCCAATCACCCAGCCACAATGGCATCAACGCCACAAACACAAGAGGAGCGGAGGGGGCGAGCGAAGAAAAAGAAAAAAAAAAACCTTCTATCCCTACTCCACCGTCTGAGGTGTTCGCACGAGACCCCAAAAGTGTGCGATAATAGACAAAAAAAGAGGAAGGGGACAAAAACTTTTTTTCACAAAACAAGCTAACGGAATGGCCTCTGACCTTTTACGAACTCATTACGTTCTCAGATTAATTTTAGAGCAATACAGGATAAAAACAGGAAGGAGGAATCAACGACTTCAAAGTCCTGCTTCTTTTCCTCTAAGCACACGCTATAATAATTACAGGGTAATTATGCTATTTACAAAAAAATCATATTTCATTAAAAATGATTAAATATTTCAGACACAACCTACAAAAAATATTAACCCTGATTTATTAATGTTAACAGAAGCACAGGCGCAGCGAGATGAGACACACGATCAAAACGACCTAAATCCACGTGTAAATACAGCACATAATATTTTAAATTGCCCCAATGTATTTATCAGTGAGATTTATTAAAACTGCCCTGAACATCTAATAAACAATAATCATATTTAGTTTGATGTCTTAGAATAATACACCCCTGTCAGGCTTGTCAAGACAAAGCAATCAAACACTGCCTTTCATTATCCAAATTGTCAATCTGTCACTTAGCAACATAAGTGTTATAAATTGCCAAACGGAGCCCAAGGAAAAAATAAACCATGAATAAATCCAATCAAAACATAATATTTAAAGCCAAACAAGCAGCAAGAGAAAATCAAGCAGAGCGGTAATTAAAATGTTGAAAAAGTCTTACCATTTAAAAGAGCTGTATTTGGGATGCTGCTCGGTTCCTGGTTAAAACAAGCATGCTGGCACTCGTGGTAGTGCACAGACTCCAAGCAGACTCCCACCACCATGTCAGCCACTAATCCACTGGGGGGCAGCACCTCATCTACGGCAGCCCCCTTTCGCTAAACGCCCGATGGGTTAAGCCGATAAGAGAGCGGCCGGAGGACCGGGCGAGAGCCAAGGGTGCGCTGGAGCGACTTAGGACGGCAGCCCGTCAGGTCCCAGAGCAGCGAGAGGACCGCGAGCGGGTGGCCGGAGCTGCCCGATTCACTCTCAGCCCCCACATGCATTCAGACGCACACTCAGGCTGCGCCGCTCTTCTCCGCGTCTGACCGGGACTCCCTCTTTCCCCCTCGCCCATCTTCATATCCCCCCTAATAAGCTCTTTTGTGTCCATCTCTCTTTTCTTTGATAAGATGAAAGAACAACAAAAAGAGGGAGAGAAAGAGAACGGCTTTCATTCAGCGGCTTGGCAGACATAAAGGTAGTGGAGTGCCGTCTATAGGAGTTGCCCTAACTTGGCTAAACTCAAGCAGCGGGGTGTCTCTCGTCATGTCATTAATCCCCCCAAAACTAGCCACGCTCCATTCACCGCTAGTCACACTAAATTAAATGCAAAAATCAAAAAAAAAAAGAAGAAGAAGAAAAACACAAACGCCGGGCAGAAAAAGTGTCGGAGGAAGAAGAGGAAGAAAAAAAAGGCTAGAGGACGCGTTCTGATCCAGGGCAAAGGGTGCGTGGTGCCGCAGCCACGCTGCCCCTCTCAGTCCTGCCCGTCGCTAGCCCCCAATTTTTGATGTAACGAAGCCCCCCGGAAAAAAAAAAAATCAAGCGACACACAAAAGACAAAAAACAATTTATCACCAAAAGAGCCTGTCTTTGTGGCGCCCGCTTTTGCACCTCCACAACTCTCCTGCCTGAACTCTCTTAAGACAGCTGAGTGGGGAAAAGGAGCCCCTAACTCCAAAGTCAAAAACCCCGCCAGACAAAACAAGCCAACAACAGCAGTTAAAACAATAACCTCCCCAAAAAAATACCAATAAATGGATACGAGCCCCGTACGGTTTTTGCGGGGAGAGCTGGCAATAGAAAATTCAACCCCGGCCAACTGGTGGCTTGAAGAGAGGAAGCCCACTCTTAAAGCCGTGATCCGACCATCCACCATACCACCGCTGTGAGCCTTTTAACCACAGCAGAAAAAAAGATGACTATTGATCTTCAAATAGCGATAATTGAAAAAGATCAAAACGATTAAACAAACAAAAAAACAAGAAATGTGCTGACTTACCATGTTGTGCTCCTTTTTTTTTGTTGTAGGTTTTTTTTTTTTTTGTTTAAATACAAAAAAAAAGGCTCGCTCAAAGATGCAGCATTGGAGGTGTCAAATATTTGTAGCCGTCTCTTGATCGTATTACTTCCACAGTCCTGGTTTCCAATGCGTCTGAACTTTTTCCCTTTCTCTTTTATTTTGTTTGTGGTACCTAGCCTTTTTTTCCCCCTGCTTAAGACTTTAAAAGCCTTCAGCTCAGCAAAGCAGCACAAATTATCTTGCCACCTTGCTCAGCTCAGATGCTTTGGCCGCTAACTTTGGAAGGCCCTTTACTACTGCATCAAAATTAGCATTGTCAAAGCAGTTAATGAATATTAATATTGTATTTGTCATTGGAGCTGGCCCATTGCTGAACTCCAAGTCATCCATCAGGGACAAGATTAAGCACACAATTATTTCTGACTGACAGGGACCAAATCTGGAAGATTTTTTTTTTTTTTTCCTCCAACAATTTAAAGAAAAAGACACAGCATCATCTTAAGGTACCTCCCATGAGACGAGACAAGATTAATACACTTTTAATGAAGCAAGATTTCATGGTGCACGAACAGCAGGAACCTCGAGAAAAAAGGAGAGGAATGTAGAAATATTTTCACTCTTAATTCCACCCATTTTTTTTTTTTTTTTTTTTAAGGATTGAAATCATAAATTACAAATAAATTTGATGACGGCACACAAAAAAATTTAAATTCAAAGAACATCGTCCTCTTTTTTTCCCTTTTGATGATCAGATTTATTCTCCTTGATTTTCTTTTTTACAAGAAGATCAGGATTTTCTTTCCTTTCTTTTTTTGCACCTTTCGGTGGAACATTAAGAGAAATAAAGATGTACAAGCGCTGCACTGTGAACAACGCCAGCGCTAAATTTAACATGAAACAACCATTAAAGCCCACGGACCTCCAGCACTCTCAGCAGAGCCCAGCGGAGCACGGAGCGCTTGAGGACCACACAGGCAGCCTCCATCAGCACCACCCGCTGCATCCAGGAGCTGTCTCCCTGCTCCCGCTTACCACAGAAACAGCCTCACACTAGGAAACCGCGGTTCTGTCAAACACGGCTCTCTGCACAATTTACCAGACTTCCATCAAATATGTCACAATGAACAATATTTAAACATTTTCCAAATAATTATGTCAGTCCAATTTTTCACACAAGAAATATTTCTGCAGTGACTGAATAAATCTAAATCTCTCTTCATATCTGAAATATCTGCCTGAACGGGAAAGCACTCCTACCTGCACCTGTCTTGAAAAATTAAGCAGATGACAAGCCATCTTCTTCATTCCTCTGTACCGAAAGCATCAGTTTCTCTTGCATGATTTTAATAAATCCAACCCTTTTTCTCTCTTTTCTCACATATTGTAAATTCTGAACGACAGAGAGTCAAGCTTTAAAAGCAGCGTCCGTCCTTTCTGCACAATTATGCGATCAGCTTTTTCTCCGTTCGATGATTTTTCGGTCGGAGGAGCGGCCGAATGCGGGATCTTATTCGGGTCAAGTTAAGAAGTATTTTCTCTCTGCGCCCCGATAAAAATAAAAGCATTCAGGGGGTCGCATGAGGGGGAAAAAAGTGGCAGATGTGGGGCACTAATGCCAGCAGCCCGGTGAATTGTTGTGAGTGCGGGGGTCAAGCTGCGGGCTCACCTTGGAGCGCCGGGCCCCTGCCGACCACCCTGCCGGCTCCCTAATACCATTAGCAACCCTTAGATGAACATACTAAATTGGCCTTTTGTTCTCCAGGTGCCGATCCAGCCTCGCTGGTGTCACCGAACCAAATACAGATGGTGCTGCCTTTTTTCTGGAAATGAATAGCGCGCATAAGAAAAGCGCCTCCGTTTCTCCTGATTCTCCAAAAGCCGTCGGCATTGATACATTTTTTTTCCGTCGGGGCTCCGTTCACATTTAAAACAACGGATATCAGTTGTGATATTTAGTTAATTTTGTCAAAATGTTACCTAAACATGCATTAAAATATAAATAATTTAATTAAAATGTAAAATGTACATTTACAAAGATCTCTTAATGAGATGTCTACTGAATTAGACTTCAGCAGTGAAGAAAGATAAATGTGATAAAATCGCAGAGCCAAATCAGAAATAAACTAAACATTTTATCACATTAATTTGAGTCTTTTGAAAATAATTTGGGGGGTAAAAAATGTAATTATTTGTTGCTTTAAATGTCAATAAAATAAAACAACTCTATTGCAGCTGAGAGGGCTTTAATTCACACGAATGAGCAGAGCCTTTATACGGCAAACATTAAAAATATGGATGTAAAACAAGGGTCTTAAAATACGAATGGCTGCCAAGGCGTGATATAAATTAAATTCCAATTAAACAAAACAATCTTTCAACTGTGGTGACGCAAGCACGGGCGCTGATTAAGCGCTCACGCGAGGCCGCCTATGAAAACAGGCACCGAACACAGAATCCCACGGCGGCTTAATTCGAGTTGAGAGCCTAAAACAGGTCCAATCTAGGTGAGGACGAGAGACGGGGAAGGGAAAGAGACGAGCGAGGGGAGCGGAGCAGGCAGCTCTGTGGCCCAGCGTGATCACATCAGCGCTAGTATCAAATTAACTCTCTGACTTTGAAACTTATTGATCTGCTATTAAGACACTAGTGAACTTGATGAAGTGAGTGCTGTAGGTGACTCTGGGACTTCAAAGTCTCGCACCAGCCACATAAAACAAGCCACTTTGATCCCCGCTCTGCTCCTCGGATCTGGAGAGGGGGCTTCAGAGGAACCCCCCAATTCTCCTCTCCTCTTTTTCTCCCACTCACCCCAGGCCCGGGCTCCGGCTCTCTCTCCCCTTTTCCCTTTTCTCCACGTCTGCCGACGATGCCCCGAGAAAACCCAGGCAGAGAGCGCCGGTTTGCCACACAATGTTCAATCGCGGCCGCATGTTTCTTTTCTTTTTTTCTCTTTTACAGAGAGAGTCAGCAAGTTGAGAGCACAGTGGTGTTACAGTGGTGCAGACAGATCTCCTTTTCTGATTCTCCAGGAAAATAATAAACAACACACACACAAACACACAGGGAAATGCAATATGATGTCAAAACAAACTACTAGAATGAGGCGGCCATCTAAGCGCGCTGGCATTAAAATTCAGTGTCGATAAGAAGGGGGATTCTTCATGCCAAATACGGCATGTAATAAGGTCGGCGATGAGAGAGACAATGCAGAGTGGGAGATAGCAGCACTATTGTGCGGTGAATACATCCCCCTCTACGCTTAAGGCAAGTCTTCCCACTACATTAAATACTGTGTGCTGCCAATCACACCTGCCTTTTTTTTTTTTTTTTCAAATTTTTTTTTTTTCATTTTGTGCCACTGGGTGGAGGTAGCAGTTAATGTTTTCAACATGCACCGCATCACCGTAATATACTGAAGCAGACACAAATCACAGCCGGCCCCACAGAACACCTCTCCTCTTCCCTGCCAGCTGAAATCATTACGGGACAAATGTAAAAATAAATACAAAACGAGAAAAAAAAAAAAAAATGGACAAGAAATCCATCTCTTCCACCTGAATTTGCAACAACGGTGAGAGAAAGGAAATCTCGCGTCCGCCCTCCACTGAGCCGCTAACTTAGCACGACTGAGTAAAATAAATATTAACGGCTAAATTAATCATCGGCAGGACAGTGTTTGCGCTCAGGCTCCAGCGCTCACAGGCGGGGTGTGTGTGTGTGTGTGTGTTTGTGTGTCTGCACTTGGAGTGCCGGGGCTAAGCTGCGTCTGTTTAATTAAGAGGGGTAAAACAGATGACAAATGCGAGACAGTTAAACATTTAATGTGTGCTTATCTCCCCCCTCATTTATTTAGTTGGGAGAGATTCAGAGTGGGTGGCGTTTAAGAGTGATGCGCCTGGCGGGAAAAAAAAAAAAAAAACGCTGGTGGAATCAGAAACGCAGCACCCGCGTGCCGTGACAAGTCAGCGAGCGACGACGCAGCCATTTCCTGACAATTGTTTTGACGTTTCGCAACTTAATTCCGTTTGATGAGAAAGAAAGGGATTACGTGAAAAATCAAATAAACACAAATGCGGATTCCGCAACACAGCTGTTTGTGAGGGCAGGAGAGAAATAAATAAATGAGTCTCAACGTAAATGACACAGTGTCACTTAATTACGGATATGGTATTTTTAGCAGCCTCGCCGAAATTGTCAAAATAAAACCGCGCAATTAAAAAAATGCAATCGTATCAAAGGTCTAGTTTCTCCTTCATTTCACCTGACAGAGATTAATTTTTTTTTTTCTTTCTGGATGATCCCCATTGTGTATGTGGTGCTGATGCACATTGCCTAGAGTCAATGTCAAATCCCAGCTCCAGTAGTCCCGCAAAAAAATACAGAACGAACAGCGCCCGCGGCACACACATCCTTTTACTCAACCCGCTCGCAATATCTCACCAAAAGTTATCGCTTCCATTGTGACAATGTTAAAATGAAAAACTACATTTTGATTATATATATATATATATATATATATATATATATATATATATATATATATATATATATATATGTATATATATATATATGTATATATATATATATTTGCAGTGTGAGAGAGAGAGAGAGAGAGAGAGAGAAAGAGAGAGAGAGAGAGAGAAAGATAGATGGGTGGCAGGGGTGGAGGGGGGTGGATGGGGAAAAGAGGAGCTGGAGCTAAAAAAGCAAAAAAAAAAAGAGGTAGAGGGAGAAAAAGAAGAAAAGGAGGAGGAGGTGGAGGAGAGGAAAAAAAAGCCCTGTGCCACGAGCATATA
The DNA here is from genome assembly GCF_900880675.1 of Sparus aurata. Taxonomy (NCBI): domain Eukaryota; kingdom Metazoa; phylum Chordata; class Actinopteri; order Spariformes; family Sparidae; genus Sparus; species Sparus aurata. The sequence continues at coordinate 16,782,448 of NC_044206.1, forward strand.
TAAGAGAAACCTTCACCAATTAGTGGGGAGAAACGGGAGAGGGAGCTGCCGCGGCGTCGGCACTCAAAGAGCCAGGCCTCGCGGCGAAGCTGTCATGTCGGCAGGATTGATCAACAGGCCTGCTATTTCTAATGGCATGTTGTCATGAAGCTGCAGCCATGGGGAGCCACCTGCCTCAGTCCTCGCACAGCACTCCGTATGTGTGTGTGTGTGTGTGTGTGCGTATGTGTGCGTGTGCGCGTGTGTGTTTGTGTGCATGAAAGATGGGGTTGGGGGGTACTGCAGCATCCATACCTATTCTGTGCCCATATATCTTTTACTAACAATTTAAAAACAGCCTGGAATCCTCCTCCCACTCTCTGGCAGTCTACCTTGCCGATCCCTGAAGGTGGAAGAAATGTGCCATCCTGGATTTGTTCTTTATTCTCGCCCAGCAGAGCCAAGCTATTGTAAAAATCCAACACAATGGAAACAAAGTGTATACCGTATCGAGGGAAATTGTAAATAAAAGCAGAAGGTTTCGGTAGCTCCATAATAACAATAATAATCATAATAATAATAGATCAGTACAAATCTGAATATTATCAATTATTCTTTTTAATCAATTTCACTTTCTTCATGGAGAATATTTCCACCGTTCGACAAATTAATTCCTCAATCACGCCGGAATTAACACGGATCGTTACATGGATAAAACCATCCTGAGTTATCATCTGAAAGGCATCGCATTTGATTATAGCCCATTTTTCCTTTATAAGACAAAAAGCTGTCAAATAATCAGCGGACAATGGCGGCTCGCCGGCAAAATGTCGTCGCAGGAAAAGCACAATCAAAAACAAGGAAATTGCTTTATGAGGAAAAAAACCCCCCAACAAAAAACGGTCACGTTCGCCTCATTTCTCAGTCATACGGCGACAAAAAGCCGCTTCGTTTTTTTCGGCCTCCGCGGCCAAACAAGCCCGGCCTCGCTAACAATAAAAAGTCAAATAAAAGTTACAGAACTTGAGAGTTCAAGGTACCGCGGGCTGCTTGGAGTGCGTGTCACGTACAGTTAACCTTTTTATCGGGCATGCCTGTGGTCTCATCAGTCGATGAAATTCTTCGCCCGCGGCGGTGGCTTAGCCGAGGGACACGGACCAATAGAAAAATATTTCATTGTGTTAGCATTTCAAATGGCGAGTGGAGGGTGGAGAGGAGGGCATTTGGAGGGGCGGTGGGGGAAGAAGCTCTAACCGATCGTTGCCAGCGGAATTAATTGCCTATTCTGAGAATAATGTCCCTTATCCGCGATCCTCGGAGGGCCGAACGCTAGCAGAGGCCACTTTTTTTTTGTTTTGTTTGGTGTCTTCAAAAAGAAGAGCGCTTAGGGGTACTGGCCGTATTAGGGGTTTAGCTCGGTCCCCTTTAGGCCGGGAAAAATAATCAGAAGCACTGAACCAGACTCAACTAATCTGTGCCCCAATTAAAAACGCAAAACCCATTACACCTTAATGTGAATCCACAAATAAATACTTTTAAACGAATCATGCGATTGGTAAAAATTCGGACTAATAATTTGATTATTCGATGAAATTCACTTTCAGCAACACGACGTGAGAAGTGAATCAGCTTCGTTTTGGCTTCCAGCCAGCGCTCGATAAATGGCTCAAGATGGAGCGACCCCGGTGGTGCTTCTATCCTTTTATTTAAGGGGATTTAAGTTCAGGCTCTGTTACACATTGGCCAAGCATATGCAATGACCCTAACTGATATTGGTGCATCTTTTAGCCCCATCTTAATCTAACCTTTTTAAAGCTCTGCGGCTTTTCAGAATCAAAACAGCATTAAGAACGAGCATTGTTCGAAAAAGGAGGCGGCCCTGGGAGACGAGGCCACGGAAAAGCCGGGCCCGGGCTGGGGCGGGAGCCCTCTGGAAAAACAGCTGCTTATGCACTCCAATCAGTGGGAAACAAAACCGAAACCCAACTGCTAAGACGGGGGGAGAAAAAAAAGTACTTTTTTTTTTTTTTACGGAGGTGGAGGGGGCATCCCAAATGCTCCATCCCTCCATATCGACCTCTACGGGCCCATTCGCGCTAGGTGTCGATTTCATCCCTCAGCAGATGGACGGGCGAATTCGCAGCAGTCCCCATTACACGCCTCTCCTTCGCTCATTGTGAATTCAGTCAACGAAGTCAATCTTATTAACTTCCGCGCCGGTTCACACATGACATTTTCTTCAATTTTCTCGCCGACATCAAAAACATCAATTAGCAGCTCGAAAATGGGAAGGAGCGAATGACAGAGTCCGATAACGCCGACTTATTTGAAGCCGAGGGTAAATCTATTCTCCAGTTTTGAATGTGTTCATTACAATTGCATTTTCAAAGAAGACCTCCAAATAGCAAAGAAATTAAATTTATCTCCTAGAAATGTCCAGAAATTGTTTTTTTCCCCCCTCTTTCGTTCTTTCTTTTTTTTTTTTTTTTTTAATCCTGTGTCTATCTCTCAGCCTCAGTGGGTGACACAAAGCATTGTGGTGCTGCATTTTTCTTTTTCTCATTAGAACAGATCACAACTCCCACAGAAGTTGAAACCCTATACTGTAAACTCTGTAAAAATCATTTTTTAAAACGCGGCCCCGACATTTCTTTAAAGGGAGCCCGATAAAGTAACCCGCCGTTGACCCGCGGCTTTAACACAAAAAAAAAAAAAAGCCAGACGATAATAAATGCAGTGTCTATTTTCATCCAACAAGGGGAGCTATTATCAGATAAAAGAAATAAGACGCTTTGAAGAGAAACGTTCAGTCGCTTTTTTGGCATTTATCAATCTTGAAAATCAATCTTCAAAAAGAGCATTTATTGTTTAATTAACAGACGTGTCGAATCGTTTCAAAGTTATTATTATATTTTGTTTGTCTTGAATTGATATTGTGCTAATTTTATTATATCTATCTGTATAAATAAAGGCATATATTTATTGCAAAACACGTCACATATATTTAAGGAATTAAACAATTTAAAAGCAGAATTTAAAAGCATTTTTCTCGTAAGTAATAAAAACTGTATTCTCTTTGTATTTACAAATTTACGGTGGAAATATTGCAGTGCATTTTAAACAGATTTCCCTTTGCAACCGATTTTAAAACAGTTTTAAACGTATTTTGCTCCAAAGATCAGATGTTGCTCTTAAAAACACATCAGTCCAAAAAAAAACCAAAAAAAAACCAAAAACAAATACCATTTTATCCACCGCCTTATTGATCATTTCCTGCCCCTCCACATCATGGCTACATCAAAAATGTGAAACACAAAACCTACACATTAATGAAGCTCTCTCATGGCTCAACTCTTCTGCCTCCCATCACTGACGAACGTGTAACTCAATAAACCTCGGCTGGTAACCTTTAAGTAAGGGGCTATTTTTTGCCGATATCCAAACATTGTCAGACGGCTTCCTCGTGCTTGAGTTACATCTCCGAGGGGGTGAACAAAAGCAACTTTAGTGGCTGTAGAAAGACACTCGTAATGCGGGGAAGGGGTGGGGTGGTGCTGGTGGTGGGGGAGTCGCATGCGGAGCCGTGCGGATCACGTTCCTCCGGCCCATTGATTTCTGATCTTTTGACATTATTTAGTTGCTTTTTATTTTCTTGCCCGTCTTTTATTCCATGTCACAAAAGACAGAAATGTCCAAACAAGTGATGTCGGGAATATCTACTATCTGTCAAAAGAGCAGGCTTTTCCCGGCATTAAAGCGACCGAATGCTCTGACGCAGTGCCGAGAACCGGCGGGATGAAAATATCACTCTTTATAATGGAGGCTAATCAGATTTCGGATGCCGTTTGCCTTCTAGCTAAAGGGAGATGGAGGCGCGTGGAGCGGTAGGGCTGAAACCAATACACTCCCGAGTTCATCGCCACCCTGACCTCCAGACAAAAGGCCTGGCGCTTTATTTCTCACATTTGATCCACGTAAGTCAAAACGGGTCACACAGTCAAAATCCAAATTAATACTTGACCTAATTTTTGCCCCTAATTTCTGCTCTAAACACGGGCGGCTGAAAGCAGAGACAGACGAGGAGATGCATCTGTATCAGCTGTCGGCTGAATGTTGAACACACAGTAGTGATCAGTTCCATTAAGCAGGGATTTGATCATCTCCCCCATGCGCTTTCACAGCCCGGCTTCAGATTAGATCACTGTGAAAATGGTCAAATGTTGTGTTTATCTCTCTGTAATTATTTTGATGCAGATGACAGAGATTTAGTTGTTTGCATGTGGCTTGATGAGTGTGCACAGTGTGAGCCAAGACGCGCACGCACACATACGAGCGCTCGCGCGCAGACAACGCGCGCTGGCGTGGAAAAAAGAGCTGAATGGCTCCTCTCAACGCCATTAGCCCATTAGATAGTTTCAACAAAGGCCCCCGAAATCATGTTTTATGTGCTGAAAACGACTCAGAGCGCGGTGCACACGCAATTACGGCGCCGTAATCCCCAACTTATGACTAATATTAATGTTCTCGTCGGGTTGACACAAATGGACTTTCAATGAGACTGAAAGAGAAAACCCCAGGCGACAATGGAACGTGTTGAGCTAGGCAACAAAAAGCAGGAAAACACCGCCGCACACATCTGATCCTCGGGTACTCTGGTAAAATACAAAAAGAAATATTTTGCTCTCCTTCTGCTGACAAAAATCTGGGGTTTTTTTTTTCTGATCCCAGGGCAGGCTTTCCAAAAGAAATTCCTCACATTAATGCAGTTTCTTTTATGGCAATTTTGAGAAGAAAAAAACATTCGTATTAAATGCAACAACATTTTAAAATGTCGGAATATTTGCGGAACAACTCTCCCCGCTTTGAATGAACCGACCTCTATTGTGCGAGGGAGGTGCTGCTGTGCGGTGACCTTCGGCGAAATTGTCTTTATCCCGAGGAGCAACTTTTAAGAACTGAATGCACGTTCAGGGTAACGCGTGCGATGGATCCTTTCAATCCGCCCGTCGCCCCCTGTTCTCAATAATCACCTCTATTTTCACTTCACTCGAGTTAGACTGTCACTAGATTACTGGCCCTTCGTATCTACCTTTCCAATTACTTTTAAGAGTTTTGGATGGACAAATTTGCGCTTTCATGTCCCGTGTTAGCGGATGAGTCGCTGCTCCTGGCCATGAAAGGAGAGTTTTTAATGAGCTGAGGTGAGGTTAATTGGTTCGCTAAGATCCTCCGAGTCATGTGCCTCTATATGAAATTAAGTCCATTTCCTGGAGTTTCCCCCGGACGTATTTAATAACAAACACTTCAGCCCAATTTTCATTTCCCACAGACGGGAGCGAGGGTGGCGGAGAGGGGAGGGAGGGAGGGAGGGGGTGAGAGTTTGGTTTGTTTGTGCTTTTTTTTTTTTTTTTTTTTTACGTGCCCCAAACCATAAGCGCTATCTGTGTTTGTGTTTCTTCAAAGACCAATGGTGTAATGTCAGCTCCCATTCAAGAATTCTCCTGGATGTCCTTTTAACTGCAAATACAGCCGTGTTTTCCGCTGATACATGAAAGCTAATTAGCAGCCAAACGTGCGTTTGTTCATGGCGGGACAATGGGACCGCGTGAAGCTTTTGCTATTGTTTCCACTTTCCGAACAATAAGGGTAAATTTGCTGCAGCCGCTCGATCACCGCGAGGGGACCGCTGCGAACGCACCACGACGCACTAATCCTCCGCAAATGACTGGGCCCTTTCACTTGCCATTAGGAACTACATGATGTGAATCTGCCCGGACTAAGAGACCTTGTAATCAACACTGGTGAAAATGTGTTAAGTTCAACGTCTCGTCGAGGGGGTTCAATGGTCCTGACAGTGTAATTACGGGTTGCCGCCACAATGCAGCGGCTGGAGCACTCAGCGCTAATTCAATCCATCTTCATTTCCACGAGCAACGCCCATATCATTGATGGATAGTTATCATTAGAGAGTGACAAAGCGCTGAGACAACTGAGGCGTGAGCGGCAAAAAGTGTGTGTGTGTGTGTGTGTGTGTTTGTGTGTGTGAGGCCAGAATTCAAGGAGCAGGAGGATGTGTCCTCTCAGATTCACACTATTGCCCAAGACAGCAGGATTATATATTACGACAGGGATGAGTACTGGGAGACGGAATGGGGAAGGAACTGTGGGTCAGGGAGCGTCCTTCACACACTCACACACACACACTCACAAATAAATACATAGTATACCCACATAGGGAACGTGTACGTGTTCGCACACACGCACAAACAGTTTGGCTCGCTGTGACCCCGACACACAGAGAGGCTATGGCTCGACTCACCAGCCTTTTATAGCATGCTGCTCAGACTGCTGACAGACACACACACACACACACACACACACACACTTGCGCAGGTCTGGGCACTGTCTGCAGCCAAACACTAAACCGCAGGCTGCGATTGAGACCGACTGGTCTGCTCCTCTATACTTTCAGTCTATATATTCAGTCCACCCTGGGCTGTATATCTTAATTATGTGCTCTGCCTCTTTTCCTAAAAGAAGGGGTGACAGAGTCAGCTAGTCAGGCACTGGAGCAGCAGCAGGCCACTGAAATGAGGCCCTTCCAGTCTTTATGGGGCCTCCAGCTCAGCCACTGCATCATTACATGACTTTTAAGCTCCGAACAAAAACACAGTGGATGCCTCCTTCCCCGTGTCTTTCCTGGCGTAACGTTCCGCAACACAATGGAAACCGTCCTGTTTGTGGCGTTTCTCGCATCAAGCTGCACGTCTTCAAAAACAAAACTGGAACTCCCAAACTTTTTCGGGAAGACTAACAGGCTGTGAAAATGCTGTAATGAGTAAATAGCTCAAATTGGGGGGGGGGGGACACACACACACGCACAAATGGCCAAAAGAATTTTAGCACAACGCTGCGCTCAATGTGATTATCTCTCCTTTTTCCTCGCGGGTCGCAGCTTTAGGGGTCACCGCAGTCTCACACTCTCCATCTCACGCACACACACAGGTTGGGCTTTGCCATTTCAATGACTCAATCGCATCTGGAGCCCTCCATCGATTGTGCTCAGTGACCCAGCAAAGGCCCATGCGGCGAGTGCCGGGCCCCACCTCCGTGAATTAGACCACATTCGAATAAGAGCCGGGATCATGATCGCTCCTGTCCGTTAACCAGGAGGTGGTGCTGCTGGGATGTTGAGCGCTACTCCATCTCCATCTTTTTTTTTTTTTTTTTTTTTTTGCTTATACCACTGAAAAGCAAGGCGGGGATTTGTTTGGTAGGGGTTTTTTCATAATAGCGGGGATTTAAAAAGGCTTTTCTGACACCTGGAGTTGTAGACACTTCCTCAAAAACACAGACGCACTCTTGTTTTACTGTCGGTGTCGATTTAGCGGCGGAGAGCGCTGAGAGATTCACATTCAGGTGATGCCGCCTGCTTGAATGCATAAGATTCTCAGACTTGTGAGCTCTTGTTCACTTGGCTCACTGCGAGGAATGAACGGCTTGCTTACATCCCTCAAAAACCTCACATGCACACACGCCCACGCGATTAAATTTGATGCTTACTCGTGCACATTCCTGGCGCGCTATTGCGCACTCGCATGCGTTGCACATTCGCGCGACCGGCCTCGGCGATCTGCACACGTACGTGCAGGCATGAGCCGAGCGGCCAATGCGCTGCCGTAGACTGGCTGGCCTGCTTGCAGACCCTGCAGTTTGTTTAGTAACACTCCTTTTGACGACGCCCGAAGGGTGCAATTAAGCCCAATTAGAGCCTGTCAGTTTTATTAAGAGGCACAGACTGGCCAGGCTCGGGGGCAGTGAGGGGTAGAGGAGGGAGGAGAAGAGGAGAAGAGAGGGAGGAGGAGGAGAGTCTGCAGCACCAAGCTACCGCTACTCTTGAGAAACCAGGCAAGCACCGCTGAGAGGAAACTGGTGTAAATATGCTGAATGCCAACTAAACAGAAATGACAGCTGTGACACTTAAATAGCTAACTGACGCTACCAGTGTTGGACTTAGAAACAACAAAAAAAAAAATAGCTGCCAAGGGGGCCCTGATTGAGTCTTCATAACCAGGTCAGGTTCTGCAGGTAACCTCGGGTGCCCTCAGTTCAAATGCGCAGAGATTACCTTTATGATGCGACATAAAAGCTACTTAAAAGTGCAGTTTTGTGATCAGAGAACCTGGAGGGATCAATGGATGACAAGACCAACTCGTCTATAAATACTCACCGGCTACAGTGAATGCAGACATGTGTGGATGCAGATGTCACAAAGCATTTTCGGAAGGGGGGGAGAGGGGGGGTGGTGGCTGTGTAGTTATGTGAGCCTGCCCTGGTATATTAGTGTGGTTGTGAATAGAGCAATACAGCTGGCTCGGAACAAAAAACCGCAGCATCTCTTTCATCAGCGAATCAAAAAAAAAAAAGAGAGAGAACGCAAATGAATGTATCATTCCCTCACAATTCCTTTTCCGTCGACCCCTCGACAGAGATGTTTACAGATAGCTATCATTCCCCCTCTTTTTCACATTTGCGCTTGGACATGTTTCAAAAGACGGGGCCTTTTCATCTCCCCTCTCGCTGTGAGGAAATTTGCTCCTTAATGGCTTTCAAAACAGGAAGCGCAGACAATAAAAAAAAGGAGAAGTGAGAGGAACGCTCGCGCTCCCCAGTCCCCCCTTCAGTCGACGCATCCTTTGCGGCGCTGAGTGCTGCAGCTTGTGCCGCCGTGCCAAGGTGCCAACTGTGCCAGTCACACTGACCTCCATCTGCAGGCAACTTGATACCATCTCTCCAACCGCCGCGTACTCCCACTGAATGGGTTCGCTCAGTCACAGTGAAGTCTGAATGGCATTCAAGGCTCAGGCTTGGAATTGTGTTTCGAGTTTGTGTGCTATTGTATTCTTTGTTCACAGCTGCTGTGTAAAAAAATCCTTTATCACTAAACTGAATACTAAAAGGGTTGTATTGGAGGAATGCACACAGGAATACATTACTGCCAATGTGCAAATCATTCTACTATCAGGCAAATTAGAGCTGATTTTTCACAAGTCTTTATCAATGACCCTACGAAAGAGTGAGGTTGAGCTGCTACGGACCAGCTCAAATTACTACTCCTAGGATTGTCTCTTGCCAAGTACTAGGCTTACTATTTTAATAGTATATGTAGGTGTCTGTTTACTCATGTTGTATTCATAATTCCGCCTCCTGCAGGGCATCCGTGTCCACCGAGTGCCCTTGAACATGCCATGAGTAGTCTTTCTGCGCTTCAACTAAAAAGAGACCTGAAAGACAGCTACACACGCTTCCGCACAGTTGGATAAAACAAACCTTAACCACACAACTCAACCTCACCAAAGAACTTGCTTTTTTCAAAAGATGTTCAGAAGACTGTTTTTTTTTCTCTCTCTCTCTCTCTCTCTCTCTCTCTCTCCCCCCGTCTTTGCTTTTTCTCTCCCTGGGTAAAACAAATGCATCATTTTTCAGTTTATAAAAAAAAAAAACTAAACAAAAAAAAAAACATCTTCACTCCCTCCTCCTCTCCCTCCCATTGTGCCATTTCCGTGTATGGAAGTGTTCCCTCCCATTGATTTTTTCTCCCAGCCAGGGCCCTACCCAACACGAGCCGCTTCCTCGCCGGTGTCATCTCCTTGTGCCTTTCTCCTTTTAACTGTGTTTTACTCTTGTGGCGTAATGTACAACTGCCAAACTGGCGGCAGGGGAAGGGGGGGGGGGGGTTAGGTTGCAATGGAAGAAAAAAACTGATGCACGAGCTCAAAAGTTTTGGCTATTGATTGATTTCTTTTTGATGCAGATGGGGAAAAAAAGAGAACTGTTCAAAGCCGCGGAGAGCGTTTTTTTTTTTTTTTTTTGATCACCACTACAGTCGAGCCAGTTGGTAATGTTGGTTGGTAGTACGGCACAAGGATTGCACATGTTTGTCCGTGCATTACACTCCCTTTGTTATCTGTTGTTGCGGTTCCGCGCGGTCAGAAGGGCTTATTAAATGTAGTGACCGGCGTGCACTCGGCGCCAAGGCTCGCCGATGCGCTTGCATCATTAATGTGCGCGATCGCCTGGAGAAAGTGATTCTTCCGATGGTGAATGTCAAAGTGAGCAGATTAGGCCTACAGCTGCATCTCAGAAAAAAGAAAAAAAAAACATAACGGCAAAAAAAAATAAAAAAAGGAAAGAAACGCAGGCTTGTCAGAAAACACAAAGATGAGTTACTCGGGGGAGTTGCCAGGTTTTTTACAGAGACGAAGAAGACTGAAATGTGCAGCACAATAAATGAAGCGAACGGTCGAGGAAAAGAGTGATATATGTAGGGAATATTTCTGACATCCATATGCGCTAAGGACAGGCAATCAAAGGCGCCGGCGAGCCGTGCGCAGATATCAGGAGATGAAGGGGTGAAGCTTGCAGGAGTGTGTATTCCAGCCACTGCAGCTCCTCATCCTCAGCCTCAGCTCCCCTCTCTGCCAGCCCTCTGTGATGAGTGCCTGTGTCCACTGGGGGCTACAATTAGCCCATCAAACTCATTCCAGCCGGGAATCCACACCGCCTCTCCAATCCCCTTTTCTGGCTCTCCGAAGCCCGGGCTCCTCCAAAGAGACAGGCAACTTGTAAGACTAGGGGAGGTAGCCTTTGATGTGCCAGGTTCTGCCGAGGCCTCCCTTTTTGCTCATATCAAGGCTGAGGAGATATAACAATTAAAATGGCGGGAGAGGCAGGCTGACACTGCGGTGTGCTCCGGCGCAGCTCATGTGCCACGTGCTCGCCCCCCGCACACTCGGAGCCTGGCCTTTACAGGTGTTGGGGGGAGGGGGGGTGCACCTCAGCATGAGAGCAGATATCAGATTCCACGGTGACTGTTGAAGCAACGAGGAGTCAAATTAAGTTGAGAGATGATCTTTACGCCGAAGATATGAATCTGTCTCGTGGCTTCTTCTTACTTCAGACTGGCTGGGCCTGTTTCTGTCTATGTCTGTCAGTAAAGAGCTCTCTGCCCTGTGGCTGTGATGCAGAATTTCACAATATTCTCTGGCGTGTGGCCCTGGATTTACAACTAGTCTTAAAAATGATTAATCTATAAGCCAATTCAGCAATGTAAATCAAATCAAGAACAATAATTGTTATTTAAGTATTTAAGTAATTATTTTTCGCTCTTGGACTTGTGGTCGGACAAACTAAGCAATTTGAACATATCCGGGCATATATGGGCTCCGACTAGCGATTATTGTCATTAGCGATCAATCCGACAATTATTTTCACTGTTAACTGATTAATCGTTCAGTCATAAAATTGTGATATTTAGACCGATTATCAACCTGGCCAATCATCGAGGTCGATATTCAGCATTTTTCAGTTATCGATATTTGTGATCTTTCTCTGTCAGATGGCCAATAATAATAAGCGTATTACAAAGAGCGCTTCTTCAGCATCCTCTCGCACAGAGTCCCGCCCACAACAATATCTGACTGGTAACAGCGCGTCACAATTAATAGACTATAAACACTTAAATAATCTGAATCTGCAAAGTAACATTAACTCAATGTATCAAATAAATGTAGCAGAAAATGGGAATTATCGAGTAAAGTACCTGAAAATTGTACTTAAGGTCATTACTTAGGTTCATTTCATCAGTGGGTGATGGAAACTTTGACACACAGATTTCAATTATATATTGCAAATGAATCTCAGTCCAAAATATCTTTGCTTTTTCAGGCCAATTATCAGAAATCGAGAGGCTGAAATTCAATGTGGGTGGGTCGACCCTGAGTGACGTCTTAAGATTTTTTATTTAGTCCAACCATCGGTCCAAAACTAGAAGACTCTACGTCTGCTATCATAAATGATGAAGAAAAGCAGCAATTCCTTACATAAACGAAGCTGAAACCAGCAAATGTTTGACTTTTTTTTTTTAAAAATGACTGACACTATAAATCAATCATCAAAATAGTTGAATATTTTGTACTACTATTTATCATGATTCCAGCAACAACAGCTGTTAAGATCTTAGGTGACAATGAGTCAGTTTTATTTAATATTTTTCATGAAACTAGCTCCAAACATCAGGTCTAAATATATACATTTTGATTCATCAGCCTCTTATAAATCTCCCCTGACCTCGCCAGCGTCCCAAGAGATCCCATGCTGTATCCAAACCCCAAAGCTGAACAAACTCTGGGCCAGCGGTTCAGACGGGCCGCTGTGTTACGTTGTGTAAGACACAGCTCCACTTCTGTCTCTGCTCCAGTGGGGCTCGGTGGCAGACAGCCAGGTAATTACGCAGCACTGACTACCAGCCAGGAGAGAAAGGCCCACTACCACACGCATACACAAAAACACTTATTTTGAAAGCGCCGAGCATCCAGATCACACATCCCCACCTGCACACACACACACAATATCTTTCTCCCCATTCTCTCTCCTCACACACACACACACATACACAGGCCCAGCCAAACACAAGGACTACATTATGTCAAGGAGTATTACAATGACTCCGACGTGACCCGGCTGCGCAGCTGCTCTGCCTTTGGCGTGAGTGTGCCTGAATTTACTGTTTGAGGTAAAAGACTGTCCTCAGTTTAAACAGGTGTGTACTTATGCAGATGCGAAGCTCAAGCATGTGGTCTGCATTAGCTGCTGCAGGGGAGGCACAGTGAGCTTTGGCCGGAGTCAAACTCAACCCGGGGTTGGCAATCTATTCCTAAAAAATCCCACAAAACATGAATGAAGACGTTTCACAGTGCCACCATATGCAGATTTAATCTCTGACAGTGCTGCTTTCCAGCACAGAAATAATATGTGTATTTAAAGGGGTTCTTTACTTGTGATTGCATATTTAAGGGCATTCCTCGTCAACCAATTAAAAAAAGGGAATTTAACTGACCACGTTGAGTATTTACCAAGGTTTTCTGCCAGTGTCACATCTCATTTAATCACATTTTATCAGCCCTTTCTCACGCTTGAGCTTGGCGGCGCACACAGACCCTGCTATGACAACACTATTTCTCTAAAAGCCCTTGCAACAGCTCAAGACATCCAAACACAATGGTGCATAACAGAGTCATGACTAACTCCGCCACTCAGTCTGAAGCCTGGATGTCACTTCAAAAGCAGATATTTTAAATTATCTTCAGGGCTGATTCCATCAGTTTTCTGTTTTTCTTCACTAATCCCAGCGGGTATACCACTTGCTTTGAGTTAGTTGACTGTGAAATAAAACATCAAGAGTGCAATGATAATTCATTACGGTAACATGATTATTTGCAATTATCTCGAGCACATTAACATTTCAAAACCTCCATATGAAGTTGTACAGTGAGTGAATGAATCCATGGCTGGGATACAGCAGCAGCAGAGGTTGGCCATTTCATTCTGACATTACAAAAGCACCAAAAAGTGAGTTGGAATAATAAAAGTAAATTGCACCACCAAAACAAAGAAGAAGTCATGCTTCAGGGAAGCAGGAGGTATTCTCTGTCCCCTTGTTGGTTATTCCAGACTTCTTCCAAAGAAAGAATCTTGTTTGAAAAAAAAAAAAAAAAAAAAAACTGCCATGGATTCCAGTGAATGCCAGTGAGAATCAAGCGAGCTATTCATGCTGCCAGTTGATTTAGGCACGCCTCGCTACACACCAATCAGCCCGGCCCCGGCCTCGCCAGCCACTCACTTGTCTGCCATTCCAACACAAGATGGAGACAGTGCCAAAAGTTCCAATTAAAATATCCATTTGTGATGTCTGTGCAGAAAAAAGGAACACATAAAAAAAAAAAAAAAAAAGAAAACAAGTACCAGGCTTTTTCGATAGCGTAGGAGAAAATACAACAAAAGCTGCCAAAATTCTGTGGACAAGCCACATACTTAAGAGTTTTTCTGTCTACACAAACTAAATAAGTGTGAGGAGTGTGTGTGTGTGTGTGTGTGTCTGTGTGTGTAGGCAGAATGTGTGTGTGTGTGCGCGGGGAGGAGAGAGACAGACAGAGCGTGTGTGTGTGTGTGTGTGTGTGTGCAATGCGAGCGGGACCGTCTTGTTATGGAGGAACAGAGCATGTTGCAGATAAGAGGGCGACGCTGTTCAAAGAGAAAGGCAGGCCGGTAAAGTGCGCGCCGATTCGACATCATCGCCTTACTGTCCCTTAATGAGCCTGGAGAGGAAGTGCGGTGTCCATAGAATCCGCTCCTGTCTCGCTCCAATCACGCTGCCGGGCTTTTTATTCAAATCTCGCACACAACTGTCACACAGCCAGTCTGGCCGCGCTGTTTATCTTACTCCGAGAGGATGTTAACAAGACAAATGAATGAATAAATACACAAATAATGCGTTTAGGTAATGTTAATAATGTATGAAATGGGAGCTGCTTTTTGACAGTAGCGCCGCACTAAGGATTCTTCCCAACTTTGGTGACAGGCTTGTTTATTCTCCTTCCCAGCATGCATTTCTCTGCATCAGGCAATGTCTGGCCGGCGCTCGGCGTCTATAGCACGTCTCGCTGATGAGAAAAAGTGGCCTGACACATTAGTTTAGATTTCTCTGCCCGGATACCATCGTCAGGATTGAGCCGTTTCTTCCTTCATCCAAAACCTCTTGTACAGTGATCCTCCTTAATCTCGTGGAATCCAGGTCTCCGTTTCAGCCCGTCACACTTCCCTCCTGCTATTACATGACTGATTTCAGTGACGTTTTAACAGGCCACTCAATTAGAGTACATATTTGGGAAGGCTGGATGAGTAAATGCGAAAAGCGTGTGCGCACCTGCGCAGGTATGCAGTCGAGTCGCAGCATCACCTGCCTCAAAGAAGTGTCCCAAACTTCCAGGACTATTAGAAAAAACAAAACAAAAACAAAACAAAACAAAACAAAAAAAAAAAACAGGAGCGGGGGGAAAAATGCTCAAAGAAACTGACTGGGTAGGAAAATAAGTCTCACATCAAATTCCTTCCCTGGGCCGAGACAAAAGCAGGGCCTGGCACTCAGGCACAGTCGACTACACAGGCTTGGAAGACAGAGGAGAGAAAAAATAAAAAATAACAACGCGCACATCAAAACCCGAGCCAAACAAATCCAAGAAAAGTTCAGATAGGTCTTCAGTGGAACTGCCAAGAGGAACAAAATCAAATAAATTGGGGGGTTAGTCTCGTTCAGGCTGGCCCGACAAACCTGAAAACACTGTTTAGAATATGTGAGGAAGGTGGCAGAGGACGATGCTAAATGACTCAGAAAGCACATACCCGGTGTTTACCCCTGAAAAAACTCCAAAGCAAAGCCCCCTCTCCCGTTGTAACGCGGGTGGGAACAGAAAATTCAAGGCAGCTTAAGTGCTCTCTGGAATCACTCAGCATTCCACTGTCTCCAACACACACATACACACACACACACATAGACATCCACAGAGTTAAAATTTGACTGTGACAGTGTATTCATCCATAACTGTAAATTGTTCTTTGGGGAATTTGGCGGGGCTTCGTACTCTCTCCCCCTATCTCCCCACCCCACATCCCCCACTCCAGTCCTCTTCTTCTCTCCCTTTTCCACATAGCTGTCTCCATCACTCTCAATCACAAGCCGCTTGTACATATGTATACGACAGGCAGTCGCCGGAGCAATTGTGGGATCGCTCAACACCAAGTCATTACAAAACCAGAGAGATTCACGAGGCCACACAGTGATCTGGAGCTTATAATTAAGGACGCACCGATAACTTGTTTGGTGCATCCTCGAAACTCTTCAAGTTCCGTTATTGATTGCTTTTCTGATGATTGATTGCTTTTGTGGCTTCTTGTAACAGTTGGGATTCTTCAGAAACCATCTTAATTTAGCTTAGCGCTGCCATATTAGCCCACAAGTTAAGGGTATAAATATTTAGGCGTCAAGTGTCAAAGAATCTGAGAGTCAAACGTTTCTCGAGGTGGCAGTCCTACTCAAATCCAACCTTTACTTCTCCTGCTTCCTTGCACCTACTACACTGTGAACCCAGGTCACAAGTTTCCCTTAAGAATGGCTGCCATGAACGCTACTTATGTCCAAGTCCCTGCTCTTGAACAGCGACTCAAACAAGACATCCCATGCACTGCCTGCAGAGTAAAACATCAGACAAGAAAGCCACCCCTCAGCTGCTCCTCCGCTATTTTCCACAGTTTTATTCTGGTTGTTGTAGTAAACTGACAGCTTCCTGCATATAAAAAAAGCCAGACTTGTCTTTGTTGTGATTGGTCGGCTCAAACACACACACACACACACACACACACAGACATATGCACAAAAAAAGCGTGCTCTTCTTAAAAGTGAAACTTTTCTTAACTTCAGAAAGCCTGTCAGTTTGAACGAGGCACCCTCGCCATAGTTATGTGTCTTCGCCCCCCTCAAGGAGAAGGAGGCGATTTCACGGCACTCGTGTACCTGCTGCACATCCGTGCCACGATGCCTGTGTGTGCCGTGTGTCAGTGTCATAACACTCCCAGGCCAAAAACTACTCTAAATTCTGCAAGCCCTCCCCCCCCCCCGGGATATTCGCTTAATCACTTCAACCCACTCTCGAAAGTTCACTTCCAAACTTCCTGGAAAAAGGAGCAGACATTTCTGAGGAATAACAAAGCGGGGTTAGCGGGAGTAATAACATTGTATTTAATCCCACACAATTCTGCCCCATACTGGAGCGAGAGGAGCGAGCCAAGAGGGACTTGCAGCGAAAACAAATCAACGCGCCTGCAGATGGATGTGTGTTGGCAACGCACGACGACAGAGTCAAGTGTCTGGGGTTTGTAACAAAAATGACCTGGGTTCAGTAGGTTAGGGTGAGGGGTTAACTTTGGCTGAGGTATGGTGCACCCTGAGTGAAAAAGTCGCCATGTGTAGACGCTGTGTTTCACCTTTCTCCCTGCTACCGTCCCTCTCCTTTTTCTTTTTCTAAATAGTTCCCTTTCTCTTTGAGGATTGGGATTATGGTTACGCTGAAAGGACAACGCAGAAGAGTCCTGCTAGAGATGATGTGCGCGTTGAGTTAAAAAGTTGCCCTGTGTTGACACCGTGTTTCCCCTTTTCCTCTGCTCCTGCCCCCTCCTACGTTTTCCTACGTAAGTTCCCCTCCTCCTTGTGGGCTCAGCTCAGACCTCAGCCCCTTCCATACCGCTGCTGGGAAAAAAAAAAGGAGGTCACGGATCGCCTTACTCCAGCCCGTCTCCGTATGGTCACAACCCTCCCCCTCCACACCTTCCCCTACCAGCACCTCTCACTCAAAATCTCATTCCATCACTGTGGCCAAATCCGCCTCATCCATTCTCCCTCCTCCTCCCCAGCCCGTTTCACTTCTTCCCTCCCCTCTTCTACTCCACTCCCACCCTTCCTGTGCCCTCAGCCCAGTGCTAATTGGTAAATCTGTTGAACCATGCCAGCCCCAACAATGAGACACCTGGAGTTCTGTCAAAACAAGTTTCCCTGTGAAAACGGCCTCCAGTGTTAATACAGTAGCGTAGGGGAGCTGCTGAGTCTCTTGTTGCTCACGAGGGCCGGCTGCAGGAACGGAGCCGGGGACGGTGCTACCACAGGGGGAATCTGTCAGAGATGAGTGCACTGGACTGTCAGTCATAAATTAGATTATCTATCAATATCACTTCTGAACCTTGATCCTATGTGAAAACGAACTATGACAGAATTGCGATTACCACACAGGTTTTTTTTTTTTTGGGGGGGTTTTTTTAAATCCGCCTCACACGGGCCTGCAAGTCAGATTTCTGGGTCAAACCAGTTCATGTTATTGTATGCAAACACATGGAGGTTTAGAGCCCGGCCCGACCGAGCTCTGACTACTTGTCATCCAAAACTCAAGTCACACCTTAGACACAAGGATACTACAGATACGCTGGTCTAGACAAAGGTGTGTTTGTGAGACACATGCAGAAAGACAGGCACACCCAACAGTGATCCTGCCAGACCTTGTCAAACAAGTTCCAGCAAAGGCGCTTGTATAAGAGAGGGAGGGGGAAGCAGGCAGCAAGCTGACGACTACGCCGTCATATTAATAGCTGTTTTCGCAATAAAGCGTGATTTACCTTCCGTCTTCCTTCCTTTCTTTCTCTCTCTTGTTTTGAAGGACTCGTGCTGTTGACTGGCAACAAAGGCCCGGCGGAGTGTGCAAAATCAACAAGCAATTGATTAGTCAAACAATTCAAGTAGGCAATCCACAGAGTGATGGTCGCCTCAGAGGAGATTAATGGGCTATCCTCTGGGCCAGCGTCTTTCCAGCTTCACAGAGTTGAACCGAAGGGAACCAAAACAAGGCCGACTGATGTCTGCTCTGCGGCAAAATCAAAACTAACTTCACCTTTCCGTTTCAACTTCCTTCAAATGACATATTCAAGGGATTTTTATTTCTTATTTTCAAAGAGGTGCAGGACAATGAAAGGAGTAATCTGGACTGTGACACTGTCATCTTTTAATCTGACAATTTTAGGTTTCAATCACGATCTACTTTTCAGGCGAATCGCAGGGATTGCGCTATTCGACGTCCTTTTATTTCGGTTCCAAACTTCTTAACCTCACTGACTGGCACATCTAAACCAATACAGTGATGTGGAATGTCTTCAATTGGCTCTTCCTTGGTTGCAAAATTGTAGACAATGCAACGTATGTTGGCCGATGAGGAGCTTGTGCTGAAAAAGTGCAATCTTTAAGGCAATGTTGGCAAATAAATGCACCCTTAAATGCACATAAACACTGCGATATTTTGCTCGATCTACCTCTTTGTCTTTGCTTCTTCGATAAGACATACAAACCAAACAGAAGTCTCACTTCTCCTGCTCCTCCCAGAGAGTGGCATTAAACCATAGCGAGCCAGAAACTGACAAATAAAGAAGGCAAACAGAATCCAAGAACACGGAAGTGATGCTAAACAAAGCTGGACGAGGAAACACCTTCACTACTCTGCAAAACCTGGACATATGTGCCATCCAAAACATCCCATCACCTGGATTGGCATTTTCAAGTCATCACAAAGCACACCAGCAACAAAGCAGCAGCACTGGATTACAGCACAAAGCACAACACAGCATGATTATCAGCATCATCACCAGGATTTTTATGTCTGTCATTCATTATTTTTGTTGTATTTTTTTAGGAAAGAATCATCAATTATCAGTTGTTAATTTGAGTGTGTGGAATCAATCAAAAAATCCAAACAAGATATTTTTGGAATTCAAAGGTCTCTCACCAAATGAAATTGGTGAAGGCTCAGATCTGACTGTCCGGGGAATTCCCAGCAGAAGGGCCCCTGAAAGGCAAAGATGGACGTTCCCAAGTCACACAATTATATCAGCTCTCCATCTCTTGTTCGTTCTCTCTCTCTCTCTCTCTCTCTCTCTCTCTCTCTCTCTCTCTCTCTCTCTCTCTCTCTCTCTCTCACACACACACACACACACAAACACACGTATACGAATGTGCACACAATCCCAGCCAACCAGGTTTTTATGCAAAAGCAACGTGTTCTCCCTGGAAATTATGCATCCCCTGGCTTTTTAGTTATTTAAACTACTACCTCGTCTCTGCTGGCTCAGCTTTCTCCTGGGTACGTGTTCGGCCCCATTATTACTAATTTTACACAGAGAGAATAGGAGAACACTGGCTCTGCGCTGGTTACACGGCTGTCGGTATCGGCTGGCTGGTTGTTAAAACACTACTTTGCTTTGGTAGAACATTTTATCTCCTCAGCGTCGACACCTTTTTCGCAGACGTTCAGGGGCAGTCAGCTGGTCTGGGGCTCCACTGTCACCTCCACGTGTCTCAGCACAGACTGTCCTACATATCTAGGGGCGCAAACAGGTACCGTGACCTCACACAGAGGTGTATATAATTTGTGCCAGAGTAAGGTTTTCGCTATGTTAAACGTGAAATTATAAAGTAAATATATGAAGCAAAAAGGGAGTCCCTAAACTTCTAAATTAAAAAAATCGCAGTGAGCGTTTAATTTAAATTACTGGATCAAAAACAGGATTGGCAGTTCTCCCTCTCGCCCTTCTACGTACTTCCAGCTTGCGGTTGTGTGTCTCCGAAGAAAAGTAAAACACAAAAAATTGAGGTTATATCAGACTTGATACCCTGTTGCCCATCTCTTTTTTTTTTTTTTACAGAAGATTGCTACAGTTGGCATAAAACCAATGATGTGTTGATCCTTTCAAATCAAAACTTGACACTCCAACGATGGCGTTGGTGCTGAAATAAATGTAAAAAATCGAATCGAACCCTGACTTCACTATCGAAGGACAAATCGAATCACGGATTTCTTTTTCTGGGGGGGGGGGGAGAGAATCGTGACACATTTCCTGATATTTTTATCACTTTGCTTTGTGCGCTGAAATTGTGAGCTGCATATTCTTGGAGGAGGAGGCACTCTGAGGTTAAACTTGAACATTTGTACCTGCTGACATTCAGATCTCACAACTCTCTGACAGACATCATGAGGCGATAAAGGACAGGAGAGGCAGGAAAGAGGAGGAAAATAGGGAATAGGAGTTATTGATTTCCAAAGGAAAGTGCTAGTAGAGGGCTCAGAACATGCAGAGAAAAGCAACAGTTTACTGAAGGGCTCCTGCATCTAAAAAAGCTACCGTGTCGGTGGCGTTCTCTGCACTGACATCACTGAGTCCTGTTTGTACTTGCGCATGACCCCGAGGCCAGCCAGATAACTTTTCAGAACAGATAGACAGCGAGCACTGCGGTTATTGGTGAAGTGCACACACTTAAGAGATACAAATGTGCATTATCCTTTTTAAATGTGCATGTCCAACATAGAGTCACACATTCCCTGGGGTAGCCTCAGTTCACGGGGGTTATTTGACGGTCAAATACCACAGCAAGGGAACAGGACGACAATGGCCCTCGAGCTATTGACACACAGAGAAACACACAAAGACAATACAACAAACTGCTCACAGTTTCACAATTCCCGCAAGCATGTGCTATAATGGAGAGGCTCCTTAACGACACACATTCAATAATACGCGTTTGACAGAAAATACGCAAACATTTCGAAATCTGGTCGGCAAATTATCAGGTACTTTTAAAATGCTTAAGTATTCTGTTAAGGGAAGACTCATGAGTCATTGTTGTGGTATTGTTGCTGACTAAGCCAACAGTGAGCGGATTGTCTGTGGGAACAAGCGGCCGTCCAGACTGCTGGACCGATGCAATGACCGAGGTGCTCTCATTTTCATTGTCACGGTTCCCGGGGCCTGACGCCACGTCTCGACACGGCCTCAGATTTTGGCCCGAGCCCGATGATGTAAGCGTGACCCCTTGAACAAATGTCTTGTTTGAAGGAGACAGCGAGAGACAGCGGACAGACACAATAGTCTCTATCTGAGGTTCTGGATTGAGTTTTTTTTTTTTTTTTAAAGAACTGGGAGATATGGATAAAACATTCAGCAGCGGTGTATCTGAGTTTGTTTTGTAAATTCAATTGAGGAACTATTTTTGGGAGATTAACCAGTCCACTTCTCTTCCATTCCCATACAAGAACAATAAGAGTAGAAGATGCAGTCTTGGTTTTCTGTTTTTAGAGACTGAAATGTCTCCAAACTAAGGACATGTTGTGTCTGGATATTGTTGTAGAACTGCGTCATTCACAGTGAATATGACCTCTGACCTTTTGGATATAAAATGTCATAACTTCATAATTTCAACCTATCAGACATTTATGTAAAATGTTGTCTGATTTATCATATGGGTTGTTGAGTAATGGCCAAAACTATCTTTAGTGAAGTCCTTGACCTTTGACCTTAGACCACATAGTCCAAATCAGTTTAAATCCTGGACATTTGTGCCAAATTTGAGGAAATTCCCTCAAGGCGTTCTTGAAAGAATGGGACGTACATATAAATGGACAGACAGCCCCAAAAACATAATGCCATGATGCAGATCAGCGGCGTCAGTCCAATATCCAGTGAGCGAATCAGTATCGACACCCAGTACCAATGCTGGATCTGATTGGTCCCAACTCTATCATTTATAGGTAAAAGAAGCAGATGGGAATGTCTGTAATACGGCCCTATCCTGCATGCCAAAAAAACTATTTGCAACTCTGGATCCAAAAGTGGCGACGACAACAAATGCCTGAGATATGAGCTTTCTTTGCAGCAAAGGTTAAGGGTGAATGGAGGAATGCGTGCACAGAAAGACGACAAAAGGGGGCTGAGAGAGGTTATTTGGAGAAGGCTTAAAATGCAGAGTGAAAGAGCAGTTTAAGGTCGGCATAAGGCAGGACGGAGAAAAGCCTTCGAGGTAAAGCCTGTGGACAGTGCGTGGGTGGTGCCTGCTGACCATGGGGTCGCTCATTAACAGCTGAGGAGGCCAGGCATCCCAGAGTCTCGGGCAATTGTGTGGCTAGCCCAGGTGCACGGCCCATTCAGAGCACAGGAAGCCCCCTTTATCCCCGGGCCTTCAAAATGGACAGAGAAGCGGTCAAGGGGGGTGAATGTGATCCTGGACGGAGAGCAACAGTCGCACTCTCATCAGCCGAGTTATTGTGGCATGTGTTTACTTAACGCTTGACTAAGACGCGGTCCTGCCCTTTTGTTTTGTCTTTTTTTTTTTTTTTAATGATATCAAAAACACGTCAGCTCTTTTCACACAGCCTCCTTCCAGTCCACATTCTTCGGAGAGACAAGCAAGACTGAATGAGAATTAAATAAGCATGTTCAGTAGTTGTAAAGACTCAGGTGGGAGGTCTTGCGGGCCATAAAAATGGCCGGATTCCATCACTTCCTCCACACTAATTACCATACACTTGGTGCAAGTGCCCTCCCCTCTCCTCGTCCCTAGGCCCATGCTTCACTACCTCTGACACACATAGACACACACACACACACACACACATTTATACACACAGAGGCACAGTTGGGAAATGGTTAACACTCCAGCCGTCCCCTGCTGCCAGTGAAAGCCCACAAAACAATGGAGACATTGTTCGAGCAGGGCTAGGCTCTAGACTCTGAGGCTGTGTGTGCGCGCGCGTGTGCGTCCGTGTGTGTACGCACGTGAATGTCAGGGGAAGGAGTTGGTGCGCATATGCTCTTAACATTTGCATGTTTCTGCCCCAATTCCCATGATGGCAAATTAAGAAACGTGAATCAATAAGAAACTGTTTAAGATGCCTTTATATCTCGTCCCGGGGGTGCCGCGCTTTATCTAAAAACTGAACACGAAGTCTGATCACATGACCACGAGATGAGCCAAATGATGTCATGACATCACAAACATGAGACCGACTCCAGCTGAGTCCTTTACTGCATCACTGTTGATGCTACAAACCGGAATCAAGCTAGTGTGGTATGTTACGCTGTGTTACAGGGTTAACACAATAATTACCGTCTAAATAAGTGTAGAAGTGTTTTTGGGGGGGGGGGGGGGCAAAAACAATTAACATACACAGACTTCCTAAATTCCTCCACCAGTATCCACAGAAGGCTCTTCAAGTCCACAATGTCAAATTAAAACATCACAATAAAGGCAAGTTGACAAAGCAAGGACTGTTTGTGATCTTTCCCTCAGGAGCTGCGCGAGGCATAAAAAATGTTTCTTGGAGTCTCTCCCTCAGAAAACACACATCAATAGGTGGATAAATATTGAATAACTTTCGGCCAATGGCATAAAAGTTCAGTGGCGGTGGGTTTCGAGGCTGCCTGCGGGGTGGTCAGGCACTTCAAAAAGGCCCTGCGTGGCCCCCTTTGAGGGCATGGTAAACCAGGGCATACGGCGTGCCCTCGGACTGACCAGCCTGCGCGAGGTCACTTCCTCCACCTCGACTGAGCCTCCCAGCCGCAAATGAGACCGCCTTGTCTGCATGTCCACGTCTCCTCCATCCTCCTCCCTCAGCCACAACAGACTCTATCTGCAGCCATCTCTATCTCTCCTCCAGTCTATCACTGTCTATTCTATCGTTGTTTCAACTGTCTCAGGGTCACTTAAGCTTCAGATCGCTGTTATCTAGCAGGCCAATCGACGGCTGCTTATCACTGCCAATGCAGCCGGCTAGCGCTCCAGGCAGGGAGAGGTCAAGGTGTCTGAGTGTTTCCTTGCATTTGTAAACAAAAAGAAACTACCGTTTACAGCCCAATTTATTGATAAGAGGATCACGTACTGGTACATGCATGCCTACATCTTGTACAAAAAAAAAAAAAAAGATCAACTGATTGAGTGACACCAGTGGGAGTCCGTGTGGGGCATCATTGGCATTCACAATGCTGTCCGCAGTTGTCCGTCTTTTCTATATGTACAACAGGCAGTATGATGCAAACCAGGGAAACATTCAATCACACTTCCTTCTCAGTCAGAGGTGGATGCCGGAGCGGGATGGTAGGAGCGGCAACAATACAAGCTGCATTTCACATTCAATTTATCACTTGTGCTAACAGCGAGTTGTGTGCCTATGCCGCGATGCTGCAATGCCTCTGATCTTACCAGCCTGTGTATTCTATCAAACAGATCACACCAGGGCTGGGCAATATGAGCACTAATATTACAATATATTCCCTGATATTGATCAGTGTCAGTACTAATCACGATATTGTTTAATGGGGCTCCAACTGCTCCATTCTGCTGTTGCTTCTGTTTTGTGCTTAGGATAAAAGCACAAAGAAAAACTCGAAAAAACGTCAGCTATCAGGTTGTCCGTCGTCAAATTCTACTGTTGTTTGACCCCACGAAGACACATCTCGAATTGTTTTGACATTTTGTGGCTGAAAATGACCTAAAATCAAATGTTTTTTTAAAAAAGTAGTTTTGAAAATTTAACACAAATACCTGGATAGATGGCAGAACATAAGCGTTTTAAACTCACCACAGATGTAAAACGCAGATTGTGAATGAAAATTCTGTCACAATTTAGTGTTACTTTAAACCGTGCCACGGCTTCATCTGGCTTGAAATCACACGCTTTCTGTACGCTCTGTGACTTTTCCTCATTTTCATAGCACGGGCATGTTTTTAAGTGATTAGCACGCGTTGTTCAAAAAGCTCAGTCTTTTGTATCACAGTCGCTGCATTGTGTTGTTGTGAACGTCTGTACTTCAGCGAGGCTTATTTTTTCCATCTGGCTGGTTGTCCATCTTTGTTGTTTCAAGTTTGTTTTTGCCCCAAAGCCAGTGTCTGTTTTGTGATGAGTTGCTGGCATTGCCTGTTTGTTCCAAGCCTGTTAGTGTTGCACGCTTGACTGTTTGTATTACAACTGTCTGTGTACATTGTGAAAAATAGATGCCTACGTGTATTTTCCCGAAAATAAAACCGACAACTGTTTTGTTGTAATTGTGGATAAGTTCAGCACGCAATTTGTCAATGAGCAATCTGATTTAAACGAAAAAAACATGATCCAAGGGGAACATAAAATGTGTTTCGACGTCACTAATCCATTTTAAGAAGTTTGAGCTGCGTTACACTTTTGGGTTGCTCTCAAACTTCCTTTAAAAGTGAGTTGTACAACAGGAGTTTAGGTGGATGTGAGGTGGGAAGTATTTACAGCCATATGACTCATAGCAGGATAAAACCTCAAGTATTTACCTGCAGCTTTTTGCTGCCTACGACCAGTTTAATGACTTCATAGGAGTTGGTAACTCTTTTCTCAGTGTCTCCTAAAATAACAGAGTACGAAGAGGCCCCTGAACTCTTTGGTATAAAAATAACACCAGCAACGCAGGGAGAGATAAGGAGGGCCTTAACCGGGCTTGTTTTGTTCAGAGTAACACTGTCATCGCTCGCTTTTTGTCTTAAACACAACTTTTGACAAGGTTCCTGTTTCAAATAAACAGCCTTGTCGCCTCCTGCTATTTTAAGACGTGCTTAACTTGAACGGGCAAAACACCAAGAAGGCCCTAGCCTGCCAACTTTTGAGTAACTGTTCAGGATGGTATTTATTACAGACCATAAAAGTAACTTATATGATCAAATGTCAAATGTGACTGAGAGGGACAATGTGTCTCGGCGGCGTAATTTGTGCGATAACAAAACGCCACTGCCTTCCGTGTGAGCTCCAGAGCCATGACGACTACTAACTGTGTTGTTGCATAAACAAAAAGGGTCAGCGGTGTATTATTAGCTCCGGCACTGAGCTGTTACCACAGGAGATATTGTATTCATGAGCATACAAACTTGGAAAGCTTCTCCATCTGCAATCGTTAATGCGCTTTTCAATTTTTCATTTTCATAACGATATGTAGAGGATGCGTGACTCCAAAACAGAAGTAACAACTGTGCCAGTAAATGGCCGAGGGCATCCGTGATCACCTCACTAATTCTGCCCAATCCTCACTCTCATTGATTTTCCTGGCTCGCTAACCCTGTGACCACATACGTACACCTCTCTATGTTCAACCTTTCCCTGACCTCCTGAAAACTTCATGCCTTTGGCTAACTACTAAGTTCACGTTCCAACTGTTCATTCTAGAGCTGCTTTCCTCTTAGATATCGACATGCCTGGGGTGGATGCTCTGTTATGTGCATCTACTGCATATGCCCCTATCTCTGTCCAGCCAACTCTCCTGCCAGACTACTCCTCCGACTACGCAGATAGGGTAATCAATGTTGAAGGAACGCCCACACTTCCCTCAAAGACAGTATGTTAGCAGCCCAGCATTAGCTCACTCTCGTGAAAAAAGTTGACAACATCAGACCAGTTTTCCATAATCATCCAGCTCGGTGCGAGGCCGGGCTGGGAGTTATCGTTTCCTCTGGGATTAAAGGCGACGAGGCTGTCCTAAGAACAACTGCTGCACCTGCCACAGTGGCAGCCCCCAGTCCCGATCGCCACCTGATCACTCACTAACACACCAACTTTCTGGGATTCATCGCTGCCTCTGTTAAACCGACTGTTAGTGACTGAGATTAAACGGTAAATGCAAACCAATGTGCAAAATGGAAGGGCTTTAACACTGAAGCTGTTCAGAGGACGGATGAGAGAAGAAGAGTGTGTCTTTCTGTCATAAATAAGGGAGGAAGAGCTGGTGAAAGAGGAGAAAGTACCGGGCGGAGTGTTACTTACAACGATGTGTGCCGGTGACGGGGACCTGGCATCTTTAAGTGCTTGTCTACTTTGAAGACTTCCTTGTTGAACATCTAGCAGGGGCCATTTCATCTGTAGGTACTGAATGGCAGAAAAGGAAACAGAATGGAAAGAAAGAAACAAAACATGTTAACAATGCAGAAAGAAAACAACTAAAAGAACAAATTAAAAAACAGGACAAAAAAGGGGGAGACGACATTTCTTGACAGGTGTGTGGGTGTGGAAACTCAAAAACATGGAAGAGCAAACAAAGATCTTGAGGCGGATGGTGGATGGCGGTGAGGATGGCCTCGAGCACGTATCGGAGAGTCCGGCAGCAGTGCACACAGTACATAATTACACAATTACACTTACACTCAGACACATACAGCACAGAACTGTTAGCCAGGCTCCTTCAGGTATTTCCTAAACAAAAAACTTTTGATAAAAGCAGCTGAAAAGGTGACTTTGGATTCCATTAAGTCACTAATTTGGAGTCTGGCAGGGCAGAGGTTAGGGTACTGTACACAGCTCAGGGCTTTAAGATGACCTAATGTCGTAAAAGTGGCTGTTGTCAGGCTTTTATTGGAACCCATAAAGAGGTTAAAGCGTGGCAGCTAACCACACTCCTCTGAGGCTAAACCTCCTGACTGCTCCCATAAATGATTGACTTGGCCTCTATCAGAAGTCTCCCTGTCTTTCTCCCACCCTCTTGCTCTCTCTCTCTCTCTCTCTCTCTCTCTCTCTCTCACCCACACACACACACACACACAGACACACACACAAGCACACAATAACAGATAAGCAGAAACAAGGGTCATGAGAAACATCTGTCTTTGTGTTATAAACTTGGGTGGAGTCCTTTTAATTTCACGTCATGCGCCTCGCTGACTGTTCTATCGAAAAATGTTCTACCTCGTCTCTCTTCCCGAAATGAGCAGCTCTGTCCACATATTTCTATATCTGATTGTAATAAAGGATAGTACGTTTTCAAATCGCCGAAAAAATGCAAAGATTCATGCGAAAATGGCCAGACATCAGGTTTCTCTGTGGATTCTAAGACTGCCTGGTGGTGACCTTGCAACAGTATGTGGTCCAGACTCTGCTTATCAATGTCAAGGCCGCCTAATTTGAGGGAAAGAGGTAACAGCAGCTGTTTCAGCTCTGAGGCCTTCCGATGGGCACTGACTAAGAGATGAATGGCCTCAAAACTGGCAGTTCCCTCAGTTTGAAGAGTCAGGGTTAGGTTTAGCAATGAAATTTGCAATGGCTACAGATACTTAGCAAAAGATTAAGCACTGTTAGGTGATATTAGAGCCGGATCCAAATATTCGACTATTCGGATATTCGCATTTTTGCTTTCTTGCTTAATGTAGGCTTGGGATTACAAACATGCATACAACACACCAAACCTTATGGCAAATGTGTTTTTATTCAAAATTAAACCGAAAGACACCATCGAGAACAAATTCCTTCGCGAGACATGATCAACTCTCCCTCCTTGCCCAACCAAAGCTTTGAATACTTGCTGCTGATTACTAAATAAGCCCCAAAAAATTGTATTCGGGACAACAGTCTGACAGGTGAACTTGGACTTGATCTGTGTCTCTGCAATGCCAGTTGGATGCAAACCTTCAACATGATCAAGAAATCGTGCCTTTCCTCTCAAGACTCATGGAGTCTGTTGCTTCACTTGGAGCTATCCGATTCACATTAAATCATATTTCATGAGTGACTAAGTGCTTCTTTGCAAGAATGACATAAGACCTAGGCGGCTCATGCAGTCCTGCTACATTTCATAATTATCTCATGATCATTATTGGCCCACAGCCCAGGATCTTTTTTGGCACTTGGTGACAAAAAGTTTAGACACTGCCGCTTGATAAACGACATCAGTGCAACCATTCAGCCGTCTTGCACAACCCAGGAAGGGAAGTAAGCGTTGGTTCTCTGGTAGTGGTCTGGTGATGCAGGTACATTAAAACCAGTTTTCTTTGTGCGGCCATCCAGCGAGGGTGACCGATAGTTTGTATTCATGTCTGAGGGCGCGCGCGCGTGTGTGTGTGCTGTATGTGTGTCAGAGCTGGTCAGAGAGTGAGTGTGTCGCGACCCTTCCTGAGACTGTGTCTAAATCAGTGGTAATTAGCGAAGAGTTCACTGTGGGGTGCCTGCCAGTGGAAGACGCTGGAGGGAGTTATTGACTCCATGTCCTCAGTTACAGCCCCTGCAAGGAAAAAAAACAGTTTGCTGCCTGGTCTTTCTCCACCACTACCACTCATTTATGACCCCGAGACGGTTTTTACTGCTAAAAAACAGGGTTTGTTTATGCTTGTTTGTATGTCCTGAGAGTGGAAAAAGGAAAGGTTGTAAAAACTCCAGAGTTGAGGTCTTGCGGGTTTTTTATGGACCCCCCACACTGGGTATTAATTGCCATGAAGGGGAGAGAGGAGGAGGAGGGGGGCGGGGGGTGGTGGGGGTGTCGTAACAGTAAAAGAGGAGGAAGAGAGTGACGGGGCTGCTGTCATCTATGAGGTAATTCAAGACAGTGTCCATTGGTGCCAGAGGGGCTAGGAGACATGGCAGCGCTGGAGAGAAGAGGGGGGGGGGTGAAATTGTGAATCCAGTCATGGGAAAGTCCTGCCATCGCGTGTGCACACATGCTCACACATGCAAATATTCAAACACAGCTGCAGCCGGGGAACGGGGTCGAACAAGAGGACGTTCTGAGTAGGTGGGTAAGGAGGGTGAAGGTGACACCCCTGAGTGTGGCAATGGGGTAGAGAGACATTGAAAGACTACAGAGAGAGGGAGGGTGTCGCAGCGCATGCCCTGACAAGTGGCTCCACTTCAGCCTTGCTATTGCAAATATTCTCACACACTAATCTCTCCTGCAGGTTTTACAAGCATGCCAAGGAAAACGGAGCCCTGGCAAGCGCCGGGCTTTCCGACCACCCCCTTCTTGGCCTCCTTCCTCTCCCTCCACCCGCCCGCCTGCCCTGCTAACGGACGCACCGCCCGGGCTTGAGTAGGCCATGACCTCTGACCCCTCTCTGCTGCTCCAAGCCCCTCCCTGTTCCCCACTCCGCGACCTGAAAACTCTCCTGCTATGAGGGGGCCCCCCGGGTAACTCAAGAGCCATTCCAATGTGACAAATTGCTCCGGGAGTTCCAGGATAACTCTCTCCTCTCCTCTGTCTCTCTTCCTGCCCCCCCCCCCCCCCCCCCGCACACACACAAACACCGAGCAGCCCCCCTTTGACAGACCCCCACCCCTGTAAGAGCCACCCAGTGGTTGTGCTCCGGGTCCAGGTTGTGTAGCAGACGGCTTCTCCTTTTCCCCTCTCCCTTTCAGCCTCCCTGCCCCACCTCCCCCGGTTCCCTTCCCCTTCCCCTTCCCCTTCCCCTGCCCTGCGCCCCTCCTCGCCCGGCCAGCACCACAATGGGAGCTGAATGACTCAATTGTCTCTGATGAAGTGAAAGACAACGGAGTCCTCTAAATCCTTACAGAGGGATGAACTCACTCTCACTGTCCCGAATTTGCTGTCCTCCACTGCTTTCCCAAGCACAAGAAGGGGGCTGGTGGTGAGGGGCGGGAGTTGTTTACACAGGCTAATGATTATTTGCATTATTGATTATCTTTTTTCAATTAACCAGACCATAAAATTAGCAATGTTTAGCTATCAGAAGTTCCCAGAGCCCAAGGTCCCGTGGCAATGACTTCAAATTGCTCGTCTTGTCTGACCTTTTGTCCCAAAACACATCCAAGAGAAATAAGCACCAGAACCAACACAGTTTGAATAAATACTGATGATTGACACTATAATTTCTTTTACTGAGGATAGTCGTCCAATTATCGGCCAATAATCAGCGCTGGTAACTTCAGTTATGAAAGTGCAATATTTGTCCCAAGAGTGAAAAGCTGCTGTGGTGCAGCAAAAGCCATTGGAAATAACAAAAATCTCAAATGCAAGTGTACTCAAATACCATTTATTAGGCTTGTTGATAACACATGATCAGTAGTGGCATCAGCCCTAAAAAGACATATCAGTCAATCCCTATTTTTTATTATTCTGTGTTCAAGCAGGTGCTTTCTACTTGCTAGACCTACCCGCCTATTTGTGAGTGACTGCTGCTGCACCAGAGTTTGACATATTATGGGCCACAGAGTGTTAACCCAGATCCACACTGACTGTCATCACAGTGACAACAAGCTGGGGCCCTGGTCCTGGTGTCACAGCTCGTGGCAGAGAGGAAGGACGCTGGAGACAAATAGAGGGGCATCCAGAGCTCTCACACATCATCCTCACGTCTGCACAGCAGCTTCCACCACTGTTGTTACTAATTCAACATGCTGGCAGAGAAGCAATTTGGCTTAAAACACTCCTTCCTGCTACCAGTGATAGACTCTGATCTTTCCAAAAATAAATTTTCCACATCCTATCAAACATTAACCAAACGTCAATATGTGCTATTGACAAAGAAGTGGAGAGAAGTCTTAGTCATGAATCTTTTATTGTGAATGACACACGCCGAAAGTGCAGGATTGTTCTGCCCGTTTCTGATCGGCAACCAGCTCCTTTTCCATCAAGCCCACATCTGATGTGTTTATCACATTCGGCCTGGCGGCTGGGGCCGCAGCCACCGCACGGCTTGTTCGTTTTGTTTTGGATTAAGAGCAGAGGGCTTCAGACCAATCAAACAAACAGAGCTCCTTATGTGCCAATGTGGCTCCCAAACACTAGTCCACTTTCCAACAGGGAACCATGGGACAGATGACGAGGACCACTGGGGGCTCCAACAAGCATTCCAGCCATGTGAGCAATGTGAGAAAGGAGGGGAGATGTACACAGACAGACAGACAGATAGCAGCTTGGGTTTAAAGTCAGCATATGGATGCTGGGTGTTGCTCTAGAGAGTCCAGCAGATCTTCAACCCATCTGTGGCCGCCTCGTATCACAGATATGGCCTCGCTCTACACAGGGCGCCACGCAGATAACACATGTACATTCGCGGTGACCCCTGTGACATACTTTACATGCTTACTCACTCATTCACACCTGAACAACAATGCTCACCCACATTTGAACAGCCTCTGGCCGACAGGCCCGGCAGCTCCTCTGGGAGAGCGCTCAGAGATGGGATTGACAGCTTGCAGATTACACCAATCAGACTGCTACTATAAAGAGCTTTATTTAAGTCTGAAATGATCAAGGCTAGTAAGAGGAGCCCATTCAAAGCTCGGCAAGTAAACTGCACAGAGCTTAAAAGATTAGTTCATCCAGTTTGACTACAATTTTATCCCTTTAAAAACGAGAGCTGAGCATATTGTCTCGATCTGTTGCGGAGATTGCCAGCAGTCTTTGTCCTCACTCACAAGTGCACGAGAGGAAGCAAACATGTGCTTATACAAACACGTAATTTGTTGAGGAGGGGGCAGTCGTTTTCTGTAATTGAGGGAGGGAGAAGCTTAATGCAACACAGACCCTTTGAAATTCCCCCTGGTTAAAAAAAGAAATCAGCATCCAACTCAGCAACATGATACGTAGTTGTGTTTGTTTCTGTGCGCATGTCTTCGGAGGAATGGGATGACTTTAACGCGAATGGAAGAAGTATTCTTGACAAAACTGGGAGAAAGTTAGCTGACACAAGAGGGCCCATCATGGCTGCTTTGGTTCTGCTAATGCACATTTTATGAGTAAATATTAAAGAAAAAAAAAAAAAAAACACCCCACCTGCTCTGATAGCCAGAGGCATTTTGCAACCAGGAAAATAAAAGTGGAATGTGGGAAGGCCTGGGGTTTGTGTGCCCTGGGGCAGGAAGGGGTCCACTGGGCCCATATTTACTCCAAAGCCAGAACCGCTTGGGGGTTCCACTGGCCCTGACAGCACTGGGGCCGCTGACCTGATCCAAAACCTCTCCTCCTCACCTCCTACCCCTTCCCCCTTTGCCAACAGTCTCCACCTCCACCTCAAACTCCCCTTCTCTCTCCTTCTTGCAGAACAACTCAACCTGACACTTTCATATGAGCCTTTTCTTTTCCCACATGGGGAACATGCACGTGACTTCTCCTTTCTCAACTCAGACTGTACTCACTCCTAGAAAAAAGGCTTTAGAAACAGGCTTGTGAAACAACTATTGTTCATAATATCTCAGAAAGCATTGCAATCTTTGACAAGAAAGGGGGGAATTGCTTGGTTTTTAACTGATCTGTTCGGTGTCCTTTCTGTGGACTTATTTTTGTGAACACTTGACTTTTATCTGTCCTGTCCTGGAAGTTAGTTTCGCTCTCTTAAACACTGGTTCATGAGATAAGTATGGCATTGCTGTGACACTGTTTACTTAGCAAGTGTGGACAAATGTGCTGTTCAAACACCAGCTGATTGACCGGAAAGTTTCAAAGGATTGCGCAACATGTAGTCGACACATTTTCTAACAATCACAAAGACACAAAATTGTCAACCAGTCGAACTTTTCGCGAAAATAGAGTTGACTGCCTTTAATTAAATTGATTGGATGATGATAGACTGTCGCAAAGATTGCACCCTTTTGGATGCACATGCAGCGTTCTCAAAGGAAGTGTGAGGGTGACATGATTGCAGTCCAAAACACCACCAACTTCTCAACAAGCCTCAGAAAGTAAACAGTGTTCCATTTCTGACTTTTGCACCCCCCCCCCCCTTCCCACTGTCCCTCTCCCTGTGTCATTAAGAGTATCTCTTGGCTGCTCTATAAATATGGTGGCAGGGAGGGTGAAGGCCAGCAGGAGCTGGCTGGTCTTCCATCAGCCCCGCTAATGAACAGGCGCTCTGGCACCTTTAGCATCAGGCTCTGCTGCACAATGCCGCTGCTTTCAGGTGTTTCTCCCGCTTCACAGAGCTGATATTCTATCTTTTCTTTCTTTCTCTTCCTTTCTTTGTTTTGTTTTTTTTACTTGGACACAAATATAACTTGGGCTTTAGGGTGTTTTCACTTGCCTCCATAATCCCTAGGGTGACAAATGTAGTCGGTTGCGTGTTATGGTGCTGGAAGCTCTGCGGCTTAATCAAAATGTCTTACTTACTCCTATTAGGGATGTAAACGGAGTTAACTTAATTAATGAACAGAGTGGGATTACTCGTCAATACTCTGGTCTGGTTGTTTTTCCATGGTCTGTTTTTGTGTTCATGCCACATGGGCTAAAAAGATATCTAGATGCACAGTGCACAGTTACGTTAAAAATACAAATATCATAGATGAAGATTGATTTTTTTGGCGTGACACCAAAACATCTTTATGCAACTGCTAAAACTGACAGAAATAGAAAGAGAGAAATGTTTTAATTAAGGTGCTCAATGAAATCACGGGCATGATAAACAAGTTCCTCTACTTTCCTTCCTATTAACATCTTTCAGTCATCCATGTAACAGGATAACTAAATGCACTCAGTCAAGGGCAAGCGGATTTACTGGTTTTGTCTTGGGGACATTTTGTCACTTATCAATTCCGAGAACTCATACGCGTCTTGGATTAGTGGTGCAACTACTACTACTTCCCTTTGAGATTTGTTTTTTAAATAATCCTTTTTTCCTTTTGTGTAAGCTTGCCACACATTAATTGTAGAGGATCCACATCTGGAGGTAGGCTGACGGATCGACAGGCCAAAGATCAGGTCGTGGACCTTCCCGGCCGGAGTCTTGCACACACTGACCTACTTCTACGCGGAGGTGAGCGGGCACATCTGCGGGCCTAGGTGTGCCTGAACTCCTTACGCAAGGCAAGGGCCAGGGGAAGGGAGGAGAAGAGGGTTGGGCGACTCATGCGCTCACTACATGCTTACCTTTTGTTTGCAGGAAGCCGGGTCTGAGGCGTGAAGGGGAGAGTTAAAAAAAGGTGAACAGCAGCTGAGCTCTGCTGAGGGAGGAAAAGTAAGCTGATTGCAAGCGCCCACATTGTGCTGGAGAACGCTGTATTTGGTATTGTGCTGGAGGAGAGCTGAACGCTGCCCTTGATGTTGAGTGTCTGGTTTTGTTCTGCGAGAGTTCACTATGAATTAGTTAAACGCTAGACTGGATATAAGGATGCTACGAAACATGCCTCAGAGGGAGAGAATGTGTACACTCTGAGGCTTCACAGAGACTTCCGATATTCTGAAAACACTACACACTATCACACAATCCCACCTACGCATATTCATCAATCAGAAAGCATTATGTTGAAGGCATCACACGCACACACCAACAGGCAATTAATCTTCACAAAAAAAGCATCATACGAAACCAACAAACATTCAGCCTGTTCTGTGTCTCTTTCACACTTGCACATACACCTTGAAGCAGTTCAGCCTCCATATTCATGAGGCCTACTCCCTCAGCATACCTAAAGCCGGGGATTTTCAAGGGGTTTCAACTCAAAACTCAAATATGATTTTAGGTTATGGATCTGTAACCCGACCCACGAGGCTAATGCATCGACTTCAAGCTATCTATTTCGGGTTCAATTAGCTTTAACCTCACCTATTATTGTTGTTACGAAACATGGTATTTACTATGATATCGTGCGTGAAAAAAAACATTCCCACACAAGCAATTACATGCACGCTCACACAGTGGGGTACTGCCGCTTTGCCGCGGTAGCTTAATGAATAAATAAGTAATAAGGGCTTGGTTATTGGAGCTCATTAAAATGGGAGATGCTACCGTGACAATAAGACCTGAGGAGGGTCAGGGGAGGCGTCGGTGGCCCGAGCTACACGGCCGCCTCCCCTCATCCCTCCACAGCCTGACCACGTGCCCCCAGCGCTCACCTCCAAATCAACTCTGTCGGCGATGCACGACAGAGTCCCCCCCCCACCCAAACCTTACCCTCTGCATCCCCACCTTTCCTGACACAGCAGCGCACGCATCCTCATGCACCTAGGCGCACACACACACACACACACACACACACCTCTCTCATGGTTAATTACCACTTAGCTCAATCACATGGTGATCCGTCCAGAAGAGCCACCCCCACCCTCCTCCCCCGCAACACAAACAGCGGCGCACATGCCAATTATTGATGAATCTTTAATATGGCGTTTTACAAAGTCTCCATCTCATTTCCTACCACTGAGCAGGTGATTAGTCTTCCAATAGGACAAGTAATGTGAAAAAAACAAAACAGCTTTAGCATCTAAAATGCAACATGCATAAGCTTGAGATGTAATTAATTAGCTTAATGTGATATCATTGAAGGGTTGAAATAAAGTGGCCTGAGCCATTTGGAGAAGACAGCCAACTTCATTTTTTATTTATTTTTTTTCCCTCCTCCTGCCTTGCATCTCCAGCTAGCTCTGTCTAAAAACCCCCGCACAAAAATCCCACGCCGCGATAGCATGTCAATAATGAGCTGAGGCCATCTATTGATCAGCTTAATTTTGCATCTATTAGCTAGGGAACGGCTTGCTCCGGGGGCGAGGGAAGCCAGGCGCTAACACGCACCGACAGGCTGGATGGAGATCATTACAACTGATGTTCACACACACGCTGTGATTGACATGGAGATAAGGCAGGGGAGAGCCCGGGCTCGCACGCCTCCCCGCACACTAAGCTAATGATACACCAAACGTGTGCTTGGTGTGTGTATGGCGGTGTGTGTGTGCGGGAGCATGGTAGAGAGCGTCTATCTAGAAAGAGAGTTGGAGCAGGGGAGAAAAAAGAGGAGAAGAAAAGCAGGCCACACGCCTTTGCTAATTGGCTCAGTCAGACAGGGAAGCTCATAAAAGACGAAAAAGCATTTAGTGGAGCACCTCAGCTTTCTGGATCGCCTTATCAAGTCTGTGTCATTTAAATACCGTTGACTACACCGCAGAGAAGCCCGGCTTTGACCTGGAATGCACGGCTTCATCTGATACTTCCTTAATTTAGAGAGTTTGCATAAGAAACTCAGTCGAGGCATTCATTATGAAAATCGTTTGTTTTTCCCCCGCGAACGTATGATTGCCAGCCTCATGTGCTCCGTGTCAACACGGCAACCAAAGCAGATGAAAATAAGAAAAAAAAGAGCAGAGAGACGGCCTTTTTTTTCCTCCGAGCTGTTTCCGACTCCCTTTTCTCACATTCTGAAGAGGCGCTGCGGCGAGGAGGGATGGATCCATACAGAGAACAATATGGTGCGATGCCCTTTTTCCTCCCGCCAACCTCTCCACCACCAGCGCGGCGGCGGCAATAGGGCCCCGGCTTGGCATTGATGCAACCAGCTGCAATATAGGATGCTGCATGTCATCCACACAGAAATGGAGGGAGAGAGACAGAGAGAGAGAGAGAGGGAAGGGAAGGGCCGGGCCGCTGGAACTGCACCTTTTGCCACACCATCAAAAAGAAGACGGCTGAATCTTTGTGTACACCATCTGCACGTCTGAGTTTTTTTTTTACGGGGAGGAGGTCTTGTTTTCGACGCCAGATAGATAGATAGCTAGCTCTACGGCGGTGAGGTCAGAGGCACTAAAAAAAAAAAAATAAAAAATACAAAAAAAAAACCTTTGGCTACAAACTGTGTGTTTTTGTCAGCTGAGGGATGCAGCGGAGGGATCGAGGGAGCAGCGAGAGGAGGGGAGGGATGGAGGGAGGTGAGGGGAAGGGTGGGGGGGGAGGAGGAGAGAGGGGAAAAAAAAAAAAAAAAAAAGCCCTCAGCCAAGCCATCAAGTTGAACATTGAACTTCACAGTAGTAGCTGCCTTTCTATGCCTCTCCTTTTGATGTTACCTCCAAAGCAAAGGATCAAAGGCTTGGAGTGTGGCGTGGGGAAGTCCCAAGCTCTTAGCCTGCCAGCCTGTGAT
Organism: Sparus aurata; assembly: GCF_900880675.1. Lineage (NCBI taxonomy): Eukaryota > Metazoa > Chordata > Actinopteri > Spariformes > Sparidae > Sparus > Sparus aurata. The sequence continues at coordinate 16,820,250 of NC_044206.1, forward strand.
ATATGCAAAAGTCTACGCCAAAAGAGAGGGAGCGAGCGGGGCAGAGGGAGAGAGAGAGAGAGAGAGAGAGAGAGAGAGAGAGAGAGAGAGAGAGACGGAAACAGAGAGAGAGAGAGAGAGAGGGAGAGGGAGAGGGTGCTGGGGAGAGAAAAGAGAGAGAAAGCTTGCATGGAATGTGGCTAAATAGTATGTTTTGTGTCTAATGAATGACAAGGGGGTGACGCAATCGGGCAGGAAGTCGCGGCGTGACGTAGAGCCGGAGCGAGGTGCACGTGGAGAGGGGATGGAGATGGAGATGGGATGGGGTGAAGCTGGCACAACTCCACCACCATCACCACCACCCTCCCCCAACCCTCAACCAGCAACGCAGGACAGCCCCCCCCCCCCCCCCCCCCCCCACCCACCACCCACCACCCACCAAACCCGGCGTCTCTCTCCCCGACATCAAGGGGGCGAGGAGGCTGTGTCGTCTCGACATAAATATACAGTGTGCCGTTAAAGCGGGGACGGTAAACACACTGCACACGAAATCCTGGTTGTCTCTCGCCGGAGCACAAACACACAACACACACTCGTGCTGTGGGCTCAGCTGGGCCAAAGAGGGGAGCAGAGGTGTGCTAAACTTGACAAATCTCTACGAGACAAACACAATCCGCACACACACACAGACACACACGCTCGCACACACCCTTTCCCCAAGGCTGTAGGATTAAGAGGTCCAGCTGGCTGACAGCAAGCCCTTCCTTCCCACGTATCCCGTCGATCTAAAAAACCCCCCACCCACCCCTACCACCACCACCACTACCACTACCACACTCTTCACACACACCCAACCTCCGCAGCCCCTCCCACACCTCCACCCCCGGGTCTGCCAGCCCATCCAGCACGCCAGGAGGACACACCTGAATTTGACATCGATCGGCCCCCGAGTTTCACCTCCCTCTGCCCTGTTCGCACTCACACAATAGGGAGAAAAACAGACTCTAGAGTGTTCAGGCAAACAAGAAATCCCCAAGAGAAATATAGATGTTGGGTGGAGAAGCTCAAGAGGAGCCACCACGCCATGGCTACACATCATCAGCACCATCCGTGCTCTTGTCCATCCATCTTCCCCCCTGGCCTGAGCTACTGCTTGTATTCCTCAAGTTTACTTGAAACTCGTGGCCTTGAGAGATGGAGGAAGGAGTAGGAGAAAATGAGAAGTGGAGGGGGGCAGTGTGAAGATAACATATAATGAGCCCTGTTGTTGGAGGAATAAGAGAACGTGAGACGGAAAGAGTGGTGAAAGAGAACGCTGGAGTAGGAGGAAGAATATAAACCTTAGCGGGATCTCAACCCCCCCTCCTCCTCCTCCCTCCACTTCACAACAGCTGCCGGGTCACTTTACGAACGTCTGGGAGAAAATATGCAGCAGGGTGCTGTTTGAGTGTTACATGATTTCGTCGACAGGGAAGCATGTGGACGCGAATGTGCAAGAAAAGATTCAGTATTTGAATATGTGAGATGACTGAAAGTTGTCGGAGATGTTCCTATACAAAGTGTACCTTTGCGATACTGACTCTGAATACAGAGTGGTGCCTTAAAAAAATTGTCCAGAATATATATTAACATTATTGTTCAACAGCCATGTACAACTAACCTCTTATGGATGGACAATAGCCATTGTTGTATGGATTGACTCAGGTTAAAACATGGAAAATAAAGGACTAGAATGGCACTCAGTAGAGTGCATACCTCCGCTAAGCCCCAAACAAGCCTAAACGAATAACCAGCTTGATCCAGACTTTTATTGGGATCAACATCAAATTGTGCTCAGTCACAGATACCAGCCACTTATTCCCTAAAGAACATAACTGACTTAAAGAACATGTCTTGCAAGTAAGAAAAAAATGCTGGATCTGTCTCTCTATCTGGATCCCAGCAAAGGTTATTGGGTCGATTCTAGGTTGAGACCCATCATCCATACAAGTTCATGGAAATCTGTTGAGTAGTTTTTGAAACCAACCAACAGCGATGGTTAAAAACCCTAACCTCCTTGGTAGAGACAATAGCATACAGTGAAGGGAGGACCAGTAAGTTACGTAGTACTGAATCACTGCATCACTCGTGTTCTTGCCAGTACCTGATCCATCATTTTAGGCAGAATATCAGCCATTTTGGTATTGGAAGACTTTATTGGGTTCTGTTTAGCAACTCTTGCATGTCAGCATGCATCTGGCCCTGGGGGGATCGAAGACGAATGAAAGAAGCGGTCAACACAAGTAGATAAACAGGAATACGAACGATGCTGGATTTTTGAGTGTGATACCAATAATATTTGAGAGTTCACCATGCCTTAAACCACTCACTCCCAAAACCAAAGAGCAAAGAACTAGGATTTAAAAATTCATCAGAAGGTGAGATCTGTGGAGTCTCTGTTGATTCAGTGTTTTTTTAAGGAAGCGAAACATGTAAATCGACTTCATGAAGCACCACAACAGGTTCTCTCCAATTCACCTTCACCAGCATGACCATTTCAAGCTCAATGGTGGGAGGTTGGGCTCATTAATATTGACTGGATAGTCCAAGGCTATGACAGCAAAACATATGAATTCTTCAACCTCCTTGTTACCTGGAGCCAGAGGTGAGTGACAGGCCTAATGTGGAAAAAAGACCAGGCATGATTTAGGTGAAGTTTGGGTGAAGACAAAACAAGAGCGTAGGCAGCGAGGTCTCATCTTGGTTGTGATCGCAACCAGAGGATGCTAAAAATGTGCTTAGGGCTGCCTCGCCCCGACGGAAAGCTAATGAGAACAGAGAAAAATCTATCCGGCAAATTCACCATGATGCCATCGACAGAGGCAGATCACTACCACGGATTGGGGCTGGGCTGGATGTAGAGAGAGAAAGAAAAAAATAAAATAAAAGCAGACAAGGCAGTGGTGTCAGGAAAGAATAAGAATTAGGGAGTGAGAAGTGGAGAAAGAGGAGAGCAAGAGATAGAAGGGAGGGAAAAAAAATTCACAATGATGACACGTAAGTGCAAAGAGCGATTAAGGATTTACTTTCAAAAGGACTCCCATTGATCTTTTTTGATAGACCTGCAATAAATCAAACCGGATTGACTCGCATGAGAACCAAGCCTAATCCTTTAGTCAGATCCAGGAGAACTCCAACCAAACCAGCTGTTAATTTAGGCTTTACAAGATAAAGCGGGAGAAATCCAACCTGATGTACCCTAGGGCAGAGGCTTACATCATCTCTGTAAAGCAATCAACATATTGCCAGTTTGGAGAGGTAATCAGAGCACATACTGAGAGAGGAGAGGGAGGGGGGGGGGATTGCTGGGTGGAGAGAGGGCGGTGGTAAAAGAGAAAAGGGAGACGAGAGATGGTTGAAGAGATTAGAGAGGGAACAGAGGCTGAAGAATGTAAGAAAAAAAAACAATCCGCTTTATGAATGTTATTTAAAAAAGAAAACTGAAAATTCAATTTTTTTTCTGCATGCTGACCAAAAACACAAGTCCTCAAGACTGAAACAATGAAACTTAACTTCGAGAGAAAAAAAACATGTTTACACAGAGTACATCTCCAATTATCTCCAGAGGGCCAAGATGAAACAGAGAGGAGCTAGCTAGCTGCAAACAGTAGCTCTCCAGGCTGACAGCAGGGAGTGGAGGCAGGCTTCAGCTCTCCCCCCGCCGTCCTCCACACCACCCTGTAATTTCCCTGGAGGCCGGCCCAGACCTCGTCCCCATCCCCAGTGGCCGGTGCCACCTCAGCCGGGTCCTGCCAGCCGCGCTGTGGCTGCTCCATAGCACAACCATAGTAATTAAAATGGTTATTTTTGTTTGGGGGGAACAAGAGGGATTTTTTTTCCAAGCTCTGGGCGGAAGTATTGCAAGACACCATCCAGCCCACACTGAGTAAACCACACTGATGTCTTTTTCAGTTGCTCATTCTGTGTTTCTGTGTACTGTATGTCATCAGGGTACTATGGGGGTTTTAGTTCCTCTTCTCAGCTGGGTGTGTGACACCGCAATGGAGGATGCAGGAGATAAAGCCTGAAAACCACACCAACACCCCCCCTTGTGCGCACACTGGCACAAAGACTCATTAGCTCACCATCTCCCCTGTCTTTAATGTCCTGTTTACAACACTAAACAACCAGATCAGGACTGAAATCCAATCACAGAGCTTTGCAGGGCCCTTCACGTCGGACTAGCAGGAGAGCTGAGGAGAAGCAGGCCTTGTAGTCTCTGGACTCTGTCCAAGGGAAACCAAACCTCGGGAGTCAAAACAAAACCACACATAAAATCAGAGTTAAAACAGCAGCCTCTATTCAGCCCGTCGTGACCCCACCGGCACGCACACACACATAAAAAAACATACACGCTATTCGGCCCGTGCTTCTCTACCAGCTCCTGGTTACACTGCATGCACACAGGGATCACTCCGACTTCAGCCGGGCTCCTCTCACATCGCTAAATTGACTGAGGCTTGGTGACTCGGGTTTTGACACGGGCTCGTTGGTGTGTGGGAATATACACACACACACACAGGACACATCCATGTAAAGGAGACTGCCACTTAAGCTAGACTCACATCAGCCTGCGCTATCTTTAGCAGCTGGGCTAAACTGTTAAAACCGCAAAACAACTCCCCCCCCCCCCCAGCCAGCCTCCCCCCGACTTCAAATAAGACGGCCTGGCTCTTTGGCAGTGGCTGCCCACTGGCACCTCCCTCCACAGCCGCAAGGTCACACGTTTAATTACACAGAAAGTAGTAATCTCACCAGACAGATGGCAAGCAGGCCGCCTCTCAATTACTTTATGCCCAATTGAATCATTACTGATGTTATTTGCTAAATTATGGCACAGAGAAAAATACCACAAAAACTGGATCTGCGCGACAAGTGGGAGGGAGGGGGGGAGGGTTACGGGGTCGTGGCAGCGTTAGGACAGGGAGGCAGATGTGTCTCTCGCCAAGCAACTGTGACAGAGATCAAAAAGGCGTGAACAACACAAGCGCATGACTGTGTTAGCTTTTGGGAAAAAATTGGAAGTTTAATACCGCTGTGATCAGTGCCAGAAAAAACAGACCCTTATTTTTCTCGAAACCAAAACTGGTACAGAACATTGGCCTATGTGGAAACAGTCGGCTCCCGGCAGCCCAGTTGAGGAAACCGCATGACAAGGCCAATTTAAAACGTGAAGAAAGTGTCTGTCTCTTAAAAGAGAGCCAAGGAAAGAGAGTTTAGAGTTTTTTTTCTTTTCTCTTTAAGACAACCAGTTTGTCATTGGGGAGCATCCCAGTGGGCTCGACTTCTTTCCTAACACCCCCCCCCCCCCCCCCCCCAAAAAAAACGGCAAGTGTGATCGGTCTCGTCTCACAGTCCACCCCTGCTGATGCCTCACTCATCGTTTCTCAGCTCCTCCTGCCAATGGCTTCTGTGAACAATTAGAGGTTGACTTTCCCAGCGTCTCAGACCACAGCATCTCAATCTCTGGCCAGGGAGCTCCAACAGTCAAGCTAGCCAGCCAAGAAACAAGATTCGCCTCAAGTTCGGGCCTGAATTTTGCTATTTATTCAAATGCTGACTGCTAGCGAGGCCTCTCTCAGACTGTTTATGATTTAACACTACCACAGAGCTAAATAACAGCAAATTAACGGCGCTGACTGGCCTCATTAATGTCAGGCATAAAGTGCTTCCAGCGAGATCTTTTCTGAATGTGCGAGGCCTACCACTAATGTTAACCCAATTACCAAAGCTTGGTTCTTGGGCATACCAAAAGAGATGAGGCTTTGGACGTATGTTATGACTATAAATCTAGCTGCCTGTTGGAGTGGATATGGGTGTCCAGGGATGGGAATCGATAAGATGTGGTCAGATTCTTTACTGATTCCCTTATTGAATTCTGATCCATTTCAGTCAAGGAGGCTACGGCAACAGGATGTGTATCAACATCTAAAAATGGGTCAAATGAGAGATTATTTGTACAGTTGTTGCTTTCATTCGGGTGTTCTTGGCCAAAGAGTCTGCCTACATGACTCTGATGTTAATCTGAGTGTCAAATATATGTCATTCCTGGCATTTAAAGGTAGGGAAGGGAGAGAGACAGTTTATTTTCGAGTCTCATTCCCAGATCGTCAAAAATATCAATGGTTTGGGTTCTTATTCGGCCCAAAATTCTGTATTGTAACAATCAACTAGCTTTTTCCGCCTTCCCTGCCTTGAAGCCAATGTGGTATATAAAGATGTTTCAGAATACAGCCTGTGTTTCCACCCTGACTTGAAACTATCTTTTTACGGACATGACAACTAGCACTGTTGTCCTCTTTCCTTGTGAATCGTGTTTTCCCCCTCTTCACTTTCTGACCTCTGCTTGTCAAAGTTTCCAACTACTCTTATGCCTCAGTTTGACTATCAATGTTTTTGCAATGCACAACTATCAGGAAAACACAACAGGCATCAATAAAAGGAAGCGAGAAGCTGTAAGGCACACAATGGATCCTACAATTAGGAACCAATTCTCGATTCATGTCCGTATGTGTGCCAAAACTTTACGTCTCATACCTGCAGTAGCGGGGCGGCTGTAGCTCAGTGGGTTGAGCTGGTGGACCAGTGATCGGAAGGTCGCTGGTTCAAATCCCCTGCTCCCCTGGGGTGGGACTGAATTACATGCTGAAGTATCCTTGAGCAAGATACTGAACCCCAGAATTGCTCCTGATGTGCAGTTGGCACCCTGTAGGGCAGCCACTGCCATCAGTAAGGGTCCTGCAATGAGCTGGCGACTCGTTCAGGGTGTACCCTGGCCTTCGCCCATAAGTCAAACTGGATTTGGCCCCAGTAAGCCCCGCAACCCCCCACGGGGGGATAAAAAGCGGCAACATCCCGCAACCCTGACGGAAAAGCGGAAAAGAAAACAAACGAACAAACCTGCAGTGGCCAAATGTATGCCATGTTAAACAAAACTACATGGTGTACAGCTGAGGCCAGTGTTCACTTCTAAATTTACTACAGCATAAGAGGAGGAAGATCAACATGTTGGTTCACCAGCTTGAATAACTTTTCAACCAAACCACATAGTATGAAGCTCAACACAGTGGTAGTAAAAAAAAACATTTGTCCTACTGGTGATCGTAACAAGTCTGGCAGCTCGCCACTAACGGGGAACAGTTGTGTTGAGAGGCACGTATGTAAAATGATCTGTGGGAGCATATCGAAAACTTCCATGCGTTGTCCTGAGGAATTGCACTGGCCCACAGACGGCAGTTGTTCTCCCACGAGGGTGGGCAAGCATCTGGGAAGAAGCAAACAGGCGGGCGGAGCTGGAGAAGAGGATGACTAGATCTGCATATTTACAGGGTTTTCAGATTGCATTCAAAAAGCGATCCCAAAAGGCGAGTCGAGAAAATGAGAAGAAAAGGGTCCGTGGAACTTCCCCTAGAAGGCTCAGAGGGCTTACAGTAATGGCTCCCAGGCACTTCTACAACCCCGCTATCCTGAGAGGACGGGGGTGGTTTCCTGTTCAACTTTAGAGTTGTGACATTGCTCTCTGCCTGGGAGGGAAGCTGCATTGCTGTTACTGTAGGAAGTACTAGAGACAAGTTGAAGGGGCATTTTTACATGATGACTTTGTAACCTGTTAGGGTGCCATTACTAATACTATGTTGGGTTATCAAAATGAAAATGAAAATAAGACTGAATTTAATGGTCACACATCAAAAAATACTATCAAACCAGAATAGAAACAAATCTTTATGAAACTTATTTTGCTCTTTATATTCTTCATTAAGCACCAGATACTACATAGTGGACTATTTTTGACACTGAAAGCCATTACATGCCTCTTGTGGTTGCTGGTGCTCACAAGCACATGACAGTTCTCACGTCTGCAGTGATGTAATCATAGCATGAGTGCAGATCCTATCTGTCAAACTTCGAAACATTGCAGATGCAGTGCGTTAACCACCCATTACACACCATTTGGTGTTGGATTCTCTGGTGTGTTGATAAAATAATGAGACAACAGATAAACTGGACTTTGCAAGTTCAAGTTTGCTTACTCAGATAGCACATAAAACATAGGTAACAGTGGGTTAGGAGGGGTTTATTTCAGATCACAATAACAGCTCTGACTGTAATATTATAAATACAAGAGGGCAGAAAGTATGTATTGAATACTGGGACACTGCAGAAAGGTGCATGCACAGGCGCATACGGCACACACACACACACACACACACACACACAGCATTAAGCCGCATGACTGCAGTGAAGCCTGCTCATTTGATCCCTCAGTGGCAGGGAATTCTAGCTGATGCTGTATCCCAATGGCCCACGCTCAACTGTGGGTCCTGCAGTCTTTCCCCAGCTGCCGTACGGCAGGCATGGGCGGCAGTGCTGGCACCTGTCTTTGACAAGCCTCAGCATTCACACTGACTCTGGTTTCCTGAGCCGGCTGCCTGACAGTCAGGTGACAAATGCTAACAAACACTGCCTTTGACACAGACTGCAATATGCATGCACACGGACAATCCGAAATCTACAGAAGCAAGAGGCACTTAAGTATGGCCCGACCACTTAAAAAGCATCGGCATCATAGTGAGAGAGGTCCTGGCCTCTCATGTTTCTCTGTCTGATAGCAGACCCTGCCCTGATTCAGGCTGTGGCTTGGAGCTGTAAACCAAAGCTTACCTCAACGCCTCTCACCCGCCCGGCTATGCTCTAACCAGAGTTTTTGCATACCGCTCAGCTTGTGTAACTGTTGAGTGGTTTTGCTCCAGCGAGACAATGGCTGTGTAACAGACTAAGCAGAGCGAAGCCATCTAATGTCAATGAGTTGCAAAGAGTCGATTAACATAAATCTGTCCACGCTACACAAGAAAAACAGCCGAAAATAACTAGAAGCATTTAGCAGCTGAGGAGCTCTCATGCTCACAAACTGAAAGGAGCAGAGGTGTGACTGCCTGTGGGAGAGCCAAACACCGCTCCGGCTCAGGTGAGTCGGACATCATGCTGAGGGCTTAGAGTACCCACAGTAAACATCGTCATCCACACTGTAATTATAACTCAATTTGAAACTCGCCCGAGTTCAGAGAGAGTATCAAAGTCAATGTGGGTCAGAGTGAATTCTAACACCATCAACATTAACAGAACCCCTGCGGCAACATTAAGCTTGCACTTCAGGGGGGTCTACAGTTGTCAGACACTTCAATTCAGCGCTTTTTAAGACCATTTAAAGATAACTTTAACCACATTCAATACTGACTTTATGGAAAATTCTGCAGATAATTACTGTACAGAGGTAAGTGGTAATATGAGGTCCCATGCAGAGGTAGGTCTTGTGTAGGAATATGGTTATTAGAGTGAGTTAGGTTGATCTACAATTTGCCAACAGGTAGGTGCAAGTATACAGTATAAAGACAGTATTTGGAAAGTTAAAAGATTTGTAACAGCAAAATGTGGACTTTGACGTAGAAGAGCTTGATTCATTTTGGACAAAAATAATTAAAAAGATGGATGACTGAGACTAGACAAAATGTTTGTGGCAATTTATACCTCATAAATACAACTTTAAGGCTATTAAAGAGCTGTATACAACTGTCGTCTATGCATCATCGCTCTGCGCTCACTCCTCATTACATGAAAATCTAAATGTTTTTACAGACACTACTTGATAGATTGACTCAAGAACCAGAAATCGAGTTACAGGTCTGCTCTTTCAGGGCATTTAATTGCCATGAACGGTCACAGTGGAGCCACAACTGCTGCATATAGAAAAAAAGCAGTCATTTAACTTGCAGGGAGTGGGGAAGACGACAGGACCTGATTGAGCTCTCGGCATGGCAAAGCATGCTGGTACTCACTCCGCCGCCCAGTGGACCACAGCCACGTTTCCCCACCTCATTTGCAAAGCAATCCCGCTTCCCTCCCACTCAGTGCACTCAGTGCATCTTTTTGTCATTTCCATGTCCAGGCTCCATTTGTTTTGTCCGCTGAGACGGCACGAGGGGGAGGAGGAGACGAGAGAAGGAACAAGGTCTCAAGGAGGCTGCTCTGCAACCAAAGAGCATCTTCACATGAGGACCCCCTCCCAAAAAAAAAAAAAAAAATACACATGCACCCAGCCCACTGAGCCAACACACACTCACCTCTCCCCCGCCTGACTAATGTGCCCTGACACTCGTACATCACCCGTAAATTGGCCAAATGAATTAACCACGGCCCCTGCTTAGCTTTACGGGCTTTAAATGGATTTTCTCCTCTCCAGGTCTGCCCAATAATTGCATTTATCCATCTTGTTGAAGCCAGGTTTACACACTCGCGAAGATCATGCCAATCCCCGGATACATTTTCCGCTCTGGTGGCAAGAGCGTGAGAGATTTGTCATCGGATCATAACAGGTAATTCAAACAACAATTAGCTCGACGACTACGCCGTATGTCAATTTCTGGCTCCTTGTTGGACAGGACCTTCTATCTCTTCATCTGTCTGTACATCTCTTCTTGTTGCCCTTCCCTTATGTCTCAGTGTGATGAATTGAGCCTTGCAATACTTTTTATCTCTCATCCGAGCCTCCAGGTTAAAGCAGCAAACACCCACAGTAGGGGAAGAAAGTAACGGCTATCAGTCTTTCACTGTTTCATTGTTCACAAACACACATTCAGATGGAGAGCAGAGGCCGGGTGAATGCATGGCTGTGAACACGGGCATCAGTGGGGGTCATCTGCACACTTGTGAATGTTTGAACAGAAGTGCATTAGACACTGGGGGGGCCCAAAGGACAATTCAGCTATGTAAACATGCAGCAACTTCCTTCCCTCAGCTCCTCCAGGCCTGCACTGAGACAAGCCACTGTTTAAACAGCACACACAGCATTCCTGTGCCTGGGCCCCGGCCAGCTGCTGCATCCTCACTGCAGGCCTGCCTGCCTGCCTGCCTGAGCAGAGACAGATACAGGCCTTGCAACAGCAAGGGTCATCCACAGCGGACAAAGGGCTTTTATAGACATGCAAAACTAGACTCATCTAGTAGAAATGCTCTTGAGCTCTGCGCTCGCCGCTTAAATGCTGATTGCCAGAGTCCACGCTGACCTCCCACGGCGGAGAGATTAGCTGAGAACTAAAATCATCACGTCGCTAAAGGGGCCCATCCTGAAATCTTTGCCACTCGACGCCACCTGTAATGACGAAGCTGGAAATTTATCTTTATTGATATTTCAAATATGCAAAGTGTGGTGGCCAATAAAGATAGAGGAGGCAGTAAAGAGGAGATAAAGAGCGTCCTGGTTCTAAAGGGCACTGTGACGTGCATCACATGACACAAAGGCCACCCCCCGCTCCGTGATGCCACCGTCCGCTTCTTAACTTTCATTATGACTGAACAGGTTTCGGATTCACATATTGATATCTGAAATTGACCTTCGACTTGCCATGCCAGGAGGTAGTAAACGATTACTTTTATTATTTTCAGTAATCTGCCACTTGTTTTCACCTTTAATCGAATAATATTTGTTTTGTGTTTTGTTTCAAAATTTTTGATAAATGCTGCAAATATTCACAATTAAGAAGCTGTAACCAGAAAATGTTTGGCATTATTGATTAAAAAAAATAATGACAAATAGCCGGCCACTAATTTCCTTTCAACTGACTGATCGATACATAACTGACTGCTTCAGCTCAATTTGAGATGTTCGTAACGCTCAACAATTCACAGGTAATCATGTTTGTTACACAAATACACAGCATCACCTCGACAATTTCACTCCCACTCAAAGATAATATTATGTTAAGGTGTTCAGCACACGCCAAGTTTGACCGTATGCTGTATATATAATCCAGACATCCGCAAAGTTAACAGTGCTGTATCGCCTTACTTGTTTATTCTCGAAAGACAAACTTTGGAATTTTGTGGTGTTAATTTTGGACTTTGACAGCAGTCGCTCCACTTAAGTAACTTCCAAACCAAATAAGAAATTCAATCTCGCCCTTCAACGGTTTTGAAAATGGACTGGCCACAAGGGAACCTGACGGAATAATACTTGTGTGTCCAATTTAGGGTCAAGACCCATCATTAAAGAAACCAGGATGTAGACGAGTATGTAAACGGGAGCATGTGCAGCACAAATCTGCATTAAAAAACATCAGCAGGTTTTATTCGGAAGCCTTAAATCAAAACTTCCTCCAACGACGGTGAACTGCGGTTCATTGTTTCAATCTAAAAGTAATGACAAGAGGTGACTGGACTGCATTGTTTTCTGTTTGTCTTCCAGTTCATTTGGTGCTTCTGTCTGTCCGTCAGCTCGTCCCTCCGGGGCTGGACGGCGAGGGCCACTCATCTCACCTCGGGACAGTTGTCCAAACAAGACACTCCATTCACTCTGACCCCCAGAGGGAGGGAGGCCATCGACAATTCACTCAGCGCCGTGAGTCAATTTGTTCACTTTTGGAATTGACCCTGAACACTGCTGACACACCGGCCTCTCACTGGAGAGGAAGGAATAAGTGATGCTGAGGACGGCGGGGGAAGGGGGTGTGGTGGAAGGAGTTTTATTTGAGATGAAAACCTGCTAGAACAACTTCCATACATGTGTTTTCAGTTTCAGTGCTATTCATGTAGAATACAAATAGATTTTTTTTTTGTTAGAAATGTAATTCATTTAAAATATAAAGTCTGTTTACAGAACTACTTGTCAATCTATTTAAATTTGCACAGCCAATCGGATTGCATTTTTGCAGCAAAACAATAACTTAATACGCTCCATACACCTGCACAATGGTTTGGCAATTCCGTGCTCACATGCTAGGCGTAGGCCATGTGTGGATGTGACAAGCTGTTCACATGAAATGTTATCTAGTGCCGTACACAAGTTGACAGCTGTCTCTTTACAAGAGGCGTATTATTATTGTGTGTAAATAGGTTTCTAACAGCTGGTTTAAGAGCTAACACAGGAATTTACTCTTAATCTGTTTTCCACTGGAATTGGTTCATCAAGTAGGAAAAAAAAGGAAAAAAAAAAAAAGCAGGAATCTAAACGTTGCTCCGCACGGCACGCCAGCGCAAAGGGGTTACATTTTATTAGCCTTGTGCATTTTTAAGTAATCTCGCCAGCATTTTTTCCCCCCCAAATCCCACCATAATCCGCAGATTAGTAGATGAATTTATTTCTGCCCGCGCTCTAAAACCTCCCTCACCTTTCGCAGGCGGTTATGAATCCACCACCTTTTTTTCTCAAGCGACAAACAAGCAGACGATCGCCTCATTAGTGGACCGCCTCCCGAAACGCGCACGTAATCGCACGCGCTCCTTGGAGCTTATCCAGCTACAATTAAAAGTTTAATTAGTAGATTAAAAATACATTGACTGGAGTTTTATCACCTTAAACTCCTCCATTATGTGTTTAGCACACACAAAGTGCCTGCTTCCAATCAGAGCCATTTTGAACAGATTATCTGCATACAGAAATTCCCTTGACTGCGTCGAGACTGGAGATACAAACTAGGTACAAAAACAAGACGGCTGAAAAGAGCCATCTGCATCTGCAAACTCTGATACTGCACATAGAGTTTGTCATTATTTGTGTTTAACGTCATGTAATATGCGTTCAAATAGACAGATAAACCGAGGTAACACAGGATCTGGCTTCTATTTTATGTGGAAAAATTAAATTAGCTGACGAGGGCGATGCCATGTATTTCCTACCACTACTGTCTTGATTGGTCAGACAGCAGAGCAGAGAGGTAAAAAAACAGTAAAGTATTTTCACAAAGATATTAGCCTGAGTGAGATTCTTCTTCTGTGGTGCGTTCCAGAGCATTCTACCACAGCCATAAAAGGCTGGTGTACCACAGGTGTTCAGTGCACACTGGCACGGCTAGTCATTATCTAGCCCGACATGATCATTAAGAGCTGTGATGGCAGTGTGGCACCTCCTCCCTGCATGCACACACACACATACACACACTGGCACACACAAGCTGTAAAAAAAAAAAAAAGTCTCCAGTCGAGCACTCCCTATCAGTCGTTGTAAAAAAGGGGTGAGAGGGGAAGCTCCTTTCTCAACGAAAAAGCATGTCAGCGCCGGTGCACTTTGACCCTTCCCATACACACTCCACAATCCAAACAGAAGGCCAGCACCGCCAGAATTCCTCTGCCGTCACAGCGGCCCTCTCGCCCCCGGAGCTTTTTAAGGGCTAATTTTTTGATGACGACAAGGGGTGGGAAGCACGGAGGGGTGGGAAGCACGGAGGGGGGGGGGGGGGGGGAGGGGGGGGGGGGGGGGGGGTTCAGAGGCGCAAAACCACACACATGAACACATGCCCGGAAAAAAATGAAATTTGCCTGCTCCAATCTGTGTTCCTCTCCGCTCGGTCCCTGCTGGGTTTTTTCTCATTTTTTTTTTTTTGTTGTTTTTTTTTTTTTTTTTTTTTTTTTTTAATGGGGAAGATAAATGTGAAGCCTTGGGGCACTATTGTTTGGACATCTAACCAGGAACTGTCGCTGCTCTCATTGCCCTGGCATTAACAGCAATTATGCGCTCCATTCAGACGGCTTTTGTGCGTCCCGACCCCCAGCCTCCCCCCTGCCGTCCCCCCTCTCCACTCACACACAGTCCCAAACACACATTTCCCGCTTTTCTCTGCTACCGCCCCCCCCTCCCACACTGCTACTGGTGAACTCATTTGGCTACTGGAGCACCCTGGACCCATTATGAATGAACTTACAGAAATATGCACATTAAGGGGTGGAAAGGGGGGGGGGGGGGAAAAGAAATGCACATACCAGAAGTGTTTCTGGAGCATTATCTGAGCTCTGCACAAAACAATCTGTGCATGTCTTCCACTCAATCCAAAGTGTGAAATGCACATTTACACATCTGTGCAGAAAAATATTTGAATGCTCAAAACTGTCTGGGCTGGAGAAATACTTCTGCAGTTGTTTTTGTAATTGTGACACTATGTGAAAAAATACCAATTCTAGGTAATCACTTCTTGAAACGCACTTATCCTAACCACAGCCCCTCATATCAAAAAGACGCGATCAATACTCATTTTAACCTTATCTCTTCAGCTGGATGCAGCGCAGCAACAACACCAATAAAAATCTCCAAACTCGGAACGATCTTATCGCCGCTTTCAATAAGTCTTTATTTGAGACGGGCTCCACGCAAGTTGGCTGGAGAGTATGAGGAAGCCTCGCGTTCCCCCGACCAGCACTGTCAACACGTGTGTTTGTGCTGGGGGGCCACTTTAAGAGGGATGAATGGACCGGCCATGCACTGTCCTTTAAGGATGTTTGAATTCAGACAGAGAAAAGAAATTCAGCAAAAGACAAGTACTCTCAGGAAAGTTGATGTCGAAATGTTTCAAAATGCAGACTCCTCCTTCGCAGAATGATAAAATCAGGCTCTGTGCTTTTTTCTTTCTTTTTTGTTTAAATTAAAGGTGATCTTGCCAACAATCCTAGGCAGCGCAAAATGTGCCGTCCATCGAAGGGAAACCAGTAAATAAAAATAAGGCAACGTGCTCTGCATTTAACTGCCGGCTACACGCACGCACGCATGCACACACAGAATAATTTAATTTCCATGTTTCAGGGAGCCCCAAGCCCTGTGGGCCCAGGAGCAGAGCTAGCCTATATTTAACAGATGACAAAAGTTGCATTCCAGATGTACAGTACTATCTTTGTGTTGGGCTCTATAGAAATGCATGGGAGAAAAGAGGGAGCGAGGAAGGGTGGGTGGGTGAGTGTGGGGTTGGGGGGGGGGTGCTGCTGCTGGGAGATGAGGGGGGTTACACTGGGGAGGGGGGGCTGTGGTGGTGGGGGGGGGCACCAGTGCACAGCTGCTAAACTAATGCCTTTTTTTTTTTTTCTTTGCTTAGGCACAGAAGAGCAGAGTGTGGTGGCTCACTGACAGAAACAGGGAAGGATACAGGAGGTGAAAAATGGATTAATCCATTCTGAGAATAATTTGTTTTAACTAAAAAAAAAATTAAAAAAAACACACACCCAAAAAAAAAAAAAAAAAAAACAACATCCAGGCTGTGCTGTGACTTAATGAGTAACAGGCATAATCTGTTACATTGAAGTCAAAATTAGGCATCAGATTAGCTGTTATTACATTAAAAACAATGAAGTCAATGATTTAATTAGAAAAGAAAAAAAAAAAGGTTCAGCCCCAAACCAGACTTGACTGCAGCTGAACGCTAGCTACACCCAGGCCCAGCTCGCTCTGCCACCGGGGAATCACTACTCCCTTTGCACTAGTTAAAAATCTGATTAGAAACACACTCACAAACTGACTGATTTTTTTTTTTTTGCCTCTGCGCTGTTTCAAGCGGAGTGACAGATCGACGAGCGCGTTAAGCTCTCACACGGCTCAGCCTGCCAACATCATCAGCATTAGACAATTAAGCCCCGCTAGCTGAGAAGAGAGAAAAAAAAACTATATATATATCTCCTCGGTAAATATTTACTGCACAAATCTTTTCCATTCATTCACCAGGCAACTAACAAAACCTTACTGTACTCTCCCTCTCTTTTCTGAGTCCTCACCACCGCCACCCCCCACCACCCCTACATCTGCGATTCATTGACTTTACAATTTACCACATGTCGAGATGGGAGAGGTCGAGCCTCCATCTGAATCACGGCACAAATATGCGAGTGATTTATTGTTTTAAAAACCCTGGGCCGATTTAGTGCAACTCCACTTTTCCTGAGCATTACTCCTATTGGCAGACCATGAACAATTACAGTTTGGACTAATTAAGCTCCGAGAATGTGCTGTGCACCGCTAATGTCTAGCAGGCCCCAATTTTAGTTTAATGGTGCCAAACTTTGCTTCCCGACCCCCCCCCCCCCCCCCCCCCCCCAAACACCACCACCACCACCACCACCCCACACCCTCCACTCCCCTCCCCTTTCTCTAACTTAACTCCTCAAATCCAAAGCAGATTGTGCTTTTTATGACTGTTTATTGAGTCGAAGAAAAATAAGGACCTTTTCTTTCCCCTCTCCTCGCACAGGATGAGAGACACAGCACAGAGAGAGAGAGGGAGATAGAGAGAGAGGAAGAGAGGGAACACAGAAAGGAGTAGTAGGAGGGAGAGAGAGAGAGAGAGAGAGAGAGAGAGAGAGCGGGAGCCGCTTCCGCCATACTTTGTAAACAAAAGTGATTTGCAAGACAAAAGGAGCGCAACCTTCCAACTAAATTCAGAGTGCATTTTGCGGCTGGAGGCGCCAAATGCGGCCGCGTCGCGCCACAGAACCCCCCGCGGACACCAATTAGGCCCCATTAACATGTAAAGCCAATTTGATAAGGTGTGGGCCCTATCCCTTTAAATCCGCATTAAAACTATCTTTCCCCCTTGTCAAAGCCCCCCAAAAAAATCCATTTACAGCAGCCGAACACACATAATCCATATGATATACCATTGTCATGCTTATGCTGCTGCCATGTTTAGGAAAGATACTGTCTGTCTGTGTCAATTAGAACAGATAAGGCCACAGCAATGTGCGCACGTGAGCACAAAAGGCGGGCGGCGTTGCATTCACTCCTGCGTGTTCATTACAATAATCTGACCAGAAAATCCTCCATTATTTCTCCCTAAAATAAAATAAAGAACGATAAAGGAAGTAGTCGGGGCCTTGTGTGAAAGGGGATTTCTTTTTTTTTTTCCTTCCAGAGAGGTGAATCTGCGGCAACGATCCTGGCACGACAACACAACCGAAACAAAGAGGGAAAAGGGGAGAAAAGCTATTGTTTCAACCACACAAAGCCTCTTCCACCGTCTTGTAGTAGAATTGCCACGGGTTCTGGGAGCGTCTTTTTTCACTCTAAACACAGCGGTGGATGCTCGGTGTTGCCCCCACCCTCCCCTCCTACTTTCTTGTTCTTTTTTAAACTAGTCGTAATTATACGTCGAAACTCAAAACCTCCGCCAAAAGTCTCCAGGCTTGGAGAATTATGGGGCCAGGGGTGGCGTCAAATATCTTAACATTCATAAGTCCGAGAGGCAGTAAATAAAGCCAGTGGATTTACGGCCCTGCAGCCCCGATGCAGGAGAGCTGGCCGCCCAGATCCCGCTTTCCCCTCCCTGAGCCTCTGCGTCTCCAGACCTGTTGAGGTGTGATGTTAGCCCACAGCACCGGAGTTAACCCGCCGCCTTTTTTCCACAAGACCTGCGTTAGCATCGGCAGGAAACAAAAGGTAGACGGAGGGAGGAAGGGAGATAGAGAGAGCAAAGGCAACAGCGAGAAGGAGATAGAAAACCGGGGGTGAAGCGGGGCAGGCCACTACTCCAATTCGACCTGCGCCAAGTGATCCAGCAGGCCTTTGTGTGAGGTTTAGGGAGGAGGGAGACGGCGAGGGGAGGAGAGGAGGACAGGAAGGCTTTTAAAAGCACGGGCACAACGTCATGTGAAATTGCTAAATGATACTAAATCGTGAGCCTCCTTGGACTTAGGTGGTAGGAAAAACAAATTCTCGCTGATTATAGCTCCCAGAGGTCAAACAAATTATGGTAACCGCCACATGCGGGATATTTTTCCTCCCCCTCCTTGAGTCATGCAAAACAAAAAAAATCCCAGAAATTAGGTAAAAATTCCTGCAGCTGATGGAGCCAAAAATGAAAATTGGTTTGAATTTTTGCTCTCGGAAAAATACCAGGCATTTTTTGGTCTCAATTTAAATCATCCATGTTAAAATCCAAAAATACAGATTTGAAGGCCTGGATATTAAAAAAAAAAAAAAGCCACATCCTAAAAATAACACCACAGCATCGCCCAAAACCAAAGAGGAGAGGAAAAGGGGAAAAGCAGTGAGAATCAAAGCCCTTTTTTTTTCGTGACGAGACAGAGGAAAGTCTCATTCCAATAATACTAGCAGTCATATTCAGTGCCTCACATGACACACGTTAGGGAGCAAGACAGCTAATCAATGTCCAGGTGAATTATTTATGCCAGCTTTAAGTCTAATACATTTATATTACAGCGACCGCTGACTTCAAAGCTCTAATGGCTGGACACACAGGGCGCTGCAGACAGTGGGGGCCGAGGCTGTACAGTAAGGAAGATCACCGCGAGCCCAGAAAAGCCATGTTCGTCTGCAGTCAGCGTTCAGGTAGACCTGCGAATTGAGCTGTGATAAATGAGGTCTCCTCGTTTCGGAAAACAAAAGCATCTGCTCTATAATCAGTGGCATTTCGATATTCTGTTATGACAGAGAGGGAACTAAACAACAGGTAACAAATCAGGGAACGTGTATTTAAAAAGAAATCTCAAAACAAAAAAAAACAAAAAACAAACAAAAAAAGCATCCTTTCCCTTTTTCTGGGTTACGTCTGAAAATAGTATTTCAGGGGTGGAATTAGGGGAGCAAAAGGTCACCGCCGTCTCGCCGCAGCATCCTCCAGCCATGCTGCACGATTTACTGCGTTTTCTAACTGCTGCCTAAGCACAATGAAACGAGAGCTCCACAGACTCGCACAGGGCACAAAGACAAACCTCTGCCACTGAAACAAGGAAGTGCTTCAGTTCAAATCATGTGTGTTGTGCCGTGAATGTGTGTGTGTCTGTCTGTGTCAGCGCTGATGAGAATAATGAGTGACTAATTCCACATACCAGCCGGTAGCGTTAACAAGGCCCGGGCTGACTAAGTGGGGAAAGAATGGCAAAATGCTCTCTCATATGTGCATATGCCGGGAATGATAGAAATCTTTTCAACTGTAAAAACAGAGACGGAGAAGGGGTGTGTGTGTGTATGTGTGTGTGTGTGTGTGTGTGTGAGAGCAGCACAAAATGATTTCCCTCCAAGCAGAAATGGTGTCAAACACAAAAGAAAAGGCGTTATGTGTCAGATGTGTGTTTATTTTCAAGGTGTGCACAACAACAACAAAAAAAAAATAGAGGTAAGAAATATCAGTTTCCTTAGCCAGATCTGAGGCCGCGGTGGTTGTGGTGGTGGTGGTGGTGGTGGAGGTGGTGGAGGTGGAGGTGGAGGGGGTGGAGGGGTCATATTTCCAAATGCCTGGTCTTTGCCTTAACCTTGTAAAATGAGATGACAGGTCCTAAAGTGCAGACTTGTAATTGCAACCGTTTAAAATAGGGGGGCAAAAAAAACACCCATGGTTGAGAAAATTATTCCGCTTAAGGATCGCCCATTGCCCAGTGGGACCAAGCGAGGTGCTGAGCAAATGAGTAAGTGTGCATAATTACAGCGTGGCTGATTGTGTCTAAATAACATGAATTTATTTATAAATACGGGTTTTTACACGGCACATGCTCCTTTTTTTTTTTCCTTTTCTTTTTTTTTTTTTTATTCCCCATTAGAAGCGAAGGTGGCGCACATGCAGAGCACCAAGCAGCCCGGTCTCACACAACCATTTAGATAAATCACACTTTTAAAAAAGAAATACAAAAGAATAATCACCAATAAAAAAAGGAAAATGTACGTTTTTAAGAAAAAGCTGTCACATTTCGAAGCGTGCACCTTTCGTCTCTGTGATGTCTTTACTCGGTTTGACACATGCAAATCACTGGGAAGCTCATTTGCATATTGATTTTATTTGTGTGTGTGTGTGTGTGTGTGTGTGTGTGTGTTTCTTAATTGTTGTTGTTTCTATTTATAATTTTTCTGGTTGCATTGCTTCACACCAGCGTGCAAAAGCCCAGTGTAAAGGTCTGAATGCTCATGCAAGCTTGCCGTTAGAAAAAAGAGCATGTTTGATGAGGCTGTGCACACGCGAGCCAAGTGCATTATTCAGTGGGGGCTGAAAACACATGCACTTGTGGCACACTACTACTAATAAAAACAATAACACATAATAATAATTAGAAAGCAATTATACCTGTGATATTAATGTCTTTTTTGTTTCCCATTTATTTATTTCTCGTGCATTTAATTAAAAAAAAAAAGTTGCAGGAAATAAAATAAATAAAAAAAAAACATGTCATGTGCACATGAGGCTGCCATATAAGCATAATAACGCATTAGCACTTAGCAGAGTTAGCATGCTAGCTGCTGTCCATGACAAACAGAGGGGCGGGGGGAGGTGGTGGGGTGGGCATGCATGCCGCTGTACTGTACACTTCAGGGCGAGTTGTAAAACTTGGCTCTGCATTTTGTTTTTTCTTTTTTTTTTTTACCGGCTGCACTTTCTGGGTGACAACACTCGGACAGTCCAAGTGTGTGTGTGTGTGTGTGTGTTTGAAGGGAAGACCAGCGTGTGTGTGTGTGTATGTGTGTGAGGAGTGTGTGTGCACATAAGAGTTGTAAAAATAAATGAACTTACTGTGCGTGCTGTTGGAGAAAGTGATCCATTGGGAAGGTAGGGGCTTGTGAGATCGGGGATCATTATAAACGGATAGCCCGGGTACGGTGGGCTCTTGAACAGCCCTCCATCTTGCCTTTTCGCAGCTAACATGGCGGGGGGGGAAAAAGAAGACTTTTAATAAAGTGGCCTTGAAAGAATATTATATATATATATTGCATTTGAGGAATTAAAAGCGGAGGGGAGGGAAAGGGGGGAGGCAGAGACCCCCCCTCCCCTTCCTCTCCGTCAGGCACATGTAATAATGTCATGGTGCAACGGGAAAAAAACGAGTGGAAACAATAAACCGTGAACTCACCCTCCTCTAAACTTTCTCTTGTTTTGTCTCTGAAAGTTTCAGATCTAGGCGCAGGCCGTCTTTCCGCCTTGAAATGCAATGAAACACAGGCGTTAAAGTTAACACGATGAAGGCTGGTGGGTTAAACTCAACATGTCACTAAAATAAAAAATAATAAAAAAGCAACCTAGGCCGCTAACTTTACTTTAACAGCGCCGGGGACGATCGATCCCCGAGTTTTTTTTTTCAGTCCTCCCCACGACCAAAAAAAAAAGGAAATCGGCAACTTACCTCTGAATCCGACGAGCTGTTTTGATTCGTTTCCGACTCGTTTACAAGCGAAGATTTGACATCGGCTAAATCCCTTTCTGCCGAGGAGTTCTCCGAAATTTTCTCTTCCTGCTCTCCTTCGTCTTTGAAGGAAATCATTTCATCGTTTGCACCCAGATCGTCCCCTCCACCGCCGTTGAGCTGCGGCATTTTTCCCGAGCGCAAGAATTTCGTCTTCTTCTTCTTCTTCTTCTTTCTTTCTTTTTCTTTTTTAATCGTGGAGGGAGAGAGAGAGAGAGAGAGAGAAGAGGGGGGCGACCAAAAAAAAAACGCGAAGTTTCTTTTTTTTTTGTTTTGCTTTAAAAAACCCTTGATCGCGGTGGATCTGGAGGAAGGAAAGTCCGAGTTTTTAAGTTGGTTTTTTTGGAGGGTTTGCTCAGTGTTTGGCGTTTTCCAAAAAAGCCCTGGCTAAGGATTTTGGTTTAGAAAAACTCTTTTTAAAAAAAAAAAGGAGTAAGAAGAGGGGGGAATCTTGGCAGAAAAAGGGAAGCCGGAGAAGGAGCCGAGCCGCTCGGATTGAGTGAGTTGAAGTTGGTCGGAGTGGTTTTCAGTTCAAAGGCGGCGCTGATTGACAGATAGAGAGGGATGGAAATAGAGAGAGTCTGGATTCGGGATTATTGACAGGGAGAAACACACAAGAAACTTAATGAGATTCAAACAGGGAGGGACTTGAAGTGACGTTTTCATAAATAGGAGGAAGGGAAAAAAAGGGAGAGAGAGAGCGAGGGGGGAGAGAGAGAGAGGGAGAGAGAGAGAGGAAGCCGACTGCAGAAGAGTAAAAGCGTGTGAGGAGGGAAAAAGGCAGTTTGGGAAGCAGGACAGTGATGGTAAAATAGAGGTGGAAGATAGGAAGGGGTTGCTAGCAAATGTGGATTAAACGCACATATGGGCGGTCTCCCGGTGGAAAGGGAGAGAGACACGGAGAGACAGAGAGAGAGAGAGAGAAAGAGAGAGAGTTAGGGGGAGAGAGAGAGAGAGAAAGAAGGTACTTCCTGAGGCTGTTTGCAACCAGTTTGACTCCACCAGCCTGTCACACTGGGGCCAAATTAAAGTCACAGCTTAAATTAAACTTCCAAATCTTTCACATTCACATTCTCTGTAACCTACTTTTCTTTCTATCAGTCTGTCTGTCCCCTCTTTTTTTTTTTTTTTTTTTTTAGTGCGTACTAAAATACAAGAGGCCCATCAAAAAGAAGCAGAATAAAAGCCATTACTCCGAGCTTGTTTTTTTGTTCCTCCCAATTTTATCTGCTTTGTCAGTTCCTTTTTTCAGATCTATTTTTCATTATATTAGATAATGCTCCCTCAGATCTATTTTTTGGGACGGTTGGTTATTGCATCCTGTCTTTTTTCTCTCTCTCTCTCTTGACAGGTGTGATGTCCTCTGGGACTAACCTGAATTCCTCACCGGAGCACAGACTCTTTCTTTTTTTATTATTGTATTTATTTATTTTACTCTTTTCTCCCCCTCAGCAGACAGACTGGACACAAATAACCAATGCAGATTTTCGGATTGCTCCAGTTCTGTGTCTCATTCTTGTATAAAAACAGCCTAGCCTGAAGAAAAAGAAAAAGAGGCATATGTGTGGGAGAATCTGACCGCATGAAATTATAAGATAGCCCTACTAAATCATTTATTTTTTCGTCTTTTGTCCATTTTGCATGCGCACCAGTTGTTCTGTGAAGCCAAATAGGCTTTTTTTTTTATTCCCTATATTCCTATTAATGAACAACTGAGATTAAAAATGAAGAGAAAATAATCTAAAATGTAAAATATTCGACAATTTCCTCTGAGTGAGAAACAGATTAATTAGGGATAAAGACAAAATAACAAAATAAGAAACAACACCTGAAATGTATAAGAAATGCAATAGCAGCTGTTTCCAGCTGAACAAGGTTCGTGCACGTGTGTGATTGTGTGTGTGTGTGTGTGTGTGTGTGTGTGTGTGTGTGTGCGTCGGTGATGAGCTCAGCACCGGTGATTCGCTAACCTTATCTCATCAGCTCAGGAAACGCAGCTTCCATTATAGCCGATATTTGATGGAGCAATCACAGAATCAACAATGAATTTCAAATGCAGCTGCGAGCGAATCGGAGCTCAAAACATACATCCAGGTGACACTTACACTCTGTTGCAACACGCATTGGCTCCTCTCAGGCAAAATAAATCACTATAAGATCAAAAGACGACATAGAATTGCTGATTAAAAAAATATTGTTTCATGTCACTGTGCTGTTCGACGCGTAAAAAAAAAAAAAAAACAATATTATGACAGTAATTCCTCTGTATCTGCTCTCAGCAGTGTTGTCAAACAGCAGTGATGAGGAATTATGTGCACAGTGTAGCACCAAAGTGTTGTGAAATCTGCCTACCAACGCACCTAGACCAGGCAGCACCATGAAAGCAGACTATTCCGCTCAGTGATCACTGATGTGCTTTATCTGGATGAGGTGAAAAGCGCCGTTTGTGTTCGCTGGCTGCAGCCCAGCCTGCAGCCCAGCCTGCAGTTGCAGGGAGCAGGGAGGAAGGGTAAAGGGATCGCCGGCTCTGGTTCTCATCCAGTGTGTCTGTGTTTAGGCAGCCGGTGGAAGAAGAGGCACCCCGCCGCTCGGGGCCCTCCAAAACTGAGCCCACACAGACCAAACCAAAGCAGAGGAGCTCCAAGCTGGCCTCTCCCCGGATCGCCTCAGCAGGTACCTGAGAGTTTACCGGGGGCTGGCAGCGTGTTATCATGCCTGCCGTGGGGACACCTGCCTCTGATGCCGCCCTGGTGATTCTAATCTACAGGACCCTTTAATAAGATGATGATAGGCTGCATTGCAGCCGCTGCTCTGAATGATGGAGCAGGAGCATGCACGGCTTTCTGCTGGTGTTATTTATATTGTTATGGGCTTTGCATGCTCACCTCTGCTCCACGCGCAGATGGGGGTTTCAGTGCAACCAGGGATCGTCTCAGGCGTGCACGTCCACGTCTCTGGAGGGTGGAGGGAGTAAGCGTCTGATCGCAACAGATCTATACTGACTTCATCAACCCCTGATGATAAAGACACTGTTAGGAACCATTAGATTTGAAGTCAGTGATAATAAAAACCTGTGGCAGGATTTAATTATTATTCAGTGTCTAATTGAAGATGTATGCAAAACACAAGTACATTAAATAAAACATGATACTTTCATAATTTTTACATCTCATTGTTTACACTTATTACAAGCTCTGTTTGCCTCTTATGTCCATATGCATGTTTGCTTTTATGATACACATATATAGGACACACGCAGACATCATACATATCATGAGGACAACACACATACATAATGTACCAATTCATTTTCAAGAAATTTTTTCTTTTGGGACATTTTTAAGACTGTGCTCATACAGGTTGTCAGGCAGCTTTTAACGTAATACACATTTTAGTTTTAATCATTTTCTTTCTTTTTTTTTTTGGTTGGTGTCACGTGACTCTGGGGACATCATAATAATCTTTTAATGTTAAATAATTAAACAGTAGATCCATAGTCAGAGAGAACTGAGAGAGAACAGAGCCTCGACAAAGAGGGGTGAGCGTTTGATATCAAGAATCTCCTAAATCCTCTTAATACCACTGAACATATGTTTATGTTTGTAGATCTAGCGGCGTACAAGTAATGAAAATAAAAGAAATAGCAGCTGTATTATAAAGTTAAAGGGGCACTGGGTCAGCTTGGCGGAGAAATTAAAACTCAACATTTTTTATACTTACAATATTAATGAAGTAATAAAACAAACTCAGACATATTTATTTTTTCCATAACTGAATAAACACACCGTTCTCAGAGGACAATAAGGTCCCCAGAACACTGTTTGAAGCTGGAAAGGTGGCAGGGTCCGCCACTTATTAACAAAACAGTGAAACTGTGCTTTCCTTTGAGGTCAGTTTGTTTATTGACGTCATAAACAATCAGTTAATGAAGATCCTTCTCTTCCGACTGAAATGTCTTCCCCAAAACTGCATATTGCACCTTTAATATATATGTAGTGTGTAATACCTGGTTCATACACAGTCTGCATGAGACGCTGACATTTAATATTTTACAGATCAGTGTTTATCTGTTGTAAGAATTGTCCTCTGAAACCTTCACCGGCTGTTTTGTAATTTAAGGTTTTTTTTACTCCATCTTTTTGCACCTACACTAGAAAAACCCAGTGAAACTAATTTTACTACGAGCGCTCGAAGAAGCAGTTTTTTAACAAAATCTTCACGCAGAGCACCAAACTACTTTGAGAAATCACCTACTTTTTTCTGCAAACACCCCTCATTGTTTCATCTCGAGCAGGGGAAGGCAGCAGCGGCAGCACACAGTGCACATCCCCATGCGTTTGCAAACAGTTAATTACCCATCATGCATCCATGTTGCCAACCATACACAGCTAAAAGGTCTCTCATTGCTGATTAACATATTACCGCTGGACATTTTCTTTTTTTTGTGTGTGCGCACACACACACACACACACACACACACACACACACACAAACAGATAAAAAAAAAACATGCTTGTTTTACGGCAACTGTGGTTTGATTTATTCCAGTAATGACGTTTGTTCGCTTGATAATAAGTGAGACTTAACATTAAACTTTAGTTGCATTTATTCAAGTGCAAATTCCCTCCATTGTTGGGAGGGATGCCGTTAAGTATTTTGGCATTTATTGTCGGCACAGCTCATATAAAATGCTATCACTGGGATAAATACTGTGGTTGGCCATAATTACATGTATACTAATGGTGCCTGTCATTTTTATTTTTTTTGGAATGGACAGAACGGAGGAATAGAGGTCTGATTCACCTGATTAGGAAAAGATTGTTTCATGCTGTATATTATTCATTAGAATTAAGCAAATCACGCAACAAATATATATGTTTGTAAATGGTTAATTGCCCTCTCTTGAATGGTGTGCTTGTTAAAATCTGAATATTTCTGTGTTTACTTATTTTAATATCTAAGAAAAAAAGGGAAATGTTCACTCAGTCTCTGCTGAGTTGCTGTTTCTTAAAGAAAATGAATTATATATGTTCTTCCATATAAACATAAGGAGGTTTTCTCTCATTGTACTTGCGGAAAAGGAGCTTCTCTGCGCTCTTGCTCCCCGGCGCTCTAATCATTTGACACAATAGCACAAAACATTTGATTAACACATATAAAAGCTTTGTATCCAGCAATTCTTAAGGCCTTGAAATTGAAAAGCAAAACACTCTGAGTGTTATGTTGACCAAAGCTTATAGGCTGAGGGGGAAGATCTTTTTCACATATAGAAACTGTCGGGATTTGTGAATTGATTCACATGTATAGAAATACATCTGAGGGAGCGGTTTTGCAAGCGCACATTAATCATTAAAAAACACCTTACTGGCAATATGGACAGCACCTTAACATCTATTTACAACACAAATCACAGTAAAGAGAGCAGAGGACGGGAATAATAGTGTAATGAAGAGTGAGTCACATTGGCCTGTGACTGCGCTGCACTCATCTAAAATCAATATCACCCCCCAGAGATGTCTCAACTAATATAACAAACAGCTTAACAGGCATTTCATTAGGTTAAAAGTTTATGATCGATAATGAAAGTAGATCAGATTTCAGGATGCAGAGCCTCATTTTTTATCCCAGGAGCCTGGACACTCATGATTAATGTAGGCCCGCTGCTTTTCATATCACTGTAGGACTCGAGCAGGAGGCCCAATGTCTCCAGAAAAACTCATCCGCACGGCATCGTGGGAACCGTATTAGTCCGTCTACGTGAGCTGTCTCCCGTCGCCTCCAAAGCAAACAGCCAAGTGTTTTTCAGAAATGGACGCGATAGTCATTAATCAAGGTCTGAGGCAGGTCCTGAACTCTCTAAACATGGAATCCACCTGAGAGACGAGGTAACCTACAGTATGTGCTCGGCGGCCACGGATTTTGGCGGCCGTCACAAATGGCGTTCACCTGTCCGTCACGGTAGCATCTCGCAGGGAGAGGCGAGCCAAGCCCGACTACTGGCTGGTAAATGTTACTTAAAGGTCAATGGTATACACGCCAGCGGGTTAATGGTTTGAGTCATACTTTCACACCGGCTTTTTCAGTGAATGCATCAGCCGTCAGGTGGCAAAAGGGATTTTTATTCGCTGATTTATGTCTTGATTGGGAGAGAAGATGGTGTGTGTTTGCCAGCGGACCTTCTCCGGACTGTGCGAAGTCTCGTTATACTCCCATGACGGCGCGTAGTGTTGATTTTATCACTAACAGACTGTATAATTAAAGCAGAAAAGGAATCGTAGCTGGATGAACCCCGCGGGAGAGGGATATAAGCTCTTATCTCGGCGTCTCCAGTCATGTTCGCCAGATCCTGATGAGTTTGGGATGTCTAGTTTGACGGCAAATTTAATCTCTGACCTTTGTGTTTTTCAAACCCTCGGCTACCAAAAGCAGATGGACAAACTCAGAGCCTCCTGTTGACCCCGGCTTTGTGCCCAAGGAACACATAGGAACTCTCCCTTTCTCTTGTACGCAGGATGGTCTTGTATGCGGGACCCTCCACGTCTCTGGGCTTTTAATGGGGTAGAAACCCTTCTCTGAGTAGGTTGGTTAAGAGACTGGGAGCATCTCATAGAGGGCACTTCCCCAAACAGGAAGAAGGAGGCCTCATTGTGGGAGAAGAAAAAGAGGGAACAGTGTCTTCTTCATGTTCCTGACAATGGGGCCATAATTATAATCACAGTGAGGGCAAGTTGACCTTTCGGGGGGGTGCCTGAATGAAGGGTCATTATGTGTACGATCGAGGCAGGTTGTCTTTGTCTGACTGCGTGTGAGTTCTGAGCAATGTTTTTGAGCAGATTTGTGTCCGAACCAGCGCGATGCATTCAATTCCCAGCTCGGCCGAGGACTTATTATATTAATTTCAATTCACCCAACTTTGTATAGTCAATAAAATCATATCACTTTGATACAAAAAAAGGCGACATATTGTGCTGCTGTCAATCACAAGAGTTCTCCTTGAATTCCAGTGCACATTCAGTGGGGTTCAGGGCTGGCTTACAAGACATTCAAGGCACTTTAGTTTCGTTGAAGGACAAGCTGAGGTTGCAAAGGTTCTGCACATGAGATCTTATCATCTTTATAGAAATAAAAATCAACTCAAACCACGGAGAAGATTTTAAGAAATTATAACATACATAAAGAAAGCCCTACTTTTTTTCCATTTGAACTTGACACTGCTGCTCATTTGACTTTCTTTCAGCACTATAAATTACTGGAAAAGCTTTAGTACAGAGAAACATTTGCATCTTTAACACTCTACATGCACACTTATTAACGAGCGACACAATGGAGACGTGACCTTGAGTCAAATGAGTTGCCTCTCAGTGCAGCCTCTCAGAGCACCGGCGTGTTCATTTGGCTCTGTTTTCATTAACAGAATGGAAGACGAGCCCATTAACGAGACATCAGTCTGCGCTCTTTGTACAATACGAGTCAAAAAGAACGGTAAACATCATCCAAGGTTAAGTTGTGAGCAAGTTATGGTTGATGCGAAGGCACGTGTCTCTTTTGGCGCCGATTTCTGCCACTGTCACAAAGGACGACGGAAAACAGCATGTGGATCTGAGCTCGAATCTATTCATCAGTATGAAGCAAAGCAACAGGTTTATAAAGTGTTTTTGTTTGTTTTATTGTTAAAAACATTGATGTTGTTTACATATGAGAATCATTTAGAGGTCGGCGAGCATAACTTAGCTAAATTGTTCCAACAAGATTATTTTGACTAGTTGGTGACACTTTGTGCTCCTTTTTGCCAGCAACACAATGGAAACTTAAATTAGCGTTTCAAGTCAGGCCACCTCTATTCATATAGCCCAATCCGAGCAATCACAAACTTGCCTTTACAATATGTACGGCATAAGATATCCTTGATTCGAAGGAAGAATTCACCCCCAAAAGACTCTCAACATGAGCATTATTTATTCTTTTATACCTCACACTTTTGCACACTAGTACACTGTCAAAAATAGGGATACAGTAGGAGTCCATTTCTGTCCCCCAAGGTACAATCTCCACTCACCTACCACCTAGGACCTCAAGTACCTTTTAGGGGCCAAACAGGTACCAATTTATCTAAATGTAATCTTTTTAAAAGGTCAGTTTTTGTCCCCTTGAATTAATGCACAAACCGCAAGGGTACAGGTGAGTATCTAATGTCAAGGTTACAGCAGCTGTACCTAAGAGGGTAGTGTCCCATTGACAAGCTGGTGTACCCCTAAAGATACAAGTATAAACCTTCTTTTCTGACAGTGAGTACATGTAGAACGGTGTTCAACTCAAACTTGTATGTTGACGGTCTGCGGGTCGGTCATGATCCAAGCCAGGCTCTCTGGGAGCGAGTATCCGGACACTATAATGTAAACGATTAGTGGTAAATGTTTTTTTTCTTTTTTTTACGATAGAATAAACAGTTTATACATGTGTATTTGATAAAGGCCTGCAATATCTGGTGGAAACCACATTGTGCCTCTTTAATATGAAAAGTGCTCATTCAATGTGTTATATTGCCATAGTGATATGCTGGATTATAGTAACTGATGCACTGAGTTTGACTACTTTATATACTGTTGATAAGTCTGTAACAACGCATCATTTTTTATCATCTGATCATACAAGTTGTTTGTAAAATCTAGATCTGAGAAGTAACTATAATCTATAGCTTTCATGTAAATGTAAAGGAATAAAAAGTCTATTATTTCCATATTATGCATTATGTTGCATAAAATGGGAATACTCAAGCTAATTATACTCAAATTTAGAGAAAGAGAGTTAGAAGACTTCAATTTCTCATCTAAAACGAAGCAAAATCAAACACTCAAGTTCAAAATCTGTTGTTAATCAGTCTCAAGCCCTCACATTTTCAGCCTTTTAAAAAAAATCCCCAACCTCTACCGTCAAGTTAACTGGCATTGTCGAAGACGCAATAAAAAAATTGGCAGTTGATATCTTTCAGGGAAAAATAGTCACGAAGCAGACTGTGAAGAGCAACAAAGGCTAGAAAACACACCAAACTACACGTTTAAGCGTTGTGATTTCTCCCTTTGTTGAGGTGCTTTTTTTGTTGTCGATATGACGCGCAACTGTACGCTCACAGCTGCTCTTAAAGGTCTGTCTGCCTTTTTTAGTTTTTAATGTCTGACTCTGATGGAGGGATGTGAGCGTATGAAGTTTAAGGGCATAGTTGGTGCAAGTATTGATTACCTCTCAGGTATTCCTTTTTCCCGAAAATTGATCCCAAAATCGTTCATAATCATACAGATACTTCTGTGTTAGGTAGAGCAGATTGTTTGCTCGCTGTACACACACGAATAATCAAACACACACACACACCGTTAAGGCCCCAAAGCTTCATGCTTCTACTGGAGTTTTTTTGGCTGCAGCCCTCATGGTCTTCTACAAGGATCCTAATTGAGAAATTAATGCAGAAAAATCAATTGGCCTCAAGTTTTATGTCCAATAGACTCCTTAAGGCTTCAAGCGAGCAGCAATCAATTCTTTCCACATGGGTGGCTCCGCAGCCCCCTCACTCTTTTGTTTATGCGTTCATAGCTGGAGGATTTTGATATATGAATTTCAATGAAATAAACACTAATTTACCACCTTTTTTTCCGCAATACCCTCTGATGCACAACATATATTCCGGGGCATGAAATGATGTCTTTGGTCACCACTTAAGTATCGCTTAAACGCGCCACAAGATTTCTAAGAATTGGGATGCATTGTGCAGAAATTGTGCCCTTTCCGCCAACACTTTCGAGCCGGCCTTATTTACACTTCAAAATGAGGATCTTTTAACATTCTGTGATCATCCACGGCATTGTTGGCGGATGAATCGGCGCGTTTTGTGCATCCCTCTTGCCTAGAGGACATCGGCTTATTTAGGGCCATTTTAAAGCACTGCACATCATCATCAGGTCAATGAAAAAGCAACCTTGAATTCCCTTTGACGCAACCGTCTTTTTCCTGCACTCAAACGAGCGCGAGTATGCATCACCTTGTTGCGGCTCAAGGCAAAGAGGCAAAACGGAGAAAAACGGCCATAAGAGGAACATGCGGGGCAAAAATCTTTAAGTATTTTAACAATTCTAACTGTATTTTTTTTTTTTTTTTTACCCATTCTGCTCCAGTTTTTATGGCCAAAATCTCCAGGAGAGGCGAACGGACATTTGCTTGTGCTCGTTGCACTGGGGGGAAAACGAGTGCCATGTTCTTCTTTGTGCTCGTTAACCACCTTCCAAATTCATCATAAGCCCAGAGATCAGATCACAGTAATATTTGATCAATATTAATAAGGATAGGCAAACTCCTCCAGTAATTACCACAGTCTCCGGGCTTTGATTTCGACCATTACTAACGCCTCTGCATCTTTAGATTAAAAAAAGCGACCCCCTTTTATTTCATAACATTAAATCCCGACATGCATCTTCTAAAAGCTCTAATAAGACAAAGATAAGATTTGCATCCCCATACAAGTGTCTTTTTCAATTGATTATGAAGCCGCCATTGATGTGCGAGAAATTGATGTTTTCCTCTGTTCTTAAGGGCGGCTAATAGAAGGGGCGGGCTTCGAGGAGGAGACTTTGCCACTTTGATCTTCAATCAGTAAAAAATCCCACTTCTTCTTTGTCAGACTATATTTGGTAAATAACAGTGACAATCTGCAGGGCCCTGGAAATGGAGGGAAGGAGAGACGGAGAGGAAGAGAGATGTGTTGAATCGATAAAAAGAGGGGTCGGTGAGTGGGAGGAAGAGGGAGGACAGTGGGAGAAAAGGGCGGAAAAAAAGAAGGGAAAACGTGTCGCTTATTAAATTTAGCGTGTTAAAAAGAGAGGAAGACGATGTGTTAACATCCAAAAAATACACCAAAATGTTGTGCAATGTGGTCTCAAGATGCTACAGTAGCTCAAGCTCGGGAAATATTTCTTACCTTGTTTATTTTTTGGTAAATCAGATTTGAACACAACCTCCCCTGGGTTCCTGTGAGTGACGTTACATTATGACACACACCGTGGGCTTCTAATTAGGCCCCATGAAAAAACAACAGGTGGATGTAAGAAAAGCAATAAATCATCTGGCCAATATGGCTGCCAACAGGCCCCTTCTTTTCTTTCTCTTTATGTGTCTGCAAAGAGGATGCACAAGATGCTGTGTGCGTCCCACGCATATCCTACAACACTTCTGCGTTTGCTATTTTGTAATCAAATTCTCAGTGATGTTGCTCGTGTCTAAGCATGCAGACCCTTGGCATGAGAACACTGATCTGGCGTTCGTACACTATGGGATATATGAATGTGGCTGAAAAAGAAAGATGCCACCCTTTAAATTTGACAGGCGGGAAGAATGAGACAATGCTGGATGAACTTGTTGGTCTGAGTGGTTGTGTTCACAGTAATACAAAGGTTTGACATTGCCAAGAGTTAGATGAGAAGATCGATGCCACTCTCATGTCTGTATGGTAAATAAGTAGCTGCAGCCTTGAGCTTTCATAGCTCAGCATTAAGACTGGAAACAAGGGGAAACAAAATCCACCTACCTGCGGAATAATTCATAAAATTAAAACTATTCTGTGTGGTTTAGTGTTGACGATAAACTGAGGAATCTTACAGTCTGAGGAAAGAAGCTGCTTTGTTGTGTGGTGGTACGACACAACACGTAATCATATGTCCACGGGGGGCGCCAGAATCAACAAAACATTGGTTCCTGGAGTAGCTTTAATATCTTGGACGATAACATAACACTTTAAGTTGGCTTTGCTGCTGAACGATATCTTGTTGTTGGACTGTTATTATGAAGAAATGACACTACCACACACCAATAATGGTTCATCAGAGCAATGCCATAGAAGAACAATTTTCAGTTCCACAAAGAAGAGGTTCTTTAAAGAACCGTATCTACTGACAGTTGATTAAAGAGCCTCCAAAAGCAAATTGAATGAACCCATTGGACCACCACAAACATAAAATCAAAGCTTTAGCATTAGCTCCAAAAATCACGTTTACTGAGCAATCAAATCTGTTAGCTGCAGGATTATATGATTATATGTAAATTTAAATATTGCACTTACAGACATACAAATTTGTGATATGTATAATTACTTGAGTATACCCATTTTATGCACGCAACATGATACTTTTACCATAGGTTTTTATAAACTAATAATAATAGAAATAATATACTTTTTATTCCATTACATTTATGTGAAAGCTACAGATTGTCACTTCACAGATCCAAGATTTTACAAACAAAATGTTTCATTCACTTTAAAAACAAATACATGTGCTAGGTAGATCATGATCTTTATTGGCGGACGCTGTGGTGCTCCTTTTGTCCACAGGGGGCACCAGAATCAAAACAAAGTAAAAGAAAGAAAGTTCCTTGTAGATGCTTTAAACAAACAAGGTATATCATTTGAGTTAGTGAGCTTTAGAAGGTGTTAGTATTGCCTTTTTTTTTTTTTATCTTCAGACAAATTCGTGCTACCTGTTTCCCCTTGCTTCAAGTCTTTATGCTAAGTTAAGCCAACCGGCTGCTAGCTCATAAAATTGAGAATGGAATTGATCTTTTCATATACCTCTGACATCAACTACTTTTAAGCTTGACTACACTTTCAGCCAAATTAATCAGCATTACACATTTTTTGACCAAGAAGTAGCCAAATTCATATCAGCCGCTCCATAGTGTCCAAATTATTACGTTTTGAATTTCTATATGTGTAACTTTGGGGTGATAATTCTCAAAAACAGGAAACACTGAATTTGCAATACTGCATGTCAATGCAATTAACATAAAAGCTGTTCTATAGCTGTATACCAAGAGCAAAATCAGTCTGAGCATTTGTTGTTTGTTCTGCCTCAGATTTCTATCTTTTGAAGGAGACCCAGGCAGGTTAAGTGTACACGTGGGCAGAGTGAAGGTGGAAAACACTTGTGGGAGTCGTAAAGGTGGCGAGTTCTTGATGCGCTTTCAGCAGGTGAAGCTGACAGCACGACAGTATATGTAGTATATGTAGTAAGTATATGTTTGATTAAAACACTTTCTCTGTAAAAAAAAAAAAAAAAAAAGAAAAAAAGAGACACAATAAACCAAAGTCAAAGTAGGATGAAGAAAAAGCAAATAAGCTACATGAAAATGAGAAGCAATAGAGGGATGAATAACAAAGGCTTGAAGAGAACAGTGATATTAAAATTAAAATTAAAAAAAGGCCCACAGTTAAGTTAAAAGGGACATGAGACAGGAGGCGGGTGCTGCGATGGTGAGCTGGATAGACAGAGCTGGAGATGAAGCCAGAGACAGAGGGGAGCTCAGTGGGAGGTTGTGGAGAGGCTAGGGGCAGGCTCCAGGCAGAGGAGAGGGCAGGGAAGGATTCATGGCCCAGGATCAACAACAGCACACTCAATAAACCCCCACGGACACCAGGGAGAAAACCTAATATGCCTTCAACACATGCAAGCACTCATTTACAAATGTTTACAACCTTTAAGGAACAAAAAAAAAAAGGTGATTTGATGCCGTTCAATATCAGCCCTGTAACGGGCCAAATAGCGAACTGGGGATAAACCTGAAACAGAGGGCAAACACAGCAGACATTCGTTTAGATTTTAATATGAGTCTTTCAGACTCGCTGTTTTTTCATCCTTTTGTCGAACACCGGAGAGAATGAGAACAATCAACACAGTACAGTGCAGGTGTGAAAGGTCTGATTTACACCCATGTGCTTCTCTTAAAACACTGCACCTTTAACACGGCTTCAAAACATTACGTGAGCTAATGTTGGTCAAGCTACGACTGACACAGGCCTGCCAACAGAAATGGCCGGAAACCCAGGAAAGATCCACTGAGCATCTTCGCTGTTATCAACATTGTCATCTTTCTCACAGGTGGTGGGGGTGGCTCCCTCAGTGATATCAGCTAATGGTGCGTTCCATTTCAACTTGGAGGTACAAATTTCTCAGCTCCCAGTTGACAATTTCAGCTCGAGTCCTCATGAAGCCAGATTTGTGAGATAGAAAGTCAGATGCACCTAACCGGTCCTGATCTTAAAATCAAAGATGGCTGCTCCGTGCGTCAACGGCCATGAAAACTGTATAATATTGTTAGGCTGGTTATTCTTGCTTCAACATAATAAGTTGATATACTTTCGAGCTGATAACTGAACCCAAAGCAAGGTGTTAGATCACTTCACAATCTCTTATATCATTCTGCCGATTGTGTAATGAACCGGTATTGCTAACAACAGCTAACCTGGCTAGAACTGGTTTTCCGATCAGCCTACTGCAACATGGTCAACTTTGGTGTGACATCATCTCCAGCTCTGACTTCTGGTCAGTAGCTCTTGGCTACTAGCATTAGCTGGAACGTTAGCGCTAGCCTCCTGCCTATCGTTAGCTTCCTCAGCCTTGCCGGAAGCAGCTTTCATAGCTGGCTGAAAAAAGTTGGTGCTAACATTATTTGTTTTAGGTCCAAAGCCCTTACCAGCTCCCTTGTCCTCTTTTTCCGTCTTTTCTGGCACTCTAATTTATGTGCAGGTCCTGGGATAGTCAGGAAATTCACTCCATTATTAGCTTGCAGTTAGTTAGTAGAACATTTTACTAAAGTAACAAGAATTAATGATGTTTATTTTTTTATTGTTTTATAATCAGTGGTGAGTGTTATTTGGGTTTTAAACAAAAGTGTGATATTATTTCTTATTTATGATGATGCGCTGGCCTCCATGAGCCCCCCAACTTGATGGGTCTATTCCCCCCCTTTTACAGCCTGAATGAATTTTAAAGACATCCCGACCAGGAAGACCCGATGGAGAAGAGGATGTAACTGTACGCAGAATACATGTACAAATGTTTTTTCTTGCAGTCTAAAACTAAAATTGCAAGTTTTGGATCTGAACTGGACCCTGTACAAAGAAGCCGGACACAGAAACAGATCATTCATTCACATTTAGGTCGGGTTTTCTTTGGTTCTCTAATTATATCATGACTCTGCATCTGATAGACTTTATAGACATTAAAAAAATTATTCTATAAAGTGACTTTGAGTTCACAACGCTTACATTAGGAGCTCCCCAACAAGTGTTTTTTTTTTTTTATTTGAAAGAGACTGACAGAGGATGCAATGAATATTCCAGTTTGTAATGATTTTGTATCATAATGCACTCATTACAATAATTTTGCGATGGTTTATTTATTTATTTCCTGTACATGTGGATAGTTGCATGCATGATTTCCAAATAGTACGACCTCTTCACCTCACCCGAGTGTAATTGTAGCACAATATTGATTTCCTAATTTATGAGCGATTCATGAATATGGATTTGAAAGAAAAGACAAAACAAAAATATTGAATAGCATTTTTCTTTTTTTGACAGAGCTGCACACCACTACTCACAAGACTGACTACATTTCCCTTCCCGAAAAAGTGAGGGGATATAAGGTTGTGAATGTGGCGAGGCGCTGCTGCAGCTGAAGAGCCCCGGTGAGGACTGAGGGCTTCGTGTAGTGGTTACCGGCTCACTGAAGCCTCTGACCCAGCGACCACCAGCCTCTCAAAAGTAACTCAAGCCAAAAGTGAACATAAGAGGCTCTTTCTTCCAGCCCTGTTAGAGCTCGCATCCATAAAAAGCTCTGCTGGTTCACTCAGTCTAAAGATGGCCAACTCCTTCCAAACATCTCCGACCAAAACTATTAAAACTCTTGAGAAAAATCCACACAAGCACTCCCTGTCCCCAAGTATGATTTTTATACATATATATAGAAAGAGTAATAAGGGCTAGATGAATCTGCACTCTGGCTTATATGGCAGGATATAAGGTTTTAACACGATGAAAACAAAAGTGGTGGGAAGTGCTTGTCTCAGGTCTGTTTTTTTTTCCCAGACAAAGACGACAGAGAAGAAAACTTTTGCATCTTTCACGGGGAATGAAAATTGCAGAGGGGCTGTTGCTCTCCGATCCCTACAGGTCCATGATTGGCCCCAGTAGCCCGCCACGACGGCGGAGGAAAACCTGTGTCAAAAAGTCTGTTTTCTAACGGTGCCTCATCTGCATATTTGAATAATACATAGTGCTTATAAGCATATTAAATGGATGTGGCCACACGTCATTTGAAGGCAGAGATTAGACCTTCCCAGTTAATTATAAAGATGTCAAATGTCAGCGGGTGAACCCACGCCCCGGGGTCACCCCCTTTAGTTTGGTGATTATATGCACAAACTATAGATAAAGTGTCATCATACAGGCTATTAAGGTGCTGAGGCTTAAAGAGAGGCATCCCCCCCGTGCCTTTATTACTATGCAGAATCTGTCAGGGGAAGGAAAACGAGACCACGCACTCTTAATGGTTTCTCAAACAGCTACTACACTCAGCCTCAGTCCCCTCGCACACTTTGAAACAAAGATTAATAGCGAGGCTCAACTGATGTTAACTTGCTAAATTAGTCGGCTTAGACCTTTAAGTTTCTTTAAAAAATCTTTTGAGATAACGCGCCCTTGCCTAAGACAATAGCCGGGCTGTCTGTGTGTGTGTGTGTGTGTGTGTGCGTGCGTGTTGTTTTGCTCATTACTGTACCATTAAGAGCCAATCAGCTCAGCAGGGGCAGCCTAGTGGAAAGCGGCGCGGGGCCTGAGAGAGCACCTTGGGTTCACCTTGACAGGACCGCCAGTCAAACGGGGCAGCCCTCTCTGTGTTCCTGTCAATCTGACTCGCCCCTCTGAAGTTCATTTAAAGGGAGGAGCGGCGGCTCACTAGCTCCTAACAGGTAAGAGGGGCCCATATTATCAGCCCTTAGAGAGAGCAGGGCAGAAGTCTGATGTGCTCTTTCAACTGTACTAAACTGTCTGTACTGTAGCTCAGCTCGCCGACTGACTAGACACACACACACACACACACACATACACACACACACACACATACATACATGCAGCAGCTCTGTCGGCTGATTGGAACACAGGGAGGAAGAGAAAGAGCAGAAAGTGAAGGAGAATAGGCAGAGAGATGAGAGGAGCTGATTTGCATGGGGAAATGGAGATGTAAAAAAACGAAAAGATTAAGGGTACGGGAATAAGGATGAGATTAAATCTAGGAGAGCCCCGCTGGTGTGTGTGTGTGTGTGTGCATGCGAGTGTGTAAAACAGGGAGGGTGAGAAAAACAAGAGAGAGAATGGTATATTTTCAATGGAAGGTATATTGCAATCCACTTTTCTGATTTTAGGAGTACACCGGGGGGCTAAGGAGTTTGTTTTGGTTTGGGGGAGCTGACACAACATCCACCGCTTCCACCGTCAGGCAATCATCACGCACACACAAGACAGACAGACAGACAGACACACACACACACACACACACACACACCTACATGAGGCCCCAGCCTAGCCCCTTCCAGCTTCCTCAATATTTCATGGGATGAGCCCATGCTGACTAACTCAAGGCCATGCAAGCAAGGCTCCTCTAACCAACCAAAGCGCTCACGGTCTGCTGAGGTTGCTGGTTGCCAATATCATGGAAACAATAACATTTAGCTGCAGTTCCCATGAATCGGATAAATGAGACAAAGAGCAACGTAGTGAATCCAAGATGGCTGCCATGAAATGTAGATTATGTTTGTGTTCCCGTTCGCCTGAAAAAGGCGTGAACTGGCATCGCATTTTTTTTTTTTTTTTTTTTTTTGAGCTTTTTAAACATCTTGGAAGGCTGAACCCAAACACAATTACACATCAGTTCATCTTTGATAGCACGCTGTGGGTCTCAAACAGGTAAAAGTTCTTGAGCTCAAACTTGTTTTTGTTTTTTTGGACGGTTGCATGAAGTTACCTCATACCTCACTGCTCTTTTCGTCTCCAGCTTGGCCCTGCTGGTCCTCCTTTTTACAATCCCAGCAGACTACGTTTTTCTGTCCAGAAATGTGTGAAATAAAAAACCCCCCTAACTGGTCACACGCTCCAATAAATTATTGAACACACTCAAACAAAAGCTGCTCTTACATTTTGTTTGACTCTGTGTGAGTGCTCAGGTAGAGGATAGGTGCTAACACGGACAAGATTTGTAGGTTAATCCCAACTGGTGCTCACCAAATGGCATATATTACTGTAAAAAAAAAAAGGCAGGTGATGGTCTGTATTTATTTTTTTGATTTTTTTGCAATTGTCAACAAATTTCCTTAAAAAGACCAAAACCAATAGCATGATGGTCCACCTCGAATACTTTAAGGCGTTTTCCAGTAACATTGGATCATATTGCAGGTCAACAATATACAATGATATCATATTTTTATTTTTTCTTTAATGCTGAATGATTTCCTGTAGAAGGATGGTATACTCGAAAGTGCCCTTGATAGTCATGATGAAGAACATGTCACCCAGTCCAAACAGGTCTTTTCATGTGTCTTGTCTTTTAAAGGAAACCTCTCAAGCTTTATTCGTTGTGTTTCTTCTTTCAGTGTTTTATACAGGTTCTTGAGGATGTAAAAGATCTTGAAAGTTAAAAAATATCAAAATCAACTCCAAAAGAAATCGCTGCTCCTGAAATGCCTCATCAGTGGTCCTGCCTTTCATTCCGTGACCTTGTGACATCACACTATGTCACCATGTCACATACATTTACATAATTTATGCCTAGTGGCTAGTTTGGCACGTAGGAATTGCCTTAGAGCAGCTGCTCTGTTGATGTTAGCAGTGCGGGTTCAGGCGTGTGTGAGCTGAGCAATCAGAGGAGACGATTCAGAAGGGGAGGGCGGCTTAAAGAGACAGGAACTAAAACAGAGCGTTTTAGAGGGAATACAATGCTGCAGCTCTGGACAGTATGAGAAAACAAATGTGTATTTTGCATGTGAAGCTTTTCTAGTAGTAATCAAAAAAAAAATTATGAACGTGAAAATGAGCATAATGTCTCCTTTAAAATTATTTAAGAGTAACATTAAGTGTTTGGGGTAATAGAGATGATGCATTTCTTATCCAGTGAGCCACATCGTCTTCCACGTCTTTCCACCAAATCAGTCCTGGTTCTTGAAACAGTTCTGTACAGGATTCCCAGAACCTCGGTGCCCTCTAGCAAACCAGCCTGCATTTCAACCAGTTTTGAGCACAAATACTGTCATCAAGGATGCGTCATCAATGGAAGATGATGAAAACTGTAGACCCAGATGTCATGAATTACCTGCAAGCTTTTGTGAGGTTGTTACAGACATTTGGTTCTATCTCCCTCCCTGTAGAGGACTACCACGTGTAAGACCACACTGTCTTTCCAACCTGTACAATGTGACATGACCACTGGTGTCATCACGGTTCAGTTTGGTTATTTGTGGAGCGACTGAAAAATTTGATGATTGCTGGAATAAGAGGGAAAGCCTCGACGAAACTCCAGTGGTCGACCGAGGATAAAGATCATCGTGTGCCTGTGTTTGTCTATGATTTTAATGAAAAACCTGTACACAGTTTTTGGCCTGATCTTTGTTTTCCAGTCTATTCAGCGAGAATCTCGAAACCATCAAACGCTCCAATTTTTGCCACTCTGCCTTGTTTTGTCTAGATTTTCTTCAAGCCGGGTGTCATTGGAGAGTAAACTATGTGTATGCTTTCAGTCCTTTGTATTTTTTCCCCCCGCCTCCCTTTTTTCTCTCTCGCCGGATGTGTGCGAGAGAGCCGATGTGCGCTTGTGTGTGTGTGTGTGTGTGTGTGTTTGCAAACGAACGTGTGCAGGCTTTGTTTTTCTTTTGAACATCCCTTTGATGTTGCTGTTTATTTATTTATTTCCCTGCCTGCGAAGGCCCTTTCTCGGCGGTTAGGGCTACAGCGGATTGGGCGCGCGTTGCTCTGAGTGCCATCCATCAGCGAGGAGCCTCTCTGACGGATGAACCGGTGACCTCGGCTCCCTATAGCGCATCAGCTCGGAGCTGGAGCCGCGCCGGGGGATTTTTGTTTTTTAAGGAGACGTAGTGTAACCAGGAGGGCCTCTGCTTCATCACCACCCTGTCTGGCTGAGTATCAGTGTGCGTCACATGTAAAACAACTATTTCATCTCTGGCCAGGAGGTATTGCTTTACTTTTTGTTTTCCAGTGATAATGGGAGCTCTTGAAGTAGGTGTACTTTTTTTCATGGCTGATTTGATACCCATGTGTTCTCTTCTCAAGTCTATGGTGGTGCTACGGCTGAGGCCAAGTCCAATGATCATGCGAGATCATTAACCTTTCACACTCAAAGCTAGGTGGTCAAGACTCTTCCTAAGCATAATGCTTACTCGTAAAGTTCAAAGGTCCGGCAGAGGGCAGCAGGAGGGAAATGTTGGACTCATGAAAAAAACTCCAATTTGCACCAAAAATACTGTTGATGAAACTCAGTTGTGCGTCAAAGGTTGGACTAAACAGTGGTGCAACTTCACTCTGACTGTTCTTGAATCTGTCCATGGTGCTGAAACAACCTGGTTGGTGTCAAATGGGGGTGGATATCACAGAATGCAATGGATGTTGGCATAGGAGTGATAAAGATAATGACAGAATTTAAATTATTATGCTGATGACGTCATCTTATTCTGCTTTTGGTTGCTGGGTTCAGTATCTTGCACAAGGACACGATGACAAGTGTGGGGGTATGGCAGTAGGTACTTCTGTATTGCTGGACAGCAGCAAAAGCCTGGCTTTAAAAAAATACTTGTATCGAGGAACCAAATCTGTCAGCTGAGGAATTCTAAAAATTGTAACCTTGTAAAGTTTACTTTCCACCAACGTCATATTATTAATCTTAGCCATAAATAGATACATTGCTGTGCATCCTGCAATTTGTATTTGAAATAAAAATGAAAAAGTATCACAAATATGTTACGTCTTTCTGTCACTCGCTTCCAAATCTAATGCAAGATTGACAAGAAGCTAGTGGTGGCCGCCAGAATAAAAAAAAGAAAGCTCCTTGCAGCTGCTTTAAGTGAGTTTCTTGAGCATTTTCTTTTTTCTTTGCACAAGTGACACAATGAAGAACGTAATGAATACAGTCAAAAGTACAGGAATGAAAGGCTTCTCAGTGTCAAAAGGTAATTGGATGGCCTTCACAGATAACGTACCCTCATTATTGATATTCATGGATATGCTCACTACTCTACAACCACAATTCAAGGACTTCTATAAAGTACAAGCATTTAAATGAAAAACATGTCCATCTCACACAAAAGTTGACCGTCTTTCTCCTGCAAGTTCAGACCCTTCCTTCCTTCTTTCCTTCTATGTTGATTTCTTGCTCCTTGAAGCAAATCTCTCAGTCCATGGCCTCCAGGTCCATGTCCATCTTGTCTTCGACCACATGTCTGGCGTTCCTTGGATGGTGTCTTCTCTGGTGGATAGCCATCATCCATCAGTCTGTATGTCTTAACCTGTGGAGTTGAACCTCTGACAGACACCTACTGAGACTTCCTGACAGCTGAAATAAACCCGGGCCCTTGTGTCCTTTTGTCTCTGCTGACTCACAGAACTGTGTCGACTGACACGCATCACTCATTATTCAGGAACAAAATTAAGCATACCTCTGCAGATATGTCCAAAATGCGTTACTTTACTTTCCTTGTTCGGTTACTTACGTATTCGTGGCTGCAATGACATTTCTTGTATGAAAAGAAATTTGAATGTGAACCTGGAATTCTTTTTTCAGCAGATTATTTTGTCACTAGCTCCGTCTGCTCAATAGGTGAGGCGCATATAGGGAACTACTTATCTTTAGATCACAGAAACTTGAACTCACATTCCTGCCAGAGCGCTGCATTATTATCAGTGGCTGCCTCCATTCTGATGCCTTCTAAGCTTTCCCTTTTCTGAATTCCAGTGGCCCCTCGAACTTGACAGACAGAGGAAGGACCTATGATGCTGTGTGTTTCCTCGGTGCTGCTGCCTTCAGGTGCTGTTAGAATATAAAAAATCATGTTGAGGTCAGTGAAGTTTTGGTAAACACTGTAAAAACTGTAAAAGTCTAAGTTTTCTTTGATGCCTGAGTCCGTTTCCTTTGGTATTCTTAAGGAGCTTTGTTCTGGTATCTTTTAATATCACGGCTGCAGCAGGCAGTGATGAAAGCTGATTAGATTTTAAAGAGCCAAAGAAAAGAAAGAAATGAAGTTGCTGGAAAACGGACACAACAGTGAACGATTAAAGGAGGCGGGTTTCCACAAGTGAAAATAAAATAAAAGTTA
Source organism: Sparus aurata (assembly GCF_900880675.1). NCBI lineage: Eukaryota > Metazoa > Chordata > Actinopteri > Spariformes > Sparidae > Sparus > Sparus aurata. The sequence goes on from NC_044206.1 coordinate 16,864,383, forward strand.
CTTAAATGCGAAAATGGTCATTTTTAATATGTGAAAAATACGAATGACAGTTTGTAATCTATTGATATATTTTTACAATTTACTATTACAATTTTAGTTCAATTGTGAAAATAGCCAATCATACGTGAACATGCGTGAAAAGCTGTGTTTTTAAAAAAATGTTTTTACATCACATATGAATGTGTGTAATTCACATGTGGAAATATTCACTTGTATGTGAAAAATAAACAAGTGAATTGTGAAAATGTCCAGTTCACATGTGGTAGTTTTTTCCCTCTGGCATGTTCAAATTTCAGTTCACATGTAAAAACAGCCACATCATCAAATCTGAAAATATTCAATTTCACATGAGACGAGGCAAATTTCATGTTATATTTTTGTAAGGGTGAAACAAACCAGGAAAAACAATTACATGAGTAAAAAGGAACAAGCACGTCTTCAAACAACTGCGTACATATTCAGCCGTGTGCAGCCGGCAGAAGCACGTTTCACCGAACTGACTGCTGCGATGAGATGGAGCTTTTACTGTATCGTGAGACGATCCAGCACAAACATGAAAACTTGGGATGGAAGAGAAAACAAAAGCAAACTGTAACATCATAACTCCAGTTTACAGGCCGACCTTCTGTGTCAGTGCTGACCTTTTGTACAGTGCACGCTGTTTTACCACGCCATGATGGATTATCACTGACATTTTGTGTAGCACATGCTTTTGCTTTTACCTGCAAATAATGTGGTTTGGATAATCTGGCTAAACTGTTGCCTGTTTACAACCTCTTTATCGTATGACTGCTCGTGTCTCTGGCACTGTTGGACTTTGCTTTAGTGATGTTCCCGGATTTCAGCAAACGCTTTGGTGAGTGCAGCTCTATCATAACTAGTTGCAAGCTGGGCCAACTTGTCATAATCTAGATATTTTTCCCTTTTAGAGGGAAAGATTTTCATTTTTATGGGGCCACATATAATCAACTTTTTAGGTTGCAAAAGCAGGGACATGGTCTTAGATTTTCTACATTGTGACACGGTTACAAATATAATTTACAAAAACCTTGGCTCCAGTCCAGTTTAATGTCAACTTCTGTGACAGCAAATAAGCAAACAAAAGAAATTGGGCCCTCGTGACAAGGTCTTAACACCCTCAAATGATGAATGTTGTTTTTTTTTTTTTACTGTTTATCTCAAGTGACGACAAATGGCCCTGCATATCTGAGAGAGCAATGTCATGTTTTGAGAGGTTGGGAGCGTATTCAGACTCGAGATAAACTAAACCAAAACAGGTATTTAAATCAAAATTCTTCTTCGCTGTCGCATTGCCAACATAACAGAAGCTCTGCTCCTCTCTGTACACCTCAGTCACTGACTACATTTACATGCATAAAATATTCAGGTTTTTGCCCCTCATTCCAGAATAGACAATAGTCCTACCAAGCTGTTTACACGACTAATAAAAATGAATATTCCACAAATGCTCCTGTTCACATGCTGCCGTGCATGCTCCGATAATGACCAATGCTTCTGCAAGTTTTCTTTGGACGACTAGTCACGAGAAAAGACTCAGACACAACTTGTGCGGCGCTCGGCCCACTCGGTTATGGTGATCAGCGAGCGCCCATGACTGAGATTTCTTGTGCAGCAAGGAATGGTGGGAGAGTGCAGTCCTCAAAGAGATCACTGAAGGTGAATGGAGAATAAAAACTTCCGCAGTGTCCCACAGGCTTTTCACAATGTTGCGTTCGATGTCAGTGGGAACCGCGCGTCCCCATGATGCCGCTGTGTGTGGACCTGCGCCAGTGGAGACGCAAGGAACAAAGCTGAACAAAGTTGAGCTGATGGACAAAAGTCATCGACCACTGAGCCCTCTAACAATGTGACATCATGATTTAAAAAGCCAAACAGGGACAGTGTAACAGACTGTATTTCAGGTAGTGTGTTTCGTCAAAGTTGCCGTAATGCAGTAGTTGTTGGTAAGGTTCCATTTGTGGCATGACGGAGAGAAAATAAAAAGCTGTTGCTGCTGGTTAAAGTCCACTTCGCCATGTCCCGTTTATTATTCTTATAAAACCTGCCAAGTGACGCAAACCCATGGTGCTCGATTACATTCGTGGCGGCATCGTTTCTTCCTTTGCGTGCCACTGAAAAGTTGTGTTTCTCTCGGTCAAGGTGTTGTAAACTGTGCTATTGTTTTCTTAGCTTAGCTTAGCTAGCTGACAACTTTTCTTGGTATGGTGAGACAGCTGGATGATGCTAGATACGGTCAAGGATGGATTTTTGCTAACAACTCCTGCCTTACGCCCCTTCTGAGGGGACAAACTCCCTCAAATACCCCCTTTAACACACGATATCATGGTCCATCTTGATTTGTCTCTGTGGCTATTATTATATGCTAATTCGACAATCATCGCAAACCAGTTTTGGGTGCATAAATATATGGTAAGGATGTTTGCTCACCTTTTTTGGAAAGGCATGACTTCAGTCATCGCACATGGCCGCACTGGAAGAAAATGTGCTATCGCCCACAACTCTGATACAACGGACCACCACCGAGATCAGATGGCAATCATACACTCTGCGTGCAGTTGTGGATGAGAAATATTAGTTAGTAGGTACAAGTCTCTGTGATTTCTGTATGTAAAAACTGCAGGAGAAGTCTTAGTTGAGACGCAGATTCTGAATGTGCTGTTTACATGTACAAAGGAGGCTTCCGTCTCACTGAAATGCTAACTCTGTAAAAAGAGAATATCCAAGTGAAATATGATGTTTGCACGACCCATGTCAAATCTGTAATTAGCCATTTTCTGAATAATAGTGGAAAAGCTGTGAACATAGCCATTGTCTACTCTCAACAACATACACCTTCAGGGCAATCAACGCATGCAGTTCATCTGGGCAGCGACAATATCTCTGACTGCCCTCTCGGCTCCCGACTGTTGTTTCCACCACTGCTAAGGTAACGCATCAACTCTATGACACTACAATATGAAGACACGTGGAGCGAGGGACTTTGGCTGAAAGTGGGTCGCACATAATGAACACGAGTGTGCAGACGTCCACTCCACACCAGTAGGAAACCCAAGGCCACAGCACAATCGCACAGCCCTGCACGGGCGATGGAGACGAGTGCTCCACTCACTGACCTCCCTGCATTCTTCATGATATGGCAGGTACGCACAATAAGAAAGTTCTTAGTTAAGCCATCTTCTGCTTTTACTCACTTTTTCCATCTCATTGTTCCATTTCGGAGAATAACCACCAAATGAGACGCATTTTTCACTTTAATGAGCGCTACAAGTGTCCATTGAAAGGCACTGGATGTGCGTGACTGTCAGATCATTTCTTCTCTAAATGGTCCGTCCTTCAACCACTGCCATCGGCTCAGGATACAAGATTACATTTGATTTCAATGACAGCAAACTGTGGCTGAGTTGAATAAGGAGCTTGAATTATTAAACTCATGAAAGAGTTTTGTGTCCATTGGCATCATTTCTATGGGCTGAAAATACTGAAGTGCTTTTGCAATGACCACAGCCGCCCTCGCTGCTATTGTGTCCACCCAGGGGTAAATACTCCTGCCACCCTTTGTCTCCCCTACGGCGACAAAAACCTCCAGAAAGATTCAAGGTTGAAAGATTTTTAAGCTATAGTGTATGTAAAGTTATGTACTTGAGTGCTTTGCTAGCTTGAGATGGGAAACAGAAAATTGTTCCCACAGCCCAAACCCATTAGAAATCAACAGTCAGCTATTTAGCCACAAAGTCTTTTGTCTGCCAAAGGGGTGTTTGACATTTGAATCACTTTTGTTCCTGCAACAGTTCACTCTGATTGCACAATATCGTTACACAAACAGAGAAACAAAGGGTAAATCCTAAATAAATGCACATGGAATCAGAGTCTGGTCAAATATTTGATCGATCTTAAAGGCAGGAATGACAAACAGAACCTCCACCACTGATAGGATGTTATTTTATATCTGCAACTTTTAAGACGCACAAGTATTTTCCCAAAAACAAAGTGGGGAAAACGACTACACTCCACAGGATAAAACGGTAAAAGAATCACCTCATGTGTTTCATTTGAGTGGTTTTTTTTTGTTGTTTTTTTTGTGGAAACACAGACATTTCTGTTTATTCTTGAGGCAGGGCATCAATCTGAACTTCAGAAGCGCTCCTTTTCCCTCTTATGCTGACCTAATATTTTCATATTTCTATAAAAGGGAAAGATGAAAGCGGTGGCTACATGCGAAGCGATGCATTTGAAGAGAATTATGAGTGGGGAAATGCCAATCAAATACACAAACTTTGAAAGATATCATGTAGTCCCAGTCAACAACAGTCAGCGGTCTGACACAAGTTTAAAGTGTTAAATTGGTGAATATTTTTTTAAATAACTGTCACGAAAGAAAACCACAACTCATAGCAGGAAGCTTTCAACCAAGTCTCCACTTTTATGTGAAAAAAATATGATCATAACTAGAACACTCCTGACTATCGGAGCTAGGGTTGGTAAGTTATATTAGAAGCACCTTCTTTTAGAAACTTTAACATCCCATGCGGTTGCGGGATCAAAAAGGAGGTGGTGGTGCTCATATCCCTTTTGTCCACTAGGGGCGCCTAATCAACAAAGATGAGAGCTGAGAGTCTTTCACAGGGTTATCCAGGGTTTTGCTCATATTTTTAGCAAGCTAGTAGCGGAAGACTGTTTGCGCTCAGTTTGTCACAATGTACCGAAAAGGCTTCTGAGTACGGCAGTAACCGCAAACTGCTGTGGCTGTGTGCTTTGTGCTAATTGGGTTAGCCGCTGAATGAGGTCTGTCTTTCACTCATTTCTACTGATATTACGTGTTTTCTTAACTTTCAGTGAGATATAAGGTAGTTGGATACGGTTAGCGATGACAACGATCTGCAGTGCTCACAGTACACAGTCTCTTTGCCTTGTTGTTCAGCAGCTAGCTAAAGCAGTAGCACTAAGCACACAGAAAGAAAGAAATAATCGAGTGGCAGTGATAGACCGTCATTTAGGAGCTAACTTAGCACAAAGCACACAGCCTTTGAGCCAAAGAACAGACCCACTGCAGCAGCGACACGCTCGTTCAGGAGCTAACCGAGTAACGTTAGCACAGAGCACACACCCACAGCCTTGTCACGCCAGGTAGCCTTTTCAGACTAATGAACCTTTGGATGCTAGTTTGCTTCTGTTTATGAGATGGTGGCATTTAGCCATTATGTATTTTTTTCACCAAAAAGAAAAACCCAAACAGATCTCGATGGATTTAGCGACCTAGTTGCTAACACATATCTCTTAGGTAGCTAGCGAGAGCTACCTTAGTGTAGGCAGGCATTGCATGTTCATGTGTTTAGGGGTAGTAGCTCTGCAGGAAGGCCTGAAGGGAGGGGGTGGGAGTTTTTTGGTTTCTTTCTGTTTTTTTCCAGTCCTATAAACCCCAGCTTTTAACTGTCACAACACTTTGTTAGAGATGTATTTGTCAGTTTTGTGCACAGTGTCTACATTTGCATTTTACAGTTAAGATATAACTGAAGGAACCTGATTTCTGTCAATCTCGTGTCTAGAAAAAGAAGTGGTTTGATCAGTTTGCTTGCATTCACTATAAACATTTTAAAAAAATAACAGACTGGGGTTTACTAGGAAGCAGACGAGGAAGTGTTCACATACTGTTATCGCTGTAAACACAATGGTGGTTTGAGGAAGGTAGATGCTCATTTACATTTGTTTTAGCTGCAGTGAACAGGACCAACTGGTGAATGCATTATTTGGCTGCCAAAGACAAAGCACATTGTCCTAAGAACCAGACTGCTGGGTGGTGTGCAGAATTTGCCTGCCGAAGGTCTCTGGACATTTTTTTTTTTTTCACTCTCTGAAGGGTGAGTGTGTGAATTCAGCATTTTGATCCCTGAGTGTAATCGAGCGTCTCCTTGCCTGGAGAACCGCTGAGGGATTGAAGCGCGATCAATCACCTCTCTCCGGACTGTCCGGCCCGTTTTTTACATGTGGCTGAGTCTGAGCTGCTCAGTGGCGGGAACGATGAAGAGAGAAGGCGTGGAAAGTTTTCAGAACACACCTTAGTGACACGCTTGCGTACGAGGCAGGTCGATGATTTTCTGATCACATCAATCTTACACTTGGAGGAATATTAATTTTGGCACTAGTGTTCATGTGTTGTTGGAGCTGCTTGTGTTGGGTTTGCACCGGGTATACATATATCTTCTCTCTACAGAAAAAAAATACCATACAATCTGATAATCTGAAGCAGCGTTGTCCCACGAACGATCCTCAGTTGGGTCAACCTTTGTGGTTCACTGTAACAAGCATGCCAACAGAATAATTAGTATGTTTTGACCCCCTCCTACGCCGGTCAAACGAAGGCCTATGGGGCAAAAGTGTTGTTGGCCTGTTTAGCATAAAATGAGTGCATTAATACCCGGAGACTCAATTATTTTGCGAATAGTTTGGTTGACACTGCAGGTTACGACAAGCTGCCGACTTTGAAGACCTTTAGCTGGAGGTAATGGCGGTATTGGCTCTAATTATAGAAAACAGTACATCATGGGTTTACTTGAAATTATTATTATTTTTTTAAAACATCTTTGTGATGATATGAAACACAGAATTTATATTGCCTGTGCGGACGTTTCATGAATCATAAAGGGATTCAAAGAACTGCATTTTGGGTAATTGTACTGAATTTTCTCTTGTTGTTTTGTAGAGGGAATTCTGATGCATCATTTTTATATTTGCAACGTGAATGTGGTAAGAATACAAGCTCATATTTATTTTTGTTCTCAGAGGAAAGAATACAGTGCAGAATACAGTTTGAAGCTGGAAAGGTGGCAGGGTCCGCCACATATAAACAAAGTAGAACAGTACGAAGTTGTGTGTTGTGTCCTTTAAAGTCAATTTTTTTTTTATTCCGTCACGAAAACAAAGAGAATTTGTTTATTTAGTTTGTTAAGTCAATTAAGATATTTCTCTTCTGATTAAAATATCCTCCCCAAATCTACATAACAGACCTTTAAATTAAGCATTCAAGTAAATGTACAATCATGATACCAGCTGCTGCGTTTCTTCCACCCACATGACACAGACTTATGATTGCTATGATTTGGTTCAATCCCACCTCTATGTCGACTCTTCACTCCTGCCCGAAAAGATCCAGACGATTCTCTTTACCCATAATCCCCCTGCTGACTCCTTTCCCCTTTTCTCTCACCTGATTAGAATTTCTGCCGTGGCCTGTGGGATTGGACGATTTCAACATATTTTATTTAACTGCTTTTGTAAGCCCTAATATTCAGCAGCTGTGATCTATGGCTGAATTACAATTTTCAGGGTCAAGGAGGGACCTGGCTGTGGAAACGGGGTGGGTATACGACTGCTGCGCTGTTGAGGGGGAATGTGTGTGTATAAATGTGTGTGTTGGAGGGGAGGCAAGCAGGGGGGGGGGGGTTTGATGGAAAAAGGAAAAAACAGAGAGAAAAGGGGAAGGAGGAATCTCACGAGTTGTCTTTAAAAATGAATGAGAAAATCCCAGAGTCACAGCATGAAAAGAGGGAAAATCAATATGGCCTCTCAGTTCACTGGGGCCCTCACAAGTCCTTGAGATGAACAAAAAGTTGTGCATTTTGTTGCCACATCCATACGTCTCAATAGAGAAGCGAGTGTGTGTTTTGTGTGTGCGTGTGTGTGTGTGTGTACAGTAAGACTGTCTGTTTTTAGGGGTTGCAGTTTTCTGTTTGCGAGGCGGCGAAAAAGGATGTGCGCGCGGCATTCGAGGGAAAGTTTGCCTCATAATTCGGACCTTGAGTGAATTACGTGACTAAACGCGATTCATGTCAGCTCGTTCCAACTTTTCTAAACAACTTTAACTTTTAATGAGAAACATAAGAAACCCGGAGTGTTTTCATGTGTTGTGCTGTGGAGCGTCGAGTGCGTCACAATTTTTATTTTCAGAGAGGGGCGGAGGGACAAGAGAGGACATCATACAGGTTCTGTGACCTTTGGGCTTCTGATTCAATTGACCCTGCGTGCCAGCCTGAAACAGAACACCCCCCCCGTAAGAATCCAATTCCACTTCCTGGCCTATGTGGAGAAAACCGTCCGCCGAGCCCTGGGATTGGATGCCCTCTCATGAATATTTAATTGCCACCAACCATCTGAGGCGGAGGTTTCGTAGAGGGGGGGAGTAGGTAACAGGCTGGAGGGGGTGCCCTTTTTACCAGACAATGCAAACACACACTCCTGCCTCCCCCTCATCCACCTGCGTGTCTACGAGGCGAGGTTGCCTCATGGCGAACACACCTTCGCCATCCATCCATCTGTCCATCCATCCATCCATCCCCCACTCAACTACCACACCACCACCCTTCTCCTCTGTGCTGTCATGCTAAGCGATGCCGCTGCCTCCCCCCACCACCACCACCCCACTCCTCATCTTCTCCCCTCCCCAGTTGATTAGCGAGCTCTTCAGTAGCCTGTCATGGCGGATGTGCTCCATCAAAGCTGATCGACTCCTCGTTTTTCCAGAAAGATGTCGCGGGTTATCAGTGCGCGCTCAGATCTCCGGCTACGGGAGGAGCGTGACTGGCAGGCCGTCTTTTGAAGACAGTGATTCCTCCACTGATGCCTCCCAGTTGGAAATTTAGAATCGTGTCTGCTAAGACACCATATGCAAAGTAAATTACTGTACAGGGGCGAACCCGACTAAACCCTCCTCACTCTGAACGTCCAGGACACTCAGTGCCTCCGAGGCAACCTGGCCTCCTTCGCGCTCACTTTTCTTCTCATTTGTCTCTTACTATCCTACCATCCACCTTTGACTTTTCACCGGTTTTCTGCAGGAGCACCAGGGTAATCCATTCAACACAAACATTTTAGTAAATTAATTTAATCTCCAACACCTACAAACGCACTGCATTGATTGACGTGCAGTGAGGAATTTAAGTGAAAGGGCAGAGGGCACGCAAACACCAACAGATAAATAAACGGAAGCAAAAAGCTTCAGCTCCAGTTTTCTCCAGCTCCTCATTATCATGCAAATGACATCCCTGGTTACAACTGTACGTCTTTGTAGTGGTAAAGTGTTAATTTCAGTTCAAAGGCTGTGGCAGTATTCTACAGGGAGAGAGATGGAAGGTGAGATGGAGATGAAGATGGAGGGTAGCGGAGGAGGAGGAGGGGTGCCGAATGGTTTAGCCTGGCTCAGCCTAGCTCTGACCCGGCTCTTTGTGGGTTTCGTTTTTCTCCATGACACAAATAGTATCGGAGCGTCTTCTGCACGAGGTGAGCCTTTAAAATGAAAAAAAACAGGCAGGCGGCTCCACTATAAGTTTGAAAATGTCGCCTAAAGGAGGGAAACACAAGCTATGACACGGCATCTCGGTCACTTGGATTCAGAAATTGCTTTAATGACAGATGTTAAACAACACCGACAGAGATCACAAAGTCTTTCAGGGGCAGCTCAGCTTCTGATTGGAACAAGATGAACTGTAGATCCCGCCCGGCGGGAAAGAACGAGTCACACGGACATTACGGACGGACACAAACGGATATTTGTGGACACAGATGATTCAACGTAGCCGTTTACACAAAGCACTCCAGCTCCATCTCAACCACAGCGGGACACCTCCTGCTCACGCATGCACACAAGCATCCATGTATGTATGTATGTATGACTGCAGCCCTGTGACTTCCTCCGATAAATGGGGGGCATTGTCATTTCTTTGTGAGCACAAACGCCATTAAAAAAAAAAATGGTCGACGGCGCTGATGGGGGTGAAAGAAAAAACAGATAAAGGGCCAGGGAGAGAAAGAAAGCCATTCTGCTCGGGCTGGTGGCGTGTACAAACGGAGAACATGGCTCCTCTTCTAACAGCCGTACACTAGAGCGTGTGTGTGGCTTTTTATCGGGGGGGCGTCCACCATACGTGCGAAGGCGCGAGCGGGCTTTGTGTGCGCTGAATCAAACTGTGGAAGAGTCATTGTAGTTCTCTAACAGTGCCATTGTGGGTTTTTCTTGGGTAGCTGTTGTCGCAGGGCCTCCTTTTAATTTATGTGCGTGTGTGTTGTGTGCGTGTGTGGCAGCATCATGGACACTCCTGGAGATGAAGCGGCCACCCTCCCGTCGTGATCCCACTACTGGGGCTGTTTATCCTGTATAAGGCCCGCCCTTCGCCGGGGGACAGACAGCTCAAACGACGCTTGTCACAATCCCTCGTCGTCTTAAATGGCTGACAAACATCAGGCTTTTTGTAACGGTGGTGCGTCACAGAGGTTCCTTGGTGAGGAACCTTCTATTTTTTTTTTTTTACTTTTATGTAAACCCCTTCGCAGGAACGAGAGAAAGCAGGGTTCAAGGGACGCTACTGAGACAGACTGATGCTAAATAATTTCCTCTGATGAAAAAAAAGAGACCAAAACCATTACTGCTATATGATCACTCGTGTTATCATCATCAAGCGAGGATCCAAATGTGGTTCAGGTGGAAATGCTTCAGCTCTCAGGCTTGGGACGTGGTCGGCGTAGCAAATGAACGGGGGACACCCAAAGACTCGATCCTCTCTCTGGCAAACAGGAGAAGAGAGGGACAGCCTCAAAATCACTTTTCAGACATCAAATAATTAACTGCTCTCCCCTCTTGCTTGCTCCCCCCCCTCCCCCGTTTCACTCCCTGTGTCTGTATGGAAGACACAGCTCCAGTCACTTAAGGAGGGTTAACACCCGTCTAAATTAAATATTAAAAGGTGTCTGTACCTGCTGCTATTGTTGCCCCTTGGAATAAGATATAACCTATTTTTGACAAGTTTTCATCCTCAGCCTTCTGCGGCGAGACGCTTGTCGAAAACCAAATCAGCGAACGGGGGGGGGGGAGTGGTAGCGTGGGGTGTGTGTGTGTGTGCATTGATGAATAATCTAGTTCATATTCCAACGACACCCGCCGCTCAGAGAGAGGGAAAGAAAGGGATGAAGAGATGGGCAGGTGGAAGAAGAGGGAGATGGACGGAGGAGGGGAAGATAAAAGCCGGAGGGGGGGGGGAAGCGAGGGATGAGCGATGAGGAGAGAGAAAAAGGGGAGAAAAAGAAGGGAAAAAAGGGAGGAGTGGCAGATGATAGGCGACGTCTGCCAAGGTATCACATGACAGTGCTCCTGTTTAAATAATAAAACAGGACGGGGGCTCCAAACAAATCGTTATCTTCCCACCTCCATGCATCCTGCCTTCCCCCTGCCCCTCCCTCCCTTTCCCCCGCTTTTAAAAACTTGTTTTAATGCCATTTCTTAATGAACATAATAGCTCGGCGCTAATAATGAAAAGAAAATAAAAACATCTAAAAACGCGGAGGGGCCCCTGAGTTGTCGCCGGCGCTCAATTATTTCCTTGTCAAGTGGGTCTGTTTTTAATGAGGCCCTGTGGGACTGACGTCTGTCAGTCAGCCCTGACTTTTTGACACCATTACAACTTCAAATAGAAGCTGCCGCCACGCTGCCTTCCACCGCTCGCTCGCTAGCTACTGCTCCGCTCATCTGACAGGCTGGGAGGGAGGGGGGGAGGGAGGGGAGGGGAGGGAGGGGAGGAGGAGGAAAGGTGGCAGGAGAGGTAGAGAGAAAGCAGGCGGGGGGGCAGGAGGGATGGGGAGGGAGAGAAAGACTGGAGAGAAAGAAAGGGGAGAGGAAGAGAGGAGAGCTCATCGGCACGTAGGTAGGCTGCGCACACACACATGCTGTGCGCTGGGTGAAAAAACAATCACTGAGGGTCATTACCAGATGAGGTTTGTCAAACTGCCAGGGATTTCACTCCACCCTTCCTCACCCCCCCGCCTCCTTGCTTCCTTGTTCCTTTCCTTCCTTCTCCCTTCCCCTTTTTCTTCCTTCCTTTTTTCATTATTCCCTCACTTTAATGATAAGTCTTGGTGGGTCGGGCCCCGTGTGGGACGGTCAGAGGCACACTATTTTGTTGGCCATTAATTTGAGGCTTTGAAGCAGACGGCGGCGCTGCGGCTGGTGAGGGCCTGTGAAATGGTGGTCGGGGGGGGGGGGGTGAGGGCTCACCACTTCGACACCCCTGCATCTTCTAAAAACGAAGAGCGTGGCCCTGAAACAGAATAGCAAATGTCCTCGCCGGGAACCACCACGCCGACCACAGGAGACACATGCACATGACTATTTCCCGCCCCTATGTGTGTCTGTGTGTGTGTGTGTGTGTGTGTGTGTGTGTGTGTGTGTGACACCTCCATGTGTCTCAACTTCTGAAAATTCTCCAAATGTGCTCTTTAAATTTAGATTTTCCAAGACCCCCCCGAAGAATGGCTTTCCCCAGAAGAATTAAAACAGCACCAAACTCACGCACACGTCTTTTCAAACACCTGCAAATGTATCACATCGTCAGTCGGCGTACAGATAAACACAGACACGAGGACTGCATCACAACCTTCAGAAGTTGACAAGATAATAATAGAAGAAAAAAAGTACAAGTTCTAAAACGAGTTAGATCCATTTATAAGAACAGAAAAGAACAAAACCTGTAAGACACAAAACTTGAAATCCACTCATTTCAGTTGGTCCTGGTGTCTGCTGTATCTTAGTCTTATCATTTAACACCAAAAATAATCAAGAAAAGAAAAGTTGCTAATTCCAAATACCTTTAAACTTCATAAAACATACAGTTCTAGCACAGAAACTTTAATTGAAAACTCATTTATGCATTTATAAATAAATAGTAACAGAATCACTTGCATTGAGAGCAAAAACAAAAACACTATACATGACGTAGATTTAAATGTTAGTACATACAGTTCCATGTCCATAATTTCTCCACAATGATAGCTATGTTTTAAAATGTCCACGGGAATGATAGGTGCGAGGGAGGTACGAGGGAGATTGTACCAAATGCGGAGTTTAAGCATGTAGTAATGAATAAGAAACCTTTTCTCTGTATTGTGTGTGCCAAGGCTGAAGTCAGGACCCTCGCATTAAATGATTAAATTTTTTTCAATCTCCAAACTCCAAAATGTTCACATATCCTTTCCTGAACCCAGGTAATCGAAAATAAACAATTTTGTCCCAATGAAACAAAACGACATCTTGTTGGACTGAACCGACCTCAACCTTTTTATGTGCATCCTCTCTTTTCAAGGCAGCGCTACTCGTCTATTTTGGGCTCCGCTGAGCGTTTTTTTTAAAGAAGGAGTATGAACAGCATATCTCATCCGAAGGCACTGTCCTCTGTGCTGTGTGTAGGGGCTACATGACGAACGGGCTGAATCGGTTACTTACAGGAAAACTCGTATAGTGTGTGCCTCTACTGTTGGTGTTAATAACAAAAAGACACAGTGCGGGCCTCCACGATCCATGTCTGTCACTCATGCACGTGCATGCTACACTCTTATACCATCTCTCATGCATGCACACACCAAATTTTGAATAACACTTGACCCACCTCCATCGTAAAAAAAAATAAAATAAAAATCTACGTATCTGAATCTGCAAAAAAAAAAAAAAAAAAATCCCCAGGCCTTGTTCACCTGGGGGACAGGATGGGCTGCAGAACTGCACCGAGGACGACACATTGAAAAAACAAAACATCATAAAAACATTTTGTCCCTGGAGATGTGAGAGAGAGCCTGACAGTGAGAGGACAAAACTTAGATGAGAGAAGAAGAAGAAGGAGAAGAAGAAAGAAAGAGAAGGTAGAGAGGGATCGGAGGAGAGAAAGAAACAGCAAACAGGAAAGGAGAAAGGAGATGGAAAAAAAAAAAAAACTCCCTGTCAGGCTTTGGAAACAGTGATTCATGGGGACCATTTGTCCTAATTACAGCAGAACAACGCTTTTGTCGCTATTAATCACGGCTATGTGTGTTTGTATTTGTGTCAGGGGGGCTAGCGAGGGTGCGCGTGTGCGTTTATGTGTGCAGAGGGGGGAGATCAGTGGCCCCGCAGATTGAAATAGATGGCCAGGATGATGGTGAGAAGGATGATGGCTCCGAGGATGAAGACCAGGACGCGATTCTGGATGATCCTGCAGAGAAACAGAGAGAGGGAAAGAGAGAGAGAGAGAGAGATCAGGGAGGGTTCACAGAAGTCATATTGTGTCTACAGAGAAAAGTTAAACACGTAAAACAGTCACATGTTTATGTGCAAACTAAATGACCAGCCATCAACTGGAGGCTTATCATGTTTAATAGCTACCATGAGGTCTGCGTAAATGGTATTTACTGGTATACAACCACTGGCAGGGGAGCGTTAAACACACACACGCAATATTTCCAAAAACGGGCGACACTCGGGTCTAAAATTTCTGACAAAGTATTTCTGACTTGCATACACACACACACACAGGCTCTGTAAAAAAAATGTTCATACTGACGTGCGTACACAATCCGAACATACAAAACACTTTTATAAACAAGCACGACACACAAACAGACACACACGCACACAGGCTCCAAAACTTTATTTGCACAATAAAGTGGAAAAAGTGGCTCAGTAGTTTCCTGGAGGTAATAAAATCAGTGAATTACTGATGGAATTTGCCATAAAACGACTCACTCTTTTGCACATTTAAATGTTCCCACTGTGACCTAAGTAAACTTGACAAGAGGGGGGCTTTGAACCAAAAAAAAAGAAAAAGAATCACAAAGCTGCAGAGGAGAGGGAGTGGGTGCCGGTGTGCAGAGGGGTTACGAGCAACTCATCTCGTCTGTGTGTGTGTGTGTGAGTATGTGTGTTTTCCCAAAAAATCCTCCAGAGTTTGTTTCACCGCACACGCACGGACGTAGACAAACACACACACACACACACACACACACACACACGAACTCCGAACCCTCCGCTGCTCCTGACAAATGAGAGAATTATCACATTTGCTGACATGTGGAGGGGGGTGTAGGAGAGGCCGAGGAGGGGGTGGCGGGGGGGCACTGTCCACTTCTCTAAGCAGGAGATGAATAGCCCATGCTGTGGCCATTTATCACTGGGGAGGGAAGGGGGGGGATGCCAGCCGGTTGCTCAGTCACCCTGCTACCCTCTAAAGACCGAGACACACCAGTCGAGCTCGCGGCCCCCCTCCGGCTCGGACCTCGACCGGCCACTCGGTTTGAAACCCACGGCTGTGGAAGAAAGGGCAACAGAAATGTAACACCACAGTGTTGTCATGTATCACAGCGGTGCTTTTATGCTTACGTCTTTGTATTTCCTTTGTGTACTATTTTGCAAGAGGAGCGTCTTTTTTTGTCTAGTTTGCAACACCAAGGACTCTCCAGCTCCGGAACACATATTCATACCAGCATCCATTGCGTATGATACTTTCTAAGCCCGTAAAAACTATAACCAATCGCTTGTGACGCATCACGAATGTCTTTTCAGGAACAAGACGCTTTGTCTTCTGCTCTCACTGGACAACACCAGAGAGCTCATTACAACTACTGTTTGTAAGCAGCTCTGCTTTATAAGTAGACAGTTTATCCTTGAATAAACGCATACATTACCATGACAGTGTCAGACTGTATGTAGTAAACCACACTTATGATATATTTTTCATGAACTGCTGCGACAGGCTCTGCTGAGGAACATTAAAAAAACAGCAAAATAGTAAAAGAAGAAAAAAAAGATCATCATGCCGCTTATGTCATACACCCACATGTCTATGTATCAGGGATGCTATGATTGGCTGGAGCCAGCTGGGGAGGAGATCCCACTGAAACACTAATCAGAGCATGCTTAGCAAGGCCACGTCTCCCCCTATTAATTGACATTCATTATTTATGATGATTATTTATCCCATCCAAATACCCAGAGGAGGCGCATGTGTGTGTGCTTGTGCTTGTGCTTGTGTGTGTGTGTGTGTGTGTGTGTGTGTGTGTGTGTGTGTGTGCGCGCGCGCGCGCGCGCGCGGGTGTGTTGGGAGAATCCGGCTCGCTTTTGTGTTGTTTGTTACTCTTTCAGCTGGGGAAAAGAAGAAGGAGGGTGACTCGTGGCCTGGGGGTGGAAAACCGAATGGGAAGTTAGTTTTAGCCTCGCGGATGACGAGCCCTGGGTGCTACAAGAGAGAGAGAAAGGAGGGGGGTTCGATTCTGTATAAAAAAAATTGCATTCATTAAAAGGAGTCTGATTTGGTAGCAAACAAGGCTGAATAACTTCAAACGCTTAAATGTTCAAAGCAGGAGAGAAATATGACAGTGCTGCGTTTTAACAATTTCTTCTCAGGGGACAGATATTTTAGAAAATACTTGCTTTGACCTAAACTGATTTCTCTGTACACCAATCTAACAAAACATGTCTTGAAGTCTAACGTAAAGTAGCTGATCTTATTTGTGGCAACTGGAACGCTTAAACAGAAGCTTGATACAAATTTAGCACTGCCCAGTCAGAAAACTTTGAGCTGCATGTGGCAGAAATAATATTAAGGGCTAAATTCAATCTCGCTACAACTCAAAACTCTCGAGTGTGCCTTTTCACTTTTACTCGCAGTGTGCTCAAATCCACCGTGAGCCACAAAAGCATCTCTTCTCTAACGCTCGCCGTAATTCAAGCGAAACTACGAGATCGTGTGAGGGTTTTGAACCGAGGGTTACCTTTGACCAGAAGACCTGTAAGCTCGCAAGCACACTCACACACACGGACACACACACACACACACACACACACACACACACGCATGCACATAAAGATCCTGCCAGACAGACTGGGAGGAGTTACATGTTGTGCAGTTTGGCTGTTCAGTCATAATACACTTGAGCAATGTTAAAAATCTAAAAGAAATAGTGCCCGTGACACGGTAAAGAGCAACAGTCTGTTCCTCTGACAGCTTGAGGAGTGAGGATATTAATGTCATCACTCTTCTCTAACCACCACAGAGGTGAGAAGCCTGGAAAAATAACTACTTATGTTACGTTACAGCCCGGGCAGGGGGAATGATGCTTTTTCTGCTACAAACTAAGCGACACAAATCAAGAAACCAAAATAAAAAGACAGATATTTTGCTCGTCATCCACTCAATCTTTTTTCCACCGGTGCGAAAAGGACAAGGCGACAGATCGTTTTCATAATCCCTTCTCATCTGCATGCTGTCAGATTGTAGATGTGATCTACAGATTTATGTTCTTTATCCACTTTTACTCTGAGCTCACTAGTCAAATCAGCGCCAGCAGTTAACGTTTCAATTCCTCCGGCAACAGAAGCCGCTAAAATAAAAGTTACCCCACAAATATAGAACACATGGTCCCGCCGCCCCCCCCACCCTCCAAAAAAAAAAAAAAAAAAAAAAAAAAAGAAAAAAATCCCCAAAATTGGGAGGTAGAGGAGTGAAGAACATGGTTTTCCTCTGCCGTATGGTTGATCCCGTCCTGACACGTGGCCAGACAGAACAGAACTTATCAAACCGGATCCATCCTCCAGCTTTGACACTTGACACAGAGGTGGAGGGGTGCGTGTGTATGTGTGGAGGGGAAGGTTTGGGAATGTGTGAGTGATGCGCACAGCACACGTACAAGTGTGCAGACCTACATGCTGACCCACAAACACACACCCTTACGCTCACACACACACACACACACACACACACACACACACACACACACACACACACACACACACACACACCTTTACCATGCCCACTACTACAATACTATGATCCTCAAGCATTTCCATCCAAAAAATCAACAAGGGACCAACAGTCATTGCAATGGTAGAATGTAACTAAGTACATTTACTCAAGTTCTGTATAAGTGAACTTTGAGGTAATTGTACTTCAACATTTAATGCTAATGTCTACTTCTGCTCCACTATATCTAAATGACAACATTACTTACTGGGCATTTCGCATAATGAGTACTTTTACTTGTGTTACTTTAAAGGGTAACTCCACCAATTTTCTACAATAAAATTGTGCTTACAGGTCTTGGTAGGTACAACTGTATATGCAGGAAAAGTAGTATAAAGCATTTTGTGGGTCCAAAAGAAGCTCCATGTAATCAGATAAATTGCCTCCAGTTATGTAACTCAGTGGCTAAGTTGCATTGTGGGTAATGAAGGTACATGCAGCTTCCGCTGGAGCCACAAAAGGCTTTATACTACTTTTTCACAAATGTAGTAGTACTCCCAAAGACCTGTCAACACAATTTAATGTGTAAAATTAGTGGAGTTACCCTTTAAGTATATTGTGATGCTGATATTAGATTACACTCGAGTTGTATTTTGAATGCAGGACCAGGTATGTCTACACTCTGAAAGTGCTGCTTGTACCTAAATAAAACATTTTTAGTACTTCTTCCACCTGTGAGTAATAGTAACTGAGATGCCAGCCAGTAACAGCGCATAATGCTGGTCGTTCTATTGGATCCTGATATTCCTTCATCGCAGGCAGCCACTCAACGAACACCTTACTAGATGGGAATACACAGATATACAGTACTAATGTTGGAGAGAGACAGAGAGACAGAAGGTGAGGGAGAAAGATTCAATGTGATAAGTGGAAAGTGGAGCAAAAAATAAAGCACGCAGGAAGGACGGAAATGGACAATAAAGCAGCTGAGAGTGAAAAAGAAGAAGAGGAGGAGGAGTGTGGCGAGTCAGGAATAGAGAGGTGAAACCAAACAGGAAGAGTGAAGAAAGAGAGAGAGAGAGAGAGGAAGGGAGAGAGAGAAGTCCGTTTACCCGGGGAGGCAGAGCTAGAGGAGAGGCTCCTCGGAGACAGATGAAAATAATGAGGACTTTTCTGTCAGGAAAGATTTACAAAATCGTACCAGTGTTATTAAAATTTAAAATCTGCCTTTTTTTTTTTCCTTTTTCTCCCTTTCCACCCTCTTCCTCCCTCCCTCTTTTCCTTTCCCTGTTTTTTTCCCTCCTCTTCCAGCAGCACAGCCTTATTACCAGCTCTAATGAGCACCGGGATACACCTCAGCTGTGTGTGTGTGTGTGTGTGTGTGTGTGTGTGTGTGTGTGTGTGTGTGGGTGTGTGTGTGTGTGTGTGTGTGTGTGTGTGTGTTGGGGTCCAGGTCCCTAGTGCCAGCTCCATCAGCGCCCCAGATTCCCCAGTCCCTTCAACGACACACTCTCTCTCACACACACACACACACACACACACACACACACACACACACCTACACACACACATCTGTGTGCGCCCACACAAAACACACGAGGGTGGGCACACAGATACACGCTGATACACATGTACACACACACACACACACGTGTGCGCGCACCCCTTTTGATGGCTCTCAGAGGTGGCTGGACATGCAAACACACACACACACACACGCACACACACCTTTCAGACAGACAGATAACACCCCCCCCTACCCCAAAACAAAAACAGTCTCAGTCAGACAGACATAAGCAGAGTGGCCCAACCCACCTTGAAACACACACACAAACACACACACACACACACACACACACACACACACACACACACACACACACACACACACACACACTGTCTCCACTAAGAACAAACTTAGCTGCAGAGTTGCATCTCTCAGGCCCTCCCCTATCCCTCCTTTTTCCACTAGTAGACCAATAAAATAAAAATCAATGGCTGTCTGAGCCATTCTGGCTCTCCTCCCTGCAAACCCTGGGAATATACAGCATGGGAGAGGGGAGAGGGGGGGAAGGGAGCAGGAGGGGGGGGGGGAGGGAAGGATCAATGTGTTCACAAATGGTTTGAGTGATGGACATGGAGGTGGAACGCTGGTGGGGGTTAGTCCTAACTAATGCATCGACTTGTTATCACAAACTAATACAAATACATGTTTCATTGCAGAAGCACATGTGCGCATGCACACACACACACACCAGACACACTTGTATTGGTCTGGGGCTCACATGCATATCCATGACACAACAAAAGGTGGAGACAGACCTGCTATCAATCCAGTTTTGAGTGAAGAAAGGTGAGAAACGTGCGACGGTTCAATCAGGCGACTGAAACAAGGCAGAACGATCCAGAACAATCAGATCGGGTTCACGTTGCTCTGCAGAGATAATGACTTGACCTGTTTGTCGCAGAGATGTGATCCCACCACGCATGTTCTGCCTTTTGTCCCCAAGGGGGTGTTCAAGATAAATGATGATTTTGGAAACACACATAAACACACCCACACGCACAGACACACACACACACACACACACACACACACACACACACACACAGCTGGAGTAGGTCTTTAATTGAAACATGTTTACTGTAATTATTCAAAGAAGTCCCCCAACATCATGTAATTCCCCGAAGAAAAACAATGTTTAGGAAGGCGCCCACACCTGAACACTCACACGCTCACTGTACATTAAATATAAGATCTGTTAGTAACCATGTACAATAATGTCATACTGTATACATAAATGTCTACGTACATAAAATTGGATTGATGTTTTCCTTGCATGTTGCCTATTTTGCATAAAGTCTGTGAACTAAATGTAGAGAAAAAGACGATAAACAAACACAAAACTGGAACCTTTGATCACTGACACAACTCTAAATCTTTATTACTGATTTATTTACAGTTTGAGCTTATGTTTGAGTTCCAACTTACAATTATTTTGCATTTTTGATTTATAAATCCATTTTACTCTTTATATATAAATTAATAGTTATTTCTACCCAAAAACATTTAGAAATGTCAATCACCATTTACAACAGATGTCTTCTTTTGTCCAACCAAGTATCAAAAGTCATGCTAGAGTAAAAGTTAAGATATTGTACTGAGATATGAATTTGTTTAAAGTGAAGGTCACCCATACAAATAGTTCCTGAATAAAATGATCGAGGTATCTGATATTGACTTTACTTGAGTATCAAAAATAAAACTACAAATAAATTATATTTGGATTTACATGTATGTATATACCGTAAACCATGGGTCGACTCATTCAACATTTTCCTGATTATCAAAGTTTTTTTTTTTTTTTATCTGACCGCTGACAGAATAATTTAAAAAATCTGCCACTTTGGCTCTGATGTAGCATGTAATCTGCAAAGTAACCAGCAATTCAAGTAATCAATTAAAGTTAGGGGGGGTAAAGAGTACAATTTTTGCCTCTAAAATGTAGCAGCGTGGATGTGCAAAGTAGCAGAAAATGGACATACTTTAGTCCAGAACAAGTACCTCTAAATTATACTTAGGTACTAGAGTAAATGTACTTAGTTACTTTCAATCTTTCAACCATCTATTAAACTGACTCCTGTTGGTACACAGGATTTTTTTTTTTTTTAATTGCATGAAAATTTACTCGTCATAAGATGTTGATGTTCCTAATTGTACTGTATAATATTCCCATTGCCTGTATCAATGGACAATAATCTTAAAACAGAAGAATAAAAATAAGACACAGCTTAAAATAAAAAAATAAAAAAAAAGGTTAAAGAGCAGCAAATTGTCACATTTGAATAGCTGGAACAAGCAACGTTTCCTGGGCATATTACTTTAATGATTAATCGATAATCGAAATGTACTTACGGTATATTGACTAATCGATTTCTAATTCATGCAGCGCTTGTACATGAACTTCAAACTTTTCATTAAACGCCTACATTTATACTCGTTAGTTACCCTTAGATTCATTTGGTGACTGTGGCTTTAAATCTGTTCCAATTTGAAGCCACTGAAACGTACTGTACTGTTTTGACAAGTAACATATGAATAATAATGGACGGATTTGATTGTTTTCTCAAAATAAAGAAACAATTTCCAAACTTAAAGATGCTTTCCATGTATCTAGTAATCCAACAGGCGTGGTATTATATTAGTGTTGAAATTATTGATCTGAAAAGAAAAAGACCTTTTTTTGACCTGTATTGATTATAAAAAACAAAAAAAAAACAAAAAAAAAAACACAACTGAGAAAACTCACATAAAAGATGGACAGGTTTTTATTTGGAGGACGTGGTCTGAGCAGCGTATTTCATGTCAGCCTGATTCTCTCTCTCTCTCTCTCTCGCTCTGTTTCTCCCACTTTACTCCCTCTCTCTCTACCAACTCAATGCAGGAGAAACAGCATCGGGGCTCTACAAGTTCATCCATTTTTTATTTGGCGGCTAACAACCCCGGCCAGCAGCAGCCTAGACTGGGACCCAGTTCTCTCCCAGAAAAAAAAAAAAAAGAAAAAGTGTTGCAACGAGGAAAAGAGGAGGGGTGGGGGGGAGCAGAAGGAGACATAGAGATGGAGGTAGAAAAGTAGGAGGAAATTCAAGCGTGGGAGGAGAGTGTGTATATAAAAATGTGTATGTCGGAGAGAGAAAAGGGAGATGGAGAGGGAAATGGAAAATAGACGGAGAGGGTGAAGGAGAAAGAGAAAAAGAGAATACATTGCAACTGTGTCCGGAATCTTTTTGGTGAACTTTTTGTTTGCCGGCAGTGATTTTGTTTAGCTGTGGCAGCTTCAGGTGGTTTTCCGAGGCTGCCTGCTTACCTGCCGAGCCCCCGCCCCCCTCCGTCCTCCCGGTGTACCACCTCCTGTGTGTCCTCTTTTTTTGTCTCCTCACACTTTCAGTCGCTTCATTCGGCTGACTTATAGTTATTCTACTTTTTCTCATCACCTGATGCTACTTATTTCAGTCTTGTTGAAAGGGGCGTGGAGATGTTTCCTATTTTTGTTTGTCCTATGTGATTGTCACGGTCTATATTTGAAAACAACCTCATGCAAGGCTTCTGTAATCACATTAGTTCCTGCATTGTTTCGATACAGTCCTATGCAATGTCAACAAAAGACAGTTAAGGGAATATAGTCTGAATATTTGAGTTGTAGCCTTATAGTCATCTGATCATCTTTACCAGTTTTTCAAGAAACAAATGCATAACGTGCCTTAATATTCTTTTTTACGCTTTTTTATTTTTGTGTTTTGCTAATGTTGCTAATTTGTCTTATGAGGCATGTCTGTGACATTGTGCTTTATCAAACTTTGACATGACTTAATACATAGTTAAATTAATATATAAACATGAACAGGACAACAACAACTAATAAATAAAGATAAAATAGAATTAAAATACAAAATCAAGTAAGGTGAAGCAACCTGCTAACCTGTGGAACAAGCTTCAAGACCACCTCAGGTCTGCTAAAAGCTTAGCTTATTCAAATCAGGGCTTAAAACATGTCAACACTGTTTACTGTGGCTTTCCAATAAGTTTGACATAACTTTTTATTTGCTTGCTTTTTTAAAAAGTATTATCACCAGTAACTATTTTTGCTTTTTGGTTGTATTGTCCTTTAAATGCAATTTTAACCTTTTCTTAATGTATTACTGTCTTATTTTAATGTCTCTGTAAAGCACTTTGAATTGCCTTGTGTCTGAATAGTACTGTACAATTAAATTTGCCTAGCCTAGATATACATTTCACATAAATAAAAAACATTATGAATAAAAACGTAAAAAAACAAAAGGGTTACAAATAAGCAATGTCCAAATTTATCCCACCATAGTCATTTCCATTCTGTATGTTCAATTGTATGTTAAATGTAATAAATACAAGGAGCCCATATTTTTTACATAGCTTTTGTTTCCCCTTAATGTATTTGGTATATTGTTAAGATATACAAGCAGTCAGTTCTTTAAGCCATTAATCAGCACTGATCTTTGTTTGTTTTGAGAAATATAGAAATATAGATATAACTGACACCCTCTCTGACTTGGGAATTACAGAATACGCAGATGTGATATTCCCACACCCTGATAACATGACATTCCTCACCATTTCTCCTGTCTGCGAACACAAAATCCCCCTTGTATACATTCTGCGAGGGCCAGGGGCCAGCTGCAGATCCGATTACTGGCCCCAGTGTAAAAGGGCGTAACATTAGCCATTAGAGCCGAAGGCCTCCAAAACTGTGATGTCCATAAATTTTTATTGTTTGTTCAGTATTGAAATCTCATTAGAGCACATAAATCATTTGTGCTAACTTTTCGCTAAAGGAGAAAAGGAAACGGAGGAGGAAAGAAGGAAGGAGAAGTGGCGCTGGGGTGGTTGGGGAGCATAGGACACCTGAGGCAATGGTTAAAGGCATCTGCATGCTTTATCACTGATACAACACGGTGACACAGATTGGGAGGAAAGACACACAGCGTCTATTAATCTAATTACTGCAAGGCTTTTTCTTAACAGAACTTTTTCAACGTGTGTTTTTATTGTTATTACTTTTATGGAAAGAATCTGAAATGTTTTTTTTTCTGTCAGTGTTCGTGTCAGGGAAGCACATCCGCAGTCCGACACCCAACCTCAACTCTACTGTTGTGATATTTGACCTAACTGCTTCAAGCTTACTGATGAAATGCTTGGACTAACCACGCAAAAATAGGCATAACACAAAAACATTTCATAAAGTTTCTTTGACTGTTTAAACATATAATTCTAAAGATGTGATAATTGGGGAAAGACAGCACATCTATTTCCTTATCGTGTCCGCTCTCCCATAGTTATTACTGAAAATGTTTTACACACGCTGGAATCAAAGCACGAAATCTTCACAAGAACTCGTCCCGACAGTTTCATTTTGTGAGGTCTGCTCAAAACAAAACCATTCATCAGATAAACGCTTGAAACTCTTTGGGCCCCGAAACGACGTCTGTTTAGGATTCCGCGACAAAGAAGCGATGAGGATATTAGTGTTTATGTCTGAGTCTCTTTTATTAACTGGTAAGGAAGCTCCTCCGCGTGGTGTTTGTTTGCCATTTTGAATCAACTCTCCAAATATTTGCTTCAAGTCCCGTGTGGTTTTAACTCTGCATCCTGTGTATCTCCAGATACACATGATGTTGCAAGATTGCCCACCAGCATGCAAACAAACACATATACGCACTGAACATACACGTACACACACGTACACACACACGCTGACCCACTTCTTATACAAATGTGCAAAGAGCCTGGCACTGGCCGATCCTGGCCACATTTTGCCTGCAAACATTCCTATATATGCGAGTTAAAAATAAAACATTTTCCCTCTACAATTCTTCTAGTTTCTATGACAAAGTTTGTATCTTTGCTTGGCCCTACTAAGTATAAATGAAAAAATACTGGTTTACAGAACCATTACATATGAGCAGAATATTTGCAAGATTTTTAAGGATTGTTGGTTCTGATCAGTTTGGATTGTCAGATGTTCTTTTTCATGGACGTTAATCCCTTCAATGAAGCAGAAACATAACGAGTCCTTTTTTTTTTTTTTTTTTTAATCTTTCATGCTGGTTCTCTGGATTTTAAATGATGCTGATGCATATTACAAAAAGTTTGAAAAGAGAAATGTTGGCTGATTTTTAATGTCCAGTCTTAATACACTTTATTTTGGGTTAATACTGGAATAGCTACAGCACTATATTCCCCCTCAATCTGAAACGCACTGTTTTATTTCCTGTCTCTATTAGCCACCTCCTTCCAGAATACCCAGTCTGCTCTGAGTGGTCAGCTCACACATGCCTGAACCAGTGCTGCTAATAACAACAGAGCAGCTGTGCTGAATCAGTTCTTGTGTGCCAAACTAGCAACTAGACTTAGACTATGCAAATGTGTGACACATAGTGTGATGTCACCAGGTCCCAGAGTTAAAGACAAAACTATTGATGAGGCTTTTCAGGAGCAGTGCATTCTGTGGGAGAGAGGTGCTTCTGTTGGTGTGGACTGACGGTGACGGATAAAAACAGACTTACATTTAATATAGATATTAATTCATCATAATATGGACATGACAGAAGAAAGAAGGATTCATGTCTCAACTTATGCTATGTTTTTAAATGTGATCATTTTTAAATGGGCCAACTTGAAGAGCCAGAGGAAGGATTCCTGTTGTCAACTGTGCAAATAAGGTTCACACCATCATAAGTTTTGATGTCATAATTGTGCTTGATTTTAATATATTTTTTAAATTTGGACAAAATATATTCAAACCATTTTTCAAACCTCATACTAGCAAGTAACTTTCCCTTAACTGTTCATGTTCTAGATAAATTATTGTGATACATATATTGTAATTCGACTTGAGAAAAAAATCAACAGCGTGAAGCTCTGTAGCCCATGGAGAATTATGCAAGTTACTCCAAAGAAAAACCTTCTGTTTGACCCTGTTTTCCACCGTATTATGCAAACAATTCCACAGTGTTATCAGTTTGAATTATCACCTCATTGATCCAAGAATCTAACCAACATCAACCTGAACAGCCAAAGTAATAGCAAATTTATAACAAAATTCTCAATGATGAGTTGTGTAAAATACTTTTTGGAGAACTAAATGTTCTTTTGGGTCAAGATAAGTTCACTGAAAACAATTCAGCTGTTCAGATGGTAGGGGCACCATAATGTCTTATTGTGCTCTCTTTGAGAAACAGAGCTGGAGCTATAGAGACTTCCAAAACTAGTGAAATGGGGAATGAAGTGGAAGGCTAACTCCTCCTCATTTGATGTTGTCAATGCGGTTTCAGTCTTCCAGAGATCAGATATCTAGGACAGCCTGAGGTCTACCAGTACAGAATGTGACAAAAAACAGTTTCCTCTGTTGGTATCCAGAGGTTAAAAATCACATTGGTGGACAGACAGCAGACTAACCGAGCTTGGATTTCATGTCAGGGCCACAGGTGAGCAAGAGAAGAAACCATTTCTTGAACTTGACCTCATGACCGTCAGGCCACTCTTGGCCCTTGCTCTGTCCTGCGGGTATGAAAGGACTAAGCCAGCCAAAGGTCACAGTGTCAGACTATACTTGCATGTGTGTAAAAGATTGTGTAAGGGCAACTTTGCACTTGTGTGTGTCCACAGCAAACGAGTGTTCGGTAAAACGTGTGAAAACTACAGGAGCGCGTCTGACAATCTGGTGCGAAATAACACAGAACAATTAAGGATTATGTTAACCGTCGGGTAAATCTTGTTTGGACACGCAGGTACAGATCACTTTATCCAGCAGGTAAGCAGAGCAGAAAGAGAGGGGGAGAGCGAGAGAGGGGGAGACTGGGAGAGAGAGAATGTAGGGGTATAATGTCATCCCACAACCCCCCATTTGACACTACAAGGGAGGCTTTAGTCAGTCTAAATAATCCATGCTGTTCCATTAAATTTGCAGACTAGCTTCCCTAGTCCATGTGTCTAAGCCGAGAGAGCCTGAGAGAGAGGTAAAAGAGGAGGGGTCGAGCTGAGAGAGACGAGAAAGGGAAGTTAGATAATGGCTCAGAATAAACTCACGCAGCGACCTTTTACAGGGAAGAAATAGCCAGTTAAACCAGAGAATTAGATGTCCAGAATGAAGATAAGATGTGGTTTATAAAAGAGAATAAGACAGATAGAGAGACAGAGCAAGTGTTCACACCCAGCCCTTTGAGTGACCCTGATTTGCTCATGATTGCCTGCCTCATTGCCAAATCTCTCCCCCTTCCCTAACCCGTGAAAAACAACCACTCGCACTGTGTGGGGGATGCCACCAGTGTGACGGGGATTGTTGCAGTAACAGCGTTATTGACTTGTTGCTCCGGCTACATTTGCTTGGTGCTCTGGAGGCCCGATCAATAGACTCTGGGCTCTGAAGCCCCGCTAATCAGGGCCTGCAGCCATGCAGGGTCAAGCCTACTGCAAAAAAAAAGTCAGAAAAAGAAATGAGAGAAGGAAGACTACAGTGAAGAAGCCAATAAATGGGGGGAAAATAAGGGGGCAACAGAAAGAGAGGAAGAACTTTGAGGGCTGATAATGACTGAGTTAATCGACCAAGAATTCTCCTTTCACTCATTTTCTCTCTCTTCCTCTGCGAGAGGTAAACTGATGTGGCAGTCTCTCCTTCTCTTCCTCTGCAGCAGTGTGGGCGTCAGGCACCATGAGAGATGCAGATTGCTGCTTCACCTCTGCTTTCCTGTGAAACACGGTTCAAAAGTCAAGGGGCATCCGGGCTGCTCTGGGACTTTTGGAAATGCAAGAGCCAATCCATATTTGCAGATTCCAGTTGTGAGATCCCAAGAGGATCCGCACTGCTTAACACTGATATGGAGGGAGTTAATCTGAAGCATGTTAACATGATTATGCACATGCTCAGTGTTGTGAACATCAAAAGGCATGATACTCCCTCTGACTTTGGGACATTTGCATCGAGACAAATGACTGTGTTCTTTTTGTTTGTGGTCGATGTTGATGCACCTGGTCACAGCGGTCCCCGCACTGCGCATGAAGTCCCTCGAATGGCCTCCATCTGTACCCTTACGTTCTGCACATCACAAGCCCACCATAGAATGCTATGGGAAATTCATGGGGGAACTGTCCATCAAATATTAACGATCAAGCCGAGCGATGTGGGTTTTCATTCTGTTTTTTTCCCCCTGGTATCTGTGGTCACTGCCGCTCTAAGAGACTTTCCACAAGAAACGAACCAAAGGGAAAAGGAGAGGATAGAAAGAGAAAAAGGGCAAAGAAGGGTAAAGAAAAGGCTACAATGGTGTGTAGGTGTTCAATATTTTCTTTGGAGGGGCCAGAGCCTGGTAAGCTCCAGCGCAAACAGGGTCTTGATACACAGGTCCCAAGGTGTAAACACAAACTTGTACACTGTTTGTGTCATTGTTTTTCGCTTTTTCTCAATACCTCTTTCTGTTGTGTTGTCAGCTGTCGAAGTGGGATTCTTGTGCCTGGTGACACAGATGTAAAGCCAAGGGTGTTTTTCTCTGACACTGGGCCTTTACAGTTATCTTCTTCCAGTCTTTGTGACAGACTAAAGCCAAGAACTCAAGTGTGTATTGAATGTATGCTGGATATGAAAGGCAACATCTAAATTTCTGTGCAAAACTTTATGAGAAAGAAAATGAACAAAACTTTCGCTGAGAATAAAGAAAAAGCCCTTGCGGCTCATGTTTGCCGTGATAGGTCCATTTGAGAGGATGCGAATCAGATAGCAGGACAGAAAACAATACAGAAAAAGAAAAGAAAAGAGGGAAACCACAGAAGAAGGACTCAAACAAAGCTCTACACCCTATTAAAAAGCACTCTGTGATGGAAATATTGAAACTGCTCATCAATGGAGCCCTGTTCTCTGTCTTTGCCACAACTCTCTCCCAACGCCCCCGTGGAATACCAACACCCACCATCACAGCATAAGTGGAAGTGCAGGGTCAGCAGCGTCTCCTCTGGCCTTGCTGACCAACAGATATTCTAATAATCACCTTCCTTCTGTACTGTCAGGCCTGCAACCAATGCATCCATCGTCCTGCCTTTCGTCCTCCATCTCCACTTATACCAGGGGCTTTACGGAGCGGCACTGCTTCGATACATTAAAACTGCTGCCCCATGATCAAACGAGCAAATACCTCCCGGGTCAGCAAAGGGCTACCCCACGTCAGTTAACAATGCAGCATTTAAACATCAGTCGTATGCAAAGCGGCTGGTACACAGGGGAGGAGATGGGCGGCAGGAGAAGGCAGAGAAGCAAGGCCTGGACCGGAGAGATAATGAGCGCAGGAGTACACAGGAGAACATCGGCGGCTATTTAACGCTAGCGTGTCAGCTCCTACACGGCTTTATGATGAAAATATAAGATGCGAGGCTCCATCAGCATCACAACAAGGCCGAGCTTATCGCTGAGCGCAGATCTATCTTGGTCCGAATGCAGACTCCATGTATGACATTGTGAGCTGCACTCAAATACTTCTGTGTGCTCTGCAAGTCACCAGAGATGCGACGATTAATTGATTGATGGATTAGTTGTCAACTATTAAATTGCTCTATTTTGACAATCAATTGATAGGATTTTTTTTTTCAAATAAATTAATAATTCTCTGGTTTCAGAGTCTGTAACGTAGTATGTTGAATATCTTTGGGTTGTGAACAGAACCAGACATTTGAGGACATCATTTTAGGCTTTAGGAAACGTTGTTCAAAATGTGCGGACATTTTATAAACTAAACAACTAATCAATATTTAAAAGAACAATCAACAGACTGATCAGCTCTAAAAGTTATCAACAGTTGCAGCCTTCTGATCACAACTTGCTGCAATATCCATCAATTCTGGCAGAAACAGGGCGAAAAATACTGCCACAGGAGTTAAAGTTACAGTTTTGAAAAAAGAAACCATTATAACCTTTAATGACCCATTAATTAATGCAGGCAAGACTTTTAACAGTCTTAATAGATCATTATTTTACATAATTAAGGCACGCTTTTGTCAGCACTGGATGTCACACAAGGCCCCAATGAGGTAGGCCAACACACAAAATAAACACACAAGCATAGGTCATATTTACCCATTAATCCTTTACACACACTGTGACCCATGTCTGCCCAAGTGTGGCAGGAATACAGTCATCCAACAGAGAGCTGAAGGCCTACAGCGCCACAAATGGGTTCCCAAAAAAACAAATAACTGAAAATATGAGTTTTTATGATTTATTTTTTTTCAGGAGGGAGCATGTTTTTTAGTTTGATAAACCCTTTAATGAAGCTTAAGGGTGAAGAGGTGAGGAGTTTTTTTCTGGCTTATCCCTCTCTCCCTCTGCCTACTGCTTGGTTAACCGACTGACCTGCTGTCAAAGGAGCCTTTGTGAGTGCGCTTTGGCGGAAGGCCAATCAGATCCTCCGGCTTGTCTGTCTCAGAGAGGAAAATGGCGCCCCTGGTATGCCATCAGCGGCAGAAATGTGCAGACAGTCTGACTGCTGAGGTAGGCTTGGCTTGCTGTGGCCCTTCCAAAACTATGCCGGAGGAATTACCTGTTTGGCACCTGGCCATGAGGGACTCGTTCTACAAGGGCTGTTGGTTATTTATCTATTTATTCACTTAAACCTCATGCACACGGGCACTCTCAGAAACATTTCAACTCCTTAACACCCACTTCCACAGGTTCTGACAACATTCTCCTTTGAACTGCACAGGTAGAGCGAACAACAATGAGTTATCTGACGAAAGGGATCCTGTTCCAAAGCATACCTGCATGAAAACATTTACTGAATGAAAACTACAGTATGCTATCTCACTGTATCTTCTACTGCAGTAAAGACAGGTTAACCTATTTCATCCACACCATATTCATCTTCCAACTCTTACTGTAACTTATCATACTTTCTTCCTGTATGCCTGTATTTTGGCAACACTGCGAATGATACTGCAAAATCATTAAATCTAAGAGGTGCTTGTTTTTGCAGTGTTTTTGGATCATTAGTCGGTTAACCAATTAGTTGGTCGAAATACAATTAATTGCCAGCTATCATGAAATTGATTGATTTCAGTTGTTTTTCCAAGCAAAAAAGTCAAACATTATCTGGTTCCAGCTTCTTAAATGGCAAGATTTGCTGCTTTTCTTTGACATTTATGATAGATATAGGAGATAGATAAATGGAGAATATTCAGGTTTTGGACTGTGAGTTAAGATGTGACTTTTGAGCTTCTGCTGGTGCTCACTTTGTTTTTTTAACATGCACAAGAACCTATATGAAACACTGAAGCAAAAGAAATACACAAAAAAGCACAATCGATCTCTTTTAAGGGTGACGATTAAACAAGACACATATGACACAGTAGTTGAGACTACCCTGAAACTAAATAAAAGGGAATATACATTTTTCTGTCAAGTTCATTGTATCTGGGAGACTGTTTGAACTCCAAAACCTGAAGGAAAAAAAATCAAACACTGAAACAAACACAAACACTACAACAACGAGAATACAAGTTCTACAAGGCCCCGGTTTACTCTAAACAGAGATCACAACTCGCTCACTGCACAATCCCTGTTCATTTCCACTATGTAAAACCTGCCAGAGACGAATACAACTGCTCAACAAAGTGCCACTTGTGACACATCATCCGAGGAAGCAAGTGTTTAGGCTCTTGCTTCAGAAACAAACTTCTGACAGCGGGAGATGATGAAACAGAGCGCATCCAAAATTATTCTCGCACTCCTCAGAACCTGCTAAACCTGCTGCAGCCTGGAGCATGCCCCTCACCCTCCCCCTGGGAGAAAGAGAGACATAAAGTAAGGAAAGGGCCACGGAAACTAGTTAAAAGACGGTAGAAAAGGGGTTGGAAGGTGATGCTAGACTATTCATTATTTGAGATTGTAAATTTCCACTGAGCAAACATGAGGCCCCTCTATTGTTTACCTGCTAACGTAAATGTAACGTCAGCAGTTGATCTCTCTTAAGAAAAGTCCTAAACACACACTTGAATCTACACACACAAACATTTATTCAAGCGCTATCACATACTGCACAGCCGCATTTCGAATGACACACTCAGCAGATCATAAACTTCCACATGTTTAGACCCAAACAGACACACTGTTCTTGGCAGCGCTCACGTGTGTCTGCGAGCTCGTCGGGTGGGGTGAGGAGGATCGTCGAGACTTGCTCATTTCACACTGTGAGGTGAGCCAGGGAGCAGTAACAGAATCCAGCCATAAAACATGGACGGAGTGGAAAAGTGGGGGAGGAGGGGTGGCTATAGCCCATGGTATAGTACGCATCTGAATGCCACCTCTTCTAGACTCCCTCCCTTGTTGTTTTCTCAGCGGAAAAGAGTGACAGCTCTTCGGTTACAGGATTGTTTCCACGTGAATTATTCTCCTGTCTTAATGCGTGAAGATGAGGGATCGAAGGATTCTCTAAATCCACATATTGTTGAAGACATTGGTTTTTGAGCCACAGTTAGGTCATACCCTGCTTGTTTTGTTTTGTGAGGGAGAGGGCTGAATATGGAAAAACAGGGGGAAAAAAACAACTAGAATGGCACATACCTCCGCCAAGGCCCAACAATCCCCTTTAATTCAATCAAGCTTAATCTAATATCTATTAAAAGATATTCCGATCCACTGGTTTTTGATTTTTATTTGGATCCGCATCCAATTATACTCGCTCATAGATGCCAGCCACCCCAAAAATACACCTGATTTTCTTAGTCAATATCTATGCATTATTCCCTGAGAAATAACGAAAATGTCTTGAAATGTTGAGGGAAGTTGGAAACATTTCTAGAACACTACCTTTATTGGGTCCACGCCAAAAGTTAATTGGCTCTATTCTTGACTGAGATCCATCCTCCAAAGGACTGGCCTACATATCAATTAAATGACAAAAAGTTTTCAAATGTGAAAGGAATGTGACAACTTCTTATTTTCCCAGCAGGCCCTGAAGGCACCATAAAGAGTGCAGTCAGTTGACAAAAGCAGGCAGCTGTAGGTCCAACAGTCTGACAAAAATTTTGATTTGTAGATGTGAAGGGAGTTTTCTGACACGCCAACGCGAGTCTGGTCGAAAGTGGGAGTACAAGATAAGATACGGTCGAGACCCTGGGTTGGTTGAGGGAGTCGTGTTTCTGGAGGACGGGACTGCGACTCGAGACCATGTATGCTTGGATGCTTGCATGGTTGCTTCGGTCTCAGTAGCCTCTTTCACACTGCCGTTTGCATGCGGGGATCCTGCGCCAATTCTCCGCACCCTCCTCTGTGTGAAAGTTTCAGATGCGGAGAGGTGGGAAATTTCGCTCCGGCGCTGATCCGCCTCTGGAGGTAGTATCAGGGCCGCGTTATTGGTGAGCCGTCCCAGTGTGAACGGATAATCCGGAGGCGTGGAGCGAGGGAGTGTCGGTCTGACTAGTCTGATAACTACACAGGTCCTTCACTCCGCTAAATACAGAGAAATGTCCCACAAAGCAACGTTACAGGAACAAACAAAAGTAACGTAGTAACTGTAACTGTCTTTGGCAACTTATATGAGGAAAACAAATACCACAGCTGTACGTGGAGAAGCGTCTGTCCTCCCGACTCTTCCTCATATTTCTACTCAAAAAACAGCGTCTGTCACCGGCAAAAAACTTTAACTCACCAAGTGTTTGTGACGAAATAAATCACCGCGACCGTCAGCCCTCTGGACCGAGACTTCAGGGAACTTTCCCCCAGAAAACAGCCCCCGTCCCCGCGAGTGACAGAGTCAGACAGCGTCCTGTTTACTGATGGTGATTATGTATAATTATGTAATTTAGCGCGAAAACTTAACTCCATCACTTTCCAGGATGTTTGGTGGGTCAGGATCTCAATCACTACACATTATAACAGCATCCATATGATTATAAACTGTCCGCGGGTTTGGATTAACAGGTGGAACACCTGGGGAGACACCGATGTCATCAACATGACGTGTACCGTCATGCCTCTTTAGGAGCTTCAGCGCCGGCTTTCTGTGTGAATTACACATGTGAAGGCGGAGATGCTTCGCTCTGTGTGAATCACCATCGGCGGAGAATTGGCGAACCACCACTCCGGAGATAATGCGGAGACGCTGTGTAAAAAGGGCTAGTATCAGAATCTCAACACCCCTAACAAAGATTTATCTTGATCTTTAATGGCCATCATTGTTGTCACTTTAAAGTCATGGGTCAACTTTGCTTGGTCAATTCGTCAAAGGTCACCTGACAACTTGAAAGTGTAAAAACCAAACAGCTCGACAAAGCAGCACAAAAACTGAAAATGCTAACATTCAGTGAAAATGGCTTGTTGGTTTAAACCTGCCAGCCCGGATTGCTTCATATTTCTCCTTCAGAAGTCGAGGCCTTTTGGGTTTTAACCCTTTCAGTTCTGCAGCATTATCAAAGTCTGAAGTTCTCAGGAGGGGGTCCACACCTCAAACGATGCCACTGTCGACAAAAATAACTCCTATCCCGAGCTTCCCCTTCATTTGGGTTAAGTGCATCAGCTCAGGCAGCCCACGCAAGGAGAGGGAATTTGATGGAGGCGAGAAAAGGAGGAGTGGGATTTGACATGAGAGCTAAAGTGTGAGAGTAAGGGGGAAAAGTTTTAAATAGCTGGACTATCCTATCAGTGATAGCAAATCCACATAAGCTGGGCAGTCTCACAACATACCACAAGTAAGTAAATCAGGTAAGACTGTCAGATCTTTTTAACTGAAGAAAATAGGGTGATCAGATAAATCCAGAGGGCACTCGTTGTTCAAGTGTTCCACTAACTGCACCATTCTGAATCTGAAGCGGATTTCACGGGTTATTCTATTCTCGTCTGCAGGCCACAGTGGTGTGTAAAATGAGAGGGAATGCAATGTTTTGGGAAATCTAATTTGAGGCCCGTGTTTGTTTTCCCGGCCTTATTTTGCAACCAGGAGGCTGGCTCCAAAGCAGCACAACTCTCTCTTTTCCCCTAGTTTCACAACAACAATGTCCAACACCAACATCCAACCAGAACCTTTATTTCCAATTGAGGCAAGGATGTTAAACTGACACAGGTCTCTTTTGCTCTTCTCTTCTCCCAGGTCTCTCTCAGATATACCACAGACTTCAGCAGACAGTTATAATTGGGAGGTTATTCACGGTGTCACGTGAACATATGCACATGTATGTACATATAGATGTATTTAAAAAAAACACAAATATTAGCAGCCATCTTTTGGCAGCTAATTGCGACGTGCTCCCTGTGGGAGGAGAGAGGGGTCCTCGGTCGATAATTAATCCTCGTTTGGAAAAGTAAATGACATTCATTAGCGGGGAATCGAGCCAAGTGCCATTATTTACATGGCAATAATCTGGAAGCGTGCTGGTGGTGCTCTTTTAATGTTACACAAATAACTCTGGGACAGGGGACGAGTGTAGTTGCTTTTCCTCCCTTTTTTCCCGTGTCTTCGCACCCAGGAACAATTAGGCCCAGGCGAACAGATGGGGACGCCTCTGAGTGAGAAAGCTTCTCTGAACGACTCTTCATCTCCTTCTTATCTCACTCCCTCATTCACATTCACTCAGGCATGTGCATACACACGCACAAAGCAGAAAATAGAGACAAATACACATACCCAGGCATGCACACACAAATACACTTCAGAAATATGCACGCACACATTCGGGCACAGAAAAGAGCAGACCAAGTACTGAGCATACTGAGCTAACTTTTAACATTAACTGTTGAAACAGGAGCCTCTGACAAGAGGCTAAACAAGAGCTTAGAAAATGTGGGCACATTGAAAACACTGAGCTGTGATGGTAAAAACACAACAGCTGACCTAGTGCAGATATTCTCAGAGAAAAGGACACTAGGTTTCAATGGAGATGTAAAAAAAAAACAAGGTTCTACATGTTAGAAAATGTCATGTTAGAATTGACAAAGCATCCTATACTTGGTTACTGTGGGGTTTACAGGCAGAGCATGCTTTGTACACAATTATTATGATGTACATACGGATACATATATAAAAATATCTGAGTGTTAACAATAGGAACTGACTGATTATTATCCTTTTCCCATTCAGATTCAGTGTTTTTTTATTTTATTTTATTTTAATTTTCTAAAAATGCTTAACTATAACTATTGATGCGTTAATGTGTTCATCACTTTGATGTAGCAGCTGGTAGGTGGAGTCCATTTTAATTGCTAATTATTACTAATTACATGTATATACTGCTGAGTATCTGTCATAGCCCAGAGGAAACGAAAATTGGAAAAGAGATCTCAGTAGTGTCTCATTCATTTCTCCTAGACAACTATGAGCTCTCTGTGAGACCAAAGTGAGGCTGTGGCTGATTTCTCCTGTTTAACAGGTGCAGAAAATCTAAACTTGGGCTCCCTGTAAGGTTCAAAGGAGATCTCATCAAGCTCTCAATGAAGTTTCAGAATGTCTCCTCAGTGCTAGAAAGGAGCAAGGTTTGAGCGTTAAAGTCTCAAGTCTAACCCATTGCTCCTAAGGAATTTTAGGAGAAACAAATGAGAAATGTTTGAGACCAAAAAAGACTACAATGAGACTGAAATGAGAACTGTCATTGAGCTCCTTTGCGGCTCCATAGCCATAAAGGAGCAAGCTTTGAGCAGTAAAATTTTCCGCTCCGAGTACACCACAATTGAACATTAAAGTAGGTCTTTATTTTGTATATTTGTATTTTCTATATTATTATTATTATTATTATTATTATTATTATTATTATTATTATTATCATTGCCATTATAATTATTATTATTAATGATAATAATAATAACAATAATTATAATAATTATAATAATAATACAATAATAATTATCATTTCATGAATAATCCAAGTTTGCAGAGTAACCAGTAACTTAAGTTATCAAATAAAAGCACTTACTGCATATCTATATTGGTTCTGATTCCCCTTGACTACTAATAATGTGTATCACTACTGGCCCTGAACCTGACATTAGCTGTTAAGATTGCAGAAGCTGGTGTAACGATCGAAATGTTACACAATGGGTCATTTGTTGTGCAATCTTGAGGTTTTTTGCACAATGTTACATGCTTATGCACAATGTGCTGTATGTATACAAGAATGAAAAAACTATGACTGTAAAGACAAAGCGGATCAATGATGAATAACAGTGAGTCAATAACTGCAGACTTGTATCTTAAAAATGAGAACAATATGAGAGGATGCATAGAAGAGAAGACTATCATCTACTCTTCTATACAATGTTTGTGTGTTTTTCACATGGGTCTAAATTTATTAGTCTTTCCTAGACTACTGTGCATTTACTGAATGTAGGAGTGTAAATACATCACGCTGAAACTATAGTATACCTATAATGTAGACCCCAGGGAGAATAGTTAAAGCCAAGAGCTTTTGTTGACAAGGCAACAAGTAACGGGTCCAAATAAACAATAAACATATTAAACCCAAAATGTGATTAAAACACATCCTTTCCAACACAGCTGTTCTTAATACAATTAGACATGTTGGTATGTTATTTCTGATTATGCAATGAATAAACAAAGAGGAGCTTTTGTTGCTCTCTTTTATGTGTTCACATGCAACTGTCGGTGTTTGCAACTGTAAAGCACTTTGAGCTACATTCTTTTTGCACAAAAAGGTGCAACATAAAAAGAAAGATTTGTTTGAACAACTGATTGGTGGACTTTTTATTTGAATAACACAACGTCACACAAAAGCAGTTCAAACCCATTACTCTCTCACACAACCAATCACTTACTCTCTTTTTAGGATCGTTATCCCCGCTGACCTGGTTCCTGCCAGGTCTCTCACTTTGTCCAATATCAGGCAGCAGGTCACAGCCACGAAAGCTAACACACCTGTTACTGTGCGACCTGCTACCTATCTTTGTCTCGCTAAGTACAATGATTAAGGTATCAGTCCCTAGGGAAGCAAGTGACAAAAAAGAGAGAAGACAAAATTGAGCGTCACAGCCTCACAGTTTCAGCATGCCCTTAGCCTCCATGGACATGGGGGATAGTCCCTGCCCCCTCTGGTCACGCTGCTAGACAGGGAGTGTTCCATCAGACAGTCTAACCCCCTCCTTTAACCCGTGAGATTAGGTAACATCATCTTGTGTTTGCTGACACTAAGGAAGCAGACCTGAGCCCCGTAGGGCCTCCTGCCTGGTCATATTCTGTTACGGCTCCCAAACAATGGACAAACACTAAATATCTCTTCATCCCTCCTCCCTCTCACAGCTAAATCTAAATCCATCCCAAAACAAGTTAGATTCATGGACAAAACTAAACCATGTGAACTTACAAAAACGCCTAAACAAGGGCATCGGCCATAGATATTTTGGAACTTTGTTTTGCTCTTTGAGTAACTCCAGAATTTATGAATAAATAATGTTGTCCATGTGTGGCCAAACTTGAAATTAAGCCCACTTGCCCTCCTTCCTCCCTTGACACTGACCAGTTGTATAGCTATAGGGAGGACTGAGGCCTAGCGCAACCTTTCCCGAGCTGAAGGGAAACTTCCGAGAGAAATCCGATAAAATCCAGGATGCGGGCCTCACTAATTTGTTAGTCCAGCTTGCCACACTTCCGCGACCTCTTTTCCTTCAGCCACCCCCCACCAACCCCCAATCGATCTGCTTACCTCCTGAGATCAAAGGCTCACACCGCCGTTGTACATTTAGCCTCGGCTGGGTCCTCCCACATCATGTCTAAATATTAATGATAATAAAGTCTCACACCCATCCCTGTGTCAGGCAATTACAGCCAACATTGATCCTTGGCTCTCTGCTCCAATTAGAACTCACCGCTCGTAATGCGTCCAAGCACATCAAAGGATAACAGCCATTGATCCACTCCTGGATCTTAACGTTTACCGTTAGGAGAGAGGGAGGGGGATGTGGCGTGGTGGTGGGGGGAAGCAATATTCTGACTAGAGAGGAAGAGGGGAGAAAAGAAATCATTTTATCCAGCCAGTCAGGTGAGGAAGTACTGAAACTCAGAGGGTAAGGCATGGCAGAATGGGCTCAATAGTAACAGACATGCTGACAGTTCAGAAGAAAAACTAGCATCCGGACCGACTATTTCACACAACAGCATGGCTTCACTGAAAACTCTTCTATCTTTGCTTGTAACAGAGGTCTTATGCTTCTCTTACGGCCATGAAATCATAAGATCACATAAGATCACTGAGAAGTGACTTGTAAGATCAGCTTGGGGACAATATATTTTACATCGTTGCCCATCAGCTAACTCTTACTGCCAGACTTTCAGGATTATTCTATATATCACTGACTGAATGACAACCAAACTCAATAAGAAGGAGAAAAAAAAACTTCGGGAATTTCTGATTAGGCTTACACAGTCTCAGTGGGAGGCAAGAGTAGCTTCAGTAAAGCATGAGCTATCATGTCACCTCCCACATCTATGTCTTTAGGGCAACAACTGACCTTTCTGACATCTTAAAGTTTGAGGAAAAGGGAAATATATTCAATCAACATATAGAATACACTACAATACAACATTCTATAGCAAAACATACTCAGAGATAGAAACAGAATCAACAACAACATGGTAAAATCTGACCCATTGAGGGTCAATAAACAGCAGCACGTCACCATTAAACCAGGGACATTCCTTGCACAAATGAAGCTAAACAATCCCACTGTTGACACCATTATTTGACAGGGCTTGTTGTTATGCTCTTTCTCTGCTGTACTGATAGCTCTGATAGTCCTGGCTTCGGGCACGAACTAACAGCCGCCTTTGTCACAGAGCTGGAGGAAGGCTTTACCATCGCTCAGGGTTACAATGATACTCTTCAGGGCACCATAATACACTGAAACACTGTGCAACTGGAATGCAACCCATCGGTTTGTTAACCTATGATTAATTGACTGACCGTGGCTAGCTTCTCAGGGCTAAGTTGAAATATGTTAAGCGATAAGGTAGCAGGGAAAAAGAAATGAAAGACAAGCACAAAACAACTGCACCAATTTAATTAATGACGATGCTGTGATCGTGCAGGCACCAGTTGTGAATCCTGAAAAATACAGTGAATGACAATAATATGTGGATGGGGATGTGGATTGCTGTCCTGATGTGTTAAGGTTCATTGAAGGGTCAAGGCAGAGGAAATGTGTTAACTTCCTCTATTTTTGTTGTAACACTGAGTTCTTTTTGCACAATAAACTGAATGAACACCATTTTTTCACATCAAAACATGTGTACAGGTCTACTGCTTATGTGAAAAAGTAGTATAAAGCCTTTTGTGGCTGAGTGCAATGATAGACTAGCGGACTGCTTTTCACATTATGTAGTGGTACTCATGAAGACGCATAAATACCATATGATTCGTTAAATTGGAGGAATTACCCTTTAAAGGTGTAGCATGTGGAATTTAATGCCATGTGTTTGCAGAAGGACACCAACTAAACATCCCCTTGTAACACCCTTCTCCACACCCAAAAAAGCAAAGGCCAGTGTCTGGTTTGTCCTTTTTGGGGTGCTGTGGAAACATAGAAGAGGACCCACTCCCTCTGATTTTAAGGTAATGAAAACACAACAATTCTTGGTTTTAGGTGGTTATACATACATACGAAACTATAAAATTAAATCTTTAACATAATATAACATAATATTTCTGCCAATTAAATAATCAATTTCTGCCCCTAAATCCTATACATTTGACCTTAAGGATACTCTGAAACGCCTCAACTTGTCACTTATATCATCACAAACCAGGCACTCCATCAAAAATGACTTGGTAAAAGTCAACCTAGCCATTTTCTGGGCCATAAGAAATGTATAGAAATAATATTTATAAGTTTGTAAACCTTTAACACCTTAAACTTTCTTTCAGTGTTTGTTTGTATGCGATATTTTTCCCTCTTCTCGACCCACTGTCCTCTGGCTGTGGTAGCCCTCACTATTATACGCTCTGCTAACATGGTGCTTTGCTTCAACTCTGTACCTCGGTCTCTACCAAACGATGTAATTAAAGATTGGTGAAATGAAACCAGTGTTTAGAAATGGTTTATGTCAAGTCTGCTCTGAAATGCCATACCACAGGGAAACTTTTAGATGAGATGGGTGTGCATCGACGTCTTGTTAAATAAAATAAGAGTCTTGGCCTGAAGAGTCAGGCAAAAACATCTAACCAACGGAGACTCAGTGTGAGCCAGGTCAAAGGACGAAGGCTGGGTGCAACAGTAATGCAATGGTAACGGTAGGAAAACATTTGTTGCTGGCTGGGATATCAGGCTCCTCACATGTGTGTGATACTCAGTGATGCATTCAGGTCAGCTGAGGAGAATGAGGGGACTGGCGGGCTCCACAAACAGGCTGGGAAAGTGACACTAGGATGCTAGGCCAAGACATCAATGTCCTCACAACTTCCCTTTAACACTGAAGCGATGTTAGCCCTGGCGCCATCAGAATATGGGGTGGGGTTTAAAGTTTACATGATGGCTGACAGGATGCACCCATGTGACCCAGGCAAACACTCAGAAAATAAACAAAGTGGCTCTAAATTTTGAGAGGCAATAGCTTCCAGGGCTTTAAGTGATGGTTCAGAAAGGATTGGATATTTATGTAGGAATGTATCTTTGTGGCTACCAGGCTACAACACAGGCTATGTACAGTAGTGGGGATGCATCAGTTAGACTTTGTACACTGTGTCCAAAGAGTTAGAAGCCTGAACGCTGTCTGTACAGGTGCACAGAGGCCTAGGGTTGAGAGTTCATGGCTTCTTGTTGAACCTATGAACATACACTGTATAATCAAAGCAAATGATTACCATATGAACACAAGTGTCATGACTTTCTGCAAATATTATTTAGACTCAGTTAACTCAGTGTTTATTATTTCTAAATTCTGATTAGCATTTCCTTTTTTTTTTGCTGTTGGATCACAGGAAATAATCCAGAATATAAAGTTCAAAAGAGCAATAGGAATGGCTTCATAGGTCACATTTTTTCATTCTTAAAGCTCTGCAAGAACTTTGGCAGATACAAGATGGGCAATTTAACTTTTGGGCCGTGCAGGCAAAGTGTATGTGTGTGTGTAAATAAATAATTTCTATTATATTGCACTATAGGGAGAACTCTGAAATACAATTAAAAAAACAGGGCAAAATAAAAACAAAAGTGGTCAGTTGTCTTAAATCCTGGCTTGTGTTACTGTGCACACAAAAGTGTTGGCTGCCGAAAGGAATGGCAATGAATGAATGAAAAAAAAACAACTAAAAATATATATTTGCAAAGTTTTCAGAGGAGTTCTGTGAGCATGGTTGTTGAGACAGATCACGATGGGATGATGTTGACCCTTGAGGTGCAAACTAAGATTCCTGTCGCCACAGAGACGTGAAGATCGTGGTGTGAGCAGGGAAGTCTTCTCTCTAGTTGGCAGCAGGCCTGGCCTAGCACCAGGGTGCTCAGCCAACAGCTCCTCTCCTCTGTCAGACCCCCGCCTCCTCCACCTCTTCCTCCACAGCCTCCTGGATGCCAGTCTGCCTGGCTGGTGTGGGCCAAACAAGCCCCAGCCATCGGGCCAAAGGGGCAATGGAACTGCTGCCAGCTGGGCCAGCACTTCACGGCCGAGCACCACTCTCCAAACAAACAGTGCAGTGGGCCACAAGCCACGGGCAACATGGAACCTGTCATTACCAGCCGTGCATGGCTGGTTCACTCCCCAAAACCCGAGCCAGGCCAAGGACTTGAACGTGTACTGCACTTGACTCAAATTTCTCAGCCAGGGTATGTCATAAGAGAATCCCTTTACAGAATTATTAGATCATCAGCATATGGAGGTATATATGTGTCTATTTTACCACTTACAAAAAATGTTGAGGGTAATGTCAACTTCTTGGGACCATCAGAAGATTTGAAAGATTTTCAAAGCATTGCAGACAAGTCCGAGACAGTTACAAACAAGTGCAAAACTTGAGAGTGGAAAGAGGGTGCCTGCCAAACAGTCTCTTAGGATTAACTGCATACCGTCTAATTATACAACATCTAGAAAACTTCCTATGGTCCCTCAGCTAAAAATGGACTGTATGGGCATTGGACTTCACTGGGGTTTTCTCCACTGATCAAGGTTCTTAAGGCTTTTGTGGCATAACTCTGCTTTGTCCTTACAATTTTGGCTATAACATATGATCGTTTGAGGCATCCATCATGAAAAAAAATGTCTTTTCAACATCACTAAATATGAATCAGTCAGAGGGAAGACCGTTATGATTCAATGTCC
Organism: Sparus aurata; assembly: GCF_900880675.1. NCBI lineage: Eukaryota > Metazoa > Chordata > Actinopteri > Spariformes > Sparidae > Sparus > Sparus aurata. Next base: position 16,907,747 of record NC_044206.1, read on the forward strand.
AACCACGCGTTTGCTGGAATGCACCACTGGGACAAAGGCATCTACGGAGTGATTGGAGTCACAAACAAAACAACCTGTGTCACAAACTCACTCTGCCAATCCACACATACAGAGAAATAGTGTTTTAGTTTGTTAGGAGCCATAATTCAATCGTCTACATCCATACAAAAGGATATAACACATCTCATTGGTCATGCCTGAGTCATTGTCAGAGCCTACTAATTAAAAAAAACTACGGATCTCTCTCTCTGTCTGTGCTGTTTATTTGCAACATGCATGGATAACAAACATCCCAACAAAGACGAGAAAAAAAACCAAAACATTTGACCAAAGACCTCCAGAGTCCCAAACATGAATAAATTCAAAGAAAGCAAAATGGTCTTAGAAGATCAATAATACATGTTTTTGATCTTGCAGCATTTAATATGTAACATGACAAGAAACATTTAACTTTATTTTATATACAGTTTCACCCAGCAATGATCAGTTTGACTGAATCTAATCAGACGGTGCTTAAGTGCACACTGTAGGTGTATACATCTATTTCCCCATGATCAAAGCTACTATCACATGACTTTTACTACTATCATAACACTTTTACTACTATTTAAAGTCCGGTATGGGGAGGCTAGAGTTGCAGGGATGACATTTAGCCTATAGGATGCCACAGTTGCCTCTTTGTATAATGTATAAACATCAGGAAAAAGTGAGAAGGAATTCTATTATTTACTTTTGATCTAAATGTGTAAATTTTACTTTGTCATGTCTTCTTTTGTTATATTTATTCCCTCCTAGAAGGTTATGTTTTCATCTGTGTCCAGCATGATTACACAAAAACTACTGAACGGATTTCCACCTAACTTTGATGGAGGATGGATCTCAACCCAGACTAGTCCTCATTTAATTTTGGTGCAGATCCAGATTAAGGGTGGATCTAGGAGTTTTTTCTCTTACTTAATCATTGCAAGCTTTTTTAAATGTTTTCATTAATATCTCAGGGAATAATGTATGGCACTTGATGAGTGAGTACAATTTGATGTAGATGTTGAGCTTTAGTTATGGTTAAGGAGCTATAGGCGGTTTGAAACTTGGAGTGATACAAGGCTATCAAGTTATGTTAAACAAGTCCAATACACTGGACTGGGCCTTGGCTGAGGTCTGAGTGCCATTCTAGTTTTGTATGTGACGCTTGTATCCCCTAAGCAAAGAATCACAACGGCGGTTTGAAACTTGGAGTGATACAAGGCTATCAAGTTATGTTAAACAAGTCCAATACACTGGACTGGGCCTTGGCTGAGGTCTGAGTACCATTCTAGTTTTGTATGTGACGCTTGTATCCCCTAAGCAAAGAATCACAACGCAAATGGTCATGTTTTTCGGGGTAATTCATTTTGTTTTAATTTCATAGCGTGATAGAAGCATTGTAAGATTGGATATTATATGATATTTTAAAATCTCTACACTGTCTGTCAAAACTGTTGACATGATGGAATGGTATCTGTCCATTCATGGTGTCATTCAGCCTTTGGCATCTAAAAATGAAATTCTATTTTTGCATTGTGTATAAAAGCACTCAAGGTCAGAAGCGTTTTGCTTATGAAAGAGACCAAGGCACTGCTTAAGTAGTTTGACTCTTTTTCAATACTGGTGCCTACAAATGTCTTTTCTTACAACCTTTGCACTTACTTGAAGAAAAAAAAAAAAAAAAGTGGCCCGCTTTTTATTGTTTTGCCCACTGTGATAAAGGAGATCTTTTATGCCATCAACAACACGGCAACAATGTACTGTCTTTGTTTCATTGCACCATCCTGGGGGTCTGCCAGGATGAGATACACAGAGTCGCAGTAAATGATTGATGGGTTAGAAGAAAATATTAAAAAGAAACAAAAAAAGCAAGTCAAAATTCAGCATTTGTAAATATTTCAAGCTCTTGCACCCTGCCAAAGAGAGATCTGAGGGGCAACAACAATAACAGCAAAAACTATACTTAAACATCCATCCTGACGCAAACACGACTTCAACAGCTGACTTACTTTGCTCAGACTATTGCTATTTTGAAAAACTACTTCGACGTCTTTGTTAGGAGTAAAACTAGACACAGTAGCAATCTAGGACCTTACATACTTTCCCATTCGGTTATCATTTGTCATAATTTGGATTAATGCAGTTCAAGAGTTTTTGAGGCAAGGATCTTTCCTCTTCACAGTTGTTTACCACTGTATGTTTTAGCCAGTGGAGTCTACCATACTGGCAAGGAGAAGAATTAAATGAGAGCTGACTGAAAGTGTGTAGAAGGTATGTATAGTGCAAGTGTTTGGGCGGGAGCCACTTTATCCTGCCAAGCAATGCAGCCCAAGAGCACCTTATCATGGCAAAGGGATCCCATGTCCTGGCATGGCTAGAGATGGAATCATGCCTGACATGCGCATATGGGTACAGAGTCTATTGTAAAGATATTGGGAACAAAATAACCCTTTTTCTCTCCTTGACACAAAAACTGGCATCCAGTAATGCTGTGGCATTCCACAGTATTCCAGGCAGCTGTTGCATAGTAAGCCCAGAAGTATGCACAATGGCTTGCTGGGAGGGAACAACAGTCAGATAAGAGACAATGTGATAGGTTCTAATTGCTTCAAAATGTCCTGAAGAAGACCCCCTATTATCTATTTAAATCGGCTGATAATGGGAGGCTAGGAGGAGGAGGAGATGGAGCAGGGGGAGGAGGAGTAGGAGAAGGAAGAAGAGGGAAGGGGGGGGCGACCTAGGCAGAGGGAGAAAGCTATCCTCTGCGCTGCTGTCGCCTCATTATTTTCCGTCTTGACGGACGCCCGCGCTCAACCCCTGGATGAATGGCCCTGTGCTGAATAAGTTATCGCCAGACACACAAAGGAAAGAGTGCCACAAACAACACAGCAGTACTGCAAAGCATGAATCTCTTTTTCCTCTCCTTCTCAGTCTTTCCTCCCCCCCTCAACTCCCTCCCACCCCCACCCTTTCCCCTGCTCCCTCTAGACGAAAGGCAGGCCCTGCCACAGACTGAGATCTCACCTGTAATTTCTACAGAAGCTCACAGTAGGTGGGGGGGAAAAAAACGTAACGGATATAATAAAATGAAAGGGAGGAAGGATACAGGCATCTATGCTTGCTGAAAAGATATATACCTCCATTCCTCCATTTTGTTTCATCTATCCCTTTTGTTTGTGCAGCTCCTCAGTGAAGACAGGGACCTCCTTTGGACAGCATCTGAAGATGTTTGAGAGGATGTTTTTTTTCCTTCTTCTTAAAACAAGGCCCACAGCATGATCAGTGAAAATGGTTTGGTTTCATCTGATGTTTATTTTGTTTCCTTCTCTGTTGTTTGGACTGCTGGGGCCTGGCATATCAAATCAAGATCACCTCTATACAATGCTCCCCTTAGGGGGGTGTGTAAGAGGGTTTCCGATAGTTGCTAAATGTGAGCTAGGGAATAATGACAACAGGAAACAGTCCATTCCAAAACAGTTAAGGCTACGGGTTTGCTCCATGGACACCAATCCGTCTCCCGCGCTGTCACTCAAAAGTAGCAGTGGAACTTTTGGACAGGAGAGCCTGTTTCCCCTCTGACCGGAAAATCAGAGGGTGCCGCGGCCCGACAGGCGCTCGACGGCAGATCAAACAGGGCGGGTACCCTTGGAGTGACACCTGGAGCCACTTCAAGGGATGAGAGCGCCACTGATCTCCAGTCATCTCGTCAGAACGACAGTCTGTCAGGGTTAAAGGAGGGGGGAAAAAAGGAAGCTCCATCAACTAGGATGGTATGAGCGAGGTCGAACGAAGCATCACCTCAATGTCGTGGCTGACTGACCCCAGAGCATTTGGAGAAGTCATGGTGCAAAGAGTGTTTTTTTTTTTTGTTTTTTTTTTCCCCCGAAATGCTCAAGTTCAGCCTTGATGCCCAGTTCAGGGACTAGGTGACAGCTAGATGTGCTTACATCGCAGTTTTACTAAAAATAGGAGTGAAAATAGTTTTTGCTCATGCTTTGATTGCGAATGCCATCTACCTCGAAAGGAATTACCATTTCCAAAGCCAGCTGTCTCCAACTCTGACATCATTTTACAAGATTTGGGTTCTTAAAAAAATCTTAAAAATTTCGTCACTATCACATTTGAAATAATTAGAACTCAACTATGTCCTGACCTATGAAGAAACAGAAGCCGGCTGTGGGCTGGATAATAGAGAGAGGGAGATATGTAGGGAGAAAAAGGGGGCTTTGGCAGCCAGTTAAGCGAGTCAATCCTCAACAGACAAATGCATCCCTTATATAAAACAACAACACGTCTTTGCCCTTGTCAACAACCCCTTCCTCTACAGCCCAGGCTTGTGTGTGTGTGTGTGTGTGTGTGTGTGTGTGTCTGTTCCTTTCTGCAGAAAACGTCCCATCAGCACTCTCTAATGGGCGAGGTGGAGGAAAAGAGAAAAAGACAGAGATAAAGCAAGAGGGAGAGCGAGAGAGAGAGAGAGAGAGGTGGCAGTGGTGCTTGTTTGGCTCAGGAGCAGTGAGTAATGAGGCTCAGGCGCACCCTGTCATTGTCCCAGCAGCAGCCTGTAGCCACAGACACACACACACAGACACACAGGAACATTAAAAAGTATCTCCCAAGTCCAAACAAGACACTTATCTGACATTCAAAAGCAAAAAAGTGAAATATAATACAGTAGTTTGATATCAGGATGTTTTTATTTTATTTTGTTATTTTCTTTTCTAAAAAGAAGATTCATCAACATAGAACATTGAGATACTTACATCTCAAATACTGAACATGGTGTCAAATCTCAAATGACATTCATTATCTCTGGATGACTCTGGAGGATGTTCACATGGTGTTCCCTCTACATGAGTGGAGACTGAAAGTAGGAGTCCTGGCATACTCCATCATGTCCTTGTCTACAGATACGGACACAGCATGCATAGCTAACATGCTAATATCTGCTAATGCAGTGAGGGACAGAATACTGTACAATCTGCATGGTTAGAAATGTGAGTGCTTTGTCTGATCACATGTCCATGAGGACACATGCAGCCATTTATTTTTTTTTAATTATGTTTTTTTGAGTGTCTTTACCGTACAAGATTGAAATGTTTGGCAGGCAAGTAGTGAGAGCAGAGAGGATGACATACAAGGCAATGACACAGCCTCTGCACATGGGTGCATGCTCTACTACAAAATGTATTTTATTTCAGGGGATCTTACCTATGCGGATGTGGAAAGCATAAATGTACCTTTAGAAACCTATATTTGCTTTCATTCAAAGCAAGTTGGCCTCAAACATTAGCCAGGATGTGCAGAACTACTTGCTCGTCTGCCAACTGTAGGAACCGCCACTACAAACACCAAATATCCTCCTACAGTAAGATAACATGCTATTCATAATCCGCTGAACAAACCCATCATGTGCAAGCATGCACATACACACAACAGCTGCGATCATCTTGATACGTTTAAAGTTTAGCTAGAGGTTGCAGTGGGCGATTCATGCTTTGGCACTTTGCTCTCTTGCCAGAATAAAATCAGACCGGACATAAAAAGCACAGAATGCTACCCTGGAGGGGGCAGAAAAGGCCAGGGATAGGACCGACCCAGAGGGACGCAGCAATATGGGGTTGGGGAGCGAGGGGGTTGAGTCGTGTGGTAATGATGCCAGGCTGAACAAATTGCAAAGCAAAGGGAATGTGTTTAAATGTAGTACATGGAATTATCGTGGCAGCAACATGGAGAGGAGATCAGAGAGAGGGGGATCCACTGGGAGTGATCTGCCACTCTCGGGACAGAAAACATGAAGCTCGGGCTATGGCTACTGTGAGTTCAGCTGTAGTAAAAAGTAAAATAAAATGTAAAATAGGGCAAGCATGTCTTACACAATGTCATACACATGGAGCATTCTCCAGCATTCTGATGAAACACGGAATAAAAGGAAATATGTGAGTGTGTAGGGTTGTAGATGCATGCTGCACATGATGGGAGGTGCAATAGCAGAACATAGTGTCAGAAAGCCAGCCAATATTCCACTGTGTTGACTCTCCTGACCCCACCACACTATTTTGAAGTGTTTCCTCTGCTCTTCTCACCCTAAAAGAGGGCAACATAAATAAATAAATTAAAAGGAAAAAAAAACAAGAAAAAGAGAGGAAGGAAAAACATCTGAACTACAATCTGCCCCATCTTTCAGCTTCAATTAAAAATATCTAATCTTTTTGTTCAACTACATAACAAGACTTCAAGAGGGCCCCAAGACTCCGATCCCAACACAGCTCACTGGTAGAGTTGAATTCCATTAATTATGTGACCTACATATCCCAGTAGTTAATATTCCAGACAGACGGATAGCGAGAGAGAGTAGATATTTGCCAATAATACAGGAGAGAGGCAAAACTTACAGATCTTAGGGAATCAAAAGTTCTCCAGATGCTTTTCTGGGGCCATGCACTTTAGTCTCCTGGCTCATGACATTGATCGTATTTGGGTTTATTGGGCCAAGCAAACAAGGAAGAAACTGTTTCCTGTGAATAACGCAAGCAGGAAACATTTGATTTTCCAACAGGCAGGATGAGTTATACATATTCTACTTATGCCAATTAATCATACGGATAGGCTGATTTTCCGTTTCAGTGAAAGATTAAGCATATAACAGGACTCAGTGGGTTGTTTTTAGTTAACCATACCATACTTTAGAGTAGGAGGAAAATCTCTTCCTACATCCATTGCAATTCTTTCATGACATTATGATCACCTGAAAAGATTTATGACCGGGCCGCACAGTCCTTACTGCTGAAACAGTTTGGATAGTGGTGCGCAACGGAGGTAAAAATGTGCGTTGTGTTTACGTGGTAAGCTAAGCTACACTTATTGAGTTTTGATGAGTATAGCTGAGCTTGAGCAAATATGATGATAAATACCTGTCATCTGTTTATTTCAATTATGGATCATTACAAATAAGCAATGTTTTCAAAACAGAAAGTAGTCATACAGTGAGAGACAAAAAATCAATATGCACCAAGATGCGTTGATAATAGTTTTAAAATCGCATTGTAGTCTTCTGAATCAGAATAGAATCGTGAGGTGCCTAGAGATCACCACTCTTGCAAGATGTGAATATGCCACGTGACCAGTTTTAAATTAGACAAATAAACTTGGCCACACATTAAGACAGCTTGTCAAGACACGTCTCAAGAAAGGAAGTTGGTAACAGTGCGTCTTGTGAGCTACTGCATCATCCTCGGCCCAGCTTATGTGCTGATCTCTTAATCAGTGTCCAGAGTGTGCATGAGTCCTCTTCTGAAGGCTGAGGCTCTGTCCATCCTGCCTGCCCGTCGCTACTGCCAGTCCCAGCCATGAATATGGAGCTGTTCTGTGGCTGGGAGCTTGCTTATGTTTTCTGTCTGATATCTAGGCCCCATTCCCATTTCAAAGGGAGGTCCACCCGGGGCCTTGACTTTTTGATCTGCCTGGCGACTGAGTCGACCACCTGCATGTGGGATCAGCTGCCAGCGAGAGCAGACAAACCCTCTGCTTCAAAATATACATCCTCCCCCCTTCGTCCTCCCTGCTTCATTGCCCTTCACTGTGCCCCCTCCTTCCGTGAAGCTGCCAGGAGCCCCCAGTGGTCCTAACTGGGTCTGGAGCTGCATCCCATTCCCAACTGTTCCAACCGTGGTGGGTGAGTTGCTTGAGATGTTCAGCATAGCAGCAGGAAGGCTCAGGCTACAGTCACAGGGCCATTTTGTATTTACGAGAAGCCATGGTGTCAGTGTGCCATGGAAACAGAAGCCTTATTAAAAGGTCTTTGACTTGTCTAATCAGGGACAGTAATCCACACTGTGAGCTGTAACCCTTCCCAATGCAGACTTTTCCAAACCGGCATTGTTTATCAGATTTTATCACAATGGTAGGAAATGAAGACCCATTTGTTGAAAGGAAAATCAACTAACCAGAGTGTACTTATATAAATCCTTTGGCATACCGGAGAGTTTAGCCATTATATAAAAGTCTGATCAAGCCTGTAATAATTAAAATGCAACTAAAAGACCTGAATTATAAAAAAAATATAACCTATATGCCTCTGGTCTATTTACGATGATAAATATTAAAACCTGAGCTCTCGTTTCTAAGGCCGCAACTCCAAATGCACCTGCAAATAGGATATTCTGCGACTGACAAGTTTCTATTTCAAGTTGCTGGTGAGCACCACATCTGTTACTATTAAGGTGCTGTTAAATATATGTAACATTTCTCCATTAATGTTGATCAATGATCAATGTCAAATAGATTTTATTCAGGAATGGTGGTTGTTTGACAATGAATGAAGACAACAACTCACAGCTTTTACATGGCATTTCCCTAAAACACAAAGCATCCATGTAGCCTATAAAATCAAGACACCTACACTGAAAGTCAACTCCCTTTAATAAGGAATGCAGCCAATCAAAGTTGAAGTGGAGGTACTAAATGCGCACTATACAAAATGATACTAGATCATTTGATGGGCATAGATATTAATATAACATCAAGATCGACTTTATGCCTCATTGGGATCACAGTGTCTGTCACATTATAATTAAAACCCAAAGGATTTCAGAAAATTAAATTAAAAATTAACTAAGAGTGGATGCCCTGGATGCCCACCACTAGACCACTGACATCCCCTAAGTAGATGAAAAGAGCTGACATGAGACAGACGCTATGATTGTGACTCCAGTTATAAACCACGACGCAGCCAATCAACAGCACCTATAAACAGTGTTTTACACTAATTATTCTCATTGGCAGTGATGAGTTTCACAGCCAAAAAATTGTCAAGATTAATTTTCAAACAAAGCAACAGCTATTTGAGATGTGTGTGTGTGTGTGTGTGTATCTGTGTGTGTGTGTGAATGTTTCTTCCTATAAGCGATATTCACAGAGTCTTTAAGTTAATTGGCTTTTTTGAACCCTGACAGCTAGCTTAATGAGTGTCTAATTGTTTCTCAGCTGGGGTGATATCCGCCAGACCGTTAAGACACTCCACAACGAGGTGTGAGTTTAAAAGAAAACTCCATCAACAATGAAAGAAGATGCCATTTATCCAGCAGATCATGAAGAATCTCTCACTGAAGTCCATTTGTCTGACCGTGGATCAAGGCCAAAGTGTTGACTATTCATAATCAAGTCAAAATTACTGCAGTATTTCTGCTCAATATCAAAGTCTGACAGGAAAGACAATCTATATATTTCTGTGGTACTGATGTATAACAGTTGTCCAGACCTCTTGGCCTGGCCACGAATATGATAATTTCAAATTTGGCTTGTTGATCAACAAAAAAGATCCCAAACAAAAGATTTTATCATTCTGTGCATGCATGAGTATCCGTCCACCTCGGGTTGGTATCACATATATCTCTTCATTAATTTTTATTTGTATATATTTATATAGACTGACTTATTAAACTTAAATTTAACTTAATCTAGCCTTGCTTCTGTTTGATCTGCATGCCTACTGACGATATTGCCTTCCGAGTTTCTTCCTTTGTCTTTGTCGGTCAAAGCACTTCTTGAACTCTGTTTTTAACAGTGCTAAAGAAATAAAGTTATGAATATTAATATGAATATTAATAGGTGCAGAGGTTATAAATACATAACAGGAAAGGTTTACTTCACCCACCTTTCCATATTCATGGCAGTCCTAAAGCAATGCACTACTTCTACAGCTGAGACAAACAAGTGGAGAATGACAAACGAACCGGCCCGCCCAACTCCAACAACAGTGCAACGAACTACAATTGCTTTGACATCACACACAAATACACAATTAATCAAAAGGCAGAAAACCGGAGGAGCAAATAATGAAATGAATGGCGAAATGAGGAAGAATTGCCTAAAAGGGGGTGTGGGGCTGAGATATCATTGAACCATCCTGAACTTACTTTTCGCTTTCAGTTCTCTATCTCTGGTTATAAATGACTTCAGATTTGACGTTTCCAGCCCACAACCTCACAACAAAAACCCACTTTGTTTTATTCAAACAGCGAAGAAACGAGAAAAAAAGAAAGACTTTTTGTTAAAGAAAGGCGGAAGGGGTGCATGTTGTGCTGCTCCCATCAAGCAGAAAGGCGGGCGGTAGTCGAAGGGGCTCGCAGCCGGGCCCCACTTTGGAAGGCCCTCATAAATCCTGATTTGAGCGGGGCGCTAACCAGAGGAGGAGAGGCACGTCAAGAGAGGGGGGGGGCTGTAGAGTGGAGGGGGTGGTGGGTGGCAGCTTGCCTCTTAAAATGCTACGTCTGATTAAGTCTTCCCATTAGGTGACAGCTGAACTTTAACATTAATATGATAATATTGAAATAAGTGTGTTATTTACTTCAGCACCGGAGGGGGGTGGAGGGAAGAAGAGAGGGGAGGAGGAGGGAATGATGAATGATTTCTGGACAGCTTTGGGTGACATGCCAGGCGAGCTGACCCCCCCCCGTGATCCTCCTCCTCTCCCCATAATCAGACTTGACAAAATGGAGACATATGCAGAAATATTGGTTACAGTCGGCGTCACAGCCCTTCTCAGGCCTTCCCTCTCTAGTAACTGCCGGCCGCCCTGTGAGCCGCCCTCCAAATTGTCTACGGGCACTGAAGCATCTATTTCAATTGGCACTTCCTTCCTGGCCCCAGGATTTTACATTTAGTCGGTGTCATTTACATATTACTCTTAATCAAAATCCACAGTGGGCGACAGGGAGGAAAAAAAACAAGAAAGAGGGAGCGAGAAACAAAACCGTGGCGTCACGGTTCAGGGGTAGGCACACAGGCACTTTATGAAATGGAGATGTGACAAGACATTACAGTGTGTGTGTGTGTGTGTGTGTGTTTGTGACTGTGTGCGCGCGTGTGTGTGTTAGGTGGCGGGCGCATAAGATAATGCAAGAACTATTGAAATATCTGCGTGTGAATGCCTGGGTTTGTGTGATTGTTGAGGGCTGCCTCGTGCATGAACTAGCGAGCAGAGAGAGACAAAGACTGCAAGTTGGATATGGGTTGTTAGTGCGTTTTGTGAAAAACAAAGGCAAAGAGAAGAAAAGAATGGAGACATGTACAGGGCGCACTTGTCTCCTCTAGCCTTTTGCTGCAGGATGCTATGCTGGCCGACTCTTTTCTCAGTCTACCCAGGCACTTAACACTAGTACAATGCATGTAAAAAAGACGGCATTAAAACCCTTTGTTAGTTTGTTCATTCAGATATACAGTCAGAGTTATTATAGTCAAACCCTCAAAATTATTTGAGTTTAAACTGCAGAAAAAGCACCTAAATCATTCATCTAACTGCAGTTGTACTTGTTGAGTAGTTGTTTGACAAATATTATTTATATAAATTCAACTGAAGCGGGAAAAAAAAAAATCAACCGGTCACAATTTAAATAGTGGCTACAGGTGATGGATTATAATCACTGTAATATTTCCTTTAAAAATGTAAATATATTATATTGATTTATCCATTCATCCGATTAATAACGTGCTCAGTCATTTGTTTCCCCCCCTACCAGTGTGTCTAGGGAAAAAGCAGTATAATGAAAAGCAATGTGGCCAACAGCGACACAAGGTTTACGACTAATCATAGTTGGAAAGAGAAAGATAGATTTTGATCTAATTATAAACTTTATTAGATGGCAGCACAGTGAGAGCACGATACATACAGAGAAGGGGCAGAAACAAGGTCCCTACCTGCCTCTTACCTTCTCAGCATGCCGGTAAGGATGCGAGAACTCTTGCCCAGGTTGGCGTCTGTTTCTCTCAGCTGGGGGGGAGACAGAAAGACAGGTTTTAGTTTCCATTCTGATCTAACCACTCAACAGAATTAAAGCGTATAAAAGTCTTCTGACGAAGAGAAAAAATGCACTGCCACAACAAATGATCATCCTCATTAAACAATTAAAAGACAGACGATGAAATGTAAGCTCCTGGTAAACTCTTACATAACTGAGGAACAAGGCAATTAACACACTGCATCTTATATCTTCAACCGTTAATTCAGCTGAAGATGATTCAATTTAAAAAGCACATTTCATTTAGACATGAAGCCTGAAGTGCTTCAGACAGGAAAATAAAAACAACACAGACAAAAATGAGCAATAATGAAAATAAAAAAAAAATGAAATTCTGCAAGACTTCAAAGGTGCAATATGTAGAAATTGGCCAGTTCGTGCTAAAAAAAATAGGGGCCAACATATAAGTAACCACGAACAGTAGCTGCCGTTGGCTCAGTAACCCGTGCAGCTAGCAGTTTGGACTGGGGGCTCTGAGATTAGGCAAGTCTAAGTGATTATACAGCTAGCACAGGAGCTTTAGACCAGGATGGGTCAGAGTAGGCTGGTTAGCATGCTAACTTCAGTAATATCTCTGTAACAAAACATTAAAAATAACACTTATTCACATTCTGTTGATATTTTTAGTTACTTTTTTTTTATGTTTTCAACCAAAGATCTTACATATAGCCCCTTTAAATTACAAATACATTTTACACATAAAGTAAGTGAAAACCACTAATAAACAACTACATGGATGCATAAATGGCACAGGAACGAACTGAACATATATATTTAACCAAAAGTGTTACAACATTAAAGTCATTACAGTTATCACAGTTGTTCTGTAAGCTTGTGCAAGGCTCGGTGTTGAACAGCCTTGTTCCAATGGCCTTTAGGCAAAGTACCTTGCTAAAGGGCAAGTTGAGATGGCCCTCTAAGGCTTGACACTTAATCCTTCCACACAAAGTTGTTGGTTGCAAGCTAGAGTTAGAGCTCCTTTGATTATCTGTTCACTTTTTTTGCTTTTAGGTTACTGATTCACTTGTGTAGCGACAACCCCTGACTAGACCCCCTTTTAAAACACATTTTTAGATCCTCTTTAAAAGCTGCTACATTTACCAAAAAATAAATAGCTTCCCAATGCATAAAATGTGTGTTTGCTTTTTCAATTTTAGCTACAAGTTTGCACAAAGCAAGCACGCTTGAAATAATGACCAGGCTATTTAGGGCTAACTGCCTCAGATATTTTCTTTTTTCTTGATCATCTTTTCTCTTTTCTTTCTTTCTTTCTTTCTTTCTTTCTTTCTTTCTTTCCTTCTTTCCTTCCTATTTTCTTCAGGGGTCATAGAGATGTTTTAACTCAAGTCCTCTAGTGAGGTACAGGGACTTTCACTGGGAAAAGGAAGAGGCAGAGATTTTGCCAACAAGGTGTGAGTGTGACTGATAAAAAATGCTGACACCGCAGCGAGTGAGCTGCCACTAACGTCTACCTGTAGTCACATTTCTGGAGGATGATGAGGGAGTGTGGGAAGGAATCTTTGCAGAGGTTTCTCTCTAGAGTCAGCAGGGAGTCATTAATCTTCATCTCTCTCTGAGATAATAATTCCTTTCCCAGTAAAGCCATTCTCACTCCGTTTTCATCAGTGTATTATCCTGTTTTCAATTCTATTTTTAATTCCTCACTTTCACATATCTTCATCCAAGCTTCCTCCTCTCTACAATGGTGCCAGCATCACTCTTTTTCCTGTTTGTTCATGTTGTAGTCATCTCGCTCTCTCTCGCCTGCATTTCAACCTCTCTTCTCACCCCTCCTTTACTGCTACTCTTTTTCCTCTTCCTCCATCCTTCCTTCCTTCCCTCTGGCAGCCCGGGTTGGTGCGATGCAGGTTGCCAGAGCCAAGGATACATGTGGTACAGGGTAGGAGGTGGGGGACCTGGGGTTTGGGCCCTCTGGCAAAGACAACAAGTCCTGCAGTTGCCTGATGTCTGCCTCTACCCACAGATCTGTCCCCTAGATACTTCACACTTTCTCCCAAAATACATCTCTGAATCATTCCTTCTTTCCATTCCTCTTTCCCTCTCCACAGCCTCGCGCCCAAATCTCCTACTCTCTTCCTTAAACTGAAATGGAAACTGGGTGAGATTTTAGTGCAGTTGAGTGTCTAAAAATTGACAGTGTTTGTATACTGTATGTGGTAAGAACGGGAGGAAGGTGTTTTCCCCATCTTTTATTTGAACATACAGCTCCAAAACAGAACATTCTGTACAGATCACTTTCAAGGTTTAGGCTTTTCTAGGCTTTCCGTTATGTTACCATTATCATAAAATAAAGTTGCAGATCCGATCCATATCCTTTTAATCTATACTGCCAAAAAAGGACATTTAGTAACAAAGAGGGAAGGAGTTCAACCTTGATGGTGAGAAACGCAAAATGAGTTTATAAGCTTTCTGTGCGTTGATAAAGGAAAATAAATTGCTCAATTAATCCTCTTACATTTATAATTGAGTCTCTCAAGTAACTAAATGTTGCCCTAAAAAAAAACATATTTCATTCCTTTAAATGTATAGCTGAACTAATGTAACTGTACTGATACTGAAGTTATAGCTTGCTGTGGTCAGTCTGGATGCCTGGGGTAAAGGTTTTATTGTCAAGGTGCCCTCAAAGTATTTAATTTATAGTGCTAAATGTGTGGCAATAGATAGATGCACAATCAATGCAAAGATCATGGGTCAGGGACATGCTACCTGAAAGCATGTTTTACTTATTCAAGGGCAATAGTTGTTTATTTTGGTGAAGCAAATTAATAATTCATGCATACGATTTGCTTATTTTGTTCCCTGAAATGAGTAATTTCTGCCCTCAAATGAATAATTTAATTGAGCAGAATTGTTGATTCAGGGATTTTAAAATACTAACTATAGGAACAAACAATAAAATGTTCATTTGTGCTACCTGTCAGGCTCTGTGTGCACTAGCCTGGAGAACGGTTAAACCACAACCTTCAATCCACTCAGTTGTTCAGAGTTGGGAGCATACTGCTTTGACCCAGTGCTCAAACCTTCCACTGACTTCTATTTGTACCATAAAAGCAAAACAAAAGGCCACACCCCCTGCTGGGCAAAAAGGCTTGTGTGTGTGTGCTTGCAAGTGCACATTAGTGTGTGTTTTAGTGGATGTGTTTGTATGTTCAGGTGTTGGCATTTATGCTAAAGTGATGCTTCCTTCACCCTTTGTCTCTGTAATGTAGAAGAGCTGTTCTGTCCTGTGACTTTACATCTTATTTTCTTTCTACTTTACTTTTGCCCCACAAACTGCCTCTAAAGCCCTCTGAGTGTGTGTGGATGTGTGTACATGTGTGATGGGAGGGGGGGTTCAGCAAAGAAGACTCATGGGAAGAAGGGAAAGAGAGAGAGAAAGCAAAAGAAAGAGAGAGCAGGTACTCTCAGTAGACACCATGGACCGATTTGAAAGGAGATGTTTGATTTCCTTTGAAATCGCCTGTGCGAGGCCGACTGCCATGTTGTGGTCTTTAAGCATTCTGCGTTCAGGGTGCCGTCAGGGCTGGGCCCCCTTCCTGTGTTTGGTCTTTTTCTGTGTCTGCCTACCTGTCTGTTTGGCTGACTGGGTGTAAGGAGGGGCAGCACTAAGGATTGGGTTTTGCACTCTCTGAGGGGAAAGTGGGAAGGGGTGAGGGAAACTGGAGAGGAGTGCTGAGTAGTAGAGGAGGGGAGGTGAGGAAGGATGGCAGCTGGCAAAGTTAACCCCATTCAGGGGAGAGGGGAAAAAAGCAGGAAAATCACAGCAAAAGAGACTGATTTCATGACATGTGATGTGGATTAATATGCTCAACATTTTACTTCTAATTAAACTTAAGTAAAAGATTCAAATTCAAATTGTGATGCAAAATAAGTGCTATAAATAACTGAGCACATTAAGTACCTTGTCAAAACAATTCTGCTGACATAATGTGTGCACAAGTGTAAGAGTGTGTTTCAGTGTTTGTGTGCGTACTCGTGCAGTCAATGTTGCTAACCAGATGGAACACCCTTACCGTCTGACGAACACTTGTGAGAATAGACAGATTAGTGTGTGCAGGTTGTGTGTGTGTGTGTGTGTGTGTGTGTGTGTGTGTGTGTGTCCACTCACCCTTTCCCTGGCTCTTTGGATCTTCTCACGGTCGCTGTTCAGGTTGGAAAGTATCTCCTGACCCACTTGCTCTGTAAGAGAACAGATGCAGTGTGAGAAGGAGGCATGGGATGATGTATTAATCACGATTATTCTGTCTGATATAATTGTAATTCAGTCTAGTAGTGTCTGATATTTAAAAAATTGAATTAACTAATAATACAACTAAAGAATAATAATAATAAAAAAAGAAAGAGTGGGAAATGGCTTAACTTGGATACTTCCCCAAAAAACATTAGGAATTGTGTGCAAAAGTTTTCACTTTTGGACAAGTGATGCCTCAAGTGTATGAAGCAATTTATTCTCTGTCTTTCTGCCTCCTTTAACTCTGTCTCAGTGTTAAAAAATGTGAAATGTATATGAGGTGTTTTACCTGGACTCACTCAGTGAGTCTTTTTACTGGAAAATGTATCCTGAGCGCACATTTTTGTACACAAACTATACAGTGTGCAGAGATAACACTGTCTAGAGGGAGTGTCAGGCAGGTAGTAGAAGAATATTGTCGCGATGGGAAGTGTTTTTCAAACCCTCTTAAAATGCTGAGGTAAATCGACATGAAGTTCTAGGCAACAACATCCCAGCATCCTGCCTGCCAGTGGGGTCCACTCAGCCGATGCAATATTCATTAAGACATTTTTTTTAAATGCCTCTCGTCACTTGTAGATGTAAACACATTAACGCTGTGTTATAAAACATCCCCGACAAGGCACCTGACAAGCTTGTCAGTGGTCACTGTCATTATCCTGTCCCTTGGGTTGGGGACGAGAAAAGAAAGCAATAAAAAGATAAACCAAATAAGCGCACCCCCCCCCCCCCCACTACCACCACCACCAAAACAAAAAAAAGCACTAGTGCCATCAATGTAACCATACTGCTCCAGCATTAGCTTTTAAAAATGAGGGAGGTAGACGATGAATCAGGGAAAAAAAGGAAAAGAAGTGAAGAATCTTTGCATGGATCAAAGACAGGCTTTCAAGCGCACCAAACAAATCCGGAATAAACAACGCAGTTGCTGACTGTATTACACTACACAGGTGCCGCACACCAAAGGGCCCACGTGCTGAGCGCCTGTTTGGGGGGAGCAGTGCAAAAAATGGGCTACATCTGGCAGCTAAACAAGAGAAGAGAGAGCGAGAAAATAGAGAGAAAGATAGAGAGGCAGAGACAGAGAAAGGGGATCAGGGAAACGTAGGGGAAAAAAAGAAAGCACTGTCAAATGAACGACATTCGTCTCCCATTCATCCCATCGCTTTTTACCCCCCTACACTGTAACTGACTCAAATGCGTCTCTTCCTGCCTTCATTAATTTCTAATCTGGGACGAGACAGATTGAAGGATACCCAGATTAAACAGTGCAGTCAGACAGTCACATGTGACAAATAGGGCAGATTAAAAGACTGAGTGCAGGTATTAATAACCATAAAAATACAAGCCCTCCCCCGTCCCCATTGGAGAAGAACAAGGGATAAACAGGAAGGGAGTTGTAGCGGAAATCTTCTGTTAAACAGACAAATAAGCACATCTATCCATCTCTGTCAGGGTTGTGGCTTTTTTTCAAATAAATGAGTGTGACAAGGACTGCAGCAGCAGGGTGTTTTTCTGATGGCAAGTGCATTATTGGAGGGGTTGGTAAAGAGATGGATGAGGTAGTGGAAGAAAAAAAGGCCTGCGATGAGAGCTGAGCTGAAGTACTGAGCAATCATTAGACGCATTCTGTTAAGGTTTGTTTTGCAAGACAGTCGCGGCTTTTTGTGACAGTCAGGTAACAAAACTGAACCAACAAAAGGAAGAGGAATGCTGTTAATAACCTGGGCAATGAGCGACCCTGCAGTGTGCAAGAATTGAACCGCAGTGAATTCAGGTTTCTCTCAATCGAAGGATGTTGCAGAGCGCTAACTAAAGATGGATATAACACCAAGGTCAACAGTAGTGTTCTGTTTTCTAGACTAAGGGACTGTACACTAAAGCTGCAACATTAAGTTGCTTAATCTATTAGTCAATCAAAAGGAATTTAATTGACAAATATTATGATAAAAGTTAATCATCTCAGTTATTTTTCAAGCAAAAACTTTTAAATGCACATTTCTTTAAAGTTGCATCAAGTTTTTTGCCCATTGCCAGAAGAGAGCTGCAACGCATCTTGTTGACCAAGATGGAGACATTTCTACCCTCTTCAGAGAGAAAAGTGCATATTCCCCATAGCAGAAACAACAGCGCGGTGTCATTACACAAGATCGTAAAAAAAGTTCCAGCCCAAAAAATTGTTACACGTTTATGGCAGGAAAACAAATTTTATGATACTGAAGATGAGCTGACTAGTAATGTTTTATCATAGCTTGTTAGGATAAACATTTTCCCTAATGGCTGTGCGGCCATTAAGGTCTCCAAAATTTCTCCTCATTCCTCTCTGGGTTTCCCCCACTGTACTCTGCCATTCGAGGCTTTCACGACACCTCCCCAAGGGAATGTATTGTGTTTATTGTCTTTATCATGAATCTTTCCTTGCATTACTCATTCTCTGGCATGTATCTACATTTCAATTCATCTTATTTAAGTCCTCCTGTCCAGTGGTCTGTGTAAAACTTCATTAGTTACAGGGGGGAAAGGATTGGTTGGGCAACAAATTGCGCAGATTATTGAGTTAAAAACAAAAAAATGTATTTAAAAAATGTCACAGACTACTCCCAAAATATGATATAACATTTAATTATCATCATAATGAAGACGAGGCTTCTAACCCAAAACTGTCAACACCTGTAAAAAAAAAAAAAAAAAAAAAATACAATGACCTGGTCCCTCCAGTAAAATTATCTCAGCTCATGCTAGTGATGATGGTGCATAAGAATTTGCATTTTATAACATTACACATTCAAATTTACGCATTATCTTTAACAACACAAAATCAAAACACATATAGAATTTATGAAGGACAAAATTGGGGGCTATTAAAGAATTTTCCAAAATGAAAAATGTACAGCTGGTCAAAACAAATCAGGAGAGGAGAAATAATTTACTGTTAATGCCCCTGACTTGTTGCTCGTTAGTGTATAAAATATTCCCCTCCTGTTTAAACAGCTATTAACAATTTAAATAACCCTGGCCCAGAGGCCTTGCTCTGACTCACTTGTTAAAGATCCCCATCCCCCAAGGTCCATTTAACAAGCCCATTATTCCATTACATTACACTCACACCAGCTCCAGAGAGCCTTAATTTAACTCATTCCTCTAATGTAACTGTAGAAAAGAATTAGTATAGGAAAGTTGAAGGCATAAATTAGATTGAGGGGGAAATTAAACACACTATTGACATTGTGCAGTCCAGCTCGATTTTATCTCAGCTTAACAGTTTACCATTTTGCTAATAATGATAAGATGGACGGGAAATATATTTACTGGACAATTAACTTTACTTGTCCAGCTTGGTGCCGTAAAATGAGCCAAGCAGAGTTAGAGTGAAACAATTTATGTCTGCTCAGACTCATAAATAGAGCTGCAACAATTAGTCGATCAACAGGCTAAAACTGATTAATGGCTGAAGCTATTTCTGAAGCAGAAATGTCAAACTTTTCCAAGCTCAAGGTTACTTACTGCTTTTCTATATTTATATAGATATATTTTCATGTAAATATATATATTTTGAATCTGAAAGGTTGGTCGTACAACATAAGTAATTTATTGACATCATTTTAGGCTTTATCACATGATTTCTGGCACTTGTAATACTATTTAGAATTTATTCTGGAAAATAATTACCTTATTTGCTGCAAATAACACATTTTTGTCATTGTTAATTAATTTGTTAACTATTTTCTTGATTAATCGATAAATTCAGTTTATAAAATTTCATAAAATAGTAAAAAAAAATGTATCAGTGTTTCCCAATATCAATGTTAATGTCCTCAAATGTCTTGTTTCGTCCCCGGCCAAAAGATATTCAGTAAGAGGGATAAAGAAAATCAAAAGACACAGAAGAAGCTGGAGCTGGCTCTAAACAACTCATTTATAATTCTTGATAAATAGGAAATATCATCAACTGCCCATTTCCACAAAGACCTGCTCTGGACAATTCAGCTCAGAAAAAACAGTTCTGGATCCTACCAATCCTCCACAGCCTTCAACTTTCTCCGGTCCATGGACATATTTAATTGGAGGCATCATCTATTTTACAGGAGCTGTTTCGGAGCAGTTACACATTGTCTGAGGGCTCTGTCTCTCTTTCTGTGTTGCCACTTTTTTTTTTGCCTTGCTCTCTCCGTCCCCAGAGCTGAAAGTGTACAAGACCTGACAGTGGTGTGCTCTGAGGCTCAGCACAGCTCCTTTTCATTAAGCAGTTGAGACCACTTTTTGAAGGTTACCACACACACTTGTATCCGGACACAAGCCACACACTCCAACAAACGGGGTATGGAAACCCGTGGGAGGGTTTGGGGGAAGTAAGGAGGAGCCTGATAAATGTTAGACCATACATTTTCTCTCTCTCAAGCTCAAGCTCAAACCCTAACGTACACACACACACACACACACACACACACACACAGATATAACACACACACACACACACACACACACACACACACACACACACACACACACACACACACATACACACACACGGTGCTGCAGTTAACTTATATGCCTGTGACTCCCAGGTGAATAAAGTTACCTGTCTTTGTACACTTCCAGAGAAGCTTTTTTTAAGGACTTCTCAAGTCTACAACTGCCTAGTGACACACTTTCATCACCTCCATCAAAGTTGTACCCACACTGGGATGTATTTGTAATGCTGAGCCCACAGGCCATGAGGCTAGCGCCTTCGCGCTGAGCTGTAGCTCAAAATAAAGAGGTGCCAAGTGCTAGGTCACAGGGGGGGCATGTAGCATCCGGGGGCTCGGTGATGTTATGACAGGATACTTATAATAATAGCAAACTCTATCACATGTTTGTCAGGAACTGTTACTTCACAGGACGGACAAGGATTGAAGAGTCGGAGGGATTTCTAGTGTTTCATGAGAAGAAATGCTTAGTCCTCAAATTCTGAGGTTTCCACCGTTTGTGTTTTAAAGGTGTAATGTCTAATAATTGGCCACCTTTAAAAGGTCACTCCAAACAATTAGGGGGCAGCATAGCACTGGAGTTACTGCTAAATGCTGCTCACCATACTCTTTGCTGTATAAGTAGATACTAGCTGCTGTTGGCTAGTTAGTGCAGTTAGCTGTGTAGTTAGTGACCCTAAGCCGACTGGAGTTTGCAGATCAGCTCGGAGCAAGGGGGGAATGTGGTGCCACACCTCCTGCAGCGGAACCAGGCCCAGCAGCTTCACAGTTAAGGTTGGCGCTGGACAAAACACAACCAAGAGGCCAGTTTGTCAGCAGGGAATACAGTGCTGAGGTGATTTTCAGCAGCTCTCCGGGGCGATGAGACATAACAGTAAAACATCAGAGGAGAAAGAGGGAAATTTGTCACCACCAGCACTGAGAAGTGGCTTCTAGAGCAGTGAATTGAGGATTTATTTTGACCAAACATTAGTTGGTGATCGTTGTGAATGGATAAATGCTTTCTGGGAGTTATATTTTGTTTCTGTCTAGCTTGAATTACGTGTGTTTTACAGTGAGTTAACGAGGCAATTGAGTTCAATTCGGAAAACAGATGTAAGAATATTTTCTTTCTTGACATTTAATGAGTTTGTTTTGTTTATTTAGACAAAAAATATAAAGCTAAGAGAGCTTGTGAAAGGCAGTGAGCTCAGAAACATATTCTAGTTGAAACTATTGGGGTCTGTACTGTCAGACAATCTCCTCTTGAAGAACAAAGTGGTATTATGAGCCAAGACAGACTGAGGCTATAAGCTTAGCATACTGACTTACTATCTCTCACCCAACACACAGACATCTTTGACATTAAAACTGTTATTTCTTCACATTCGGCTTATATTCTATTTCATATGTTTTAGAACCAAATTGTTACATAGATATTACAAATTGCTCATTGAAGGTTGATTTCTCTTTAACAGCACATTGTAAAGGTGGTTTTGGGATGATTAAATTGGAGTAGGTCAGTGGCCCATTCTTGCAAGAGCTTAAGCACTTAAAAGGCCCGAAACAAGTAATATTCTGGGCAGGGAGACGTTGGGCCATAACAGTCCATCTTGACTTAGCCCATGCATCGGCACTTCCCTTTGCATGTGCATGAGTGGTGGTGGGCAGTCAGGGTGGATTTCTGGGGCCTTTCTTCACTCCGCCAGGCTCTGTTTTATTCATCGCCTGCGCCCTGACCCCGCAGAGCTCCTGTTCTGACAAATCACTTCTGATTAAGACAGATCTCTGTTAGTCAGCCACTCAACTTGGCCTATTCATCATTCCATAGAAAATATCCCTCTCTGCTCCCCCGTCCCTCCTCCTCCTGGCTCGTTTGCCTGTCCGTCAGACCGAAGCAAGGCGCAAAAGAAATTTCCGCTGCTGTTTTAAATGGCTGATTATAGACAATTGGTGGATGGAGAGACGTAAGGGCGTCTTATGGGTGATAAGACGCAAGTTTAATGGGTATAAATGACCGGGCCTGTAGGAGAGCAGCTGGTAATAGAACCATTTGTTTAAAGCTGAACCAGGGTGGAGAGAATTGAAAGCTGCATTTTCCTTCTATTTGAGCTCCCCCTCCTCTTTTCCCTTCACCTCAGCCTCAAAGTCAAATTCTCAGATCACCAGATTTACATTTCTTTTAAACAGCAAAGTCCCCTTCACCCTCATTCAATGAGAATTGATGAGGCTTGGAAAGGAATAGTTTGTTTTACATTTATGAAATTACCCATACCTACGTACATGTCCCTGTGGACGTAGCTGTAGATACTCTGACATGGCCACTCGTATATTACAATGCTTTCCGAGGGTTAGTAACCATGTAAACAGAATATTTACTGCAAGTCTAATTACCAACACACTCAGATGTCTCCGAGCATTCATATGCAAAGTTATGCCATAATAAACTACAGCAAACTCCTCACACTTTGCCAAGGCATCCAGACAGCCACAAAGCTATTGTGTTAAAAATTTCTAACAAACAAGATTAAATTAACCTGAACGACAACCCCGCTGGTGGCAGAGGGCTGAGAAGCAGGAGGGGTGAGTGGAGAATGAGGGTTCCTACAAGCAAATTGCCTGGACTTAATCAACCAGTCTTACTGAACCATCCAAATGAAAACTAATGGACTTGGGTGCTTGCTGTGATTGCCCCACATGCAACAATGTGTGGGCAGGAGCATTGCTTTTTGAGGTCTTCAATTAAAAAACAGGGAAATTCTACAGACGACTGGTCAGCCCCATACACCTATTCTGTGTGTGTCCCGATTGGTCAATTTTGAAGCTCAATCAGAGCGGACTTATTAATTCCATTTCCAGTGCTGGGAAAATGATTTTTTCATGTGCTGATTAAACTTGGTCAAAATCGTAAAAAATGTATGAAGTGAAGAATTAAAAAACTCATATCAGAATGAGCTAATTTGTGTATGCATTATTCATGGTGCTGACATTTGTGTCACACAATTTTTATGGCCACGTTGCAATGAAAATATGAAAAAAAATAAATAGCACATTAATAAAATAAAATAAAAGACAGTACATCAAACTTTATTCAACCACGGAAAGCCTTAATAATAAAAACAAAGTTTAAGTGCTTTAGTCAGCGACTTAAATAATTTGATCTTATTATCAGTTGAGTAGCTGCATAAATGATGGTGCCACAGCATACGGCCATTGTAATAAAATAATGACCATATCTAAGCTAAAGGTCAGAGTTATACAGAAGACATCTAACAGAAGTGCATTCTGATGCATTATGACGACAAACACATGGAGCACATTTGAGCTCTACCAATGATTCCAAGACTAGAGAGACTTAAATGTAGGCAAAAGCAGCATGTCAGTTGGTCCTAATCAAACACAACATCTGATTTAACAACCTCTGCCGGAACTGAGTGAGGAGAAAAGTTTGCCAGTTTGTCGGAAATGGACTCGATGAGAGATTTATGGAGGAGGAGGGAAGAAGAAAGAGAAAACTTGACGTTCCTCTGGTTCGTTTTCAACAGTTTAGGAGCGTTAATCATCACATTACTGTTGATTAAAGGCTTTTACGTCTCTAATCAGAACGTTGACAGGCAGATCAAAGAGCGAAACACAAATTTCTTGCCTTTTAATTATCTGTACAACACCACACCTCGGGCAGCTCTTCCCTGCCTATCTCCTCAAACTCAGCGAAAGACTGCGAAAGGAGATCTAACACTCTACAACAGTTCATTATCCAATAAAACGGGAGATGGGGGAGAGGAAATACACACACAATTACACACAACCGCACACAAAGCTTTAAGGCTTTATGATTAGTGAAGACCTGGGGGAGGCCTGCAGTCTTCTTTATTAACATGTCCCGAATTGGAACACCTTAATTATGTTTGTCAAAATCGGACTTGGCGTCAAGCTCATTTGCATGTTTTGACAAGGCCTGTTGGGAGCCTCCCTCTATTTTTCTTCAGAGTGTTTGGAGTATTTAGCACTTCTCAACACCTACTGATAATCGTTTTTTGTTGCTAAATGAATGAAATAACTTGTTTAAATGTGCTTGTCGGATTCGCCCCCCACCCAGCCTCTACTGTTTGCGAGTTAAAGTTAGAACTGATGCAAACAGCGAGTGAAGCACACACAAAGAAGCGTCTAGACTGTCTTGATCAATGCTTGATCACCGCGCCTGTTCAAACTGATGAGGATGTGACGCCTTCGGCAGCCCGACTGTTCCTGCCCAGCTGTTCCCTGTCAAGCGGTTTAGACATGAAAAATCTGTACTACTTTTAGAAAAGATTTGGCATCGCTTTGGAGGTTCTCCAAAGTCCTACATGTTCCATAGCACATTCGGCGCTACAACAGATTGCTACCTGACTCATGATCACATCCTATTTGAATATAAGAAAGCAACGGACCACTCCCTCCCTTCCCCCATTAACAGCTCGCTAAATGAATCCTCGTTACGTCGGTGATATGTAAAACAAGCATGCTCGAAAACAAACAAACAATCTGTGGGGACACAGGACTGTCGGCAGCAATTTAGCAATGGAGAAAAAGCAGGGCATGAAAGCGAGACATCAAACATTAGCCTGAATGGAAGGCGCAGGCCATTAGAAGTGGTTGCACTGACAGGATCTGACAGTTGGAACCACTTTAAGATTATTTTCCTCAAACTTTGAATTCATTAATACTCATGAGCCGAGGAAGGGCTCCCAAAACAGAGCGAAAAAGGAGTGAGCCATTGCTGAAGCTGGTTTGAGAGTGACAGGTTGCACCACAAGGGCCAGTTCAACCTTTGTGAATGAAGATCATGTTCTTGGTACCAATTAGTATTATGACTAGTTTCCTGGATACATCTGTTCCACTTCATCTCTTCTCATTGAAATATGATTTTGAAACATAAAGCCTAGTTTGCTCACACTTTACATTTAAGTTTCAATACATCAATTGATGCAAACTGATGACAGGTATCTTTTCACTCTTGGAAAATCATCAATTATGTTTTTTTCTTTCTTGTTTTCTTTCAGTGCTTTATACATGTTCTTGTGTGTGTAAAAGATCTTGAAAGTTAAAAAAGGTCCAAGTCCACACCAACAGAAGCTCCTCTCCCATGGAAAAGCCTGCTTCTGAAACAACTCATTGCACATTTAACTCAGTGACATCACACTATGTCACCATGCCACACATTTGCATAATTTATGCCTAGTGGCTAGTTTGGCAAGTGAGAATTGATTTAGCACAGCTGTTCTGTTATTGTTCCAGGGGCTGACTCGGGCATGTGTGAACTGACCAGTCCTAAGAGACTGGGTATTTGGGGGAAGGGGGGCCCTTAGAGAGACAGGAGCTAATGAAAAATGAACATAAAATGAGCATAATATGTCTCTTACATTTAATAAACTGCTAAGCTAGAGTGTCCATTGAATCCATTGTTAAGGGATTCCAAAAGGTCTTTTGTTTATCCTTGCAGAATGGCTGTTTTCCCAGCCGGAGAACCCATCAGAACCTCTGATGGGACCAATTTTGGTCACAATACTTGTCAGAGTCAAACACTACAAAATAATTTCCCAGACTTCTCAATATTATCATATTATTATTTTCAGTATTATCTTAGCTAGCTAGCTTGGAATACATTTCCTTTATTTCATCAATGACAAAACAAAAGATTGAAAAAACATAATTCTCCTTTAACTTGAAGGAAGAAATGCTTGTTTAACTTTCTTGGTGATAGCTATTAGAATACAAAACACTCGTCCTCTATTCACCAAATATAAATGCTCCCTTCTTGTACATCAACATTTTATGTCTGCGTTGACTGCCTACATGTCACTCTTCTAACAGTTCACTGCCGGGGCATAGTTGTCCTCTTATTCACAGATGATACATCAAATTCTCATTAACAAATCTAAGGTGCTCTGACATTTCTTTTGACCAAGCAACAGTTGGAGCCTGTTATGAGAACACTGCGTTGTTGTGTCTGCCCTGACGGACAGCACAAACAGAAGTTTGTGTTTTACTTAAGGGTAATACCATCACACTTCCCTGCTCTGGTAAAAGGAAAATAATACTGCTATTATAGGGGGAATACGAGGCACAGAGGGGACTCACAAAAGAGAGACACATCATGCGCCTCATTTAACAATGACCGGGGCCACAGAGTTGAAGGCAGATTATTGTCAGCTTCCACTGTGAATACACACAACATGGCACGACATGTGAGGGCACGCCAAAGCCCTTGTGTACCGTATACGTTGTTTATTTGTGCTTACTTACATCGTTCCTGTACAACAAGAAGTCATATTCAAGAAGCAGTTCCGAAGAATTCCATCTTTTAGGTATTCATGGAGAGCCTCATTTTAGAAAGTGGATGGAAGGCTTTATATTCAAAATACAAAAAGAAACAATCCTCAAAAAGCAAAAATAAAATTAACTTCTGCATTTCTTTATTCTTTAGGCCAAGGGTGACTCAAGTCTTCAAGTTTTTGCTTTAAATGACGCTTGTAATAAACATAGGCCTGTGTGCTGTACTAAAATCTAGAAGGTTATACACGAAGAGGACTAAAGTATAACCAGAATCTCCTGACCAGCAGACATAGATGGAACAATGCATTTGTTGAATTCCTGAATTTGTCTGTTAAATGACATAAATGTAATATAACACGGTGTGCCACCGTCGGGCTGACAAGGTGTCTCCTGTTCCTCATCATGAACAGAAACGGGCTTAACTGCATACCCAACACGCCTGCCATCATCTTCCACACTAATGAAGCATATCTAAGTTTTAAGACATGGCAGAACTAATTTAATCTACCTTCTGAGGGACCTCAGCACCATCATATTAATTATTCATAAAGGACATGATATTATAACTCAATTGTCAACTCAGTAGCTGGCCTCTTTTTTTTTTTTTTAACCTTCCCCTGCCTGTCGCTGTCTTTTGTCTTGGACTCTTTTCTTTTAAAGCAAGTTCTTCCCTTTTAATCTATAACTGAGCAATACACATCATTGTTGCTGCTGAACAAAATTGCTTTTTTTGTTTTTTGAAGTTTGCCGATGAAGGTGACAATAGGGTAGGGGGAGAATTTCTACGATTGGTGCGGCTCCCTGTGGATTTTCACGTTACGCTGATGGGGCCAGCTCCACCATAGAGAAAAAAGAAAGACGCACAGACAGAGTCATCAAGTCTGTAATAACACAACCTAAGATACATTTTATGTTCCTCTCATGAATAATGTATGCCATCTGGCAAAGCTAATCTTGCCATAACGTTGCTCAGACAGGTTGGCCAACAGGAGGTGGGACAGAATTTCTTTTCCACACAGTGGTTCCTTTAGCCAGGTGTCATTTTCTCTTCAGGGGTAGGATGATGGTATGCGACCCTGTCATGACTGACAGGAACAGCAGCTGCCAGGCATGGCTACAACACCCTATAGTGAGAAACCAATACTAATATGCTGATTCCTCACATAAGTATGTGGCTCCTCTGTGCAAATCCGCATGTGGTCCTCACAGACAGGCAACCAAAGAAAAAAATAACCAACAAGAACACAAGTGCTTTCAGTAAATTCATTGTGACCATGTACACAAACTCTGCACAAGAGATGCAACAAGATCAGGCTATCGCCACAGAAAAGGCATACACATACTGCATTTGCACCTCTGCCCCATAAATACTTATCCAGGCAACACATCACATGAGTGAAAAAGCTCTACAGCTGGTCAGAAGATACAGTTTTAAGAAAATTCAGAGGACAAGAGTCCAACTAAGATGCACATGGAATCAGGTGGCAACATTTTTGGATAGCCCAGCAGGTGGCACTTGTCAAGGATAGCAACCACCTAAACCATTTTTATGTCTCTTGAATAGAGCAAGTGACGGCCAAGGTTAATATTACCTGCTGGCATGGCTCATGAGTGCTAAAAATGTACTATGACCACGCTAAACGTAGCTGCACAACATACAATTTGCATGAAGGCAGGACAAGTCCAAATTCAAGCAACTACACGTTAGATGGCAGAAAATAAACCCTATCCCATATGCACTAGGTATATGATCAAAGCTGACATCCCGCTTTACCCATCATGCATATTAGCTCAATACTCCGGTCAGTGCCCTGACCACTGGTTTCGATCTGGATCTGATGCCTAGACCAGGCCGTACATTGGCTGCTCAATGCTGCATGGAAATATTTATGGCATGCATTATAAATCAGCATGTAATTTGGAAAGCTTTAATTTAAGGTAAGTACTATAAATAACTGTTCTTTAAAACTTTAACAAGTGCAAGCGATTTAAAAATTTAAGTTTAGGGAGATTAAATGTGCATCCTTTGACTGAAATGTATCCTAAGGTGCCCAAGTGCTTCTTATTTGGTAAAATCCCTAATTTAAGAGGGCTGATGCTTGCCAGAGGTCATACTGTTAAGCATGAACACAAAAGTGAGTATTTTGAAAATGAGAAGCATTCTGAAATCAAATGAATCACACCTATCCAATATCAATATCTTCTAGATGCATAGATGTTTGAAAGCTTCTGTTTGTCAATGATGGACTAACAAAATAAATTCCATTGGCAGCACATTGCCAGCAATCATCCTCAGTCTGGGAGATACATGATATGATACAGTGCAGCTATTACAACTGCAGTATGAGCGGCGACAGTGGGCAGCCTTTGCATGCGCGATCCCCTGATTGTAATTGAGGCCGACGCGTGACAGCCCCCCTGTGCCCTCTCTGCAGTGGCCCAGGGCATAGGGCGTGCTGACAGAGGAGGCACCGGAGACAGTGGCACAGGGTCCCGGCCTGGCACGGCCATAGCATGGGACCCTTAGGGGCACTGACCCTCCCCCTCTCAACCCAGTGCAACTTTCACAGCCTCACCTCTGTCACCAGGCATCTCAGAGGCTAACGAGAGGGCAGCCGAGACTGCTTAACAATTCCGCCACATCCGTTGGCTGGGTATGCAAGCAGCTCTTTTTTCCTATTTTCCCTCAGTGTTTCTCCCTCCCCCTGCTCTGAGACCTTTGGTGATATAAGTGTCAGCCTGAGGAGACAGGCACTCATCAACACTTTATAACTGGGAGGTATATTAATGCTGTGATGGTTTCCTGGATGAGGGAAGGGGGAAAAAAAGAAAGAAAGCTTTGTCCTCGTGAAGAGAGATAAAGGACACATCCTTGGACAACTTTTGAGGATGTTAACTTTGGCTGTGTTTATGTGGACATAATGTTAACGGTATGAAAGCACAAGACCGCAGTGAGGATGGAAAATGATCTTTTGTATACTTAGTCGTGTGTTTAAAAAAAAACTAAAAACGTTACTTTATAAAGTTTGTCTAGATCAATAAGTAACTGGGATAGATTGGAATAACATGATGTTGGAAGAGAGCAGGGGAGTTTCATCGAGAGAACAAGTGTGAGAGTAAGAAGGAGAAAACTGGTTAGTTTCTCTGTGCAGATCTTCCCCACCAGGATCAGAGTTACAAATGAAACTTCACTTCCACAACAAGTGGAGCTGGGAGCCTACAGGGGCCTTCTGGTATCCAGTCGGAGATACATAATTAAAGGAACAAGGAGAGGGAGCATGTTATTACCAATGTTTTCATTAGGCCAAGTTAACACATTGGCCTCCCCCAAGACCTACAGACAACAGGCAAGGAAGTGGATGGAACAGGATGCTGCCTATTGGGGTATAAAACTCTGTTCAAGAACTGCTCACATTAGTGCTGGTTCTGCAGCTTTCCATTCTGGCCATAGAGCTCCTCTATAAAAACATTTAATTTTGACATCAGAAATATGAAAAAGCATGCACGGGCCCGCTTTTTTTTCATGATATTTTTACTCTTTTCCCCAACATCCAGGCTTAAATTAGCCAGGATTTTTAAGATCAGGGACTGTTTTTTAGGCTATGAAAAATGGATTAAATGAAGAGGAAGTCTGGCCTAATGAGCTCCCTGGGCTATGGAGCAGCAGGGACCGTGAGGGGAAAGAAGGGAGACGAGGCAAGCCTTTGAGGAAGAAGGGGCCGCAGCCATGCCCAAAGTGTGCCAGCTTCCCATCGCTTTAGCGCCAATGGCACAGACGGCACCTGGGCAAAGCCTGGCCACCCTTGTCCTGTGCCAAAGGAGAAGAGAGGCAGAGCAGCAAGTTTGTGTTGAACCTGAAAAGTTCTATTGGCCATCTTGTTTTTCTTTGAGGCACTTTTATATTTTTACTTTGACTTTTTTTTTGCTGATGTCTCAGTCTTGTCCTTGAGTGGAGAAAGGATGCATTTGTACTCCATTGTGTTCCAGCCTATACATGCCCTTTCATTTTCCAGCTTTGTAATAAACAAGCTGGAAAGGATGAACATGTTTAAAAAGAGAGTTTGGACATTAAAAATAAAAAATAATCCGCTTTAGCACTCACATAAGAAGGTGGCTCAATGGAGCGGGGAGTCAAATGGGTTAAACACAACATGGACCCATTAACAATAGAGCTGTAGCGAGGACTCTCCTTAATGGAGTCAAGTACATACGAGCATTTCTTAACCAACTATCAGATATTCTCTTTCAAGTCTGAAATTGAGTGAATTGATATGTCTTCTCTGATTAGCTATACAACATGGAATTTAGGTTACACTCCAGCTGTGAGTCAACTCACAGCCTAGACACAAAACAGCTAGAATTTAATTAACTGCAGCCAAATTATGTTCCGAGTCGCTCAATTTCATATAATTCCAACCACAGCTCTTTGATTCTCTCATTTCAATGCATAGGAGTATAGAATAGGGCAAGGTAATTGTTTTTGCTAACTATTATGATAAACTGACAGATGTATGCACATTGGGATTTTTCATTGGGTGGATTTTACTACACCTCGTCATTTTTGCTTTCAGTTAAACATTTTATTTGGCTTTTTTAAACAATATTCCACAAATTTGACATACAGGAACACCTTGTAATTAATGCTCTAATGAAATAACACAGGGCTCGCAGGTAGTTGAGTGGTCAGAGCGCACACCATGAACGCATTGGACCCCGGTTCGAATCCGGCCGGAGGACATGTACTGCATGTCACATCCCCCATCTCTCTCCCCTTTCCGATCTATCCACTGTCAAATAAAGGTGTCCATGCCTCAAAAAAAAAAGAAATAACCCAAACAGAGATTACCATTATGTTTTAATCATAAAGGTTTGGGGGTTTTTTTTCACTTCAATATGGCAAGTTTTTCTCCTCACTCAAATTGGGGCTACATAAATAAAACTGATTTGATTTGATCTGAACAGAGTCTAATGAACATCTTTGTCTGATTGATTGCACAGCTGCTCATGGTACCATCTATCTGTCGCACTATACTTTCTACCTACACTTTCTACCTACACATATTAAACTCTCGGGGCAGCACATCAGTTTCATACTCTGTATTGGGACTAGGGGTGTTTTTTGACAATAACCCTGATATCAAAAAATTAATATTGATATTGTCTTGATACTACAAATATGATAATACTGTGTGAATAATCCAACTCCACCTACCCTGTTTAAAATTAAATATGTATGCAAAACACATATTTCAGCCTTGTGTCATTACAGTCACGCCACACAAAAGCAGTGCACTAAATGACGATATAACTAAACAGTAATCTGACCTGAGAATATTTTGCTGAAAAAAATGTTTGCTGTACCTCTGACATAACCTTGTATGCAATGAAATGTGCAATACTAAGACTTTGTGAGTAAAGGTGATCATTATGACAGAACACCCTGGTCTAGGATAGGAGTCACCTTGTGGTGAAAATACTAAATCTCATCCAGAAATGAATGTTTAAATTGTAAAAAATAGTACTTTATTTTCAGCTCTACTTTTGGGGGTTGGTCAGAAGAATATGTAGTGTCCTGTGGTGTTAATCATTTGCATACTACAAGAGGAAAGTCATGGGAGTTGTGTAAAAGATCTAAGTCATATTTTCAACAATAATACACCTTTTTCATCTTTTTATTCATCACATATTGGCCACTTTGCTTTGGTAAAGACACAGAACTAGGCAGCTTGCCAATGACCATGGGACACACCAGGACAGGCTGAGTCTTTATGCCCGTGGAATGTCAACAACTGTCCACAGCAGTGGAAAAGAGGTGGTGGGGTCTATGGGGTGGGGGGACAGAGAGGAAGGGGAGGAAGGATGAAGGAATTAAACTGGCAGGTAGTTGCTCCTGGATGTCATCCAAAATAAAGAGTGGATGAGTAAAGAAAATAGTGGGAGACAACAATCCTTCACTCACCTTTGAGAGACACAAGTCAAGAGGAGCACAGAAAGAGACACAGAGACACAGCAGACAACAACAGCTATGTGAGAGGACAGGAAGGGGAGGGGGGGTGTAGCTGGCACATTCTTCAGCTACTTTTCCTGACAGCGATTAGAACCTGTCAGAGCCTCTCAACCTGCCACTCCTCTGCGCTCATAGGAGGCCTGTCATTACAAATAGCCCAGATTAAAATACCACGCTCCCGGGGCACAGGCCTTGACCCCCTCCCGCTACCCCCACATTGCCACATGTCTACCCACGCGGTCACCCACCCTGTCGAAAGGCAGGGGGGAGCGAGGAAGGCTGGCAAGAGTGAGAGATGTTAAGAGTCAAATGGATACGGAGTAATTGGGACTTTTGGATGGGAATAGATACACAGACTTTTAAAAAAACATAATGTGGGGGAAGGTAGCCCAAAAGAAATACAGAAAACAGCACAAAAATCTATTTTACAAGTTGAAGAATGACATGAAATCTGATTCTGAAGTCCCACGCTAAAAATCAAATCCTTCATGTGCTTTCTCTTCTGGGACCCCTATGTATTCATCCTTCCTACTAATAGTGTCTCCCACACTGCTAATAACTAAGACAGAGTTGTGTTTGTTTACAGGGCATACTGTACATTCTAATTTCTGTCAGATTTCTGTTTTAGTTAAACTCCATTAAACAGCGGCGCAGAGGAAAACAAAGATGATCTAGCTCTTGATTTGAGCTTTCACAGTTGTACTGCAGCTGAGATACACAGCAATGCAGTTTGATTAGGCTAATGGAAACAAAGTACTGAGAAGTGCTATAGGTTTTCAGCTCAAGCCTTCTGTGCACGTCGACTTGTATTTCTGTATGAAGCCGACACATGCAAACAGAGAATAATGAGTCCAACGTGTCCCGGATCTATCTGGTGCCAACGTGAATCGTGTGTCCTGACACTGAAAAATGACCTATCTCAGCAAGATTTGGAGGGGGGCCGGTGTGTGTGACAGTCACCAGCACCGTGCTGACAGCCCAATAGAGGAGAGGAGGAAGGCATCATTAGAATCACACACACACAAATATACAAATACACACATCAACGCACAAATATTCATGTACAGAATACTCACATACACTCCATCAGACATGTGAAAATTGTGTGCATGCCTGCTTGCACAAACAAAAAGAAAAGAAAAACATCTCTTGACTGATATTTTCTACCTCAAACGGAGCATGACGTTGTGGTCGCTGTCATGTCAGAGTGGCAAGCACACTGTGGCAGAGCCAGACAGGGCTAAACACAACCGAGACAGGCAGGAAAAAACAGATTACATGACATACCGTGTCATTAGTTATACATAGCCTTAATTCAAACATAAACACATGACTGAGCATAACTCCACGGGGCATGACATAATATAATACACACATCACTGCCAGAACATTTTATTAAAACAGATTAGCCTGAAATTACCTGACTGTCTTGCAAGCAAAAAAAAAATCGATGCTCATATGGTGTCATAAAGAGAAGCACCTGCAGTGGGTTAGAAACCAATTCAAGTGAGCATGAATATCTCTGGTGGCTCAAAAAAAAAATATATAAGAGAACTGAGAAATGAACCCACAGGGACTGA
Organism: Sparus aurata; assembly: GCF_900880675.1. Classification (NCBI taxonomy): domain Eukaryota; kingdom Metazoa; phylum Chordata; class Actinopteri; order Spariformes; family Sparidae; genus Sparus; species Sparus aurata. The sequence continues at coordinate 16,942,168 of NC_044206.1, forward strand.
TGCAAAAAACATCAAATTTAGATCTTGACCTGAAACTCTTCTTTTATTTTTAACTCTAAATGGCAGCGAAAAAATCTTAGATGCGTGGACAGCGCATCAAAACACAGACGTGACAAAAGCATTAGCTCACTGTGATGAATTTAAATAAGCAAACTTGAGGAGCTGACAGACAAGAGGAAATGACAAGTGAATGATGTGCAATTAGGCTCATCGCTTGTTTAATTGTCCAAACAAGGGCTGAAGGAGACAAACAACAGGGATAAAAGCAAAACCTACTGGAAAACTTTCTACAAAAATGTTCTTCAAAGTGTGTGATGACGAATTTACTGCAAAATCAACGAGTAAAACTAACTCAAAGCTAAACTGCTGCTAAACCAAATCTTTCCTGAGACATCTCGACCTAACAAGCACCTATTTAGTTAGAAATGTTTTAATGTCTAGAATGCATTTTTGTGGGGCTGCAGTCTGTTTTTATTGCCACAACTATGACAAACGTAGATTTCCATACAAGTTTTCTCAGACATAGCTCAGGTTTCCATACTGCTGGCTTGTTCTGTATTCCTCATTAAAGAAGAGGAAGCAAGGAGCGAACAGAGGGAAGAAGGGATGCAAGGAGGTGACAGAGAAAGACGGAGATCTCCGATGACATGTTGAGACATAAACAGCTGATAGTTATCTGTGCAGGGAGGCCAGGTTATGTTGCAGTGAGTCAGGTTCACAGCAATGATGTCTGAGATGGGGAAAAAACAGAATCGAGGGACATGTTATGACAGACAACCTTCACTCAGCTGCAGAGATGTCAATTGGTCACAGCCAAGGAAAGGTCATTTTGACTGCTGACCTTTAGCTGGACTATGTAGAAAACTTGAAGCAAACTTAAAGGAACGTTATGTTACTTCTTTACTTTTAAAGTAAGTTGTTTTCTGATTTCCCGTCTGTTGTGCTCTGGCTGCTCTCCCTCAACTCTCTGATTTATGGTGTTCCCGATGGACAGAAAACTTAACATGTTGCTTAAGTAACTGCCAGCTGCTGGTAATTGTAGCTGCAGTTATCCAGCTAGCTCAGTTAGCCGTGCAGCTAACTGGCACTGCTGAGACTGGACTGCCAGTCCAGGCTCAGAGCACTGAGATTGTTGCTATATACAATGCTAGAACAGCAGCTATGAATTCTGGAGGACTGGGAGAGATAATGCCAGCAGAGAGCAGTACTGGAATGGACATCAGAATCGGAGGCAGGCAAGAGTGCAGCAGAACCGGGCTCAGCAGCCCCTATGGACATCATGATGAGGGCAAAGACACAGAAAAGGATGTAAACAGAGAAAGCTGAGAAAAGAAAAAGTGAGTGACCAAGCACGAGGTCCGACAGTAAATCTCGGACAGTTGTTGGTGAGAGCTTCGCCAAATAAAAGGCTGCGAGACAGAAACTGAGATGGAGTTCTTCCTGTTGGACTAGTAAGAACAACTAGCTACCTTACTATTCCTTGTTTCGTTGCAGTTGCTGAACCCTATGCAGCAGCGGTGCCAGCAGCAGAGTTGCAGCTCAGAGGTAAATGTACAGCTGTCCACGTTTATATATTAATTCCTGTTTATGTTGAATACAGCTTAAATTGCTTAAAGTATGTGCTGAAAACTCTTGTATGAAACTGATGATGCTTGAGAAAGACCAAAATAGTGGAGTTACTAAATCCAAAAGTGGCATGACCTGTCCAGACCAGTGCCTCAGTTTGCAAGTCAGATTACCTCAAGACAGTAAGTTGAATTACCACCAAGAGGGGGGGAATACAAACATCTTACATCCTCTTTTCTCCACTCAGGTCATGCTCTCCAAAAAAAAGTATGTAAAAAAGGAGCCCCCCCTACCTTATTAAAATAACAAACAAAAAACCTGCCTGCCAGCTGCACACTATTCATACAGTATACCATACCTAGACGGTACAAGCATATAATGTATAATGTATAGCTCACTCGCCCACCGCACGTGAAAAATATGTACATATTCCAAAACAATGAGGTGGTACACAAGTGCAAGTGGCAAGAGGGAGAGGGAAGAAGTGTGTGTGTTTGTGTCTATGTGTGCAGACAAACTCCTGATAGTGACCCCATACCTCATCTCCAGGGCATAAATAAACATGTGTGTGTGAGCGCGCCTGTGGATTATAATCAGAGAGAAAAGGGAATCAAATTTATTCTGCAGCTGTCATTAATATTTCAGGGCTGTTACTGTAGCCCATGTGAAAAAGCATGAATGATTAATTTAGACATCACCTCTGTCACAATCCCTTACCAGGCCTGGCCCGTGATCTACCTTTGAGAATAGTAAACAAAAGGTGGGCTCTCCCTCGTTTTTTGTTGTGGTCTGGTTTCGGCTGTTCCTGTCTGGCAAGCAAGAGGAGGGTAAGGTGCTGTGTTGTGTTGTTGGACAAGTTGGCTGTCTTTGGGGTTTGCCTGTGACATTCAGGTGTTAAGTGAACAGCAGTTGCTCGGTGTGGGGGATAGACCCACGGCTGGAAGCAGAAGTTGTTGTAGGATCGTGTAAGTGAAGAAGAAACATGTGAGTGCGTGGTTGTATCGGATGGTAATGGTGGACAGGAGTGGGGTTAACAGAGTATTTTAACAACACTGGGACAATCTGAAAGTCATCCTTCATTTTGACAGATTGGAACAGCATGATCTCCCTCAACGTTAATCTTGACATAGCCACAAATAGATATGTTACCCCAATCTCTATGCGTCCTGCAGGCATGTGTGTTAAAAAAAAGAAGTATGAAATACTCCGGATCGAGATCTTTACCTCAGATACTGGTGGTGCTCATACTGCTTTTTTTTTTTTTCACAACAAAAAATGAAATTTCTCATGGCTAGTAACAATAGACAATACAGCCTCCGCTTGCAGTAGATGGTCTCTTGCCTACTTAGTCCAACAACTCTTAAATTGTGTTCTGATCCAAAGAAGTTCTGTGATGTTTTGAATAAAATCTAAAAATCACCTGCTCTTATCTTTGGACAAACAGTACACAGCTCCAAAGACGCTATTAGTGCCCCTGTCTTTGTTTCTCACTAACAGCAAAGATCAACATACTAACAGCATAAACCAAACACAACCATTCAACCCATTAGTCTGCAAACCAGAAAACATAAATAGCCCAAACACCCTGACAGCTCCACGTTAACACCCTCATTCCAAGTCGATGGATCAGCATCTTCTCTGCTGACGGCATTCACAAGGTCCTATCAAACTGACATGTGCCCCATACCTGTGTTTTTTCATTTGTGTTTGGGCTTTGTGTGACGCTTGTCTGACAAGTGGAGATCACAAGGAGACAGGATCCATCTATCAGACCGGCGATGCCACTGCTGCCGTCTCTAGGGCCTGAGGGCGTGGTGCATATGTCTGTGTGAGTGTGTGTATGAGAAAGTGAAAGTAAGTTCGTGAGTCTATATTTGTCGATCAGAAAACTACTGACTGTGTGTTTTAGTGCACCTGTGCAAGAGAGAGAGTACATTTATAAGGTTTATGTATGGTTTAGAATATCATATAGTAAGTGTTAATGTGTGTGTGTGTGTGCATGTGTGCGTGTGTGCGTGTGCGCGCGTGTGTGTATGTGTGTGGCTACCTGCTGAGCAGCGAGCCCACAGGGGCAAAGCGAGGAAGGATGACACTGATGCGATGTGTTGGCATGTGCCCTCGGGTGGTTTTGGTGTGGTTGTCATTTTGTTGTTTTCGTACGGCTCCCCCTTCGTCATACCCCGCATTATTCAAATAACGCACTTTAAAGTTCCATAAATAAATAATGAATTCACAACAAGATGGATTGATGAACAGTGATGGAGAAGTATTTGGATTTTTAGGGGATTTTTTTTTTTTTTTACACAGATTTCTTGTTGTTTGGACAAAGTCTTTGACAGGCACTCGTCCCTCGGGAGATCGAGCTTAGCAGGAAAAGAAGCGCTGGGTTAGATGGATGCTGTCTCGCTGAGCTGTGTAGCTGTGTGTGTGTCTGTAGGTCTATTCTAATTCAAACCATGGCTTAGCTTTTTAAAAAATAAAGAAGTTCCACTCTCTAAAATAGTTATCTGGATAAACTGGCTGTTGCTGGTCAACAACTTAAAAGAAACAACCAAGTGTGTCAAGAGGTCAATCTCAACAAGAAGAGCAGAAAGACATAAGACATAATACACAACACGATAGAGTACAAAAACACACACTTCCTCTCGCTTTCCCCTCAAATACACAGACAAATATACAAACACGCACTTACACACGCACACACACACACACACACACACACACACACAACAACAAAACGGAAATTAACATGATAGAAGACCACATATGGGATCATAGAGTCCTGAACTTTTTTCTAACACATATACATGTTACAACACCCCACCCCTTTCTCTAAACAAATCTCCATAGCTTATGGGACCTAAGGAGGTCAACATGCATCTGAAACTTCCTTGTCTTTCCCCAGAAAAAAAAAATGTGTGGGACTTGAAAGCAGCGGCAACTCGCTGACTCTCTCCTCTATAGTTCCTAAAGCCAATGCAGATCAATACGCAGCCATACATACCACAACTGGAACAACTCCTGTCAAAGGTTACTCCTTTTTCTCTGTGCTTCTCTCTTCATTTTAGCAGGGCGGAGGAGGATGAGGAGATGGAGAAAGAGAACGAATGAGAGGGGGAGAGAGAGGAGACGGCTGTGGAGACGTAAGAGGAGAGCAAGAAAGATAAACCTAAAATGATCCCTCTCTATAGTTGCGGAACTCTGTGCTAATGGGTTTTGACACATCGCCAGCAGGCCAAAGAGAGAGGGGGCTGGGGGTGAGTCGATAGTGGTGCGCGGCGGTGGCCAGAGGCTAGCAGCAGCGGCTAGGCCAAACCCCTGGTACTAGCATGGGCTGGGGGCCTGACCACCAATCATTAGAAAGTCAATGAGTCCTCTAGCGCTTGCAGCTACTCTAGCCTTCCCAGGGAGCCACACCACCTAGTGAGGGCCCCTATTGTGAACATCAACGTACACACAAACACACAACATAATAATATATATATGCACCTTACATCCTGCATAGGTGGCAACTACAAAGCTGGTGTGCACGTACAACTACTATAGATACATATGTGCACAGGAACACCTAAATGCAAACTTGTGTAGAAATACAGAGCACCCACAAAAAAAAACTTGACACACACACACACACACACACACATTGAAAAACACACACACACACAAGCACGTTTACAGCCTTTGATGCTGTGGCTCTATTATTAAGAGCGGTCCCTTCCCCTGCCCTACACTGGACACAGCCTCTCCTGAGACGCCACACAAACTGCTCCCAGGTCACTTTGGGGCTTGGGCGCCTCACCTGGACCCCATGCATTTTTAAATGCCTCAAACCGATCCTGACACGGGGCTTCAGTCTAGACTACTAAATGAGGCAGAGATTCTCTAATTGGCCGAGACTTAATTTAAAGAAAAGTTCATGTGAATGTTACAAAAAGACATTCGTATTGACACCAATATCATAAGTTGCATTGGTGTATTTGTTTTTTATTAATGTCTACATGATTAAGCTGTGTGATTATGATTACACTACTACTGAAATTATAATAAATGAATGATGGTCTAGTAAGTGACAATAACCAAGACAATACCGAGTTAGTGTTCAGATGAAGAATTGGATTGAATTAGGTTGTTCTGATGGTTCAGATAATGGTAATGGGTTTTAATGTTGGAATTTCACAAGTTGCAGATCACACAGATTGCAGTTGCAGATTATTTCTTAATAAATGGTTGGCTTAATAAATAAAGTGTTTTACACAAGGACAGCAAGACAAGATGTGTCTGTAAAGGGCATTATAACTGTTAAAACATTAAAGTAGTTGTTGGGTTTGATGAAAATGAACTTGATGTTAAATCGAGCTGAATTGATGGTTATGAAACTGCTTTTTAAACTGTGCAATAGACGGCAGCACAGACTATTGTGGGAGTATGCCTATGCTCAGTGGATACATTTTCAAGTGCTAGTCAAAATGACATTTCTAATGTGAAAGAGTAACGTTTCAAAGTGGCATTGCACTAGTACGTGGCTCTTGGTGGCTGACGGTAACATTGGCTTGCCTTGATTCAACATGGGTTATTGTTACCATCAACTGTAATCACTTATTCTGCAGTGCCTGTGTGTGTGTGTGTGTGTGTGTGTGTGTGTGTGTGTGTGTGTGTGTGTGTGTGTGTGTGTGTGTGTGTGTGTGTGTGTCCAAATGTGTAGACCAAATTATTTGAGCTAAAACTGTGCATATCCAAAATAAAATCAATAGCCTTACAGCCTCTTAGCCTCACTCTGATCAATATGCATGCAATCAAACTTTTCGCCAGCATTACCTCCACCACTATGCCCATCGATTGAGTCCATTGATCCTGGCGCTCAACCTCCTTTTAGGAGCGGAAGGTATGGATATTTAGCACTTGAGACCCCATCTGGCCACATTTGTGAACTTTGACCTTTGTGGTAATCCCCAAACAAAAGATAGAACTTATTAGAACCTATACAGTCTGACCTGGAGTCCTCCCGGGGGGTTAGACTCTGGCAGCAGGGTGCCAAAACAGATGCTAAAACTCAGACCAGTGCCTCCTTCTGGGGCCTGGGCTCTACTGCAGCAAATGCAACCTGAAGAAATTTGTGACACTTATCTTTTTTGCGTGATTTTTTTTTTGGGGGGGGGGGGAGGAGATATAGTTTGATATGCAACATTGGTGCAACTTTGGTGCAAGCAATTCAAACACTGGTTAATTATAGACAGATAAGATCAAGAGCGAAAGACATGAAGAAGGAGCAGGACAGGGAGAAAGAGAGAGTGACGGAGGGTCAATGAGGGTGGGGCAGACAGAACCAGGGTCTAGCGGGGGATTGGCGTTCACTGAGGCTTCTCACTGATGTGCCGCCAGCCCCTTTGAAGGGATTATTAACACATTTTGATTACTCTGGTCCAGTTGTCACAGAAAATATAACCTCCATCAGGACTATAAAATGGGCGGCCCTTTTCTTCTCCATCCCCTCATGTTGTTGCTCCCTTCACTTCCCACAGTTCCTCCCATCGCCCTGGGCTGGCCTGACTCAAAGCAATCCACTAATTACAGTCTAAGACATCTTGAGGAGTGGGCTAATACACTACTAGTCTGACAGAGAAAAGACAGCCCCATCAACACACACCCATTTCTTGTATTGACACCGTCAGAAATGTTTAAAAACAGAATGCAGAAATACGTCCTTCATTGTAATTGTCTGTACCAAAGTTTGGTTATAATTGCAGATGACCTCTACGTTTAACATGAAAGTAGCATCACCAATAGTGTCAAATCGGTTTTAACAATTGGTTCCAGGTTTCAGTCTCAACGACCGCAAGTACCTAAGGAAACAGATGGCTCAATTACCGCAATGCTGTAGTGTGAGCAGGGAACTGATACCACTAAGTCTGAGACATCCACCATGTCCCATTAATTGCCAGGTTTCCCATGCCACTAGCTGCAACAGTGGGCCACATCCTGCTTCTTCTATTAAGACCAGTTTGGATCAATTAGGTGTTAGTTGGACCACTGACCAGCAACGATAGTAAATGAGTTTTAACCTTCCAGACGGAAATCAAGACAACAAGTGCTTTATCTATACTGTTTTCCAGGAGAACAGGGACACCTATTAGCACTTTGGCGCACTCTATATCACAGCCTTTTACATTTTCGGGTCAACGGTTGTTGTGTGTGCTGGGCTTTCCCAGAAAGCAAAGTGGTCACAAGAAAAGGGCTGACAAGAATGACCTGTAAAAAAATATCTTAGTGCCAAGTGGCCTTGCGATTTAGACTCTTGAGTATTTTTTAATGACAGCTTGTAAACAGTCAAAATATAGTAAATCTAATGTTATGATACACATGAAAAACTATTGTGTTTAATGGATAACAGACCCGTGTTATTAGAAAACCTGGAACTCGAATGTGAGAAATAAGGTATGTCCAAATACAAGTTTATACGATCGTAAACTGTGCATTTGTAGGCACTCAAAGTATTTGGGTTGAGAATATGAAACCTGATGACTAAGGGTACCACTTGAGTCCCTTAGTTGTAGGTTTATATCCCCTCTGAAAGAAACTATACATAGAAGGAGTGAAAAGAAACTGCCATAATGCAAACTGAATATAAGAAACCTGAAGTGAGTTCATCGAGGGTGTGCTCCCCATCACACTGTAATGATGATGTTGCACAGCCTCGGTGGCTACGGATGGCCAAAAATATAAAGCCAGGAAATATGTCAATTGGAACTATATTGAGCGAGGGTTGCAGTTTTGCAAAACAGGTTTCTATGATGGCGAAATGCTGAATGCATTCTAGGACTGTAGTAACTACAACCACAGCCATAGCTAAATGTTATATCATCTTCTTATTTTTAGCAGCGCTTCACCTCAAGAGACAAATAGCAACAAAAATGTATTTTGCAAGGTATTTATGTGTTATCACAGCCTAAAATTGATTATGCCTATATGCTGTAGAACTAATGTTTATTGATTTAAGTTTCTAATTTAAAAAAAAAACCTTTTTTCAATTTGTAATATACTGTATTTGTAAAAGAAAAGAAAAGAAAAAGATTTTCCACAAAGTAAAATATCACTCAGACTGAACAATCAAACCAATAACTTTCACAGTTCAAGACTGAATTTCACCATCGAGAAATAAAGTATCGTCTATTTTTCTTTTTGGAACAAAGGTCAGTTGACTAGTATGCCCTGAAAGCAATCGCACAAGTCCTTCCATCTGAACCAACGTGGACTGAATGAATCTCTGTAGCTGAAGGCAAAGTCTCATATCTAAAATTCTGTGAAATCTGCTACAATACATTTATATCATGTGACAAATCTCTGATACAATGCCAAACTGACCAGAGAAATATGAATACTGTTGATTTTGACTTCATTTTACCTTCAAAACTAAAGCAGTCAACTTGGTGTCTTGTTAGTGTTGTGCTTTTGACTTCTGAGATGCACACGCCTACCCAGCTTCACACCCTGTCACTTCAAGCCTAAATGAAAAAGATGCTAACAGACAAGCAAACACACATATCCTCCCTGAATAAAGCCTCTTTTCTAGGAACTGAGTTGGGAGATTCGTGGGGGGGGGGAACACATCAACAACAAAGAGAAACAAACTCAGCAGTGACTGAAAAAGGAAGGAGAGAATCAAGTAAATGGAAGAGTGGTTTTCACTGCGAACCTTAGCATCATTTACTGTGATAAGCACAGCTAATACATGAGAGAGAATGCTTCTCTTTGTAGACCATTAACTACATATCCTGTTTGTGAAATGTATATTCATAAACAGACTGTGGATTGAGCAAAGGGGCCATTTGCAAACATGCACATGATCTGTGGAAAGGGCCAACATGGTCGACATCAAAAGGTCCAGAGTGGGAGAGGTAAAAGTAGGCCAGGCCATGGCCTGGGAGAGAAGTGGCGAGGATACAGAGGGTAGGGGAAAGAAAGCGAGAGAAGAGGCAGCATGGATGGAGTGAGCAATACAGATAGATATAGAGAGAGAGGGAGGGAGAGAGGTTGGTCCCAGGCCGGGACGAGCTCAGGTGTGAGTTGTGAGGAGGCACCTTCTGTTCGCGGCTCTGAGGCCCCACTGCTCAGACAGACATGGGGTCCTCTTGTTTGGCCCAAATATATCCAGGTGGCTCAAGACGCATGCTCTTGTCATTCAACACACACACACACACACACACACACACACACACACACACACACACAGCACACACACACACGCACACACACACGCGCACACACACACGCGCGCACACACACACGCGCGCACACACAGTCCACGCATGTGATGACATGTACAAAGTCAGAGACACTCATGCACTTTTATCATATTTGATCATTTAAAGCACAGGAGATAATATCTGTTTGCTGAAGATGAACAGGCCATCAAAGAATTAAAGATGAATCAGGTAGACTTTCGTTTGAGTAAACAGTACTTATCAATTGTACCGATTCATTTATTTCAGTTTACATCACTGATCTTTTTATATATATTTACAAAACAAATGGTTGTTATCTGACTGTTTTAAACCAGTTTTATACACATCTTTTGCATGCAGTTAAGTGTTCCTTACTTTTTTTTTTATAAAACAGATGCAACATCCAAGCTTAAGGTGTTGCAGAGGCAGTAAAAACATCAAACGCCAGAACAAACAATAGATACACTGTACTTGAATCTCATCAACAAAAAACGTCCACATTTACACTGAAGCCCAGCCCACGAAAGGTCCAATGCATACATTAAAACATATTGAAATGTGAGATCTGCTTGAACAGTGACCACTTTCCTTACATTTTTGCATCAGAGAGCTCTTTGATTTCTCTTCTGCTGTTGACATTTATGATCATTGTGCAACAAGAAGGCCTGGGCAGATGGACTGTGCTATGTGCTGCTGTTTTTGAGATCCTGAGTGCACTGCAGCCACAAATGCCCATCTTGATCACTATGAACTACTCTGTAGATGACTTAAAAAAGGTGGAGGAAGCACTTTTTTATATTGGACTTTCAAGCACAAACAATACAGTGCAGATTATGAGAAATATGATAAAAGAAAATTACTTTTTTTTCAAAGTTTAAAATGTGACAGAAATGACCTGCATCCCTCTGAAGATCGTCTTGACAGATCTACCTAAAATTTCAACTTCTCCACAAGGAAGATGCTCGAACCACTCAAATCAATTACATCAAAGATGGAGCTCACATATCGAGACTTGTTAAGTTAACTGTAGTCATATTGCAAAGGTAGGGTGCCGGAGCCATTGCTGTCACTTAACGACGCTTGCGTCTAAATTGGGAGTGAAGGCCTCCCCAGGAGAGATGGGTGAACCTGTCACATAAGACTGAGGGAGCAGAAATGTTCAAAAAAATGCCACCACCACACACACATACACACAAACACTAAACCAACACAGTATCTCCATATGCTTAAGATCTTAATCATCATCACCATCATCTGTTCTGTCCTTTTAGTGTGTGTGCTTGTGTGTGTGTGGTTCACATGAAAGAAGGACATCTGGAATACAATTATTCCAAGACACCCTCACACACACACACACATTTTCCCTTTGCTCTGAATTTGCATGAATTCCATACATCTGGCCTTTAAGAGGCAATAACAATTATTCATTGAGCTGGTTGTTACAGCCCAAATGCAACCGGCCACTAGTCTAAACAGCTCATTAAAATAGCACAATACCTCACTTCAAGCACACAGGAAAATTGGCATGCAACTCTATCACTGCAATATCGTATGGTTCTGAATGTCCATTCTGGATAATATAATGAATTCTGAGTAGCCTTTGTGGTGAAAGTGAATGTACTGTATATTTCTTTTTGATTCTCATGCACTGTTTTCTTGCACTGCCTTCTTTGTCTGCTCCCTCTGCCCATATTGTCTGAAATGTAGGCTTTGTATTTTTCAGGTAAGCCTCATTCTGAATGAGGTAAATTTGGCAATGACATTTGATCAATGTTGTTGGCAAAGAATTGTGCATACAATTTCTCATAACAGGCTGCTTTCTCTTACAATAACGAAGAAAACTCCTAAAAAAAAACAGACTAGCACGAGGTAACAAAGAGTTGAATATGACATACTTTTATCTCATGTTACTTTTGATGAATAATGTATTTATCTTTTTATTTATATAATTCACTATGCAGCAAGAAAATAAATCATTTTAAATATTGGATATAAAAATGAAAGTTTCTACTTTGTGAAATACAGGTTTTTATTTCTATTTCCCGTACCTTGATTATGCAGCTGAAAGTTGAAAAAGACCAGAATTACAGCAGGAAAATGTCAAACAAATTACTGAGAAGTGTTTGCCAGAAAAATATTGCAAAATTCTACAAAGACGAAAATTTAAAAAATCACATCCTTTCTATCAGGTGGCCTTCACCAAACATTTAAAAAGTCTACATCAATGCGTCGACTCTGTTCTGTGTGTAGTCATAACTACACCCATATTCACATCAAACCTGAGATGGGCCAGACCAAGGAACGTGTCCCTTAGGCCATCTTAGCCAGTCCTTCACAACTGAGCTTTAAAAGATGGGCGACAGTACAGTACGCTGCAGTTGGCCTTGATTGATGATTGAGTAACCCAAGATCATAGATGTGCTCGGAGAGGACTTGCCGGTGCAGAGCTGTGCATACATCAGCCCTTCAGGACTACCACTACAGTACATACATCATAAGGTGAGACTGACTGATGTGAGCACGGGGACTATGTAGACCACTTAAGGGAAGCTTTCTACATGGCAGTCAACAGTCAAAGTTGACTAAAAGTGATTACAGCACAGGAAAGGGAAGTCTTTGTTGTTATAAATCACATTTTATCTGAGCCTGAAACAACTGAGGTGCAAAGCACGTGCAACATGCACGTATTACTAGGAGACACACACACACCCACAAAAGCATACATATTAACTTGTGCTGATATCCTTGACAGGCACAACTACAAAAGCATAACTCAGTGGTAAATAAATAAGTTCATGCTGTCTGCGTGCATTTTCTTTTTAGGAACTCTTGGGCTCACATAGACCCGTCCAAAGGATTATGTACGTGCATTCGTGCGTGCACAGAGGCCCCCTTTCAGCACCTTCTAACAGTGCGAGGAGAAGTGGCACCTCCCTCCTAAAGCAGCTCAAGGGCGCAGCCTATCTACCAAATGATAGAATGCATGAGTGGAGCTGAGCTTTATTTCAAGCAGCCGGCCAGCCTCCATCCACTCAGTGTGCTTGCTTCATTTATATGGGAGTCAAACTGTTTGTACTGTCAAGGTTATGTTATTTAACAGGGGAACAGGGAAAGGATGGAGACAAGTTCCGGGCAATTTAAAATTCTGATGAGAACTCCGCCAACTGTGGTATCCATAAGAAGTGAGCAGATCTGAAATGAGACCAATTAACTTCAATCCAGCCGAGAACAATTCTTTGAGACCTACACATTTTATTCCCTTGACGTGTCTGCCATTCAAATATGTTGCGATAAACACAGCAGTTATTTTCGCCATGATCTCACAACAGAGAATCAAAATTTAAATTTTTGCTCATTTTTGGTCAGAATGTGACAATCTATCTGTATGTGCACACAAGTGACACATAAATTAACGGAACAATGTCAGCGTGTTGTTTGTGGCTAAACTGTGAAGCAGAGTCTGCCGTCCCAAAGCAACACGCACACATGCGCATACACAAACACACTTGAGCAGCACACAGAGCACTCCTAAGGTTACCCCCCAGGACAAAAGCTTTACCATCCCACTGACTGGCAGATGGGGCAACCAGCTGACATCTCGGCCCGGCTCTGTTTCATGTTCCCTGGGTGTCTTAAACGGGCGGGCACCCTGTCTGATGGGCACAGGACAGCCAAGGAGGAAGCTCCTTTGACAGGGGAGGGGGGTTGTGCTCCTTGGGGCTACCATTGAGGAAAAGAGGAGCAAGGACAGACGGAGATGGCTAATGTGCTTCACTGTGTTTGTACAGTATAATTGTGTGTCTTGCAGGGCGGGAGGCTTGAGGAACTTCTACAAAAGATGCAGATTAACGAAAAAGCTAATGACTGCATTTAAGCCCTATATGGTATTCTAACACAGGATCAAATATTTTCCTCAAGGCTAGAGCCAACACTTACTGCTGCAGGGATCACGAGCAGTTGTACTTTGCAGATTTAGACCAAGTAGTAAAAATGTAAGAGTACAAGCGTTGCTTAATGTAACACAAAAGGTGCCACATAGCAGTTGCAGACGCGAGGCTACAGGGTCTCTATTTGTGCTGCTGAAAACATCTGTGTGACTATACGTGAACTGACACGCAGTGCATTCACTAAATGACTCTGACAACAAAGCAACAGCTACACCATCTTAAGCTAAAAAGGAGTCATTGTTGTTGTTGGGTTGTTCCCTCGCAGACCTTTCAATGTAGTCCCCAGCTGGGAAAGTTACTTTCAAAATAATCTACTAATGACTCGTTTAAACATAACAATAATATAATAAGCATTAAAACCTTCTAGATTACTTGAAACCAGTAATCTTGTGACCTAAAGCAGATTGGCCGTTGTATCAAAACACATTTAACAAATGTGATGTGACTATTGTTGCTGCTGTCATCTATTACTGAACCACATTACAACTGATATAAAACTTGTATCTACAATTCAACAAAAAAAGAATGTCTGACTTTAATAAATAGTAGAAGTATTAAATGGTTTTACAGGAATCTTCATATGAAATAATTGTATTACAATGTATCATTCACAACTCTTCAGTGTACAGTTCAACCTCTGTATGAGATTTAAGGGATTATGAAAAACACAAAGTGTGCACACCCTCTCCTAACAAAAAAATATTGTTTCAACACTGGCATTGCAATGAATAATACAATACAAAAATATATATGGATGTGGTGGCAATGTATAAATTGAAAGTAATAGTTACTTACTAGTGAGGGCAATGATACAGGGCAGGAGCAGATTAATTACTTAACCTCATATTATTTTTATGCTTTGGTGAACAAAGTATTAAAGTTTAGAAATAATATATTATATGTATTTATATGCACTGGGCATTTCATATAACTTTCACAGTATGGTGTAGGCTTAAAAACATGTTTCACAAATTCTAATTGTTAAGTAGAGATCTGCAGTAAGTGAATAACAGCAGACTACATACACTGAAATCAGCAGTGAGCTTGGTAGCAAGCTACTATTAGTAACTTTGCCTTTAACTGTCTGCTTACTACTGTTAAACCTGGCAAGAGTAAATGTTTAAAAAAGATGGTGTTCATTCTTGTGCCATCATGGTCCACATAGGGTATTCCTATGTATTCCTGATTAATGTTATTCCTAATTAGTTTATATCAGCTGACGGGTGGATAACATATAAATTCTTAACTTTGGTCAGGTTTTACGGTTGTCAAATCATAATGATGATTTCCTTTTTTCAAATGTGTTTTTACTTGAATTAACATACAGATTAAGTAATTAATTGCATTCAATAAATAGTGTTGTTAAAAAATCTATTAAAACATACCAAAAAAATGACAAGCATAAAAGGTACATGGCTAAAATGCAATCCGATTTTATTTGGACAGACTAACATTGCAAAGCAGTAATAGCACTACATTCCCCTCAACAATTTTCCTCCTCAAAACTGTTGAATCTACGTCAAAAAATTGCCCATTTATGTCTGACAGCTTGACAGAAGACTCACTGTGCAGATACACAGCTAATGGTAGTTTGACTCAGTTGTCATTACCACCTGCTTTGTAGTTGCCTGCCTCTTGCCTTGTTTTTAAATAAGATGGTGGTCGTCACTTTACTGCACCGTAAATGAGAACACATGTAAAGGAGGCGACTGGTCAAATTTATTTTTTTCCTTTTAATCTTAAACAAATGAGAAATGTAAAAAACATTTGATGTGGCTGTTGTGAATGCAGTCATCTGCAACACCTCGATCTCATGTTCCTGTACAGCAGCTTATCCACACTCGCTCTGATAAATGTCTCCTTATTTTATTTTATTTTATTATTTTTTTTTACTCCTTTTAGGGTTTTAACTGACATTCACAATCCCCTTGTCAGCCGGTGCGTCATTCTCATCACCAAATTAATATTTCTGATATACGTCCTCGGGTGACAATGTGGCACAATTCTCTCTGACTGCCACTCCTTTATTTTATTTCACGATTTAATTTTTTTTTTTTAGGTTCTCCCTTTCCGTTTTTAATATTTCAGAGCCTCAGATGAAGCGGCTCTTTAAAGCGCCCATGGGGGCTCCAAGTCCTCTCTTTTGTCTCCCATTTCCTTCTGAAACAGTTTTTCTTTAACCCTATGCGGCTCTTCACAGTTGTTGTCTTAGCTCTCTCCACTCTGTCGCGCTTTCTTGCTGCTTTCTTTCTCACCACTGCCGCCCTCCTCCCTCCCTCAGCTTTCTGTGTCAGCCAGAGGTCAATGCTACACTTTTTTCTCCTGCATGCAAGAAGGCAGGGGGTATCTTTTTAGTCATTGTAACCTAAAAATAGAAAAAAAAAACCTGTTTAAGGTTACGACAAAGGTGTCTTTTTTAAGATATAGTGGCATACCACTATCTAGCAATTGGAGGGTGTTTCGCGTCGAGATAAGGATAAGATTATATCAATACATGATTTGAATGAGGTTTGATCGAGAATAAAGACCAATTTAACCAACTTAATTCGCAAGGTTATTACAGAGTGACGCTGTGCATTATTCAAAGCTTAAATCAATGTTTGTTTTTATTACTATATATTGTTACTATGTATTTATCTGTAGTGCTGTGTAGTGTGGTTAAACATAAAAAATGCTCCATTTAGCATAATTGGGGACTTTGCTCATGGCCTGCTATTAAAGTGTGTTGATCAAGTTGTTGAGTCACTGTTCAGTCAACGATGCAAATGCTGTTGTCTTGGCAATTCAGTAAATAACATATTTTAGTTTATGTTACCTGTTGAATCTCCAACATTTTTACTATATATCAATCAGCGGCTGTTTAAATGTGTGAAAAGTTATGGATTACACTTTTAAAACCCATCTTCAATATTTGATTAAGACTGTGTGTTCTTCAAGTTCTTCAAATCTAAAATCAATCTTACAAAGTTTAGATTTTATATAACGTGGTAATCCTAATTTCAAAATGCAAAAACCAACATTTCTCTTAGCAATGCTGCTTCATGTCTAACTAAGCCTGAAAGCTGCAATGAGCTCTCTAGTCAGATCATTACTTCCAAGAGTCTCATTATGTTGAGAGCCTTGTTGAAGCTAATAACTGACTAAAGGTCTAATTATTAGATTTTCTCACAATTTTATGAATGCTAGCTAACACCTTGTACAGACCTAACAGCGGGACACAAGGAGGCTGGAAGCTGCCGTAGAAGTTGGTGGACTCAACTGAGGCAATATTATTCAGTCAGGAGATGTTGATAGACATCTATCTTTTGGTTCATTTACTATTACACAACCCATCTTTGTAGCTCCACTTAGCTTAAGCTAATATTTGGATGTTTGCAACAACACCTGTCGCTGCACAGGGAAACACAGACTTGCCCGAGCACACACACAGGGAAACAGGCGCACACACACAAACACATACTCCAGTCTGTTGGTTCAGCTCTTCCATTGAGGGTACGTATGCTAGCTGGCCATTGTGCACGTAGGGTCTTTTGTCTGTGCAGCCTGAAACTGGTGATTGCACCTTAGCTACCACAGTTCAAGCGTAAACAGTGTTTTCATGCCCTACGATATACACTGTTGCCAGTGGACCCCTAAATCCCTGGAACAGCTGAGTCCTAGGGTGTCAAAGATAATGGCGATTTATTGCAGTGCGAGGCTTTCTCATTGCCCCTCCCGCCCCCCTTTCCAATCGTCCCTCCAGCCCTCCCCCTCCCTCAAACAGATTAAAATTAAGCCTTAAACATGTGAGGATGGAATTAACACATTTAGCGAGTCTCCTCTTCCCACATCCCATTTTCGCTCCAGAGCGGCTGATCCCCGCTGCCGAACGCGGGTGCAATTTTAATGACTCGCAACGTTTTTGAAGTCCACATGAAAAAAGCGTCGCTCGCCGTTTGTGGCGGCGCTAGATATGGCTGGGCCACGGCCGGCCATGATTGGGGGGGACACACGCCGCCGACTCGGACTCCAGGCTCTTCGATAGGATCGGTGTCATTTTCCTCTCCACGATAAGACGCCTTGCTGACAAGGTCCGATTAGGAGAGAAAAAATCATTATTGCTACGCCTTTCATCCACCGGGGGTTTACCGATAAACAGCTCACCCTCGGCTAGATTTCCTGAGAGCGAGATGTTATGCGTTGAAGCATATATATTTAGGAAATACGGTTTCAAGCGAAATTTTGTGGCTGTTTTTAATAATCATTTTCTTTTTGAATAGCTCGAGTAAAAAAAAACATAGTTTTCCTTTAAAAACGCATTTTTAAAAAGGCCTCCTTTTCTCCTCAGCTGAAAACTCAAGCTGTGAAATATTTAAGTTCTAGCTCTCAGCTCCGGTAATCAAACAATTATCAAATAACTTCATATTCTTTTTGAACACAATACAACATGCTGATTGTATCAGCCTACAAAAAAGTCATTTATTATGCTATACCTAAAGGAAATCCACTTTAGCAAACTGTCCTTTTTAAAAGAGAAATGAAAAAAGAGATCCTTAAAATATTCAAACTACAATGTAGAACAGACAGAATAAACTAAAAATAGAAGTGAGAAAAGATTCAGCTGCATGTTAATAAGAAAAAGATTTAGATTGCATATATACTGTATATTATTCAAGAAATCATTCATGAAGTGACAAAAGAAAAAACCTTAATAACACAGAGTGTCAAATTGTGGTGTGTTAGCAGGTCAAACAAAAGTTGAAATTAATAATATAAACTTAATCTAAAATTGATCTGTTCAAAGGGAATTAACAATATAATTAACATTGCTTTGCTTAAAAAGTAAATGAGATGTGGCAACAAAATTTGCTATTTCTAAAAAATGTCCTTTTTAAGTAGATAATAGATAGAATTTTATTTAGTAGGAATATGTTTCATTCGCATTTTAAACAAATTATTTTATATTGCTGCAGATTAACCCGATATTGTAAGTATTAAGGAACAATATAAATTATGTCAAGAGCTAATAATAGCCACTGCTTAAAATAACATTTGCGCTTCATAAATGTAACTGCTTATGACATTTGCTAAGTGTTTGCTTATGGATTTAAGCATTTGAGGAGCAAGCACCACTTTGGTGGCCCAGCACCAAAAAAAATCTTCGAGTCTGATCTTTAGAGGGAACAGGGAGAAATAAAGCGAGTGGGAGAGAAACAGAGAAAGAGACGAAGATGGAGGGGGAGAGATAGAGAGTCGGGACAAACGTGTGCTGTGTTACTGGGCCACTCCAGCGCCCATGGACTCTCAGCAAGACTCAAAGCCACACTCTGCCTCAAAAGGGAGCCATGAAGATTTTTTTTTTTTTTTTTATGTTTACAAAAACATATTTATTTATTTCTCGTCACTCTGTCATTTATCTATTTATTTCTTGCTGTCCCAGCACCCCTTGCTCTGCCACTGGAATCATGTTCGATGACGCCGACATGCGCACCCTCCCCTCTTTTTCCCCCCTCTCTTTTAATACCACTGCAGCTGAAAATCAAACTGCTCTAAAACAAATTGATGTACTCTTTAATATAGTCGTCACATCATCACAGGGTCCCCACGCGTCTGCCTTGGTGACAACTGCAGGGCTGCTTAGCTTAGCCCAGCGATGGCTGCCACTTTGTTGGTCGCTTCAATGATTTATCACAAAAAAGAGAGGGAGATTGTGAGAGTGGGAAGAGAGAGAAAATGGGAGATACAGAAAGAAAAGTCCCCTGGATCATGATTGAGTCACTGGCACCTTTGATTGACAAGGTCTAATCAGCTTATCTCCATCCTAATAAAGTTGATAGCCTGTGGTGCTGCTCTCTACCTGGCATGGTGTGAACTTTGGGCTAGGCTGGGGCCCCTGGGGGCCAGTCCCGGCCCTCTCTGCTTATCTATACGGGACTGAAATCAATCCCTAATGAGCTGTTTTCATTTCGCAGGATTGATTACAGGCCCCTAAACACCAAGAACACTTGCCTAAGAAGTGTTCTCAGCCTCTTGCTGGCCACCTTTAAAATGCAGAGTAGCAACGCTTTTGTCTGTCTCCGTCTTTGTTTCAGCAGCTCATTCTGCTGGCACTGCTAAGTTATTTGTGTCAACTGAACAAGTATAAAGGGGGATGAATTTTCAAAGTAAATTCACTCCATATTTGTTTTATTGTGTCGTACAGTTTTTTTTTAAATATTGGCTTAGAGATTCATTCACTCATAATTGTAAAAATTAAAAGCCTTTACATTTCATGGTAAAATTTAATGTAAAAGTTTTGAATTGCATTAAATTGCTTCTATAATGAGCCCATGATTCATATTCAAAGTTTGCCTTTAAGCTTGCAGTTATTTCTATTGGCCTTAAAAGATTCCACATTTAAGGTACAAAGAACGAGGCTTGTCAACATCAACTCCACGAAGCAAATTTAATTAAAAAATATTAGATTATGAGCGTGATGCCAGGAAACAATAGCGTGATTTTTATTTACCATTACTGGAAAATTCAGCAGCCGTTTGACATATCTTTTTTTTTTTTAAGCCATGTCTCGTATGAACTGTCGATCAGCTTGTAAGACTCCTCTCTCTTCTCCTCAATGAATATTAATCAAAAAGGTGGACTGGCTAATCACTGCAACTTAGATGTCTTATCTGACATGCTATTTATTTCTAAACAAGCAACCATAAATCATTCAAAATCTTTTCAACTGTGGAGGGAAGGACTGAAAATCATGTCTTTGATTTAACATCAGTCAAGCCTCCACATTTGGGCATCTCAAATGCCCCTGACTCAAATGTCTTTAAATTGGCTAACTGCGTGCCCTCCCTCTTTATTTAGGGCCCTCTTTAAATGGGCTAGCCCCCATGTCTGCTTGTTGCTATGCCTGGGCTTTTAAGTCAGTGCTCTTCACTAATGAAGTTCTATACTTTATTTATGAGACAAACAGAGGACCCTGGTTCTTGAGGGTGCGTGTGGTAAATAGCTCTGCATGTCCAAAGAGCCTCCTCTATATCCCTCTGAGGGCTCTCACTGCTTTTGGCAAGCCTTTGTTTTTGCTAAATACACTGGAGACATTGAGAATGGTAGAAAAAAAAAACTTAAATCTGATAAAATAGTACTGTGTGAAGATTCATCTTTTCTTAGAACTAAGAGTCCTCTTTTTTCCCCTTATATGTGACCTAGAAGCATCCTGGCTTTTTTGTTCCTGGTCATTAAGAGATATATTGTCGACGGCGAAGAGAAAAAGGGGGCAAAGCTGAGTTTCTATGCCATTTCTTTGTTCAGGATCTCTCTCTTTGAAATAAAATGTCTTTTAGTTCCACTCCCCCCATTGGTCAATTACAGTTCTTTAAGGGCTTCTGTGTCATTGTGGATGGAGAACGCAACTTTGAATTACCGCAAAAATAACGACGCTAAACTGCTCTTCATAAAAAGTACGGCTTAGATGTCTGAGGAGAGTTGAGGTCTGTGGCAAGAAAAGTATTTACAGCACGACTACAGAGTGTCTGATTGGAGAAACACTTAATGCTCTAATTATTCTTGTTTAACGTCTGTGGGTGCCACACCTCTGTGTTTTAAAACTCAAAGCTATTTCCTCAACAACTGCCAATGCCATTTTCATAATGTGCATGAATAAAGTTGTGCACTTCTTGCAGGTTTGTATTTGTTGCTGTGGAAGAGAGGGCGCTGCAATGAACAGTGCTTTTGTTGGACTATAGAAAATAAACAGTAAAGTGTCTGCAAAAAGACGTATCCTAGCCCAGACTGTGCTGTGTGTATGGCAGGACTGTGATCTAAATTGTGCAGGATTTCATGAAGATGTCTGGGAAGTGCTGTGACGAGCCGTTGTGGAACCACAGGGGTAAATATATAGTTTGAGATGGGTGAACAACACTAAATTAAAGACCAGACTGAATGTGGGATCAGATGGCAAACCCCGTCAAGTGTTATAAACCAGTAGATAAATATGGCTACCTAATGTTTGTGCCCAGTGTGTTTGTTGCATCTGAGAGCTTAGCATATATAGTAATTAGACTGATGGAGGGGTGCGTATTCCCTGTGCATCTATGTTCTTTGTGCAGATGTATTCCCTGTTTGACCCTCAGACATTGCCATTTCAGGTTGTGCATCTGAGCGAAGGGTTGGTATCGACAGCAGAGTAAAGGAAGGGGTCATGGATTAAAGACGCGGGGCGAAGCTTCCCCACCAAACCACAAACACAGCCCCAGCTGGTGCAGACCAAGCCAAGTGTGCGGGACCAAGGCAGGATAAACGAGCATTGTTCTTAGCTAGCCGCACACACAGTGGATGAGACGGCTACCGGTGACACAAGGTCAAGGGGCATGTGGCCCACTCCGGCAGGAGAAACCACCAGGCCCAGTAGGTACTGAACACTGTTAAGCCATAGCCCACTTCTTTAACACCAACCAAGCTGTGAGGGAAAACATTCGAGCCACTCCAGCAGATAGAATTAAAAGACCTGTCGGCTGTCGCAGAATCTGACACAGTCGAGCAACTCGGATAACGGCAGCATCATCTGAAGCGTCTGAATCAACATTTTTAAGCAGAGAATGTAGATTATATTTATGAATTTGTGAATGCAAGTTACAGAGAACATCAAAAGCCGGTGGTCTGCGTGCGAACCTTCCTTGACTTGAATTATTAAATCTGTCGATGTCGCACACGCCAGCCACCCCGCGATTATAGTGTAAATTGACAAACTTTTTCAAAACTACAACGGAAGCCACAGAAAGCCGGTTGATACTTCAAGAATGAGCTTTGATACATCTCTGAGGAATACACTCCGCCTCGATAATGTGGTGACTGTCAGGAAGGAAGACAGGAAGGGGGGGAAAAAAAATATGCTAACTGGTTAAATCTATTTAAGATCCCAATGAGCTTCTTTTTTTTTTTTTTTTTTCCTATTTTAAGATAAAAACCATCCTTGATAATGAGGGAAAAAAGGAGTTTGTGTGTTTTTTTTGGATGGTTTATTTAGAAAGTGATATTATGTTTTTTTCTTCCTTCTGCACTCCCGAATTAAGAACTTCAGGAGGAACGCTGACGTTGTTTATTTTCATAGACCCCCTGTCTGTTTGTGGAGAGAGAAAAAAAAAAAAAACACCACCACCACAACCACCACCACCCACCCAACACACACACACACACACAGCCACAACGATGCACAAATTTTCTTCGGGAGCAGAGCAAGTAGAAGCAGCGCCCGATCTGTCGCCTGTACACCTCTCTCTCTCCTTCCTTGGCTCGCCTTTGATGTGCTCCCGAAAATGTCATCAGACGTCAAGGAAAGAGTTTTTTTATTTATTTTTTTTTATGCGACCCCCCCTCCTCCGCCGCCGCCCCAAACACACACACAAACACATATATCCACCCACCTCGCATATGAGCAAGACAATTTGCTGTCGCTCACTCATCCTCACCCAGTCCAAAACAGAATACGTACCAGTCTCTACTGCTATCTGGTAGCCGGCTTCCAGTCTCCGTGATGACCTTTCCAGCTTCTCTGTGTTGTCCAACAGATGCGCTCTCTGTAACAAATGGAGAGAAAAAAATAAATAAAACCAGAGAAACAAACACAAAAAAAAAAAACTGATTGAGAGGGCTGGGACCCATTTCAAAGAAACACATCAACACTGTCACCTAAACAGACAGACCACATCCACAGCGACAACATAATACAGCCAGGTTGGCAATAACCTTCATGGATGACAATGTGTTATATGCTGATGGAATATCAAACATATGCATGTTGAGGCTGACAATGTAAGAGGTGCTGCCGCCTCATCTTGGACATAAAAACAAGAACTACTTTGAGGTTTGTTGTCTCCTGGTATTGTTTCACAGCGCAGCCTTCTGGTGCACACAGAGAAAAGTTAAGGCAGGGAGGTGGAGTGAATTAAAATTAAATTAAATTGCAGTTGACGCTTTCCCGTTAAAATCCTGTCCAGGTGATGGCTTCCAACTGGAGAAGAAATTTAAGATAAAAGTACCATTTATCCCCTTGATTATAGACAGTGATGCAACACATAAAGTGAAAGATTTCTTCAATGACAACAATTAAATTAACAATAATATCTAAACCTCTCCAAAAGAAAATAATCTAATTAATTTTCTTTATGACTAAATTGACATGTATAGAGGTGTGCAATGTTTTTCATTTCCCCTTCTTGTTTATCCGCATTGGAGGACCAAAACAGTATTCACGATAAATGAGCTACTGCATCCCCCCGTTGGCTTACTCACAGTTATCAACAATTGACGAGGCTGCCCATTGAAAGCACCAAGTTCACAGAGCATATCAAGAAAAGATGTGTTTCATAAATAATTAAAAAGACAATTTGATCATTTTTTTTCAAAGTGGGTGTTTATGAATATCAAGGTGGTAGGTAGGGCTCGGATATCGTGTGTGAACATACCAACTGATAGCTACTCCTTAGATACCAAGAAAAATCTGGTTTCTTCTCTATAGTCGAACAATTCATGTCTGACAAGCAAGACGAGAAAAGATCGGATCTGTCGACGGCCTTGAGTTCCATCTTGGGGGGCCTCGAAAGGAGGAATGTACCATTATGGTGTTATTTCATTGTGTTCATGTATACAATCACTGCACTGTACATTAACATATATAAAATAAACATGCAGCCCTATAGATAAGGGCCCACGCATTTTAATAGCTTTTAAACTACTTTCTTGTATCCTCAAGTTATCTAAAAGCTTGCATCACCTGCGATGCATGTTGATCTATACCTTACAATTTGTAGTGTTCAATGTAATGCATGTGTGACTATCCTGAGGGAAGTGGAATTTTTTACATTATGTTACCGCTAGAGTTTTCAGGAATGAAAGGAATTATATTGAGTTTTGTATGCATGTTGTTAGTTGAGGTCACTTGAAAATAACTTGAATGCTTTCCTATATAGTGTAAGCACTATTCTTACTCAGCTAACAGTACAGGGAGTTAATTTGTCTGAGTACTGGGAACTATTCTGAGAATACCTACTTTACAGATATAATATTAGTTAATTGTTTCGATTGGATCCCCCCCCCTTCTCAAAAATTGTGTCCTTGCTTTGAACAGTCATGCAAGGTTTTCTTTAAAAGAATGGTACTAGTCTGAGGAAAACAAAACCAGTTGCCCATATGTCTGCTTAAATCCAATTGTGTGATTACAACCTTAAACTGTATGATTTTAACACGATTCCTGAGATCTAATAAACTGTGTCTCTCATTAAAAGATTCTGGTGTACTATATCACAAGGGGGTTAATAATGGAAGCATGCGTTTGATCACTCCTTGTTTCAAATAATGCCTGGAAATTAACTGTTCTATCAAAATTCTTTCATTTTATGCACTTTCATTTCATCATCATGGTTACCTCAAGCAGATTTTAATTATTGACCAACTGTTATTTTGGTGATTGGTTAAAAATTAACAACACTTCCCTAATCTTTGTATAAACTGTCACTCAAATATTAAGGTGGATTTTTTTTTTAAAAAAAAACAACCTTTGATAATTCATGTTTTTGCTTATATTGTCTTGTTGCCTTCTACAATATTTCTGTTTACCATCGCACAGTCCGTCTCATTGGGCAGATGGATGGTGTACTCTCAGTAAACTCTATTGTTGATCTATGCGTTCAATGCAAGTTTCAAGCACGTATTTAACATAGAAACTTCAAACGTGCATACGTGCAAGTCCTAAGACGCAGCTTTCATTAAATTCAAACTGCATTCGGTAGACAGGATCATAAACAGCATAAACATGGAAGACTTAAATGTTTACTCGAATGTTGTTGCTATTGATGGCCTTTCTAATATGCTATGTTAAGAAACTGATCAGATGTAACACATCTGACACTCAAAAACAACCCGACGAATGACAACCGCCTCTCTGACAAGGGTTTATGCCCATCACATGAGCGAAGGGGACAGGGGGAGAAGTGAAATCTCTAGTTTTGGTAAGGCTGTCAAAATGTGTACCAGCTAATCACTCAGAGGAAATGAAAAAACGAGGAGGAGAAAAAAGAAAAAAAAGTCAACGACACACTTTTCAAAGTTTGACAATAAGAGGGATGGGAAAAGAGCAGGGAGGAGAAAACTCCCTCTGAACTCTTTTCTTTCCCTCGCTTCCTTTTTCTTCGTGCCGCTGACAGATGTCATTTAAAATTGCAGAGATACTTTTTAATAGTTAAAGGGAGGGCAGGGGGAGGATGGAGGGATGGGAGAACGGGTGGGTGGGCGGGTGGTGAAATGGGCTGAAGGCAGGAGGAGAGCGACGAGTGGGACAGGATGCGAGGTGTGTTTTTTGAGAAAGGGTGTGGTAGGGGACTTCAGGGAGGGGTTACATGGGTGTGGAAGTGGTGGTGGCACCGGCAGAGATGGTGGCAGTGTGCAAACGGGAGAAAATGGATACCAAGCTTGGGCTATAATGAGCCCCTATGGATCAGAGGGGACGTATTGACATGCAATGCTTAAGCTAATACACCTAGACCATGGCTGCAGTGCCTGTGTGTGCCTGGGAGCATGAGGCAGCCAGGGATACTGACAGAGTAGCGCACTCCCCGGGTTCTTCAAAGAGCTCAAGTGATTAGTATGTTATCATTACCATTCGAAACGTGATTTTCCTATTCCCTCTCGGCAAAGGTGACACGTCTCGGGGAGACGGCCGGCAGACTCACTGCGATGGAAAGCCACTTCAAAGCTTTCTCCTCCTGAATTCCTCTCTCTCTCTCTTCTCTCCCTCGTTCTGTCTTCTTTTAGGGCCAGGGGGAGGGGAGGGGAGGGTGAATGTGGGTGGGTGGGTGCGTGAGGTGGGAGGAGGTGGCGCTGGGGGGGGGGGAGGTAGTGGTGGCAGTGGTGGCGGTGTATATGTGTGTGTGTGTGATCATTAGAATAATGCGCCCCGAGTTTGACGGTGACAGAACCTGAAGGAAAGGGTGAGAGTTCAGCCACTAAGAATCCAGTAATGGCACACTGTGATGGCCCTAATAATGAAACAATCCAGCCACGGACACAGGATGATACAATGGAAAATAATGAAAAGGAACACGTACAATTAAAACTAAACAACCTACAGTATGTAGTCACAGTTGAGGCTGATAGAGAGATTATGTCTGTGAAGCTGATATAAAAACAAGTCTATCTTTCCTGAAAAGCAGTTTTTGTTCCAGTATACGAATGCCACACAACAGCCACAAAATAGGAATGCATCCAAGTGTTCAGCTATGGTTTTAGTCTGCAGTTAGAAAGCAAAAAGCAAGACACTCTTGTCAGCATTTTTGTCGAAGGAAATGCAAAGTGGCTGCCAGCACCCAACTGTGCTACAACGTCCCATATCAAGGCTTGACCCCTGTGGTTCTGATATAACCATCATGAAACCTTCAGAATAAGGCAAAGACACTCAAACTCTAACACCTCTTCAAGCTCAAAAACTAGCTCGCAGCTCAGATCTGCCATGAATCTATTTAGGAAAAAAACTGAGGATCTCACCAAAATCACATCTGATTGTCTCATGGAGCATTCTAGCAACGGATTTAAATACAATATATGATAAATATTGTGCATCTCCAAGTGCAACGGTGCACCTTCTTCTCCACAACCCCCCTCACCACCGCCACCATTTCTGTCTATGCATGTATGCCTTTTCATCTGACACCTACATTTTGAACAAAGATCTTCTTAGGAACCATGAAAATTGTGTTTTTTTGTTGTGCTTTTTTGCGTCAAGAAACACTCTTCAGTTGTAAGTTATTAACAGGGAGCCCCAGAACAATGCAGCTGTAGCTCAAAAGAAATCTCTCCCCTCTTCTTTCGCTCTCCTGCCTTTTTTCAATATCAAACACAGGCGGTTACTATCACCATTTTCCAAAGTTCAGATGATTTCCTTATTATTTCAATAAGGGTGGGGGAGAGTCAAAGTGAATAATGATGACAGCTGTGATTCAGACTGACTGTGTGATCTTCTGTGCCGTTTGTTTGGGACTTGTAAGACGAGGAATTACAAGTGTCAAACAGCTGTGAATATGGGTGCTAAATATTTAAACATGTTTTCCAGCGGAAGAAAAAAAGTATAGTTTTTTTTTTTTAAAGCGAGGCTTAAGTGTGTATAAGCTGTACCAGCCTTTGATTCAAATGCAGGAAGAGCAGAAGGGTAAAACACTGCAATGGAGAAATGCAATGGCGAAGAGGGCACAGAATCAAGCCCAATGGCACAGATCGAGCCGTTCCAAGGGGGGAGACAGATGAGGCAACTGAAGATGTCTTCTGAACCTCGGGCGAGGAGGAAATGCACAACAATAGTGGGAAGAAGAAGGGGAAACAAAAGTAGAGCTAAAAGAAAAAAAGCACCATAACATGGCATCTGGGCCAGGATGGTGCTCTAAATTATGGATAGGTGTGAATGGTGAGGCTTTGATAGGAATTGAATTACTCTGCTTCGCTTGATCATAACCTCACTCAAAGGCACATTTAACAACACACTGTACTTCAAGTACAAGTTCAGTCCTGCTTCAAAGGACAGGTGATATCATATGACCTACAGAAGCACACAAACAAACTGCCTCAATTACAGGTAAACGCACTTTCTATAAAATATGATGGTCATGGGCATTTGAAATCTAACTACTGAGCGTTAATTATCAGCATTGTGATTGTTAAGTGCATATTTGATATTTACTCGTTATCAAAAACTGACATAACGTTATTGAGAATTGACATTACAGTAACATATGATGCTATTTGAGCAAATAAACAGTAGCTGTTAAAGTTAAATGCACCAAACTATTATGATCGTTAAATCAACGTTTTGAACATTTTCAAACTCCTGGTTTGAATTATCACCCTTGCTACAAAACTAAATGATGTCGGGTGTGTTGGTGTGAGTCTTAAAGATACTTGATAAATCGATTTGGCTTGGGTTGCCATAGCAGTACAATATCATATATTTGCTTCAATCATTTTATTTAAATTGAAAGATGAATTCAATTTACAAAAAGTCCATTTGTATTCAATTGTGAGTGTAGAAGCTCAATTAGCCCAACGTCTATATTATTATTACAGCTCGTATAGATTATCCAACAAAAGTTCAAGGGGATCAGTGCTTTTCGTTGCACAACTCACAGTGTGAGAACAGTAGTGAGGACAGTGATGCCAACTGTTGCTAATTGGGCTGGACACAGGAAACTTTTTTCCCTGACAAGCTACATGGATAATAAAATCATTATTAATGCCAAATAGCTTCTTATGTCACCATCATTAATTCACAAGGCTTAGGACAGTATTTCTTCTTTGGTAGTCAGCTAAGCAAAAAGCTAACTGTGACTCCTACTGGCTGGACTGTGGCTAACTTTATCTGTTAAATCCAAATACTATTTAAGGGCGTGTGTTTATACAATAATGATTCTTAAGAAATTGGGATGCTGTGAATAACATAAATTAAAACAGAATTTGAAATGCATTCAACTGGAATACAGTACAAAAACAATATACTTAATGTTCTGACTGATAAACTCTTGTTTTTTTTTGTAAATACACACTAATTATAAATTTGAAGCCAGCATCACACAAAGTGAGAAGAACCACAGAAACTTGATCTGCCAGCCAGCCACATACAGTGAATGAGAGTTTCATACATTCATGTAGATGTCAAAGGTCTCTTGACATTAGTGATTGTTTAAACTGATTAACATTTTCATTGCACACCACAAATTACACTTGAGTTGACACTTGAGCAGTTTTGTTACATTGCATACAGCGCACAGTAGCTTCCATTGCAAAAGGATAATAAAAGACAACAGCCACCACAGACACAGTCGGTTCACCCTGCTGCCACCTGGCAAAAGATAAAGAAGTATCCACTGCCATACCACCAGACTACAGAACAGCTTTTTCTTTTTTTTTTCAGGCTGAAAGATTCCTCAATTCATCTTCAGTACTCAATAATATGACATAGTTTTTGTTTTCTTTTTCTACTTATGTAGCACAAAGGGACTAATTTAATTCTACAACCCTGGTGTTGTAAATGACTAATAAATTAAACTTTCACCACTCGACCTTTTAACACGAACAATAAAATGCATTAAAATGTCATGAATAGTGAAAGGTGGTGATGTTCATGCAGTGACAAATGACAAGACTACCATAAAGTCTGTCAAACACATATCATAACACCAACTATATACCTAAGTCCAACTTATTACAGTGGCAGAGGGGAACTACTATGACCCCATTCATGAAAATTAAGGGATACTAACAAGAAGCAGTTCCCTCTTAAAACGAAGAAGTTGAAGAAACTGGGTTGGGCCCAATAACTGAAGCTAGTCTAAGCCTTCATTCTCCAATATTTGTCTTCAAAAAGGCATATCAGGAATAATATCTTATCTTCACTTTCTGATATTCAAGGTAGGGAAACCTTGCCTTCAGTTAATTCATTATCTTTAGCATGGCCTGTCAGCTGTTCAATCAGACATGACAAAAAAAAGAAAGTATCCAAATGAGACGATTTTAATTTTCTACAGGAGAGAGGAGGGCAAATTGAAATTTCAGTGGGAAAGCAGGATTTAAATTGTTAGAGCAGAGAAGCACTTACCTCTTCACGTAACTTTATCAACTGCATCATGAGAGCAGAGGAGACAAGAGAGGAAGATGGAGAGAGTGAGGGAGAGATTAAAAAAGCAGTAAAAACATGGCAGGAAGAAGATCAGTCATGTGGCTGGGTGCGGAATTAACCTTGACGATTTATCCATTTGTATGTTTAGTATTTGGAAATCACAAGACAAACACATTAAACGGAGCTAAAACACGCTGCTCGGGCTGACTTTTTTGAACAAACAAAGATCAAGTCCTGGCGCTGTCACATTAAACAACGAGAGGGAATGGATCGCTCGACTTGCAATATCAACTAACATTATCAAGGAAGTCAGATCACAAAAGCTGATATAGCAAGAGAGAGACAAGGGTGTAAAATATAGTCTGCACAGTTACAGTTTTAAATGTTGAGGAAAAATAGTTTGTATCTGTCATTTTGCTGAATTCTCTGGAAATGGATGAAAAGAAATGTGTGCCCTTTGGAACTGAGCTGGAGAAATGCTGAGCCACTCTATTTGTACCACACTTTATCAATGCTGATATGCTGTCAATATTTCATGTACCTTACCGGTTTTGCATCTCAGCAAAGGTGCACACTGTTTAGATTATGTGTGAAAAGCCATGTGAGGCTACCACTGTACATCCATACAGTGCAGCTTATTATTGGGACAGCCACGGATCATGAAAAATGAATCTTAGCATAGCTATACATTTTTGATGAAAGAGAATAGCAAATATAAAGTGAAGTAAATAAGAAATGCTAGTCTTATTCCCTGTCCTGGAAAACCTTGCATCTCTGATAATGAATCAGACGTTTGAGGGAGGGCAACAATCCCATTTGCCATTAATTATGTCTAATCACAATTAAAAAGGTTGCTTCCCTCGCCTGCTCTTAAGTGAAGGCTGTGGAGAAGGAAAGAGAAGGCTGGGGCTTATCGTGGGAATGCAACATGTTTGGAAGAAAAAGGGGGAAGGACAAATTTCTTGATTCGTGAGCCTTTTAGAGGTGATTTGTTATTTTTTTTAAATCCACATTTCTTGGCCAACATTAAAGGTTAGCAGATCTAAAGGGAGGCTCAGGGCCAGTATTGCTTGTGCTGTTTATTTTGAATTTTGGATCATTTAAAAAGAAGAGAGTTCTTAGATCTTGAACTGCAAACTTGAT
This sequence comes from Sparus aurata, assembly GCF_900880675.1. Taxonomy (NCBI): domain Eukaryota; kingdom Metazoa; phylum Chordata; class Actinopteri; order Spariformes; family Sparidae; genus Sparus; species Sparus aurata. The sequence continues at coordinate 16,973,667 of NC_044206.1, forward strand.
TCCTAACTTTAAGGTTACGGGGTTAGAAAATGGCATCTTTGTTTTCAAGTAATTCAAAAACAGGTGACAGAGAGAAGAAAATGAAGCACCTGCTCCTGCAAACAGCTTTTATGAACAGAATAAATCAAAGAAATAACATTTAACATTTGAACTGAAATACTAAACGGCAAAAAACAACACTGTGCAGTACAACACTTGTCTCCTCTATTTATATTGCACCACTAGAAATTTGTCATATAATAATAAATTCAGGAGGAGTCTATGCTATATAAAAAAAATTAAAAATATCAGGCGCTTCACACATTACAATCTTCCCTTTGTCATTTCCACTTGTAATTTTAGAAACATCTCTAAAATAGTTCCAGCATAATTTTTTTCAGTTTTTTTCAGTTCCCTGAAATATATTGCAAATATAAAACTATTGTCAATATCCGCGATGTGGGAGGTAAACAAGTATAATTGCATGTTTTTCTAAAGGGCTTTCTTTTCCTCGAAAATGACGGCAGTAACAAGACGCACTTAAGAGTGGAAACTGTCTCTTCTAACTTAAGCAGCAACTCCCCACTAAGAATGCATTATTGAAGAGGCCAAAGTTTAAAACGACACTGTGGATGTGGTTATTCGGGGCTTGAAAAACACCCAGCAGATCCTGCGATCCCTCACCCCGGCTCTGCCATCAGTCAATGGGCACCAAACAAAACTTGTTCTAGCTCATTTCTGCTGCCTGACTGATTGCAAGTCCTCGCGGTGGATTTGTTAAAACTATACGAGGGGCCATGTTGAGCTGTGTTTCTTCCTGTTTAGCTTTATTTTTCTTTGGCATCCATTCTTTAGTACAGCCAGCGATGCTCGCGTTGCTCAAGAGATATAGAGCAGTAAATACAGAACATTGTAAATGTTATAATTACTCCTGCATGAGCGCCTTTCCTTGTGTTTTTGTGATGCCAGCCAGTATTCAAAATTGCACTGCTGCAATTTTTCTGTTATGATAATCAGCAATTTTTTTTTTTTCAAACAAAAGATTTTTTTTTTTTTTTTTATCCAATACGGAATTCGATACAAGTGGTAATCTGCTTCCTTTGTAGCCTGTAAAATCTGGTCCATGCCGGCTCAAACCAGCACAATCTCTTGTGGCCAAGCCTTCTGCTGTGACTGAAATCGAAACTATTCCGTATAGTGTTCGTGTGTGAAAAATGTGTGTGCATGTGCTGCTTTGTGTGTGGCGTCTGTGTGTGCGTCTGTGTGTGCGTGCGTTGCATGCAGAGGAAACAGAAAGGGAAAAAAAAATGTGCAATAGTAGCCTACCACATTATTAAAAAAACGAGCGATAGTGCCAATTCAGTCTCTGTCCGCATACAGATAACGAATAAATGCCGAACTCTATTAAATCGTCCTTTAGCCATTATCGCAGGGCCAACACGCCATTTTCAGAACTTATGACGGTTCCCTATTTACTTAGCTATAAATCCTTGCCATGTAACCAACAGATTTGTGACTGGTAATGATCTGCTCAGCCAGGGCTATATGAAATGATCCTGACCTCTTTCAGATCGTCAGGAATTAAATTGACCGACTTGCCCCGGCCCCCACCATCTTTTCCCCTCTCCTATCACCGCCGTCTCGTTAGATAAAAAAAAACCCTGAAGTTCCGAGTACTCCACTCACAGCAAGACCAAGACAAGTATTATCTCCACAAGTTTTAAAATGAAAATGATGTAAATGCGGCACCTGGGAGAAAAAGGGAAAATGTATATCATCTATTTACTTTGCTTATGCCCCCAGAATGAACTCTTTCGAAGGCTTTGTGTATGTTTTATATAAACCATATAATCAGAATTTTTAAAGTTAGACTTCAGACAGTAATATTGCTAATTAATCATGTGTTTTTAATTAATTTATAGTGTATTTTTTTCAAACACATTAAAGTTTAGAGTCCTGATAATCTTTTCTTGCAAAATAGAATTTAGGAGAATAAAAAAAAATGAAGACAAGCAGAAAAAAGGAAAATGTCACTTTCTATAGCTTAGATTGTTTTGTAAATGCATCACTTCTGGCCTAAATTCCCAAAAGATAAGTATGTTTTAAAGTAATTACAATTTATACATCTATGTATAATTTATTTTCTTTTTATATAGTTTAACCAATGATAATTTAGATTATTTTTTTGATGTGCACTGAGAATTAGGAATAAAGCTGTAGACAGTGTTCACAGATGTCACATTCTGCTACCTCTATTTTTCCTGACATGATGGGTTACACAATGGCACAATGCTTTGCTGTTTTTCATTTAGCAAATATATAAGTATATATAAGTATTTAACATAAAACTATATAAAACTATATATAAAACTATATATATATATATATATATATATATATATATATATATATATATATATATATATATATATATATATATATATATATAGAATAAGAATAATATATATAAAGAATAATATATATAAAGAATAATAATACATTTCTGAAACAATAATTACAGAAATAAAACAGCAATTTCTAAAATGTGCAATATAAATGTATAACATCACTCCACAATAATAATTCTACACTTATGCATTTTATTTACCAACAATTTTCTTTGAGTTGCATAAATTCTAGATTTGTAAATGTAATCTTTCGATATTTTAAGATTAATTTTTAATGAAAGGGAAATAACGTTTGAAAAGAAGTGCAATGCTATTTTTCAGCTTTTCCTTGACAGGGCTCTGATAGAACTCATCAGTGTCTCAAACATGACATTTCTGACAGCAAATCTCCTTCTAACTTGTGCATAAAATGTCAGAGTCACTTTTGTGTCTCACTAATTTGCCGGGAATATGCATTTCAATTACACATCGTTGCTCGTGATACATATGTTTCTAAGATGTGCAGTTCATGGGTCATCATTGAAATGGTAATAGGGAAAATGTTCAAAAAAAAAAAAGACAACTTTATTTAGCTTTGCTTAGCTGGGAATCATCTAAATATACTCACATAAAGCACTGTGGGACTAAATGTGCAAATATGCATTCACGTATTCATCTTTGTCTTTTTTCTTTTTTTCCTGAGCGTGCACGTGTGCAAATGCAAAGTATTTATTTGCATGTGCGTGTGTGTGATGGTGTGCGCCTTGAGACACAGTAACCCCACCAAGTTGACAGCCGATTCTAAAGGCAATATATAATTAGTCAAAAGACGTTTGGTCATAGTTGAGTGTGGCTGCGTATGAGTGGCAGCTGTGCAGGTGAGCAATAGGTAAGTGCGTCTTAAATGTTAAAACGTTTGCTGAATCCGTTGATGTATCACTGTTTTGATGCAGATCTACATTTATTCAAAACAGCTTAAGTTTAAAATAACGTGGCATATTTCGGCCAATTAAGATCACAACTCAAGATAATTGTTTTTCTCTTCTTCATTGCCACTTTCAGAACTGCTGTGAATGGATCTTTTGTAGGCATCGCTGACAATGAATGAAAATTGTTAATGTGGTCTTTATCTGTTGTTTATATTCCCTCAAATTCAACAGGCTGAGCTGATATTCAAACAAAGTGTCAGTCATCGTCTTTTAATAAACAATAAACCAATTGTGAATATGTTGATAGATGATAGATCAAAGCCATTAAGAAGTCCAAACAGAATTTGAGATTTTTGATTTAGGGCAGATACTTAACAATAAATACAAATATTTAGGGACTAAAGGATCATTTCTATGAGGTCTTGTGCAAAAACATTTGAAGTGATTCTTTTTTCATATCAGGCGTCAACTATATGAGAACCTGCGTCCTTAAATTTGTTAATTTTGAGTACTTGAATTGTGTAAATTCACCAAAGAAGAATCAGAGAACAAGATTTAGCAAGTCTGCGTGTGTATGTATGTCTGTGTATGTGTGTGGACCTTGACGGAGGATGGAGGATCTATTATTGTTCACAGTCCACACCCGGCTGGAGAACAGCTGTCTGACGGTTGGAGTGGGGAGGCCGGGATCTTGAATTGAAATGTGTGTTGAATTGTGTGTTTGTGTTTTGGTGTGTGTGCGCGTGGGTCACAATCTGGCTTTAGCCAGACACTGGTCCCATGCCCCGAGCCCACTCACTGGCAGACCAGCTTTGCATTAAACAGTGTTCCTTCCGCATGACTTGGTGACAATACTGTGGTTTCAGCTCTCGATGGCCCCTATGAGGGGCCCACTACCTCACCCTGGGGGCCAGTCAGCCACCCACACTGGCGTCGCTTGGGCCCCTGATTAGCACCTCACCTGGTTCTCTGAGGAGCTGGCGTCATCCCCCAGGAGCTCGTTGCGCACCTCATCACTGTAGGCAATACGTGACCTTTTCTGCAGGGGGAGGAGGATGAGGAAGAAGGACAAAAAGAAGAAGAGAGGGGAGAAACAGAGGAGGGCAAAAAGAGAAAACAAGTGAGGAAATATGGATTAGTACCGTTGTCGATGCAAAAACACAACAGGCATTCCTTAAGCACGAGAGCCCCCTAATGGTACTTGGTGACAAGTCATACACATGCAGGTTGGTCGTATGCTTCTGTACGTGTGTGAGCATGTCTCTGTGAGTGTGTGCCTCCAAAACACATGTACTGAAAACAAGCATGTCTGGGTTTGTGCCCAGGACTCCCTTCCAAGGTGATCTACTGTACCTAGTACACTTGTGCCACAGAAGTGGTGGCAGAGAGCCCCCCCTCCACCTTGCCCACTTAAACAAATATAAGTTGAGGGATAAAAAACCTCCTCTTGTGTGCATGGAGAGGCTGTGGAACAGGGGGACAGGGGAGAGGGCCAGGGAGATGTATTATGAGGAAGTATCACTTGTCAGCGCTAAATCTTTTCTGGGGGCTGTCACCGCTGTCATCCCAGTGCAGTGGCAGGCTCTGTGATAACACCAATGCTGAGACTCAGACAGGGAATAATTCATCACCCATTGGCGGCCCATCGGATTTGGGGTTGCCTCTCTCTCTCTCTCTCTCTTTCCCTCTCTCGCTCTCTCTCTCACACACACACACACACAGCACAAACTCTGTCTCACACTCTCTCTCTTTCTCTGTCTCCACACAGGCTAGAATAAGAGGGAATGCCATGTCCAAAAAAACATTTCATACACACTTCAGAGTGTGCCACCTCCGATTGTCGAAGAGTAGGCTGCCGTTGTACCACTTGTTTACAGACGCCCGACCCATGGAAAAACAGCCTCTTGGCATGCCCTCTAAACTAAATACACACCAGCAGCAGACACAGAAAGTGTTTACTAAGCCTCCTTCGCTTTCTCTCCCTGCCTTGACAGGGTTTCTAGGTGGGCTGCAGGAGGTGGGCAAAATCAAAGACAAACACCAACATAGGAATGAAAATATCACTTTTTCTCAACATGAAATTCTTTCTATTTTCTATATTTACTTAGTTCTCCACTCTGAATAAATAAAACAAAGTAAGAGAATCAGTGGAGGAACACCAATTACCTGTTGGGGACAGTGCGTTTTTTTCTCAAATACAGTATCCTTTTCCCAATATCTTTCTGTTATCAGGTAAAGTTTGAAGAAGCTATTGCAAGTACTTTGATGCTGCCTTCCATGAGAGGAGCACAAATCAAACTTGAAAAAGCCAATTCTAACCTCAAGAGTGATGATATCAAGTTCCTTGATTGAAATAACTTTGGAACCAATCACAATCGAGCAAGTCGATGTTTTTTTTGTTTTTTTTGTCTCTCCTCATAATCTGGAGCACTGAGTGGAAAGTCATGGCTGATGTGATTTGGTTGTTATTATTGTGATGGTGAGGGCCACAGTTCTCTGGAGTAATTACCGACTAGACGGAGGGCCTGATTGACCCGGACCACAAAACCCATTAGATAAAGAGTGCACCCAAACAATACTCAACCGCGGGGACCTTAGCTAACCACAGAACGCCTACTGTGGGGAAAAGAGAAGATCGACAACACTGACTCAAATAAAACACATACCCCACCGCCCCACTCCCACACACACACACAGGAGCACTGTGTCAAAATGTCCTGTTCAAGATGTTTTTGCAATTGTTTTGTGATTGTGCCAGACAACAGTCAGCTCAATTATTAACTTTTAAGTTTCGTGATAATTGTTGCAACGCTCAATTATGTGACAGCAAATTTCCTAATATCTAGAAAGGCTGGTTAAAATGTCATGTTATGTGTGTAATCTTCTTTTGATTAAAATCAATATAGATAAGGCGCTCAATGGCAAATATAAGTGACGTAAACTTACAAATATAATATAATTATACCTTCTGAAACCGGTCGTTTATTTTCAGAAATATTTATCTCAAAATATTAAGTAATCAAGTCTTATTGCACTAAAACTGAATTATCTAAACATTTAATTCATCCAGGCGCTTATTTTTAATTTTAATAATGCCACAACTTCTGTGCAAGGATAAGTAAGTGGTCACTGTTGTGCTGTCAGGACATAAAAAGAAATATCAGATTTGAGTAAAACCAGACAGACAAGAAGCATCAATTTGAAGACAGCATGTACACTTGTACACAAGGCACACACACTCACACATATTTGTTGCTAGGAAAACACCCACATATTCCATTTAAGTCGAGTTTCATCTTAAAGAGCTGCAGTGCAACTTAGGGGGAAAGACGACTTCACCAGTAATTGAGACGAGGAAGCCTGGGAGAAGCATTGATTTGAATGTTAAGGCTTACGTTGCCTTCAAACCATATGCCAGTTTTTGTTTTTTTTTTGGTATTTCTAAATAGCTGTCTGTTACGGATGAATGTACGAAGTGTTTCTGCAATGAGAACAGTGTAGATAACAAAGAAAGTATAAAGAATGAAAAATGTCATTGAAATGAAAGTGTTGCCGCTACTTCCCCTGTACCTACAGTATACACTCCGGTTTTTGGATTCCCCCTCTGGAAAACAACAGATTCCTGAGTGATTACTTCCTTTCCATTTGATGTGAGACATAAACAGCTGCGCAATATTGACTGCTTAATACAGTGGCAGATTTTGATTAGAAGTTAGGGTGTCGAGAAAAAAAAATCCTAAGTGACAACAGGATCACTCTTTGGGTCAGAAAAGCAGACATAAGATACCTGTTCCTGTAAAATCTTTTATTCTATAAAGAAAATGCACCGAAACTCTCTCTTTTCAGTTACAGTATGTAAAGGCTGAGCTCCTCCGCTTCTTAAGACAAAACCAACTAATCAGGCTTTGTAATCTAAAAAAGAATGAGCGCTTTCAGAAGATACCTTATTGCTCAAAAAAGAAAAAAGGAGCTTTTTTTAATCCTTTTGAAAGGTCTGTCTTTTGTCACTTTTTTAATCTTGGGTGAGAATTTGCTTCTATTCCCGGAAGCACACAGGAGAAGTACAAAGGTACATCTTAACTTTATGCAAAGTGGCCTGCCTTTAAAACTCCACACATCCCGTCAAATGCAGCGATGGAGGAGCTGGTGTCCTGTCAAAAACACACGTTTTACCTCTGTTGACATGGATAGCAGGAGAAGAAAAAAAAACCTATTCTTCTTTACCCATCAAAATGTAATTACATATGCATGCATAACAATTCATATCAGATATGCTAATCAGTTTGGCATAATCCTCTGAGCAGCAAATTATATTTATTTAATTATAGCAAATATATGGATCTTCCCTTTGTTTGCGTTTGCTTTCTAGTATATGTGCACGCATGTGTATATATTTGCTAAATTAACATGATGATTTTTGAGTTCCTCCACAGTCCAGAGAGAAGAAAGTAAATCTTAAAAAACATCTGTTTACATAGGGTGTATCAATAATTGCAAAACAGTGACCTTCCCTAATTTCAAGCAGTCAACAATAACGGTCTTTGTAATGTAAAAGAAAAGTTGCCCATCTACAAAATAAAATCACCATACTTAAAATCAAATAAACTGAGATTTCTATTCATATTTCACTCCCTTCCAACGCTCTTCCTCGCTTTTTTGCCCAGCACAACGAGTGACACGAGGACAAGCGCAAATTATTGTGGCGCCTGGAAAGCTGAAAAATGTAAACAGTTCATTATATGGGAAATAAAAGGCGTAAAAATACCCTGGGGCAGAGTGTAATGAGGGGCCCTGAAGTTCCTTTGCACATGCTTTTTTTTCCACGTTCCCAAGCTTTCCCTTCTCACCCCTGCACACACGGCTGGTGGCATAGCATGAGGAGTAATTAACCATATTCAATTTAAAAAACTATGTTCCATTACAGGCTTTTTCACCAGTAGGAAAGTGGCTGGGCATTTCCAAATTTAGATCTAATAACACTTAAGTCCAGCTCCATGTGGTTGCCTGAAACTGCCATTTAAACTTCTAATTTTCCAAACCGTCAGAGTTGCTCCATCAAAACCCCTAGGGCCGCAACTGATGGTGATTTTCAGTGTCAATTATTTTCTCGATTAATTATCTCGATTAAAATCTCTGAGAAAGGTGAAAAATGACGGTTGGTGTTTCCCAAAGGCCAGATCACATCCCCAACCCAGAGATATCTAATCTACTGTCACAGTGCAAAAAAGATTTAAGAGAACAAGAAGCTTAAATCATTTTGACTATTTTTCTTTAAAAAAAATGACTCAAACAGATCAATCAATTATCATAATACTTGGCGATTAATGTAACAGATGACAACTACTTAGTTAAAATAAAAACAACTTTCAGGTGGGCACAAAATGCACACAAATAAAAAATGTTTTATGGGTGTAATATCATTTAACATCATGTAAAAACTGCAAAGACATGACAGTGAGGTGGTGTAATAAAACATCTCTATGTTCTCAAGAATGTGCCCTAAACTCAAAGGTTATCTGTATCCCTTCCTTTCCTCCCCCTGCTGTGATATTTTCCCAGGTAATGTGTGGACCAGTGCCAGCAGGTCCCACTCTGGTCCACTCGCCCCACAAGTGGGGGCAGAGGTGGACTGATGCGGCATGGCGTTGAAAGGAAGCTGAGACCTTTAAGCAGGCACAAGTATCACAACAGCATCTTAAATAATGCATCTCTGCTTGGCAGGGGGTTAACACGCACACCCGGCACAAAGGAAAACATACACACACAAATTGTTGTCTTCAACTCTGCTTTTACACCAACAAATCTGGAGAGGTTGTTCAATTAAGTAAGGGCTCTTTTTTTAATGCATTTGATTTATTATCAGACGAAGGCAAGTAGCTACAATTGGGATTGTCACAGGAGGGTGTCATTTGTGCCTTTGTTTCACTGTGGTCTTTGGTGCCATCGGATCCTCCACTTCTGACTGTGTGTGTGTGTGTGTGTGTGTGTGTGTGTGTGTGTGTGTGTGTGTGTGTGTGTGTGTGTGTGTGTGTGTGTGTGTGCTTTGTGCAAGTGCAAGTGCGAATGCGGGCTACTGTATGAGCAAAGCAGGCTTCTACGAGCCTTTGCATTCCCGGGGAAAACCTCCTTTAGAGAGCGTAAGCTGGCGACATATGTGAACGGCAGCCCGGTGTGTGTTCTCTCCCCTAATAGAAGTGCAGCGGTGGTAGAGAAGCCGGAGCCTTAGATAACAGCATGGGGCCTCTCATTAGCTCACAGGTTGGTGCTTTGGAGGCTTCTACACGCGCGGCATTGTGTTCTTCTTCCATGAAAAACCTGAAGGAGTCTCAGAGAAGCGCTTGTCGAGAAAAAAAACACAAATAAAAAAGGTGAATGATCAACCGAGGCATGGTAATAAATGAGCCTGCAACATATCCAAACAGGTACTAGGTGACGAGAGTTTTTTATGGGCGACAGCGAGTATCAGCTTCAAAAATATCTTTTTTTTTTTAAAAAGAGACAACTGTAAAAAAAAACTTGTCTTTATTAGCTTAAGTCAATAATAAAAACAATTAAATCCTTATTCCTGTTGTTACATTATATCACTGAATCCATCAGTTGTCTTGTTAGACCACAAGTAAACAGGATTTTATCTCTGGGGGGGAAATACCTAGCCCTTTGCTGGTGAAAGAGTATATTATTGTGATAGGGGCCTTTCATGCTTGTACCTCTGTGATACCGGTGGTGTATTTCCCTGTCAAAGTCATTTCTATTGCTAAGTACAGCCGAGATCAGTCAATAAGCCTAACGACTGTACCCACAAAGCAAGAGGCCGAGAGGCGGCAAGAGAAGAGAGGAGGGGAGGGGGGGATTGCAAGTGAACTCCAAACAAAAGAGCAAATTCGAGGAGGGCTTTGATTGAAGAAGCGCCATATACTTTTTGAAGGCCGAGGGATCATCTCTCAGTGGTTATTTCTTTAAGGCATGAGGGCCCGATTAAACCCAATATTAAAATATGGAGGCGCTTCTAATGAAAAATCAAAGGCCCTGTTTCCCCTCCCACACCCCCATCCTTCCATCTCTCCTTCCCTCCGTCTCTCGAGTTCTGACAGGTTTTTCTCCCCTAGCCCTTGGTTGTGTAGGAGGGGACAGGAGGAGAGACAGAAAGAAAGTGCGAAAAGAAAGACAGAAAGAAAGAAGAGAGCAAGAGAAGGAAGGAGAGAAAACGGGGAAAGAGGGAGGGTTATAGAGATGAGGGACCTAGGTGCTGGTGGTGCAAAACAGAGACAGACAGCATTGGTTGGAGGAGTAAATCAATAGAGCAGAGCCGTCGGGGAGGCGGGCAGCCAGGGCAAGGAGAGAGGAGAGGAGAGGGGGAACCGGCGCAGGGGCTCGGGCTCCGATCACAACGCTGGCTTCTGGCGTGCAGTGGGGAATAAAGTGGGCCTCCCCGGGTCAGCACCAGAGAAAAAGGTGAGATTAGAGGAAAGTGGAGGAGGGATTTTCACAGAGTGAAGGTGGGAGGGGTGGGAGAGGTGGGTGTCGGAGGATGACGAGGAGAGAAAAAGTGTGTGTGTGGAGGAGGAGGAGAGGGGGGGTGTTAGGAGATGTGCATTGCAGGATACCTGGCAAGCCAGGGACCAACCGGCCCATTAGCCTGTGGCTACCTACATATGGTTCACTGAACCCTCTGCTGAGAAGAGCTCCTCTCCTATCAGTCTTCCCATCTTTTTTAAAGAAAGAAATACCTTCACTTTTAACCCTTTCTCTGCTTTGGAAAGAGGTTCACTCCTGACCTCGATTTATGATTCATTTTTTGTTTGATGTCTATTCTTGGAGTGTTATCTAAAATTGAAAAATGTAATAAAAAAAAAAAAACCTAGACACAAAGGGAGAGGAGCCGGGCCTGCTGAGCATGTGCATGTGCACGTCCGTCAGTGGACATGCACAGAAGACTATCTCCTTCAGTGCTTTGCCTTTTCTTGTAATGTGACCATTGTTGCCGCTGAATAGCCCGCTCATTAGCATAAGAATACAGCAGCACATATAGGGACTTAGCCAGATCATTATCTCTATATATTTATGTATACTTTGTTATTTCACTAGCCGGAGCACATTCAAATGCTGATGAGGCCAGTAAGGCCCCCCTCCAAAGCCCTTCCAACATGTGCCCTCCTGAACTTCCCAATACGCTCACGAGTTTCCTGGGAGTCTGCAGGTTTTGTACTGGAATTTACGACAGTATTTCAAAAATTATGAGCAACAGCAACTCAAAGCTGCAGAGAAGTCATGCTTACATCCCTTTAAAGGATTTTTTAAAACAAAAGTACATAGAGAAGAACATGCACATTGAACAATTGACAAAAACATTCTTAAAAAAATATAGGAAGGAATATATAATATAGGAAGGAATATATAAATATAGGAAGGAACACTGCAAGGGGAAACAAATGGACACATAACAATAATTTAATGAGCCATTAGGGTTATAAGAGGTGATAGATTTTTTTTGTTCCTACTGGGAATTCTTAGCCATTTCACACGGGCACTTAAAGCAGAGAATGTGTTATGTGAAACAGATAATTTTCTAAACGTACAAAGGCAAGAATGTACAAAAAGTTTGACAATGCAGAACAAACAAGAGCTCTATGGTGATGAGGAGAACAAAACTAAAGAGTTTAGTCTCACTGCAGGAGTAGGCTGATGCTCTAATAGTGGCCAACCTCTGGGATAATTGAAAAAAAAAAAAACCTAATTCATCTTCCACAATGTAATTCTGATCAAGGCTACAGCTAGATTCCACTGCAGGCTTCAAAAACAGCAGAGAAAAGGCAAAACTGTTGGTCGCTGAGAGCAAAAAACACAGTCCCTTTCTCTCTGGCACGCTCCCTCATTAGAAACACTTAGGATGAGAGGAAGAAACTAAGTTTAATTGTGTGTCTGCATGTGTGTGCTGAGGGGGCGCTAGCCAGGGTTAAAACATTTGTAAACACGGAGCTTCAACTATGAAGAAGCGCCAGCAAAGATGCAATGTAAAGAATTCTTCCTCTATTTACCCCTTTCCTCTCCCTCTCTCTCTCGCCTTTCTCTGAGGTTTACTTATTAAAAAGCAAATGCTGCTGCCTAAAATACAGAGGAAAAACACAGACCCAATGATTCATAATATATTTCATAAATACTTCATGAATCCCTTCACCATATTTAAGCCAGTCTGGCAAAAAAAAAAAAAAAAAAAGAAAACATTGTCACCTATTCTAGTACCCGCTTGTCAGCACATCACTGGGGAGTGGGTGTCACATGTCACTTCTGGTTTACACTTCTGCGTGGGACAGGCTCGGTGCACAGAAATCGGGGGTAGGACAGAAAGAAGAACAGAAGGAAAAGTGAAGGGGAGGTGGAAAGGGGGAGTAAAGAGAGGGAGGAGGGGAAGGAGGAGGTAGGGGGTGTTATCATATCATCGCCCCATGTCTTTATATTTTCCCCCTTATTATCTTTGGCCCCCACTCACTCCAGTCACTCAATCACACAAGCCCTGAGGACAGCAAGGGGACCTGGGAGGGCCTTCGCTTCATGCCAGACTCAGCCAGACAAGCGTCTGAAAGCTATACTGATCACTGTCAGTGTATGTGTGTGTGTGTGTGTGTGTGTGTGTGTGTGTGTGTGTGTGTGTATTTGTGTGTGTGTGTGTGTGTATTGTGTGTGTGTGTGTGTGTGTGTGTGTGTGTGTGTGTGTGTGTGTGTGTGTGTGTGTGTGTATGTGTAGAAGTACGGCGACTTTGGAGGGGCCAGGAGAGATAAGCGAGAGAGGAAACGATCGCGTGGAAGGATAACGGCCGAATTTGCACACTGCCAAACAAAACCTGTGCTCCAGGCATAATGCAGATACCCCATCCATACAGACAAGTGTTAACATAAAGAGACAGAGAGGGAGCAGAGGGTGATCTGCTTACAAATTATAGGCTGTTTGGTTTCTGCAAGTCGACGACTGACAAGAACTCATCTTGTTAACGACTGCAAAACTCATAAAGATGACAGGAAAGCAAATTACCCCAAAATGTATTCCTACTTCTCTGGCTGGGATCTTAACACTTCATCATATTCTGAAATGGTTGGCAAACACATTTCTATGTGACGATTTTGCTCTTGTATTTCTTTCAATGTCAATATCAAGTGTGGTCAAAATAACAACACGTGCTACTTTACCAGCAAGGTTTGATTCTAGGGATCGATCAATATGTTTTCTTCAGGGCCAATACCAACACCTATCATTACTAATCAAGGAGACAGATATTTTGAACCGACTAGGGTTGCAACAGTATGAGATTTGCACTTTATCATGTGAAAAATTATCACTGCTTTATAATGACATTATAATGACATTATACGGTATTACACAATTATTATTATTGATATCAGTTACAACAACCCTTAAAGTGACAAAAATAGAAGGGTTTTTTGTGGGTTGAAGAAATACTTTCACAAAATATCATGTCCTGACAAACATGAAACTTGATGTAACCTTGAAATAAATGAATATATTTTTAATAACACTGACACGATGGAATTCAATACTTTAGATAAGCAAATGTACACATTACAATCAACGTTAATTTTAGCACCATGGTGTATCTTGAACTGGTATATCGTTGCAATCCAAGTATGGTTTTCTCAAGACCTCCACTTGAGTACAATTTTGTTCCACTTGTACTTGACAAGGGTATTGCCATTATATAATATATATATTATCCACTCAACTACATTTTCGAGGCAAGTTTTTACTTTTAATACATTACATTTATTGGATAACTTTAACTCCTGGTTACTTTAAATATCCTTCTCAGAATTGTATTTATCACAAATTGAACAACCAAAAAAAAACACAAATTCCGATTATCAGATAAATGCTACATATTAGCTCCAATAATCATCTAAGCCTGTTATGCATCAGTCCCCATTATCAACAGTCCAAACTACCATGGTATACCTTCGGCAAGACCCTAACAGTCCCCTTTTATTCAATCAAGTGTAATCCAAAATTAGCCAAAACATATTTGAATCTGCTAGATTCTGATTTCTACTAGGTTCTGGATTAAAAGTTATTTCATCAAGATCCATTCATGAAATTGACAAAAATGTAGAAAAACAACCAGCTTCACAATGTTAAGGAAAGTGGAGGAAAAAAAAGTCTCATTATCAAGTTCCAAACAAAAAGTAAATGGGGCTATATTGAGCCGAGACCCATCGTTCATCCATGTTTCATTGAAATCCATTAAGCAGATTTAGTTTAACCCTGGAGACAAACCAACAAACCAAGTGGACATGGTAAAAACATAACCCCCTGGGCAGAGGTAATTTCTGTTAATTGTTCACTTGAAAAAAATATATTGTAGTAGCAGTGGAAGATGGAGTTGAAAACTGTTTTAATGCTTACATGTATTAATGCTTAACTGCCACTACATCTGGTTGACAACACTGTCATGCTATTCAAGTCATGGAAAGCAGTATAGTAGACAATAAAATATAGTGTAGGAACAAAACAACCAGCACCTTTCAGTGCTGCTGGTTAGATATAAGTGTTTCACAGTTCACACTTCTCTATTCACACATTTTTATGATTAGAAAAGTCGCAAAAATAATTAAAACTCTTACTAACTAACTATTGCACATGACGAAATTCTTGTTGGGTCTCACTCGCCTTTTTTTCTGATATAAAATGAGAACATAGTACTTCTGGACAAAACATCCTGTTGTCTCTATTGCAACGCTGTCCTTCAACCCAGGTTTGACCCACTGCTGCCATTACACCATCAAACCAATTACAAAAATGGTCTCAACACGAGCAACAAAAGGCTTATCCATGAATGAATCCCATCTTCGTGTCCAAAAAGACAACATGTAAAAACCTCCAATGCCACAAATCCACAAAGGGCTCGATGAAGACATACTGCGCACAACAACTTCCGAATGAAAGACATAATTCATAAGTAGAGAAGCAGATCTATTTGTTTACATCTTAAATCTGCACCGCTAAGAGGAAATACACAGGAATAATCCCCGTCAATTGAGGGAGTCCTTTTTAAAATCGGTTATGAGTGATTAGACTTTGGTGTCATTGATGGGTTGTTAAGCAACAAACCATGAAAAGACTCAATCTGCCTTTACTCCTCTGTGCCTACTAAGAGCAAGTAAGCCAAGGCAACCTAAGGCGATTTAAAGTGTTTAACATCCAACTAATGTTGGTCTCTCATGTTGTCTGTTTGCAGGAGTCACCATAAGGAGGACAGGGGGCAAACAACAGAAACCCTTCAAGATGGATTACAACAATGCCAATTTAAAATCACTACAGGCTTGGTTCTGGCGTGAGATGTACAGTGGTCGTAAAATATCCCATCAAGACCTAAATCTCAATATAATTATCAGCATCTGGTTTTAAAAAAGGGCATTTTTTAAGTCAGAGCCTCTTAAGATGAAGAACCAATGTTCTGATAAATGACTTTGCAAACTCTTTCTCCATTTAGGTTTGCTCATTGTGTTGCTAATAATCAGTTTGAACACTGTGAGGAGAAGTTGGATAGTCTGCACAACCTTGAATTGTCCATGACCACCAATTAAAATTTCACATGAACATTCACATTATATAAATGAATAATTATCCTCACATTCATCCATTTGGCTTGGTTACATACGTACCATGGTATAAGGTCCATTATCATAATTACGTTATTGGCTTACTCCACATATGTTATCGTTTTATAGACATAGCTTTATTGCTGACCTTGACATTGTCAATTGGTTTACAAATGCGTTCATACTTGCGTTTATTCACAATTTATTTCTTGTTTTGTTGAATGGTGGGTCTCAGCCCAGAATAGGTCCCATGAACTTTTGGTGCGGATCTAGATAAAGTTATGGATCCAGGAATTATTCTCTTACTTTCTTTAACATCGTGAGATAGGGCTTATTTGTTATTCGTTATGGTTGAGCTCTTATGCGAGAGTTTAAACTTCAGAGCAATGAAGGGAGTTTAATTTTGGATAATGTTTGATTGAATTAAAAGGGGGCTCTTAGGCATTGGCAGAGGTAAGCATTCTATTGAGTTCAGTTTTATGTTTAATCTATTTGGGATATTTCATCTTTTTATTTACATTCCAATTCCAATATCTGAATCATGAGAATCAAAGGTTCCATGCTTCTTGGAGTAGATGTCCTTGCAATATTATGCTATTATATCATTATTAATTCAGAGGCATAAATAATCTGAAAATGACAGCTGAAGACAGTAACACTTATCGCAAATTGTTTCTGGGACAATGTCTTGTCCAGCAAAAAGTAGTTATTTTGACCGGCTTATACTTTGAATGGAGAGTAAATAACAGTTCCCACACTTAATTTCAACCGAGAGTGGAAAGCATCTACTTAGACAAAAGAGTCTATACTTTATGGGCATTTAAAAAACCCTGGAAATATGTTAGTTCATTGCCAATGATGATCCGATAGTGGATGACCCTCAAATGCAGAGGCAACAAATTGCTCTGGGGTTTGGAATGAGGAGAAGAGGGTTATGGAAAACTTCTGACAGCATTATTACTGGCAGCTGAAGCTTGTAGCAGGAGCTGTACGGTTTAAAGTCAAGAGTCATTCATTAGTTCTTCTACAGCAACTCTATTTATTACAATACTTGGGACTAAATAAGGAGTTCAAGTTCAAGTTCATCTTAAGAAATCATGAGTTGCAGAAGTTTGCCTTGGCCTCATCTGAAGTGTGCTCACATTTGATACACATCCGATTTGATCATTCGCTGATCTTGCTCGCATTTCCATAATTCAAATCAAAACAATTCTCATCATTCACAAGTTGTTCTTGAGAGTCCAATGCGCCACTTTATTGAGCACAGCAAGGTTTGGCCCAACTAAAAGCTAAATTTCATGATATCTCCAGTAGGTCATACCACTTTTGAAATTGATATTGAGGGTTTTTTTTTTTTTTAAATTAAACGAGAAATATAAAGTGGAATCAGTACCAACAGCTTTTTCATTCCATTCACCTCAGTATACCTGGAAAATAAACTGTTCAATATTTCAAGGTCGGCTGATTCTTTGGAAATGCATTAATTATCTCCCTGGGCGGACACTTGGAGGCATTCCATCTAAAGGTTTTTTATTAAAGGAAACGGCAGTCCAGACGTCGTACCTGACCGTGACTGCCAAGCAATACCTCAATAGACAATTACATACTAAGAAGTGTAAGTTGGATCCCTGTGACAATTGGTTGATTCAGTATCAGAAAAGGCAGGCGAAATCAACTGACACAGTATGTAATAGACAAGGAATGACAGTCATAATGTTCAACTTTACTGAATAGGCTTCTTTTAAAGTACTGTACTTCAGGTGAATAAAAATGTGACCGTACCACGAACAGTATTTTTTCTCATCATCTAATAGTGTGCATTGTATATTGTGAAGACATATTTGCCAATCTCATATGAAGACTATGTAATTATGTGTTTTTCAAAAGGAACACTGATGCTTTGCAATGAAGGACATCTTCGTGGTCCTTGATGAAATAGTGAACAGCGTGTTATGACAACAATAGTTTTTTATTCTGAGTGGGCATTGATCTTATGAAAATGAATCCTTACCCAGTGACTGTCAACAACACTGCCTTGACCACTACTGGCACCAATTCCCACTTAATGTCAGAAAAATGGGAAGTATTCATCAATAAAGCTTGTCAGTTGACTCCTTGGAGTCAAGGATCCTTGAACACAAAGCCTCTCATAGTTGAACCAGAAGGGTTTTTGTTGTTGAAAAGACAAAAAAAGGAGGGGAAATATTCTCAGCAATACCTTATGTCAGTATGATTAATAGAAAGAGTGAGAGTTGCAGATTAAATGCAAATGTAAAACAGACATTCCACTTTTGTAAAGAGGCATTCATATTCATTCATATTTTGTTTGGCTTCCCTAATTTACTTTAAAAGAATGACTGGGCGCAGACAAATGACCGAGAATATATAAAGTTGGACGACAGACTACTATAAGAAACTTTGCAATAAATGGGCTTTTACCACAAGGACATTTTGGTAACATTATATTCAATCTCTATTACAAAGCATAAAGGATGAGGTCAGGCTTAATAATAAGTGGAAGGATTTATCATAACAAGTCCACTCATACATCAGAAAGGCAAAGTAATTGGCGCCCAATATTGTCCTTGTCATATACCTTAAGTAGGACGGAATTCTTAGAGTAACACCGCCATCTGCTGCACAAAGACTTCAACAACCACAGCATACTGATGACCCAAAATCCATCTCAACACACTCTGTATATTCTGTGAAACACCATTAAGAGGTAATCGGTACTTACAAAAAGTAGGTGTAAAAGAACATGATGCAGATTTAATGCAAAACTTCAAGAAGTATCCAAAATAAAATGCTAAAATCCTCTAAGCACTTATAACTAGTCGTTTCTTAGTTTTGTACCCATGAGATCATGTTTACAATCAATTTATACAGGTTGTTAACTGTTGGTTCACTGAAATCTGCGTTTGACTAAAAATATTTCCCATTTACTAAACATATGCAAGAACAGACCAAACAACGCAACACAGAACAGCTTTGAAAAGAGTGAGAATATAGAATAGCTTTGATATTAAAAATACATACTGACAGCGGAGAAGACACCACCATGAGTTTCAAAATAACCTCGAAGTCTCTGAGCCGATGTTGCTTTGTGACAGCTTATGACAATCTCTCCATGCTCATATCAGAGGTATGATTGCACATTTACAATTAGAATGGTACAGAATTTGAGGTAGATTGGAAAAATGGATTGGGTTTTGAGACAGACGCAGCAGACGTAGACCCCCATGGTCCCTACTGGGATGGACCAAACGTGGTCCTTTGAAGATGGTGGCTCTGTTTACCCGATAGATTTCATTAAATTAAGCTTATGTTGGGCCTCTTCCTTGCCTGATCAAAGCTGCTGCTAAGAGCCACGCCACCATGCTTCCCATGACATGAACAAGTCATCAAATAGGATTTTCAATTGTCCACACTCTTCTTATGGTCAGACTGGCATCCCCTTTAGCTGCTGCAATGCCCATTTTGCCACAACCCAGCACCTTTAAGACCCCCACTGTCCCCTCTATCATCGCAATGAAGCTGTTAGCCGAGCCAACATAGCAACATCTCACATAAACACCTTTGGGATGCCCGTTTGATAAGTTGTCTTCCTGGATGAAATGGCTGGGTTACCGAGGTCGACTCCGGCCCTGTCTGGAAGGGAGCAGGAATGAGGTCTCAAGCTGGCACACCGGTGGTAGGAAGACTTCAAACCACGGGTGAATGGGAGGATGAGAGAGCAGGTTAAGGGGGGAGACACCCATGGGAGGCCAGTAGGGGGTGGGGTTGAGGGGGGAGATCGGGTAGTGAGGGAGTGGAAAGGCCTTGATATCCGCGGAAAGCACAACAAAGCCGCAGCTTTTTACATTAAAAAGAAAGGAGATTGCCTTTTTTTCCACTAGATGCCTTTCGAGCCGAGTGTCATGTCCTCCCCAGGCCTGCAGGAAGTGAGAGCTGAGCTCAGCTATAGCATTTGGCACATCTGAGGCACATCTGAGGGGGCTGAAGTTCTAGCCTTCTGAACACTTGCATCAGATTTACAGGAGACCAGATATACTGGATGTTACTGTGTGAGGTGGGTGATCCTGGTTTAAATGCACACTGGGATCACCACACACAGTGGTGTGAAAATGAAAATGACTCCATCAACATGGGGGAGTCAAAACTACATGCAGGCCAATATTCTTTATCCACAAGGACTGTCCTAATGCTACCTGCTGCTTTGTATTTCAGCATTGTAGGCCACAAGTATGCAGTTATATGAAAGTAGGGCAAAATCATGTTCTGTTTATATATTGTGCATGCAAGGAGGGAAAGGGCGTTCTGATGATTTTAGATTAGGATGGATCTTAAAAGGCTTTCACTAGGGCTGCAATTAATCAGTCAATTATTTTTACAGTTAAATCTTTATAAATAAAAAAAAAAAACTACAATCTTTAAAGTGACCCAAAGACTCTTCATTTACTATCATAAATGAAAAAGAAAAGCAGCAAATCTGTACGTTAAAGAAGCTGGGACCAGCAAATTTTTGTACTTGAGAAAGCTCGAGCCTCCACAAACATTTTAGGGAAATAATAGAGACTGCAGTAATGTCTGTATTTGTTTCCAAACTTCACATAACTTCACTGACTATCAGATCCATTCGTGAACAAGCCAATAACACACACAATGATCGTGAATGAAAAATTATTGATGATATCATCTTGGGGCCAGATCGTCCACTCCAATGCAAGGTTTAGTTTCAGAAACGCTAACTTTTTTTTCCTGGTTAAACAAACAGATTTTACTGCGTATAAACCTAAGACAGACATTAAAAATGCCAGTGAATGAAAATTAGCACCAATATCAGCCCCAGTGGGTGTTAACTGCTTGATGATTAAGCACGGTAAGTGTGGGGAGAAGAAAAGTTAAAGATTAATCAGCAGCCAATTAAATGCCCATGGCGAGGAAAGTAAACTGTCTTGGCACGGAGATCTCCTCTGTGATCTCAGTTTGCACATCTCTGCGGTGTGCTCGCAGATCACTAGCACACGGTATCACCATCCAAATGGTTTGTTTATGCATGTTTATTTGTTTGTTCTGCATTTGGAACAGTGATGGATTGTTATTTTCCCCAATTTGATTCAATACACATTTTAATAAGCAGCTTGTGGTTAATGATTTCAGATGCCAGAGTGAAATACAAGCAGGTGGTTTTCATCTAGATTACTGTCGTAGTGTGAGACACAAAATGTTAAGATACAGGTAATTATTCAACACACTGTTTATAAGAACTTTCAAAATATCAAGTTATTCACATATTGATGATTCTATTTTGTTAAACTATTATTCTCACAACTTTCATTCAATCATTTTAATCTAGCACTCTAAAAAAGGTGCATTTTTAAGGATCAGTTTTGTGATGATTATCAAGTTTGAGCTTCTCAACAATGAATGTCCGTGCTGTAAAAACAGAGTAACACTACAACTTCAGTTCCCTTCACTTTTGAGAAAAGTTTGTTTTTGCAAAAAACTATTAAAAGGTATCAGAGCTTCACTGAAGAGAAGGTTAAATGTTGAACCGATCCCAGGTCAGCCTTCTGTGTATTAATTTTAAGGTTCTTAAACGTCCAGTGTGAGTCAGTGTTTATTTTTCCAACCCATTCTGTGGTTGTGGATTTATTCCACATCATTTTTGATTTGTGGAAGGACTCGTCTGCTCGGCTGCTCAAGGTCAGTTGCATTTACACCATGGGTTTATTATTGTGTTGTGAGCAGCAACAAAACAAACTTGACAACAGAAAACAAAAACAGACAAATAAAGATATCATTAAAGATACATATTTGAATACAACAATGAATTAAAGATACTTCTGGAACTTAGGGTAATAGTTAAAGCCACAATGGGAAGGAAAAAAACAAGAAAGTGATGGAGTTACATTAAGTTATTGCTCATTTTGGTCATATTATTGATTAAGTGAAATACCTTGAGCAATATTGGGAGCCAACAATATGGACTTAAAGCAAGGGACCCACAGGAATGGGCTGTTCATTAAGCTTTGATAGAGGCTAGAGATCAAGTCAAGACATACAGTGATTTATGAATTACTAAACAAGGCCAGATTCTGCAGCAACAACAACACAAACACACATAACCCGTTCTCAATAGACAGTGCTTCGCAAGTTCAAATACAAACTTGGAATTAACCTCGGTGGATGCACCAGTGAGCTTCAGCGCGGGTTTGTGAGTGTGTGTGTGCGTGTGTGTGCTTTAGAGAGACAGAGAGTTTGGTTGAAGGTGCAAACAACAAATGTGCGTATTTGAGAAAGTGACAACTTCTTAGTACATTATGTTATACACACAGGTCTTTAAAGTCACATTTGCTAAACGTTGATAATGTATATATATATTGTACATATATTTAAATAACCATTAACAAGACTTAGGAAGGAGTTTGTGTACTTACAAAGTCCTTCTCGAGCTTCTCCACCTCCTGCTTGTAGCTCTTCAGCCTGCTGTTGTACATGGCTCGGCTCTGGATAGGGATCTCCCGCACCTCCAGGTCCATTTGCTCCAGCTAAAAGCCGCAGTTAGCAGTTAATTTAACACACATTTCACATGTTCATCTGAACTTCCCCAATAAAAATCCATATTAACATTACAATGTTTATCACTTTTACAGCACTCTTGAACAGATGCAAAAAAAATCTAGGCCTCCCTATCCTCGAATGATCACTTATCTCTTACTTTCTGTGTATTTCTGTAAATGTATTGCCAAGTCTCAGAAAAGGTTATTGTCTATGACACAAAGCCGCTCAAGATAGAAACTGTGACAACTCTGAGAATCTTAAACTTTATGAAATGACTAACTTCAGCAGCATTAACTTTAAGATGTTCCAATGTTGATTGTAAAAGGAAAATGCCTCCCGCTCACGTCACTCAGCTGTGGTAAAAGATGCGACAGACGAATGCTGTTCTGTAAATAAATACACAATCAAATACGAGGGCCCCTTCATTGCGGAGACATGCACAGGCCCAACAATGTCACAGTGAATGAAGTAAAAGTACATTTGATGCGTGGCTAGACAGGTCTCTGCATGGCGGATTTGGAGGAAACTAATCACTGTGACATAACAAGACAACTGCGACAACAATTTGTCTCTGTCAGGTGACTTTGCTCATTTTTAAAGCAGCAACATGAAGACTCCCACCTCAAGATAATGGCTTGAAATGTGTCATAGGGGTGTCACTTAAAAGCAGATTACTGGAAAGTAATCATGTGAGGAGGAAGCCTCCTTTCCGCCACGTGCGTGTCTGCATGTCATGTCACCACCAGGATAATACAGGTGCCGTTGTCTGGTGCCAGTGAAAATTGTCCCCTCCCTCTTTGCACAAATTCATTATTTAGGAAATGGGAAGAGGAGAAAATTACTGATCAAAGACATACCAACTCTCTGACTTCTTCAAGCTGTTTGTCGACATTTAGAACCAGCTGTGTCTTCTCCTCTGAAAGGGAAAAAAACAGAAACATATTGATCAGTCGACAGAGTAACAGCGCTTCATGACAACAGCCTAACTCCCCCGCAACGGGGGAAGAGAGGGGGAGAGAGAAAGAAAGAGACTGGGAGAAAACAACACACGAGGACACATTTGAAGATATATTTACACATTCTCTCTACACGACGAGCCAACATTTGATGTCTCTTAGTTATTGGCGTCTATGAGGCCTTTGTTGGTTTCTGTTGAGGAGCAGTGAGACACCTCGTGCCAACTCAAAGGGAAGGGAGGTGTCAGCTTTGCTCACTTGCCAGAAGTATGAGTCCCACTCAAAATGACTAACGCACCGTTCTGCACCTCACCCCGTGGCTGCTCTTCCACATTACCCATTGAAACTCATTACGACTTGCGAGAGTTCCCGAGAAGCATGTAAACATACAGTACATGCCATCGTTATTTAAAGCAGCCAGCAACATTGCCACTTAATTTCTGTGCAGGGAAGAACTGGCCTTTGTTCTGAAATTAGCTCTTTGGCAAGTGAAAGTGAACCAGGTCCGGTGGGGTAGTTTAGTGATCAAACACCATTAAATGTTTTAAAAAGGCATCATTAACGCAACTTTTTTTTTAAAAGGGAGAGATTGGAACAAAACTTGGACGTACATGAAAAAAATAAAATGTGTTCATTTCATTTGGATTCGATTTTATTCACAGATTGATGACCAAATCATTATTAAAGCTCATCAAAAAAAAAAAAAAAATCAAAAGGTTTGAATTTGCTTGTTTTTCTCTGAATCATGTTCTTGTGACTGATTTTTTTTTTATGGCTGTGTCAGACAAAATAAACCATTTTAAGAAATGTCTCACCAAGATAGCAGTTGGCAGAGAGTATCGCCGGATATTGGTCTATCAAATACATATAAGTATCCTTTTATTAGAGATGATAATGTGGAATAAATCCCTTAAATTTCTTAAATTCCTTAAATTCCTAGTAATGTTTCTGTGTATTAGTGTCTGTTAGGACAATAAAGCTTTTTGTTAAACTGTAAAATATAAGTCATATGTCTTTATTCCAAGTGTCTTGCAAAAAATATGTCTATATTGGACAAAATATCGGTTTCAATTTTCACTTTGCATGATTATTTAGTTAATCTTCAAAAGAAAAGTATAGCATACTATATATAGGTCGCAGCTCTAATACAAAATTTACAGGAGCAAAGACTTACTAAACTTGGGTTGCGATTGTTAATATCCAAAATCCACTCAATAAAGAATGGAATATTGCAGAAATGGTCAAGCCCTTTGCACAACAGACATTTTCACTGTTATATTAGGAACAGCACAGGTGTTAGTAATAAGATGAATGATGGACCAGTTCTTAGTAACTCAGTAACCCATAACAGCCTGTGCATGTCCAATTTTCACTCAATATAGTAATAATATAGTAATAATTCTTTACAGTATACTAAACACTAATCGGCTTAGTTAACTAATTAAGCAGCAAGTATACAAAAAAAACATAATACTACTGCTAGCATTTTATTCGGACGGGATGATTCAATATGTGTGAAAACAGACGTCAAACTGCTTTGGAATGTCACTGCCAATTAAAGCTGACAAAGACAAGATGTTATGCGTTGTTTAAACTGTTTCCAGCTGTGAACAGCTCCTCCATTTCCTATGTACAATGCATTGTGGAAGAATATTGTCCACTGAAAGTGAACGTATAAGCATTTCCTACACTTTTGGCATGGCAGAGGATACTCCTAGCCTGGAAATCTTTTTTCACTGTCCTTTCCTTTGGATAAAAGATGTTATGTATTTCTTCAGTCTTTAAAACATACAGTTCACAATCAGAGGCTCTAATGAGTGTTTCACCTTCAAATGGCAACCTTTCATTTTACATTACAAAACCTGAATTGAAAAAAAAAATTGTTAGACTTTTATCTGCACACTGTCTTTGTTTGTCACGCTATCTTTCCGTCACTTGTTTTTATTGTCTCGGCTGACATGATACTTGATCTTATGCCTCTGGTTCTCTGTCTGGCCTTACTTCTATATTTCTTCAAAATATAAAGCACAAACACAATGTTAACTGGGCTGGGTGTTCGTGGGTTGGTGTTATTTACTTTTGGCTTATTTGTTTTTTGCTACAGCTTTGTGGAATATAGAAATGTGTACCTTCTGTCAATAGTATATCATAAGTGACAAAAGTATGTGTGAATGACAGTAGACCATTGTGTGACTAACAACTCCTTATGTGCTGTGTTTTGTGTTATCCAATGTGACTGAATGACCTTGAGTTTATAGTACTATAAAACAGAAAAATAAAGTACAGAAAAAACACAACTTCAAATCACAGAGCTATCAGCTGTGGGATTGCAATAAAAAAAAAACACACAAAAAAAACAAGCCAAGATCTTCATTTTTCAAGCACCATGGGCCAACATTACCTTTTGCCAGTCCTCAAATTCATTTTTAAAACCTGTGTCCAACCCCACAACCTACACAGTAAACAGCCAGGGGCAATTCACTGGAAGGTGAGATGGTGCTTTCTTTCTCAAACTCAGGCTCGAGCTGTAGGGCTGTGAAATATGTATGGATATTTACCAAGACTACAGCCCTGCTGACAGGCGGATGAGGAGATTTGTACACAATAGTAAAGCAAATAAAGAAGAAGCAAGGCTGGGCAACTATTCTTTTTTTTCTTGAGAAAAATGTTCCAGATTGGAGCTGCAATGACTGACAGGCCATCTCTTGCCATAAACACTCAAATGTGGAAAACAAAATTAAATTTGTGTTTCATGGACGAAGACCTAACATTTCATTGTATTCTTATTCTAATATTTCTTGAACCGTAGGTTTTGGGGGATGGTACCACGTAAATATACAAACACGCATTCATTTGATTGTTACATGAATGAAGACAGCCAAGGACAGTTTTTCCACATGCCCTGGCCATTATCAGCAATTGTGCACATGTGAAATAGAGAAATACAACAACAGCTACGACAAAAGGCCTTTGTCTGGAGCTATATTAATCTATTAAATAGAGGGCTGTCAAACTGCGGGAAGAAATCAGCCACTTCAGGAAGAAGAGCCAAAGGGAATTAAGAAAGGAGAGAAGAAAACCCTTAATGAGAAGGAAGGGAAGTGAAATTCAACTGTAAACTATTCTGTTGGTGGCAGAAGACATTGAACAACTACTTATGGTTGTAATGTGTTTCCTGGCTTTGTGCATATTCATATGGGCTTACTCTGACACAGTCAACAGATGGCGAGAGGAAGCAATGTGGAATTACACTGTGGAATGGGCTGCCATGAATCTTCAAAGATGCCAATTCCGAACCAGAAATATTCAGTCAGGCGAGGTTTTTGTGAGAGCCTGTGGCCTTTGAAAAAACCAATGAGCGAGTCTGAGTCCAGAGATGGAGACAAACGTTCCAAGTAGGGGTTGGAAACAGTTTTTAGCAGGAAAAATCGAAATCAAACTATCAGAAATCAACTCGTTGGGGACAATACAATTTAGCCAGCACCACAAATTGACAGTAGTTCATTATACAATATTCATGCTTATTCATGTATATATTTATCATACCTTTTGAATTTGTGCATACACTGCAAAAATTTAACACTGAAAACGCCACCTGCCTTCAGGTTTTGTGCACCGCGCAACATTCCCAAGATTTACACTGTCAATACCCTGGGACAATTTGAAATGATGATCTCAAAACACTCAGTGCGCAATTATTTTTGTTTTGAAATGTTTTTTGTATCTCAACATCATTCCTGATGAGGGACACCTGAATGATTTTTTGAGGCTTCAATAAAAGTTTTTTTTTATTATTATTTTGGATATATGCTGTGCAGAGCATCATTCTTTTTGTTTTGTATTTGTACACACATACATATTTACTATTCTACCTCCACTTCCAATAGCAGCTCAAATGTATAGCATGCAATGCAGTAAACGGTGTTTAGTCTGTGTAAATAAGGACAGGTCTTCACACTCAAGAGAACAAAAAGGCTACTGTGTGCACAGCTGTATGATACTGGCAGAATGATGTCTCGGTAATGATGTCTGTCTGTAACGCTCTATAAATGTAGCAGTGAAAAGGAGTCATGTGTTTGAAAGTAAGAACATATTGTCTATGGAAAAGTCTACCATTACAGTGTGCTTAATAAACAAGATTAGAATCTAGCTAGGCACTCACAATATGATCACACCAGCTGCAACCCTAAATCAATCCAATGAACCACTAAATCGTTCATGGAAAATAAAACCTGTTTCTCCATACCTACTTCTTTCTTGTCATCCATCCTTTAAACCATACACAGCAATTTGAAATCACAGCTGGCATGGTCGCATCGCAAGACCATATCTAGTTTAACCTAATGTCTTAGACATCGATCTTCTAACTTGCCCTTCATTTTTATCTCAACTGCACACCAAGAAAGTTTTGATTTTTACACAGTTGTGATGCAATCACATCGATAAAATTTTGGGGATGCATGATATATATCAGCATGAAAAGATATCAGCAGAGTATTAGAAAATGTAAATATTCAGCTATTTATTGGCATCCGGAAAAATATAACCAATAAACAGAGCATATAATATAAAGCCAAACTGCTTTCATTGTCTTCACAAGCGCAGGAAGTACACACTCCAATACAGTAGTTGTTGTTGTAATCAAGTTTCAGAATAATAGGAACACAATTTTGAAAAGATAACAGGCTGGGTTTTACAGGTACTTCAGTCCAGACTGAGAGACACACTGTAGGGAAATGTATAATGCGTGTTGTGCCTATCCATTATCAGACTGACCTTCACAGTGTGTTGTTTAGTCAAAAGGTTTTTTTTTTTTAAATAAGTTTGACCATGTCACTGCAACTTCTTTCCTCTATGTATTGTCTTAATCAACTTACTGTGAACTAAAAAGTTACCAATGACAGTTAATAAACAATGCTCTGGTTGGAACGCACTTTCATCATGAACATTAATTAATTAAATCTAGCAAATATTACACATCCTGAAACATTTGTGTCTGGCGGCCATGTGACTATGGAATAAGTTTAATTTAATGCGACTAACACTGAACAGATAATCTCGTTCAATAACAATTGAATGGTAATTTGACTGAAAAATATTTTTCAGTAATATCATTTATCCTTTCAGCCACGGCAGCATTGGCTGGAATTGTTTTCAGTTTGTGAGTCTGCTTGTGTCATAATGGCAAAATGTGGTCATTGAGCCACCTGTGGTAATGGGAACTAACACAGAGGTGAATTTGAGTATTTTGCCAGGTGTTTATATGTCTGTCAGTGGACAGGTAGTGTCACAACCACACAAGATACAGCAACGAAACATTACAGGTGTGCAGTTCAAATAAAATCAGAACCGGATTCTGAAATATTGTCTAAACAAGTGTGCTGGTACTAGGAAAGTAGAAAGTAGGAAGTACTTTATGCCCTTGGCCCTCATTTGTTTCAAGTTGCAGATCACTATAACTCAGTTCCAATCATTCCCATCCACTCTAGTGCAGCTTGTATTGTTTTCACCTAGTCTGTCTGATGGTGGACATATTCTGACATATTCCACCTACTTTTAAACACATTTATAACATTTCAGTCATATGACTTATAACCTCTTCTGGAATGTATTGGGCAGAAGGCAGTCTATTGCAAAAAAATAACACATGAACAGACTCATTCACATCTACTGACAATTTGCCATGACCAGTAAATTAAATCAAATTAACTTTATTTACACAGGCCTGAATCACTATCACGTGGCATCAGTGGGCTTTACGATCTCTAAAATACACCTGACCTACATTACAGGTTTCATGCCAAACACACGCAAGTCTGAACTCCAAACACAGCTCTGCCCTGCTGTTGTAAGATGACCGAGCTCACTGCTCTATGCCATGAATGTCAATTTCTTTTGGATAGGCTACATGAAACATGACCATTCCAAACTTCAGTTTCCTAGTGCCGTGTTGGGTGTACCCTTTGTACCTTAACTAATGTAAAACATGAGATGTTATTTGCCAGTTAGGCTCAGTGTTACACATTTTCACACTGGCCAGAACCATCACACAAGCCAAGCTATTAAACCATTCAGTAATACGTTTACACAAGCGCCAAGAACACGTTCGAGCTGCGTTTCACCATTTAATGCGATAAATTACCAGAAAACAGAATTTGATGAAATACCAACACGACAAGGGCTGCAGGCTAAATTTGTTACCGTTAGCTAGCCCTCTCAGCTGAGAAATGTCAGCTAACCGATAGCTAACTTCAGCTTATCGATGTCAGCTAATACAATTAACTCTTACCTCCACTTAATTTGGGAATTTTGCCAATTTTGTTGGTTACTTCTGCCGTAAGTGTCCCAAAGTCCTGCTCGTAGGCTTCAAAGTCTGAAGACATTTTGACGTTTAGGTTTAAAACAGGTGGCTTTCTGGTTGACAGTTAGCACAGAATAATAAAAACAAGGCTCGAATGGAGTTCCTTCCTTGAGTCGCGTCATAATGTGCTCGGCAAGGAACCGGAATTCTTTTTTATTTTTCCGACAATAAATGTTTCAGCTAGTGGGAATAAAACGTCAGTCACGTTTATTTGTGCGGAATGTAAACAAGCATTTTTTCCCCCTATTTTTTTTTCTGATGTGGTGAGGTCATTCACATTATTTTAAATCACAAACTGTTCACAACAAGTGGAGGGTAATCCTTCCTGAAACACCATGAGGAAGGTTCCTCCCTGTATGTACACAGAAGAAAATCAAGAAAAAAACCAAGGAAGTGGCCAGGTTGGTAATTTAAAGTGACAGTTTTTTCCCTCATTCATAAAAACTGTGTGTATACGTGTAGCGGTAAGCGTTCGTCACATCTTTCATATGCTAGCTGTATTATCCCCTTTGTGGCACTAGCGTAGCCTGATAGTACGGTACCATTGTCAAGCTGGCGAACGATGTAGCTAACTGGCTAACTGCTGTAACGTTAGCCCTTGTGCTAAAACGAATCGGTTTTTTTTTTTGTTTTTTTTCCAAAAGCATAATCATGTATTTAGTATTTATCAAAGATGTAACTTTTCCGGCTTTTGAATACGATGGACAATGCTTTTGTTTGCTTATATTGTTCCAATGCAGTGTTTTCTTGACGTGAATTAGCTAGCTTGGTGGCTTGAGCTAATTAGTTGGGTCGCTGTTGAGTAAATGTCACGGCTGTGCAACCAGTGAGTCACAGGTTTTTCACGTTAAGTATGCTTACTTTAGTTTAGGGCCACTGACTTCATGTTAAAGTTGGGTATGTTTGACAGGTCCCCAGTACCATATGGTATGGATGACCAAGGCGTGAAAGCCAGGGTGAAAAATAATATAGTAGAGGTTAAAGTGGGAGAAATATAACATACATTCTGATATTATGGTCACCACATTTATGTCATTGAGGTTAAAATTAATGTTGATTAATTAGATACAATTCAGCAGCATCACAAACTACTGACTTCATGATGATTTGATTTATTACAGGGCTGTGGCTGCATTAGTTTTACATTGGTGTGCATGAAAACTACAATAAGCATGGCCACTAGTTTTAGTATTTGTACTTACTTGTACCATACATAACTGCAATAGTGAGTTGGCTGATATAACTGCTTAAAAATGAGAATGCGTTTCACTTGACGGTCAGTATTTTACCAAAGAATGTGTTATGGTGTGTAGCAGCCCCGATTCTGATGGTTTAAAATTTCTCTCACTTTTTGTCTCACAGATGGGGAATTTGAGTCTGTCACAAGGATAGTGTGTCCCGAAGATTGGCAGGAGAGGATGCTGCTCTTTGCCGGTACAAGGAAGAATGGGACACCGAGAGCCCCAGTGACCTGGGACCAGGCCAGTTGCTGGGTAATCAGAAGACGAGAAAAAATATGTGCGCCGTCTCTGCCGCTGACTTTGCAAGATAGCATAGGAAAAAAAGTAACACATTGAAGCTCATTCAATCATTTCAGGAACTGAACGGCCAAAATACTAGCGCTAACTTTGCGGCGACAAAATGAACTTCCTGTCCACCCTCGTGACATTTGAGAACCTCCATGAGGTTCGAAGATTGTGCCACTGGGGTCCAGTCATAGCCTTGTCTGTCATTGCTATATGCTCCACCATGGCAATTCTGGACTCCATTATCTGGTACTGGCCGCTAGACACTACAGGTGGCAGCATTAACTTCATCATGCTCCTCAACTGGACTGTCCTCATTCTCTACAACTACTTCAACGCAATGTTTGTTGGACCTGGATACATCCCCCTTGGATGGAAACCAGTAAGTCATCTTAATTAGGGAAGGGGATATGATATTGGTGAATCACTGGTTTTTGTCTATAAATTATCAAGTGAAGATGTAACGTAGAGTGAAACCATTTAATCATAAGAAAGATGTTGCATCAAGTGTTGTGACTAATTGGTTTGTCCTGAAACAGGAGAATCAACAGGATACCCAGTACCTACAGTACTGCAGAGTGTGCCAAGGGTACAAGGCCCCCAGATCTCACCATTGTCGCAAGTGTAACAGGTAGCAACATTTACCAAAGTGAGAGTGTGTGTTCTCTTATCTGTGTGAGAAAGTAACTGTGCACAGAGAGCTACTCTAACTAGAAAATCACTGGCTGTTACCAGGTGTCCGTGCAGCTAAAGTCCTGCACACCATCTATTTATGTGGTGTTAAATAGATAAACATCATATACCTGCAATGTTGATCAATTTTTTTTTTTTTTTTAAATGCCTCCCCTCCCCCAGGTGTGTGATGAAGATGGACCACCACTGCCCTTGGATCAACAACTGTTGCGGCCACCTGAACCACGCCTACTTCACCAGCTTCCTGCTGCTGGCTCCACTGGGCTGCTCACACGCTGCCATCATCTTCATTATGACCATGTACACGCAGCTGTATGAGAGGGTGAGTACT
Source organism: Sparus aurata (assembly GCF_900880675.1). Taxonomy (NCBI): domain Eukaryota; kingdom Metazoa; phylum Chordata; class Actinopteri; order Spariformes; family Sparidae; genus Sparus; species Sparus aurata. The sequence goes on from NC_044206.1 coordinate 17,006,002, forward strand.
CTCCTTACCCAACGTTTTAACATTTCACACTGATGTTATCACAAATGTCAAGCTGTTTTCTTTTCCCCTCGCTGCAGATATCATTTGGCTGGAGCACGGTGAAGATTGACATGAGTGCTGTGCGTCAGTTCCAGCCCCTCATGCCCTTCAGTGTTCCCGCCTTTGCTGCCACACTCTTTGCCTTAGGCTTGGCACTGGGCACCACTATTGCCGTTGGCATGCTTTTCATCATACAGGTAAGGTTTTTATTGGAGTGTACAATTTACAGAAGCTGTTGGCGATGAAATATGACATTAACCATGATCATTGTTGGATTAACCTTGCACAGCCAGAAAACCTGAAAGCGGAGTTTTCATTCGAAAAAAAAGAGTTGTTTGTGAAACAGCTCGTGGCTATCTCACCCAATCAGTATATTATGACAGGTATTTAAATGATGATCCTATACCTCATTAACACAGTATTATTTTAGGTATGTAAAAATGCAGCCTGGTTCTACAAATTCACATCTCATCCCTATTATTTAATTTAATTCCAAACACGGTAAGAATTAATCTGTAAACATGGTACACGGTGAAGACACAGAACACAGCACAAAAAAACAACTGAAACAGCTGAAATTACAGCTGTTGTAATAAAATGCATTCTGAGATTTTTCCATGCCCAAAAGGGTTAAGCAAACTTTGAGGTCTGGCTGTCTGAATTTCCAGTAAAATCCGTGATGCGTTATTTATTCAAGAAAATACAAGTGAACTGATAATGAAAAGCTCTCTCCTTTCCTCAGATGAAAGTCATCATACGAAATAAGACCTCTATCGAGTCCTGGATCGAGGAAAAGGTCAGGATGTCTCCGATTTCCAATCAGTTTGTTCTGTAATGACATTTTGTGGTGCTAATATAATTTACGATATAGTTTGTATTTTTTTTTATTGTTTGATCTCCAAACAGTATCATAAGATGTCCAAATGCATATTTTTGTTCACAATATTGAATAATTTTTAATAGTTTTTAACATGTTCTCAACATTTCATTTCCAAAGGTCTTTTAATTAAACTTTTATAACTGATGCACACAAGCTCCAGGATCATCTGTCAGTACAATACAGTGCGCAGATTACAGAAACTTGACACCACCCCACCTGATCCCTTTGACACACATACACACACTACCACTCTTTGTGTCTTTTGTGTCCACCAGGCCAAAGACAGAATACAGCACTACCAAACAGGGGAGGACTTCATCTTCCCGTACGACCTCGGCAGCCGCTGGCTGAACTTCAAGCAAGTCTTCACGTGGTCAGGGACGCCCAAGGGTGATGGCCTTGAATGGCCAGTCCATCCCAAGTGTCACCAGCACACCTTAACTGTAGGTTCAGTTTGATTGAGTTGGGGGATGTGTATAAATCCAAAATGACATGATATATTAACTTTTTTGTAGAATGTATAAACGCAGTCCTACTCTTGATTTTCGAAAGGTAGTGACTTTAACTGTCTTATTTCTCTTTAAACAGATTGAGCAACTGAAGCAGAAAGCTGACAAACGAGTGAGAAGTGTAAGTACCTGCCAAATCCTTGTTGTGACATCAATGTGGTGCTGATTTTCATGTAGGACAGCCTACAGGCTACACAAGCTAGGATATTTGTGACCTAGTATTTTCTTCCAGCTCTGTCATTTTCTTCAAGTTGTACTTTATTTTATAAAACAAGTCAGAATTTGTAAATAAATTCCTGTATCTTGTATGAATTTGAATTGGCCAGAGCAGTAGAATAACCAGATATTTTGTATGACTCGGCCAGCAGGTCCAGTACCGGGCAGTGGAGGACTATAACGGAGCTTGCTGTCCGCTGAGCAAAGGCCTCCAAACCTTTTTCAGAACCCCCTGCACTGAGGAACCCAGGATCCCCCTCAACAAGGGGGAAACCATTCTGGCCACCCGTGGCACCAAGTGAGTTAATTCAGTCAGAACTAAAACAACAGCGATCCAGACGTATCACATCTTCCATGTTTTTAGTAAATTTTTAATTTGATTTAGATTTTTAATTACTGTTTTTTTTCTCCTTAGATGGTGGATGTATGGGGACAAAGTTTTGAGCGAGGAGCAGATAATAGGTGAAATGAGATGCTACCTCTGTGGCTTGAAGTGATTTTGTAAATTCACTGCAACAAAAATGTGTTATAATGTCTGTTTCTTTGTTTCGCATTTCAGGGGGAGACCGTGTAAGGGGATGGTTTCCAAGGCGATGTGTGGAGAAGTGCCATTATGACACAGCTGCCAGTGATAGCACCAGCGATAAGAAAGTAAATTAATATATTTGAACAGGCTTTATGTAGAGCAGGGGAGTTAAACTGAACAAAAGGCGGGCGTCCGTGTTCATCACAGTACATCCACTGAAGATGTCATGCCTGATGCTGCAGGCTCATCATGAAGAATTTCATACTTTGGTTACAATTTCCCTTACATTTCAAACCAAACTTGAATTTTTAAAGGCAACATCATTCTCTAAGTCTCACTGAGCAACTTGTTGTCTATTAATGTCTCAAAGGGACTGGACCCATAGGTACAGTTTGACTCCTCTGACCAAGTGTTGAAACCCAGCAAGAGTCTTAATTTCCAAGAATTGCCACCAGGCTTTATTGTGATCGCATTGTGATTTACATGACTTTTTACTTGAATCTGTTGTTTTTACTTGTGTTGATGTCCTTTTTTGCTAATTATGCAATGCCTCTGCCCAGCTATCCCCGGGGCTTCGTCATGCAACTCTTTCTACAGTATGGAAATAACACTTAATTTCTTTTTATTATTTTTGTAAAAACAAACTGTTGGCCTCAAACTAAAAATTGAAAATTAAAACAAAAAAAACTTCTGCAAGAGTTGTTGGCTTCTGTCTTTGTGATTGATTCTTGTGTTTTAATGCATAATAATTTCTTAAGTGCCTAGGGTGTAATTCAGCATTTGTTTCTCTGTTATTGTCACACTAGTCTAGGATGCTGCGGAGTACATAAACCCATTTTAATGTAATGCCATGTTCTCACATTTCCCCTATTTAGTTTTCATTCATTTTTAGATATGAAGGTCGTGGATGGGAGAAAGCACTGTACTGAGTCAGGCATACCTCACTGTTAACCCTAATCATCTCATTTACATTCACATTGTGGTTTTAGTCTACCCGTACAGATTGTCATTTTTGGTGTTGGACTAAATATAGAGCATTTACATATATTCTGTAAGAATAAGAAGAGTAAAGGAGTGTTCACTTTAACTATAGAGAATTGCATACATCATACATCAGTGTGACTGGATGTAGACCAGTCTAGTAACTTGGATAGTTTCAGTGTTTTTGTTGGTTTCTTTTGTGAAACGTCTTTGAGTATTTTGAAAAGCGCTGTATAAGTTAAATGTATTGTTATTGTTACAATAGCCTTATCAAGCACTTATTTTTGAATATACTTGCAATATCATGATAGTTCTTTCTACCTTCATTATCATGTGTAAAAAAAAGAAAAGAATCATCAGCTGAGTGAAGCTTTGGCTAAAGTCTAGTTCAGGGCCGACCTAAGTTGACCTACTATAATGTTACCTACCAGATGTTAAATTTTTGGTGAGGTAAAAATGCTCTTTAAATGTGTAGGATCCCTAATTATGATTTTTTTTTTCATAATCTGAGCATTGCGACAGAGTGACACTTTGCACAGAAGGTCAGTCAATGGGAACTTGGGACCGTAGGACCGTTTTGAATCTTGACAATATAAAACAGTTCCATAGCTGCTTGCTTTAGGTCATTGGCCGCTATTACGTTTCAGTTTTGGCCCTTCGGGCCCAGTCGGATAAAGTTTGTGGCACCCCTTGTCTGCTAGTTTAGTTTACAGCACTGCTAGCTTGAAATACACGACATCATTAATCATACATTCCCTAGAGACAATTAATGACTCATGTTATTGTTAAGATAATTACAGTAAAAGTTATATGTAATATGTAAACGTAAAATGCTGTAAATTCTCTCTTTACTTGACCGGTGGTCCCTGGCAGGCACTTGACTACATTTCCCACAGTTCCCATTTTACACTTCAACCAATCAGCGTGCACGTAAACTATCACGTGACAATCAAACCCCGCCCCCTCCCCCCCAACTCATGCGTAAATGACTTCCACCACAGCTATTTGGACTGGAGTGGACTGGATAAGACAGTTTCTCGTTGAATATTAAGCAGAAAAAAGAAAGATTTACTCAGTAGCTGTGTGGACAGAAACACTCATGTAGCTCACGGTTGTTCCGCTCCTCGCGTCGCTTTTACATTTGCCCCTCACAGGTAAGCTCATGCTAAAGTGCCAGGTTGCTTTTCTGCCAGATTGTCAGATTTCTCTGTGTATGGGCCGCACCATATGTAGTTCATTACAAAATACAGAGTGCTTCGTTATTACAGAGTCATAAGGAACACCACAAACGTGTATGCACGATTGTCATTTTGATCCCGGAGGATGACTTTGCAAAGGATTTTGTTGCAGTTAGCAGCTACACAGCTAGCTAGCTAGCTACGACTTTGACTGCACAGTTCATCTGAGGTATGGCTGTCAACTGTTGTGGAAGAAGTGACTTGCTTCTTATTTATGAGGCTGTCAAACATCGCTACAACTGTCGTGTTGTTGCACTGTTGTCTTGTTAGCTAGCTAGCTAGCAAGAAGTCCCAGTGGGTAAACATTAAGCAACTTTATGGTCAAATCCCTTGTTAGATGCTGTGTAGTCAAGGAATTTAAGGAAAAGTCACATTGTTGACTTGTTACAACATACTCTGACAGATTAGGGCTCACATACACACTGCAAGTATGTTAATAATAGTGTCTCTAATTTAGGCATTTTCTGACTACATCCAGATTTTGACAATGGAGCTTGTCAGCAGCTGCAAACAATGCATAATAGCTAATAGCCCTGTTAGTGGACAAAAAACAGTGGTGCAACAGTCACAGAAATGTCATGTATATAATGTAATAAACATGTTTGGTCTGGAAAGTATTTGCCAGACAGTGCAGACACTCATGATGCCAAAGTGGTATTCTCAGCAGACATGTCACTTAGTCCAAGTGCAAGTCAAGATGGAACAGGTTGTGTTAGGATTCAGATTCAGACAACTTTATTAATCCCACCAGGGGCAATTTGTTAGAATAGCTTCCTTCGTAAAGATGCAGTAACATGTAGAGACAAAAAAAAATTAATAGACAGAATACAGTCAACATTAAATAAAATATGCAATTGAGTTCCGTGAAATAAAGGAATCTATAATAGATAGAAGATGTTAACAAATAGTTTGATCAAGAACAATAAAAACATCTACAGAGAATTTAAAAGGGGATCTGCGGAGGGAATAAAAGATTTCGGGTTGACGGCAAGTCATGTCTCTATTTAAGTTACTTTGCTCTAAGCTGCAGTATCCAGTCTTCATCAACAGAAATATTATTGACCCAGTTTATCTATGCTGGTCAAAAAGTACAAAAACAAAGAGGTAATTTTGTTTATTAAGATTAAGGAAGATAACGAATGGAAAATAAAAACCAAAAAAGGTTTTTTAATTTATTCTCAATCAAAAAATATTCCCTTTCCATCACTTTTTATGAGTGAAAAACTGAGTGCAGTCTTTCACTCCCAAGCCGAGTCTCAACTCATTTATTTTTTGTCAAGTCAAGTTGCAAGTCATCCCAACAGCGACTTGATTCGACTCCAGGCTATTATAACTTGTTCTGTACTTCTTCTCTTGCTCGTTGCATCCTGAGTTCGTCTCTTGTGTTCTTAATAGTCTGTATTTTGTTTTTGACTTGTCTTTTTAACTTTCCACCCTCCAGTGTTTACCCACCCTCGAACAGTGACCCCTCAAACACCACGACGACTGCATTTCTCTCCACCAGTAACATGTCCATGTTCAGCACGGGCATCCTTGTGCTGACGTCTCCTCTCCACACCCTCCCTCTGCGCATCGCTCCTGTGCTGAGCTCAGCCGCTCAGCTTGTGGAGCGAACACTGTACGTCCACCTCCACCCCGGCCTGAACCTGGGAGGTGGGAGCCAGCCTCGACCAGTTTTCATTCCGCCGGTCGTGGACCTGTCGACGCTCATTTCCCGCCTTTACAGCAATGCGGCTGATGTGTGCGGACACCTGGATGTTCGCGTTTTGCTGACCAATGTTCGCGCTCAGTCCCAGACGGTTTCAAACGGCCCCTTCCCCTCGCCACAATCTCTTTCTCACTCCCCGGACGTGGTGCTTACAGACTTTCCTCTGCAGGACCCCGGAGAGTCCCATCAGGTGACACAGTGTCTGCAGAGGTACACAGGCCACTGTTATGTCTGTAGTCCCAGCCTGCCCTCGGTGCTGCTTCACCCACAGCTAATGAAGCTGCAGGAGCAAGAGGAAGGGCTGAAAGAGCCCGAAAAAAAGGCAGAGCCCTTGGAGACCTACAGTGACGTAGTGGTAGGGGGGACATTTGACCGGCTTCACGGGGCCCACAAGACGCTGCTCAACATCTCATGCCTGCTAGCCAACAGAAGGTTCCTTATTGGTGTGTGTGACCAAGCAATGCTGAAAAGTGAGTAGCTCATTCTCAGTTGGAATGTGTATTTTGTGAGATATTTCTTAAGTTAATGTATCGTATTTTTTAAGATCTGATCCCATCTTGAATTATATTCTTTCCCGATTTAGAAAAAGTGCTCAAGGAGCTGATCGAGCCCTACCCTCTGCGGATCCAGAGACTGCAGGAGTTCCTGCAAGACATCAAACCCTCGCTGCAGGTGGAGATCGTGCCTCTCGAGGATCCCTTTGGAGTGTCTGTGGTCGACCCCCTGCTGCAGTGCATTGTGGTTAGCGAGGAGACTAGAAGGGGAGGCGAGGCGGTCAACAAGAAACGCATTGGGAACGTAAGTCAAGGAAACAAATGATACCCGTTACGCAGTCTTCGTCATTAATATGTCGACCGAGTGCAGCTTTTTCCTCTACATGTTGATTATTTAATGTTGATTTGATTTGATACATTGCAAAACAATCATCTACGATCACAATCTCTGTGTAACTGAAGAAGAAAAAAATACATTTAAAGGTAAAAAGCAGGAATTATGTATTGATTCACTGCATTCAGTGGTGAAAAATCTGGTTTATCAGGTTTACAGTGTTGGGAAAGAAAAGGATTCTGGGTCCAGATATAGGTGATCCTAGCCTGTGTTCACATCAGCAACATTTTGTGTTTCTGCTTTCTGAATCAGGGCCTTCCAGCTCTCATCCTCCATGAGATCCAGCTGCTCAAAGATGCCCACCACACCGAGACAGAGGAGGAGAAGATCAGCTCCTCCAGCCTGCGCTCGCGCTTGCTGGGCACCCTCCTCACCCCACTTAAGGTAGGTCAAGTTAACAAGGTTTTCGCTCGCTGTTTTCATACAAAAAAAGGCAGCTGAGCACTTTGTAAACAAGGGTTAAACGTGCAGATCAGTGTGCGGAAACTTGAATGTTTAACTGTTCTCACAGGAGATTTTTCCTTCGGGTTAAAAGTTAACCGCTTTTCTTTCGAGGCATATGCCAAAGTACAAAGTGTTAAGCAACGTCAACAGGTAGATAGATAGATGTGTGTCAGGAGCAGACGGATCAAGTCGTATGTGAGGTTTATCTGATCTTGGTAGTTTCTCAAGTGGAATGTTACAGAAAGGCCTACAGACAACTGGAGCGCTAGACAAATATGATTTCTGTGTAGAGTTGTCCCAAACAATTATTTTTCAAACGATTAATCTAGCGATTATTTTTTCGATTAGTCGACTAATCTAACGATTAATTTAATGTGACATGACCAAACAAAAGTAACGTAGTAACTGTAACTGTCGTTGGTAACTTATATGAGGAAAAAAATACTGCAGTTGTAGGCGGAGCAGCGTCTGTCCTCCCGCCTGTCCTACCAACTCTTCGTCACATTTCTGCCCCGAAAACAGCGTCTGTCACCGGCAAAAACCTTTAACTCACTCAAGTGGTTGTGTTGATAGAAATCACAGCGATGGTCAGCCCTCCCGACCGAGACTTTAGTGAACTTTCCCCCAGAAAACAGCCTCCGTCTCCGCAAGTGACAGAGTCACGCAGCGGCCTGTTTACTGATAGCGATTATGTAATAATGTAATTTAGCACGAAAAACATAACTCTTTCACCTTCCAGGATGTTTAGGGGGCCGGGTTCTCAATCACTACACATTATAAACGGTCCGCGGGTTTAGATTGACAAGGGGGACACCTGGGAAACACCCCGACACCATCATCATGACGTGTACCATCACGTCTCTTTAGGAGCGGCAGCGCAGCTTTCTGTGTGAACTACATGGCAGTTCGTCTTTATTCCAGCGATGTTTCTCTCTGTGTGAATGACCAACAGCGGAGAATTGACGAACTGCCGCTGCGGCGTTAATGCAGCGTCTGTGTGAGAGGGGCTATTCTCAGCCTCCGCAGGTACTACCACTTCCTGTTTGGGACGACGCGTCGACGCAGCCCTATTTCTATGTCTGATTAAGAGTTCTGTACATTGGTTCACTAAAAAGGAAGAACTGCAAATTGAACATGACTTATGTTCACTCTGCATGTAGACCACTGGTTCCCAAAGCTTCACATGGGGTCGCAAGCCTTCGTGTTTTTATTAGGCATAAGAATACTAACAAGAAACACATTGTTGTTTTTAAAGATTATTATTTCATGTATAAGCTTGAAAACAATCTGAAAGTATTACGACATTTGTGCATTTGTCCTATCACTACATCCAGCCATTGATCGTTGTTGCTCTCATGTTTGGTGCAGTGGTATTAACTGGTATTCTTTTATAGTGATTCATCACAAGATTTTCTTTTTTCTTTTTTTAATTATTATTCTGCAGCCTTACATATCTCCTGTTTCTTCTGCACTAGGACACGTCCCATCTCCCTCCCCTTCCATATGTGATCGGCCTGACGGGAGGCAGCGGCAGCGGAAAGAGCTCCATCGCCAAGCAGCTGGAGGATTTGGGGGCAGTCCGGATCGACTGCGACAAGCTGGGCCATGAGGTGTACCAGCCTGGCACAGCGGCTTATCGCAGAGTGCTGGAAGAATTTGGGTCAGGTGAGGAAACATTTAAGGACATGTCATTACTGGAAAGGTTGGGACATGGTAGGGATGTGTCATCCTTGGAGTGTGACGCACTTTTGCATTGCTTTTTCAGTATTTGAACACTTAAGTGATTGACATAATGAGTGCACTGTTGTAAGTAAAGGTCAGGGGCGTGATATCTCCGACACCACTGATTAGATTTTTGATTAAAGATGACGGGACCAATGTCAGACTAATGGAGCATTTAAAGGGCCACGAGGTCCTACATCACCCCTCTTATAACTGATCCATATCGGTACTCCTGTGGGAACATAAAGTCCTGTGATTTATTTTCTTTTAAAGTGTTTACATACACCACACAATCAATTTCTACTCTTCGATCTACCCCTGCTTAACGACAAAGACGAGTGCCAACAAATACTTTGAAAAACTGAATTTCAAACAGGATTTCTCAAACATCGCCGGAGCCATTTCTGACTTCGCTCCAGAAAGACACATTTTGTTTTTATGTAAGGGGACAAGAAACCTGCAGCTCCATTTAAAGTCCACCTCTAGTGTTTTTTTCATCTTGATCTTACAGTTTGCGCAATGAAATGAAGTTAAAGCCCCATTCAGCCATACAGCACATACATAGAGCACAGACAAATATTTTAATCAGAAGTATTTAGTAGCACATTTTTCTAAAACTACCAAACAAGACTTTGAGAACCAAAACTTGATATAACGCTGTGTGAAATCTCATGCATCTCTTTGTTTCTTTCAGATCTCCTGAATGAAGATAAAACCATCAACAGACGTGCGTTAGGGAAGAAGGTTTTTGGAAACAAGGTAAAAATATGATGTGTGTGAATAATGTTCCAGCATGTTGCGCCAACGCAGAATAACTTCTTAGATAACGCCACCGTGTGTCGACAATTTACCAAAGCTTTTTTTTTTGTTCATGCAGGAGCGGTTAAAAGCCCTAACAGACATTGTATGGCCTGAGATTGCACTTTTGGTGAAGGGCAGAATCAGCCAAGCCAGACAGGAAGGTATTTGATTTATTACAGAGCTGTATGTTGGTTAACAACTAGTTTTTGTGACTGTTGGTCTGTTAGATTGAGTGTTTTCTGTGATGTTTTGATATTCATACACAAACCATGCTATGAGGTTTGCCGTATTTCTCAACAATTGGTGGGAAAATTGTAATTGTTTTCAGAATTCAGTTATGAAATTTGTACTTTATGTCTGTAATTGCTTTTTAACAATTCTGATGCAGAAAACAGCATTAACAGTATCAATCGTTTTGCAAAAGTATATACACAAAGTCTTAAAAAGATTTTTTTTTAGTTAAGTTAGTTAAGCTAATGTACTGATCTTATTGTTGCATAGATACACAGATAATAAAGAAACTGCCCTTCGCTTTCTTTAAAAAGAGATTCCCTTAATTATTCAATTGATCCTTTGCTGTTTGCAGGTAAACAGGTGTGTGTGGTGGATGCAGCAGTTCTTCTGGAGGCCGGCTGGACGGACATGGTCCACGAGGTCTGGGTCACCATCATCCCTGATGAGGAGGTAATGTGTTTTGTACCTGCAGACATGGACCTACATCCACTTGAGTGACTGTCAGTGTAAAGATGACCACTGCTGCACCCAGAATGTAAAGAGTTACTCAGAGTGTAAAGCAGTAGACAGAGAGAGAAAGAGACAGTACCTCAAAGCACAAGTGTGGTGAGACATGTATTTTTTGATGCGACCACTCGGGGGCGCCACAGTTCAGATTTTCAAAGTCTGCAAACAAATTAAACACTGGAAACACTCGCTTTGTTAATCTGTCCCAGAGGCTTTCAGAGTGGAAGGCGGGCCTCTCCAGGGGGCCTCCAAAATGTTTGAGGGGAGGCTCAGTGGAGTGAAAGAATAGTGAAAATATTACATTATTTATCAAAAGGACGGCACATAGAATAGCCTCAATGTGTGCGATTTGGTTTAAAGAGATAGTTTGGGGGAATTTGACTGTTTCTCCCTCTTTCTCAGAGTCATAAACTAATAAATGCCTTAGGGCAGACCGATTTTATGTTTTTGGTGTAGTTTGAAGTTAAATCAAACAAAAATAATAGGCTGTTTTCACTCAATTGATTGGCGTCTGTGCCATCAAATAACATAATTATGATCATCTTTTTCCAAGCTTTATCTGAGGGAAGATCTACTGTCCCAGACTTTGACGACCCCTGATCTAACCCACCTGCCTCCTTTTGTTTCCCATCCCAGGCAGTGTCAAGGATAACAGAGCGAGACGGTGTGACCTCGGAAGATGCTGAGCGCCGGCTGCAGAGCCAGTGGTCCAACGCCAAGCAAGTTGAACACGCCAACGTGGTGCTCAGCACACTGTGGGAGAAGGAGGTCACTCAGAAACAGGCAAGTCACACCATCAGTTTGGGAGAGTAAAATTAGAAAGCTGTAACTTGTGTAATACCTGGATGTGTTTGTTTCAAAAGGTACTGAAAGCTTGGAATCTTCTCCAGAAGAGGATCCAACAGAGGCAGGAGGGACAGTAGGAACACGTGTGCATCACTACATCATCTCAGCTGCGACCCGCAAACACAGAACAAGCGTGTGTCGGGTCCAGGGACTCGCGTGCACGTATGACTGATCGACATGAGGAAACGATGCCTTAGAAAGAAGTGAGAGCGGTTACTGTGCCATCGCAGCAAAACCCAACAAGCTTCTTCGACCAAGACTCAGTGCCTGATTCACTTTCCTGCGGTTTTTAAACTCTGGTTTTATTTTAGGATGCTGTGTGAAATGAAAGGGGGATGGGTGAGGGGGCAAAAAACTTTATAATAATAATAATGATCCCTAAACAAAATATTTGGAATTTAAATGCTGGAATTCATGTTTGGGATTAATAAAGTGTCACCTTGTTTTAATATGCCCACCATTCTGCATTATTGTGAGACCAAGCCTGCAAAATCGTATATATTCTGGGTATTTTGTCAGCAGGCGACACTTCATACACGAGCTCTGTCCTGTTTCCATGTCTTCTAAGAAAAGAATATGAATGTAGCTATTAGAAATGCAACTAACATTAAGGGAAAGGTGAGAGATGTTGAAATATTGTATGATTGCCACTGTCAAATCATAGAAACTGAATGTTGTGTTTGCAGCTTCAGTGATTTAGAGAATATTTTAACAAAGTCATTATCTAAAGAGGAATTATACTTTACCAATGCCCTTGTATTGTAGAAATATGTGCAATAGAGTAGGATATTTTTGAAATGATGTCAGTGGAGAAGTCACGCTGAACGAGGCTGAATAAATACACTGGGCACTGAAGATGATGACGTGAAACTGAGTGGATTAGTCCATTGACCAGGAAAGGAAAGAGCATGAAATATAAAGAGGTGAATCAATACGATCATTGAATCTATAAGTGAAATCTGGAATTGCAATGATTACATGATTTTTTTTTTTTTTATCTCTTCTTGAAGAGGAAACCTTAGAGTGGAAATTTAAGTCATTATGTGTCATTCTTATCTCATCCACTCTCTAGCCACATCTTCGATGTCAGTTAAAGTGTCATATGGTCCGATAACAGCCGGTGAGAAATTTCAAGTGTGTCTTTGTCATCGCCTCGCATGTCATCTGGAAAATCAGTGGAATGCTTTAATAAAATGGCATTAAATATAATGTTTTGAAATCCTGTGAGACTTTTTAAGTTTACAAAAAGGGACTCTTCACCCCAAAATCCAGAACTCATTTTCCCTCTTAGCTGTAGTGCTATTCATCCATCTTGATCATCTTTGTTTTTTTTTCTCAAATTCAAACCAAACAAAAAAAAACACTATATGTTGAAACATTAACATTTAAGTTTGTTTTTTCTAAAATTCAGCCTTTAATTTTTTAATTCCTTTTAAAAATCTACATTGCAATGATATTTAAATGTGCAACATGTACAATTTTCATGTGAACGGTGCCGAGCTCAGCCACAGTAGAGCGTTATGACCTTATATCAAAACAAAACCACGTCCAAATGTTATGATCCCCTTCGCAGACCCGAACACCCTCTGTGCCTTGAACCTGTGTGCGAGCAGCCTTCGGTGTGGCAGTGAATAACTGTCCGAGTCTCAAATGGTTCCATTCTTCAAAAGAGTCTCCTTCCCAAATGAAATCTCAAGTTCCACAGTCACATCTGCACTGTCAGTTTGGCAGAGCACATCGCTTCCCCCAGCTTGTTGCTGGCCCTGCACACATAAACCCCGGAGTCAGACGGCTTCAGATCAGCCAGGACCAGAGAGCAGATCCCGTCTTCATGTTGCTCCATGGTCACTCTGGACGATCCAGACACCAGCTTCTCGTTCTGAAGCCACTTCACCTTCGGCTGTGGGTAGCCTAGGATCGAGACGACAGGACATCACAGAGTCAAGAACATAAAATAATGATCAAATATACATCAAGTGTTCAATAATGTTCCGTAAGTCTTCAAGGACAAATGGCTGTTCTACGTTTAGAGTAGTTCGACATTTTGGGAAACATGCTCAGTTGCTTTCTTTTCAAGAGTACGTGGTGAAGACCTAGAGCACTTAAGTAGAGTCTGTAACCTTCATGCAGTGTGGCAAGAAAAAAAACCGAAAACTGGGTTAACAGGTAGCCAAAGATAACAAAGGAGTTCCGGTTGCCACCATGAGGTTGCCACACAAGACACAACATGATAGTTCAATATTTTCTTTTTTTTTTTTTTTTTACAGATAAAAACAAAGGGAATATAGTCGAACAAGGTTTAAAAATCACAACAATGAGCTCAAAGATGAAGAAATGCTCCACAGAACTGATAACTGTCTGGTTTCCCCCCTAAAAGCAATCCCTTTCAAAAACACGAGTAATTTGCAGCACAGTTCATATGAAAATATAAATCACAGCAGCTCTGAGTTCAGACAGTTTAGGTCTGCTGCAAAGAGCAGTTCGGAGACAGTATGGAATCTATGCTTGTGCGGTGGGGGCATCGCATCACAGCTCCGTCACCATACCATCGACAAGGCAAGTTAGCTGAGCGGTCGCTCCTCTGCGAAGGGTGGTGTCCTTCAGGGCCTGCTGGAAGCGGGGTTCACTCTGGAGCTGCTTATCCAGCGACTGGATGGCCTCCTCTGCCTCTTGGCTCCACCCTGGCTCTGGATGAGAGGGAGCGTGATGACGAATAAAACAGAAACAAGGCTTTTGCTGATCACAAAAGGGTAAACTTGAAGTGACAATCGGAAACTGTGAGTCATCTGCCATATGTATGTGGCTCCAGGACCTGGGAGGGCATCGTGTGTGAAAGTGCGTGTTTGTGAGCTTGAGTGCGCGTGTGATGTGTGTGTGTGCGCGGGGTCTTTTTATCTGTCATACCCTCTGAGGAGCTGCCAGGAGAGTCTGGCCTGTTAGAGAGGTTAGCCATCCGCTGGAGGGCCAGAACAGCCTTGCCAGTTTTCTGGAAGTTTAAAGGACAAATAGCAGTGGATGACAAACTACACTCACAACCAGGCTTTAGGTCTATATAGGACAATGGATTGAAAGGTCATCATAAAAAGGAGGCACCGATAAGAAAATGGTATATCTGTCAAATGCATGGCTGGCAGTCAGTTCTTCCAGCCGCGTTACCTTCCACTTGCGCTTGGCCAGAAAGTGTCTCATCTTCCCCTTATTGAGGGACTTGGTGGCTCTGCGGGTCAGAGGGGTGAACGAGGCCATCCACGGGTGGGCGAGGGACTCGGTACATGACAATCTGCATCTACAGTGCAAGAAATGGTTTATTAGTTCTTTACGGTTTATCATTTTACAAGTCATGTAAATCAAGTAATTCAGTCCAGGTCCCAAGCTTTATCAAAGTAAATTTTTAGTGTGAATGCGGACACTGGACTGGACCAGAAGATCACTGCTTCCCAAGTTGGAAAGTGGGATCATACAAGGAGCAAGTGAATGCAGAATTAAACACCCGAGTCGATTCTTGAGTCACAAGTCATCAAAACAGTGACTGGTTATTATTTTACACCCTGCTATATTGTAAATGAGGTCACTACCTTAATGCATTTCTGAGTTCAAATTAATGTATGCATGTATGATTGAATTAAATGGTGCTTCCAGCAGTCTCCTGGCCTCACTGCGATTATCTGCTGCATACTTAAAGACCCAGACTCTCCCTGACTCACATTCAGAGCCGGGTTAATGGTTTGGCACCATGCAAATTTACTCCAAATGGTTGTAAATGTCACAAGGAATATGTTGCTCATAACGCTGCAGGGAATTCATTTCCATTTTTGTCTCTACTCTTGTAGCCGTTTTCTCAGAGCTTGAAACTTTTCAAACTGCGTCACAAAAGAGAGACTTGAATCTAGCAGTTTGCAGGTTAGGCGAGAATTTGCAACAATCATTCAAAGAAGGAGGAATGAATGAAAACAAGACCAACCTTCTGTCTTTCTTCAGCAGGGAGCTGATGAAGTCTTTAGCTTGATCAGAGATGTCCTCGAAGCTCTCCTGGTCGAACTCGTAGCGGGCAGCAGTCACAAGACTAAGAGTCTCAGCGTCACTGTTGCCCTGAAAGGGGGATTCTCCACTGAGCCTGGGACACCCAACAACATAACAATGAATGACATTTATACACAGTCTCATGCAGTGCTGGAATGTCATTTCCTGCTACTTTATACTTCATCCGATGACATTTTGAAGGCAAATATTGTACATTTCACTCCACAACATTTCTTTGATTACTTACTTTGCAGATTTCTACATCAGTGCCGAAACAGCACGTTTTCAAATTAGTTTAAAAGAACTGATAAACATATATGCATAATTCAACATTATGCTTCATTTTTATATTTCAGTACATTTAATATCAGACTGTCAGAAAAGTACTATTCTACCAAAGTAATATTTTAACACACCATCTTCAGTTCTACAGCACTGGTCTCATGCAAGGTTCCCCCCCTACAGCACATCCTCATCTTCATTGTTCACGCACATTAACATGGGTAATATTATTTTTAAATGTTAACCTGAGGGTAAATTAACATTACATTGTCTTGAGTTAATTAAGCCCTTAAACTACTGCTGAGTTTGGTTGAAACTACACACACTTTTGGGGGGTTGCAAGCATTAACAATGGAGGACTGTAGTAATAGTTCATCGCCAGGAGATGGCGCCAAATCTGCATTTGTAGAATAATTTGGGAAGATTTACATTATTTACATTTTATACTGTATAGTTAGACTTGCATCACTGACAAAATACAAGTTTTAATATATAAATTTTACTTTTAGCTATCGTCACATGACTTTGCCTTCATATGTTACTTGACAAATAATAAATAGATAACATTTTGTGTCACTGGAAGTTTTATTAAGGTCCAACATCCTCAGTTTCATTCATTCTGTAAGTGTACATTACTTTTGCCAGTGGTGGAAAAAAGTATTTATATGTATTTTTTTTAGAAATACTACAGCATAAAAGTATTCAACGTCAATTTGTATTGTTTTTATTCCTCCATGTTCCATTTTGTTTTGTACAGCACTCTGTAGCTTCAAGAAAAGTGCTATAAAATGCCTCAAAATTGCACCTGTGAGTTAATGTACTGCACTTGTTGGGGCTGTAGTTTAAACCACCACAGCCGCCGTTCGACTTACAGGATGAAGCAGATGACTCCAATGCTCCACATGTCCGTCTCCAGGCCCACGGGCTCAAAGCTGATCACCTCAGGGGCCACGAACTCAGGTGTGCCGTGCATCACCATCAGAGGCGTGCCCTCCTCTGAGGAGGAACGGGGACGAGAGTAAGAAGCGCACTCAGAAATTCAAAAAATGTCAGCCTGAATGCTTTTGTTTGTATTTAGTCTATTTACAGATGGCTCGAGTCATCTCTAAATAGACCACCCAGTGTGGAGCGTCACCAAATTATCCGCCTGAACTGGCTTCAAAAAGGATTTGCATTATTGAGTTGAGGATATTTAAGGAGTTTTTAAAATTACGTAACAGGCATTGCACACATCTAGGAATTTAGAGATGACACTCCTTGACGTTGTCTTTGGCTATTTTTGGCACGTGTTAAAATGAATAATCCTGTATTGACCTTGTTGTGTTTGTAGAAAATAAAATAGGGCAAGCTCCTACTGAGAGGATGGCAAAATACTAAAAATATAATTGCAATGTTTTATGCTGCAAAAACAGGAAGCATTTTATTCCCTGGGCTGGGTGCACAACGCTGCACAAAGTTCATGGCACCAAGTTCTGCTGCATAGCGCTGACTGACGCCTTATAAGGACTCTTGGGTCTCCCTGTGTTATAGCTTTAGCCAGAATGCAAACAGGAAATGTCTTTCATCAGCAAACACCCAGGGTAATTTATTCAGAGCCCCTAGTGAGAAACTACAAAAGTTGTTCAAAAAATAAAAATAGGTCCCATTGAGATCTTTATGAGACAGTCCCACAAGCTCACCCAGTTTACTCGCCAGGCCAAAGTCGATGATCTTGATCCGTGTACCGGTTGTGTCCACACAGACGATGTTCTCCGGCTTGAGGTCCAGGTGGACGATGTTCTGCTTGTGAACGTACTGCATGCCCTCCAGGATCTGCTGCATGTAGCGGGCGCTGGTGAGCTCCGTGTGCTCGAAGTTGTCGTCCACGATGCGTTCGAAGAGCTCCCCGCCTGCAATACTGAGCAGAAGAAACAAGGGAAACCAACACTTAACCACAGTGACGAAGTAGAGTTACTCAAAGATTGTGCCCAAGTACATTTGCGAGGTAGTTTTCCATTTGATTCAACCCTGCGGATTCATTTAGAGACCCTTTGGAGGGATCCCAGACCCCCAGTTGGGAACCACTGGGAGTAGTTCGAACTACTAACTCCACCTTAACCAACTCCAACGGTGTCTACGCTACTTACATTGCACACTGATGCATCACCATGTTACAGCTGCATTGCTGTATTGGTACTTTTACTAATGAAATTAAAATACTGTCCCTCACACCAACGGAAAGACGAGTGAAGTTTCGTAGCGCACCAAACATTTCTGGAGCGTTGCAGCATTCTCCTAAACAACTCAAGAATGGGGACTACATACAGCATGTCTGGCGTAATCCAAGACGTTCTTTTCAAACTTGCTTCATAAAAAGGGTGTAAATAATGTTTTCAAATCAATTTGGGATCTTCTGGAGACTTGGGTCGGACCAGATGAGCTGTATGGTGCCATTTTATGTTTCTTTCCAGGTTTTCTTTTCTCTTATATTTTAAAACAACTCCCCATCTCATTAAGTTCTTATCTAAGGAAAATGCTGCAACACCGTTTTGCTGTGAAGTTTCAGAAATGTTTTGTTGACTACGAAACTGTATCCGACTGTCTATCCGCATGTGGGTGGGAAGATAATGGCGGAATTTTCCTTTTTTGGGTGAACTACTCCCTTAAAGTAAAAGACTTAAATACTTCTTGCACCATTGGTAGCTGTGGTACCCATATGTTTAGAAGTATTTCCCATATGGCTTGCTTGTGTTTTATGGTTTCAGTGGTTTCAATTAAGGTCATGTTTGACTTTTTGCAATAGTCGCACTAAAACTCCTAAAATGAACCACCTCGTGTAAGTATCCACCTGATAACACTACAGCAACCACTAGTGAAACCAAGTCACAGATAAACAATGATTTATCAGATCAAAGTCACTTTTCTACTCTGATATCACTTACTATTCCATGACCATGACCATCTCTGAGCGTGTGTCATAGGCAGCCAAGATTTGAACCAGCTTCGGGTGGTGAATACTGTTCATCAGTTCAATTTCCTTGCGGGCCGCCTCCTTCTCCTTGGAGGTTCGGGCTCGGTAGAACTTCCCCGCACACTCCTGGCCCGTCTCTTTGTGGGACAAACGGAACACCTGGCCAAACTTCCCACTGGAAATATAATGCGTTAGGATCTCAATTTCATTTTTTGAAAGTCAATTTACATGAGAATGATCATCTGAGCCAAAACGTCTCATCCATCTGGCGAGTTCAAACTTTGTTTCAAAGACAAAAAGTATCCGCGCTTACACTCCCAGCTTCTCGTGCACACTGTAGTGGTCCTTGACCTTGTGTTTGGTGTCGACGGTCACTGGGATGTACGAGTCAGTCTCATCCTCCTCCTTCTTCTTCTTCTTCTTCTCCTCTTCAGACACACAAAAAAAAGACAAATAAGCACATCCCTCCTTGCAAAAAAAAAACTATCAAATCCTCTTCTCAAAAACATTTTTAAAAACACGTACTCGCAGTGGCCATCTTGATGCACTCAGACTCTTGGCTCGGTTCGCTGACCCCTGCTGAGTTGTAGGCTCTGACACGGAAGCGGTACTGCCCCTGAGGCTCCAGGCCAGACCGGACATGGTAGGATGTGCTCTTACAACGGCTCGCTACCTCGGTCCAGCTCCCAGGCTTGTCCGGGCACTCTTGTCTGACCTCCAAGACGTAGCCCAACACAGCCATGCCCCCGTCGTAGCTGGGGCCCGTCCAGGAGAGGACCAGGGACTGCGTGGACAGCTGGGAAACAACAGGTTGGGATGCAGGTGGGTCGGGGCGGTCTGAGGAGAAAGTGAAGAACACGATATTTGGAGCAGTTTCTAGTCATACTTTTATATTATGATCCCAATCTGCCACCGCTTTTCCCCTTCATTTGATGAATAAATCTGCATCCCTGCAAAAGGAAGTGACATTAGAGCATTCATGTCTGTGCTGGCAATTAAAGGACCAATTCACCCAAAATCAAAAAAACACCTTTCCTCTACCTGTAGTGTTATTCCATCTAGATTCACTTGGCGTTATCATTAGACAAGTTTTGGAGATATCAGCCGTAAAATTACTGCCTTCTCTCGAAAACAATTTTATTGTGGTGCTCAAGGTCAGGTACCATTTTCTTTCGGTGTCACGTTTCAGTGTTTCCAGTTTCACGTTGGAAATATTTGTTTTCGAAGCGGGCTAAGCCCAGAAGGAAGCGCGCATCTACCCATGGAGGAGATGCTAGCTAACTAAGCTAACTTAGCTTGCAAGCGTTATATACAGCGGAACATGCAGACATTAATGGCGTCCTCCTTGGCAGAGTTGTAATGATGGAATGCCAAGTTAACTTGCCTCTTGTTCATGAGCAGATGCACGCCTCCATCCTCCATAAAACTGCTCACAACAAGGTCTGCGGGTTATCTTGTTATGCGGGTGATCATTAATGATCATTCGACACTTTGAGTGCCACAGGCCAACATTTCTGTGACTGATATCTCCAAAACTCGACAACCCACACCAAAACAACGTAGAAGAATTAAAAGCACTACGGGTGGGAGGAAAAAATATGCACTTTTCATTTAGGAGTGAACTGTTCCTTTAATGGACAACAAATACCACTGTCACTTAATGCAGATCTGTAGACCACAGCAAATCTCACCTATGACACTGAGGGAGACTGTATGCTGGGCAGAGCCTTGTCTGTTTCGGACGACGACAGAGTACGAGCCTGCGTCAGCCGGACAGGCCTGAGAGATCTCCACATTGCTGAATGTCTCACTGCTGCTGACGGACATCCTCGGCCCTCCTGCCACCACCTGAAGAGGAGGCACACACCAAGACTTATACTGGCTCTGAAGTTCAGAGTGAGAGCATGAAGTGACAGATCCAACAACCACTGGGGCTCTAACCACACCTTGTCTCTGTTGTAAATCCAGCAGCAGGCCACTGGAGCTGAGCTGCTCCTGAACTCACAGTGCAGCCGGGCCTGCTCTCCTACTCGGACCTCCACCTGCTCAGGCGGGTCTGTGAACTCCAGAGGAGGTCCTGAGGAGAAGCAGTTTGCTTGTGTCAATAAAACATGAATGAAGTTCAGCCTTTTTTACTTCAGTGGTTGACATGTTGTGACAACTCACCTTTTCTAGCAGGGACTTTTGCCTGAAGGTCTGTGGTGTCTGTGGAGGCCGAGCGAGGAGGTGGACAAACAGGTGCGTGTGCTACGACAGGCAGATTTAAAAGGTACATAGCCAATCACAAGTCAGCATCAGTCAAGTTTGGTTGCAGTGGCACTGCAATCACCACACTTTTGGATGCAAAGGTAGTTGTTGAACACCATTTAAAGGGGCACTACGTAGTTTTGGAGTAACTACATAGTGTACGATATTATGAGGTAATGATATAAACTCAGAAATATTTTGATGAAATTAATAAACAAGCTGTTCAAAGAGGAAAATAAGGTCATCAGAACACTGTTTGAAACTAGAAAGGTGGCAGGGTCCGCCACACATTGACAAAGTAAAACAGTGTGAAATTGCACTGTCCTTGTGAATCACTGTGTTGTCATGAACTGAATAAAATGCATGTCGTTCACAATTTTTTCGTATCCCTATAGTCATGCTTTCTCTTACTCCCAGCCCTCTATTATCAGCACCTGACTGTTAATTTGCATTATTTCTGCAGAAGTATTTATTGAAAGAAGAAAGATAAAAGGGAAGTCAGATTTTATGGGCGTGTAACCACACAAAGGCTTCGTAGAAAGTCTAATAAAAGTTTGTAATCTACCTTTGTCGTCCTCTTTATGCTGGCTTTTCCTTTCGGAAGCTGAGGACAATTGGTCGTTTTCAGGTGACGCAGCCCTGAGCGTGACCTCACCGCGCGGCTCATAGTTGCTTGTTCCGGGGATTTTCTTTCTTGCTGTTCCGTTGAAGTGAAAACGCATTTACTGAGCAGATATCAATTTAACATGGTTCGTATTGTTCTTGATGTCTGTGGACTTTTGTAACTGGACACTCCTGCATTACCTTTGATATGTAACGCAGCGCTGCTCGACTGCTTCCCAGCGCTATTCTCGGCCGTGCAGGTAAACGTCCCGGCATCTCTAGGTGAACACTGAGTCACCACCAGACTGGCAACACCATTTTTGAAGGACGTATTACTTGAAAGCACCCTCTGACCTGAAGGACATAATAAAGACACAAACTTTAACTGTAGCTGGAAATGATCAAAATCCTTCTAAATACAGAATATGGTGTCTTGAGACCCCAGCAACCAAAGCAGCTACAAAGTAATTAGTAACTCAATTTGTTGTAAAAAAAATTTAATACAGTAAAAAGTACAAACTTTGCGTCCAAAGTTCAGCGTAGTGGAAGTATAAAGCAAAGTCCTTGAGTAAATGTACTTAGTTACATTCCATCTCTGATATTAAAAATATTCCTTGGTTGATATCAAATGTACTGAAGTACTAAAACTAATTTTCTTGTTTTGTGTGTATAATATGGCTCATTATGTCATCAGATATTCAGCATTTTCCCAATTATGTGGGTTTTGCCAGTTGCCACATTTATTTAAAAATGCACCACTTTTTCGGTTTCAGCATGTAATCTAAAAAGTAGTTAGTAACTAAATTTATAATATAAATGTAGTGGGCTAAATAGTACAATATTTGCCTCCAAACTGTAGTGAAGTTGAAGTATAAAGCAGCAGAGAATCAAAATACTCCAGTAAATTACAACTACCTCAAACCTCTACTTGCGTAAATGTACTTAGTTACATTTCATCATCGTAGAGCCCGACATATGAGTGTCATCTAACATATGCCAGCATCATTTCCTTGCTCATAATGGATTTAGTTTGAAGGTATGTTAATGTCAGTAGTAGTCGTTTACCATTGTGTTGCCAGGAAATGCTCAGAGGCCGACTTCCTGTGATAACACCTTGAAAAGTCGCATCACTTCCTTCACACACCGTACAGTCACTGAGCGGCTGTTTGAAGTGAGGCCTTTCCCCCGCCTGGACCGGTGTCAGTGTCAGCCTGGAGTCTTAACAGAGACAAGAAGTTGTGGACAATGGGGCTCGAACCACCAGTGAAAACAGCTGTAGGTGCTTTTCCCTTGCTGGAATGTCCCAGCAGGCTTGGTTGTGGGGGCGGATTTCCATTAGTTTGTGTGCATTTGGAGGGGTAGGGGGGAGTGATGTTGCGTCATTCCTATATACTTTGAGCGCCTGAGGGCATTTCTTGACTACAGCTTTTTCACAGCAACTAAAAAACAACACAGTTCATAACAAGTGCGCCATTTAAGGAGAACTGCACCCTAACTGTAGTCGCATACTAGCCTGTGGGGAGTTTACTAGATCATACACAACACATTCAAGTATTCCTGGTTTTTCTGATTTGCCTTTGCAATGTATCATGCACATTTATTTCAAGCGAAAAAAAAGGTCAAATTCAAACACAAAGTGCTTGCAGGGGCTGCAGTAGGCTGACGCTCGGTAAGAGACATACCTTTGGTACATAAATGTTATGAAATGCTTCCAGACATACTAAAATATTAAAGCTGCTAACAGGAACTTTCATTTAGTGCTGACTCTGGCGGCCCCTGTGGACAATATCAGTATGAGCACCACCTCCTCATGTTAGAATGATCGGGCTGGTAAGCAGCTAAAAACACACCGCAAGCAGCTGAGAGGATGGGCCACCAGGCTGAGGACAGGCAGCGACACACCGAGAAGGGGATAGTAAAAGCAGTATCCTGTTGCAACTTTTTTTGCCATGCATTTTAGAACTACGTATGACTGGAAATGTTTGCCAGGAGTAAAAAAAAATTATACTGGATGAAGGAGTCTGAAGAGGGAGGTGAAGTTTGCAGTAGAGTTTTCCTCTGCAAAGTAACCTCTGAGAGAGTCAAATGAGGCGTCAACAAGGAATCATGTCGCTATGTACTATCACCAAGGAAAAGGCTATTTGACGGCAACGTAGAAGTTGGTAGGGCTTGTTTTAGGTGGCTAAAATGTAATACTTGCTGCTGGTTTGGTTTACAGCAGTACATTGCCCCGCTTCCTGCCAGAGAGATGACGGTCATCTAGTGCAGTTAATACGCTGACTCGGCATAAGTCACTCATACAACCCCACATCAGAAGACCCGAACTATCCCTTTAAAGAAAGCCTAAAAAATGCATAGTCATCCGAGGTCCATGTTTTGTCTGACAGTTATTAATATGGCGTTACATTTTTCCATGTTTTGAACATTTAATGTAGTGTCTCATTATTTGGTAGTGAGGGCAAAATAGCCTTTATTTAATATATATTTTGGATCTGATGCGTTGCATTTGATTTTAAATTGCATGATCTTTTAAAATAGTGATCAATAATGTATTAGGATCTCTTATTTGGTTTCTAATTAGTGTATAATTTGCACTGATAATCTTGTTTGCTGATGTAGGTCATACAGAGGCATCAATATTACACTGGGTCTGTTTCATGTCCACTTCAAAGTTCCTTGGAGTACATCTAAACAAAGTGTACACGTCATGAGTTCCCCTTGCTCGTCAAGTCTTTACCTGGTGCAGATGAGACTCCAAGTTTCTTGTTTCCCATCAGCGTCCTGTTAGTGGTATCCAGTCCATCCTCCCTCTGCCTCTCCGCACGGAGAGGTCTGGCTTGAGGCTTGAGATTGAACCGGAAAGTGGACACAAACGTTTTTGGCTTCCTACCATCCTTCTCCATCCTTGAGTAGAAATGACAACCAGACAGAAGCTTGGTTTCAAAAAGTCACTCATCAGCTGGGCCTCCTCCTCGCCTGCTGCTTCTCCTCTTTGTTGTGGTGTGTTTTAGCACGTAGAGTGAAAGGTTGAGTTTGTCACCCCGTCTCTGTTCACATATCCCGTGAGATGCTGACAGGAGGAGCCTCTGCTCTCAGACTGCCCTCGGAAATCAGAGCCCACCTCTCGGCCCCAACAGTACACAGGAAACAGCCAGTATTATCGGAAGGCCAATTAAAAACACACATGTCCAGCCCCCGCTGTCCGCTCTGCACTGAGAACAGAGTGCAGAAAACACATGTGGCAGGAGACAAAAGAGATAGTGACACAGGGTAAGGGGGAAAAAAAACGTGTGGGCGAGACAAAACATCCAAGCTGAAGAGAAACAGAGAGGTGGATTGTGAAAGAGAAAGAAAAACCAAAGAAGTATTAAAAGCGCATTTTACCTTCATAGACACCTCTTCTCCTTCTGTCAGCTTGTTTTTGCCATGTTTACCACCTGTGAACACCTTTTCCCTGAAAAAGACTGAGCAAACTGTGGGCGGAGCCACGCTGCCAGAGTCATGCAGGAATCAAGCAGAGCCTGTAGGGCAGCTTTCTGTGAGCTTCTGTGCCACAGGCAACACGCAGACGAATCATTGAAGTGGCTCCGTGGACTTCCCGGGGTTGACTTTCCTTGAATGAAAGTGGAGAAGAGGGGCCAAACCGCAAACAGTAACCCTCCACTTGTAAATGTGGTTAATTTAAATTCTATTGACATCGCAGTAGGAGGATCAGCTGGTTGGGTGTGTCTCCAAGATGTGCTCTCGTTTACCCTATTGTTTAAAACAGTTCACTCCAGATGGCTTTTCTCTCAGCTAATGGGACATTTTGGTGTCCTTTCTCTTGCAAACTGCTCTGAAAAGTAATTTCACTGAAGGTCCGTGAAAGCGTCTCGGGTTCGAGACACTACTGAGCATATTTCCCCGAAACTTGGATGGAAGATGCATCTCGGCCCAGAATAGACCCCGGTAACTTTTGGTGCAGATCCGGATAGAGGGACAGATCCAGGACTTTTTCTCAGTTTCTTTGTGCTCTTTGATATTAGATTAGGCTTGATTAAATTTTAGAGGAGGGAGGAGGGGAAAAGCGCTACTGAGTGCCATTCTCATTTTTAATCCTCCAGTGGATTGTCACAACCCATTGCTCACTTCTGCTGTGTTACAGTCATCTTATAATCTTCATACATTCTGATATGTTCTTGCTGTTTATCTTGTGTGGCCTGTCTTTCCTCCAGGTCAACACGCTGGAGAGGAGGTTGGCGATGCCTCAGCCTGCTCACTTGTCCTCCTTCATCCACATCTAACTGTATCAGATAATCTGTCACTGACATGTATACTCTGGGAGTTTAATCTTACTCAAATCGAGGATCTAAGGACAGAGGATGTCGTTGTTTGTGCAGATTTTACAAGACCGAGGCAATGTGATTGTTATTTTTGTCTACATAAATTAAATTGACTTGACTATTTATGCAACATCCAAGTACAGAGGCGCTGCAGGGTCCCTCTCTCAGCGTGGTGCAAAATACCACATCAGAGAAAAAGATTTTAAAGCTAGTTTATTAGATCATATAAGATGTGTTGTAATCAAAGAGAAATAAATGGTGCTTGTGGCTAATTGCTCAAGAGAAGGGAGGCGAAAATAGTCCAAGGCTGAAGGCATGCTTGCTTTCTCAGAGTAAGTTAAAAAATTCAACATTTCACCTTATGGCAGTCATCTGTAACCCACCACACACTTCATCCAACAGGAAGCAAGCTGGCCTTTAACTACAGCGCCTGGAGTGGATAGCAGGTTGAGTGCCAGCAATTCACCCTCATGTGGCACAAATAGACCGCATAGTGGAGGCACACCCAGACACACCTGCCTCTAATCACAGCTCGCACTCAAAGCAACAATGTGTAACTTTCAGAAGAAAGATGTTTGATCGCTGAGTCCCATCCCCAGATCATCCGATACTGGCGCTTTGGTTTGACTGCTTCAGTATTCGACAAACTGGGAATGAGACGCGACGATCAATTATCTTCCCCTTGAATCGCTTTAAAAGTTACATAGCGTTGCTTTAAATGTGAAATGAATGTAAAAGTAAGATCAATAAAGTACATTCAACTTTATACTGAATTCCATTCAGTGAAAGTTGAGGAAGTATTCAGATCATGTACTTCAGCAACAAAAGTAGCAACACCACAGTGAAGAAATAAACGTAAAAGTCATTCATTTAAATTCCCCCCCCCCCCCCCCCCCCCCCCCCAAAAAATTTGAAACATTGGGCAGCAAAATATACTTAAAGTGTAAAAAGTAAAAGTAGATGCAGAATAGTTTATTTCAGAATATCGTATCAATAAAGTTTTATCTCAATCTATAATATTATATCAGTTGATTTGTGGATTATATTTTGTTTTATCAAAATACATTTGTGAAGTAACCAAGTTGATTAATAGTTGATTAATTGCCTGAGAGTTGTCGGAAAATGGAAATACTCAAGTAAAGTTGTACTTAAAGGTGCAATATCTGAGATTTGTCCATCTTTCCAAAGTGCCTCCAGAAACAAGGGCGGGTGCATGTCACAGCAGTAAGCACTAACTGCTGCTAATTTTAGCTGCTGTTAGCTACTTAGCTCAGTTAGCCATGCAGTTAGAGGTCCAGACTGGGCTGGGGCTAGCTGGTTAGCACACTAACTTCAGTAGATAACTCTGCAACACAACACATAGCTTGGACGTCTTTGACATAACGTCCAAACTGTTAATTCTTCACATTCTGTTTGAATAGTTTAAATGAAGATTGTTTGAAGATTGGTACATATTGCGCCTTTAAGTTCACTACTTCAGTTCATACACTTACTGTCCACCGCTGATTCAGTGCATTAAGCACAGGAGCCACTGTCATTTGCCTAAGCACACCTCATATTTAAATGGGACTGTACAATTGGTGTATGGCTTCAATATAAACCACAAACAACTGCTTGTGCGATTTAGCATGGAAATATGGAACCAACTACAGATTTGTGGCTGACAAAGTCAAACACTGACCGGTTCTTGTGCAGCACGCTAACAATGCTACGTCAACAATGGTTGCATAATATCGTGTCTAAAAACGACCCCTCAGACAAATGAGTTTCTGTGTTGTGGTTGTAAATGGAAACATTTCACTCAACAGAGGCCAGCACAAGAATGCAGGGAAGCAGTTACACAGACTGGTAAGTGTAAGTAGTACCATATGGTGGGAGGCACACAATTTACTTTAGACTACAAACATGTGGCCCCCAGCGCTAAAAGCAAGTTGATTGATGGACCACACATCGATGGAAACTTAACTGTTTACTGACAGAAATACAGAATCTCCCCATTTCTGGGCTCTTCGCTGTACAAAAACAACACATATGTTGCTTAACACACACACACTTTTTCTTACTGGAAACAGTTTGCACAAATCTGGTACAAGAAATATATCATATATAATAAGATTGATGTAAAGCAAAGAACTACAAGCCAGGAGAAAAGGGTTTAAGTTTGAATTCTCTCAGCCAAAACCTAATCATTTCAGATGTTAAACCTTAATTTCTATCCCTTTTTCAGGCTGATTATTTATTACAAATTTAGATACTGCACATGGAAAATGTGATCTTGTTTCTTCTTTAGCATCTTGACCGTTAACTGTTTCAGCCAAATGTCTACGCTCAGACATCAATAAAGAGTTATCTTATCTTTTGTCGCTGCAGACAGATGCTGCAGCAACAACAGGTACTGCTGATGTCACTCCGGCAGCAGTTTATCTGTGTTATTGTTTTTTCTCCATAATGATTTGATTCCAACACTGCCTAATTTATTTTGCATAACAACCCAATTACATAAATCTTAGACCATTAAAAAACAGGAAAGAGGAAAAGTTATTTTTCTTTATTTCCCCCCTTAGTCTAAAATTGAAAATTCTACGGAAGCCAAGAATGGCCATTTTTGCAATAAATTTTTATCATCAACCTGCTATCACAAGAAAATAAACGATAGTTTATGTCATTATATTGTCATTGATGCCAGCATGCATACATGGCATCAACTGATTAGCTGCTAGAGTTGAAAGTGTCAGATCAAGGAGCACCCATAATTGATTAATATATTACATTGTACTTTAATCTTATTAGTCATATACATTCTTATTATAGCATTAAAACAACACCCACCACTGGGGATAGTTTCTTTCCCTCTTCCCTTAGTCAATGTTTTTTGGTTGTAGCCTACTGAACAGGAACTGCTCTACCTGCTTAGAATCGATAATCTTATAATAATTAGCCATATTGTTAAAAATCCTTGCATCAGATCGCCATGTGCGGTGGCCCTGAAGTGCAAATCATGACGGCAAATCAGAAAACACAACAGCAAATCAGAAAAAGTTGTGTTTTCTGATTTGCCGTTGTGTTTTCTGATATGCCGTTGTGTTTTTTGATTTGTTGTTGTGTTTTCTGACTTGCCGTTGTGATTTGCACTTCAGGGCCACCGTACCAGGGGAAACATTCTTACAACCATCACCAAAAGATCATAAAAAGTTTCATATGGTTTGGATTCAGCACAGTCAACTCTTGTGATTCTTGGGAAATTTCTTATCTCGGCATAATGAAATAATTACTACTGATCATGAGTTCAAAAAAACAAACATTGCGAGCCCGTCACTTATCACCTTCCGTAGATGCCGTTGGCAGACTGTGGCGTTTACCAAATTTGGCCCAAATATGTCGTTACTGCTCTGGATTTGTATATACTTTTGTTATTGTTTATTCTTCTTCCTTTTTTTCTTTACATTCATGTTTACTGATGAGCCCGACGTGATAAACAGAACGACATCGAAGCACGTGACGTCGCCCTTGAAGTATGTGGACTTGACACTGAGCGCAAGTCCTCCAGTAAGTAAACTTTGGCATTTTCTTTAGAAAGAGCCATAAAAGGTCAAAAGCTGAATGTTTTTTAATATCCTGCATCTTTACTATATATGGATTGTTCCCCCACATACAAATATCATTGTTGTACAAAGAAGATCTTATATTCCTTAGAGTAAGTAGCACTATCCCAGCCCTTTCCAAGACAATTATCCCTATCAGAAGGAAATCATTCAAAGTTTTGAACAAGTCTTACGGAATTCAAAACAGGAAAAGCAAAGAGACGGATGGACAATGTTCTCGCTCTGTGACCGAGCTCTCCAATTATGGCAATCATTTCACTTCCTGTTCCCATGAAGTCCTTCAAAGACTCGCAGGCTCCGTGTTATCCTGTTCCCACAAATTCCTTCAAACACATGCCGCATGCCATCAGTCCGTTAAAGCGGAGTGGTGGAGACCCATGTGTCACAGGCTTCTGTTCGCTGTTTTAAAGAAAAGTGGAATGGGGCCCTCCTGTGGCTGCGCACCCCACACTGCAGCAGTCAACCGGCATCGATCAGTACCAGAGAAATCCACTTAAAACATCTTGGAAATAACAAAATAGTTTTCATTCTTTAAGTCTGTGAGAACTGGGGCAGACTCTTGCTTCCGAAGATATTCATATTCGTCGTCTCAGCCTGAATTTCTTTGCAGGCAAATAAGGACAAGTCGATAAGGGTGCATGGACAGAGAGCCAGTGATGAGCGGACCGAAAGACAAAACCACAAACTCCTGTCGACAGCCCTCTCTTCATCCTCCTGACAATTGCAGTTTTAAAACTTGAGGTGTGTTGTCACATACATTCAAAGAGCCTGCTGCGGCTCTGCTGAGTTAATGAGGACAGAGTAAAGAGCAGAATCTCTGACGCCATGCCTGAAATTAGGAAGCAGCAGGGTCCTTCACAGCCTGATGCACTCTGGCTCGAGCTCTGAGAAGGCAGAAAAAGAGGGGAGAAGGAAAAACAAAGAGCAGGAAAAGACATGAATGGATAGAAAGAGATGTGAGGAACAGAAGACCTTCTGGCGGCGTGTCACAAGCATCCCGGCTGCTCGGTCTGCTGTGACGGAGATTACTGCGCTGCAGCCAGAGGCCTCGGTCTTCTTCCAGCCCGTGGAGTCGGGTCAGGGTGCCTGCAGCTGCTCCGTATGTTGGTTGGAGACGCTCTGGGGAAGAGATCGGTCCTCAAAAGGGATGGAAGGAGCCCCAAAGCAAGTTCCTATAGTCAGAGGGCTTCAAGTGAAGCTCTGACAGAAAGAAACTGCTTTTCTGTGTTTCTTTAAGAATGAATATTCCTGATAATGTGATGGAAAGGTTGATGGAAAGTCAGGTGAAGGTTCGTAGTCCACAAAACAACTGAGGTAGATGGCCCCGTTCAGCTCGTCTTGCGTAATCCAAGTCTCTCTTAGCCCCTAGATCCCAAATCAATTTGAAGAGACGTAATTTACCAACACAGTCTCTAATGCATTCGCGATCTCAGGGCTTCTGGCAACTTGGTCTGCAATGGACAAATGAGTTCCCATCCATTCACCTGTTTAGTAGAACGCTTTTGTGGACCACGAAACTTCATGTGCCTTTCGGTCCCCATGACCAAATAATGACTGAATTTTTTATTTCGAGTGAAACGTGCCTTAAAATTACAATTTTAAAAACTTGACCACGTGTAGCAGAGATTCTCCCATGATGCCTGTGAAGCTTCGTCTTTTGTTTCCAACAAACCGTTAAGGAATGTTGCAAAAAGCCAATAGTGTATATACAAGTCACGGAGATTTTAATAGTTTTAAAAAATAAGCTCCTCCATTATAAACCTGCAACATATTCAGGCCACTATCCAACACGGACATGATCATACTTTATAGTCTTTTTTCCACTTCAGCGATCCTCCTATTCAAATAGTCCAGCATGTTTTCATCTGATCTATCAATTCAAATGTTATCAGACTACCTGTTCATTTCCATGAGCTCACGTGACTCACTCACTACTGAATTACATGTAGATGCTGAGCCCGTATCTCTTCACACGCAGTCTGCCGCCGCTTCTCTTTAATCTTTTCACACAAACTTGGATCGGCCTCGTCGAGTTCTGACAATATGAGCTTGTGTTGCAGCTTAAAATGTCTGTTCATTTTCTTCAACGCCCTTTTCCTGGTGAGTACTGTGTGCAAATTCGATGAATGAATGAAAGCTTTGGGAACAAATCCATTGAAGTTAGAATGACAAACAGGCTGAACTAAATGGGTTTTATGTTTATTGTTATCTGGCCTGTTAGTAAGAAGAAACTGCTCCTTCCTTTTTCATATTTTCAACTACACTGAATTGTCAGACTGCGACAGACAATTATTTCATTATTATTTAATCTGCTGATTATTTTTTACAATTAATTGATCAGTTGTTTAGTCTGTAATTGTCAAATGATTATGAAAAATGCTCATCTCATCAGTATAAAACCATAAGATTCTTCATTTACTTTCATAAATGACTAAAAGCAGTAAAATCCTCACATTTACGAAGCAGGAACCAGCAAATCTTGTTAATTTTTGTTTGAAAAATGACTCGAAATGTCATCCATTATCAATTTTCTTCCGACCGACTAATCACTTAATCGTCTAACTGTTGCAGCTCCTGTCGTACATTGACTTAATCACACTATAGCAAAGACATCCCATCTAAATCTTTTCAGAATACTATGAAACACAACATACAGTACAAAGTGTGACAGCGACTGTAGTCCCGCTCTCGTGTGATGCTGCTAATGTATGCATGGAAATTCAAAAACAAGACACAGGAGACTGGAAGTAATTTGTGGCATCATTTGAAAGAGAATCGCAAAATTAATTTGTCCCTCCGACCGTATCAAACATATTCATATTAGATGGTCTCAGGGGTCTCGGGGGACAGGCTGAGCAGAGGCAGCAGCGACAAATATGGAATATAATCAGTCTGGCTCGTGGACGGATGTAGCGGCAGGGGGTCCTGGGTGAGCAGGAGCGCAGCACGCATTCACCAAAATAAAATGAATAATTTGGAAAGTCCTGATATTTAATAACTGGTGTGGATAAAAGAGATAACCAACAGGCACACTGCCCATGTTTCTTTAAATGGTTATTTATAGAAAACTTTATTTAAAGCAGAAAAGACTAGTTTATTTAGTGACACTGGACAATTAAGGGTCAAAATTGTGCACCAGATTATGTTCAAAATCTAATAAATTCAAAATATGTATGAATTTATCATTTGATTACTGTGTTTATTCTCATTTTGCACCATTTCAGAGATTAAACCCGTCCACTTGATTTACACCTGGTCTCCTTCTAACTATTATTTTACACTCAGAATCAGTTATTCTGAATAACAATAGATAAAAGGGTTCTTCCAGGGACTATTTTCTTCTCTTCTCATCCATCACTGACCCGAGATTTTTAAATAAATGTTTAACCCGTTAAAAAGAGTGGGAATGTTTTATCAACTCAAACACTGGGTTCTACACAAAACCTGTAGAACATAAAAGGGCTCCCGTTAGAACTCCCTTGGTGGGTTCTAGACGAAACCTCTGGAGAATTAGCAGAGCCCCCTTGTTGGGTTTTTATCAGCACCTATAGAATTTAAAATGGTCTAGATAGAATACCAGAGAGAGTTCTGTGTGGTACCATTACAGCATAGAAAGGTTCTCTGTAGAACCCCTTATGGGGTAACCACAGATGGTTTAAGGTCTAACCCTTTGTGTTGGGTTCTACTAAGAACCAAAAAGGTTCTCCTTTGGGTCCAAGCCAAAGAAACCTATATGGTTCTTGTTAGCCCTTTTATTCCTCAGAGTGCAGCTGCACACTGGTTGGCAGGCATGAAATCCCCAGCAGAGCACTGGGTTCATTGGGTTTAAGGTCTCTATATAGAGCACTGAATTAATTTTCCAGTTGTTAAATGTGTCTTTCAGGCGTCCGGGGTCGCCCTCATCACCATCGGAGCGCTGCAGTACACAACGTACTTGCAGATAGGCATTTTCGCGGGGAGCAGCCTGTCTAAAATAGCGATAGTCCTCATCGCGGTGGGCGTCACCATCACCCTCGTCTCCCTCATGGGCCATCTCGGGGCATTCTTGAATAATTCTACTATGGTGGCCTGGGTAAGTAACACGATGCCCCCTGATGAGCTTGAGATTGTTTCCTCATACATTTGATTAAGAACAGGCCCGTGGGATGATCTCGCAATAATGTTAGATGTCAGCGTTTTGGCTCTGGACATTTGTGGTGGAGCGGCTGTGAGATTAAGACTATGTCCAGATGTTTCAACAGAACATCAAAATGACATGTGAGAAGATTGTTGCAAGGCTTTGGTAGTGAGTAACAACTGTGTTGCCTTAAAAAATATCCCATAGTGTCTTATTTTCAAATGATGAAGACACTGTGGTCCATTGTCAGAAACATCCGCTAGTTACAAATGCCAAATA
Source organism: Sparus aurata (assembly GCF_900880675.1). Taxonomy (NCBI): domain Eukaryota; kingdom Metazoa; phylum Chordata; class Actinopteri; order Spariformes; family Sparidae; genus Sparus; species Sparus aurata. The sequence continues at coordinate 17,039,963 of NC_044206.1, forward strand.
ATTATTGATTTGGCAACCTGGTCGCCTGCAACTCCACCAATTGTCCCCTCCACATCCAGATAGGAAAGTCAGGTCATAAAGGAAGTCATGAACGTATAAAGTGAATGAGATATGATACATTTTGACCCAGTTATCAAGATAGTACACAGCCTATGACACGTACGTGTGGATGTGTCTGTGGTTTTGCAGAAATGTAAACTGGGAACATTTCATCTTGGGCGACAGGGCTGAGAAAAATTACACAAGTAGGTTAACTTTCACACTAAATTGCTAAATATCAGATGTATTAATACTGGGGCAAAGAGAATATGATATATTGACGTAAGAGATGCTTTCAAGAGCCATTTCTATCACACTATATTTAGTCAGATGGGTTTAATCGTTTCCAAACTTTTCACAAGAAACGGGCGGAAAAACAGGTTCCCATGTTCCCTTGTGACTAAAGACCAACAGAAAATCTTGAGGAAAAACTGGCTCCGCGGCCTCGTCCTTTGACCGATTTGGAATCCTGAAATCGTAGACTCAAGTACCTCAAGTGCAATAAAGGAAATTATAAAAATCCACTGCGGATATAAATGGTCTGGGGATGTGGGAATCAGCTGCCCTCTTTGCTCTGTGCTCTCTGTCTCCGTCTCCGCTAGTTCATCTGCATCCTGATAGTGATCATCATGTTGGAGGTGGCCACGGGGGCCTTCTTTTACGTGTTCCGCAGCAGGGTGAGACGCTGAAGAAATTAAGATCAAGGTCAAAACAGCAGCGCTCCCTCGTCATTAAAGATTTCTTTTTAAACCTTATCTCCTCCGTAGACTGCTGTGCTTCAGATGAACAGCGCTATCAACACCAAAGCACGAGGGGTGGTCAGTGACTACAGCCCGGAGAGGAGGCACGCCATCAACAGGATTCAGGAAAAGGTGACAGGCGGGGATTTATGTTTGGTGTTTTGGCAGGAGGGGGTTGACAGACTGGAGACAAAAAAAAATATTGAAAGCTGTACCCTGCTCTCAGTGCATTGAAGTTTGTGTTAATCTGACTAAAAATAATCAGGGTTTTGCACAATGTGAGCACAACACAAACTCTCCTCTAAATAGATTCTGTAGATCTCTCTACAAGATGAGACAAGGCATCAACAGGTATCTCTTTAAGACCTTTGACATTTTTTTATTTTTTTTTTACCTGAGGAACAATGTCTCGTTTCACTTACAATTCCACAACAGAAGCTTTAAAGGATGGCTTCACGGATTATCGGTCTTTGTTTTGGGGATTCCTCTGCAACCCAATCGTCAGAATAAATGTTGGCATCGTACGTTTCTGTAAAACGTGGATGCGTTGAACATCTGCGCTCCTTTGCTTTTCAATTTCCAACTTTATGTTGTGACAGCGCCGTGTCTAAGTTCACGTTTTTGGCTTGAAGCACTGAATCTCGCTGCCACAGAGAAGCTCGGAAGCTGTCCAGACATCTTGCCACAAATACCAACTGTTAGCGCCACAAAGACACTTGGAAAAAGACCCGCGTTAGGAATATTTAGTCTTGTTGCTCAAAGACACATGGAAAATGTTCAACTTCTCAATAAAAATACTGGTTGTTGGGTTTTTTTGCCATAAAGACACCTTGAAAATGTCCCGACAGTCACTGCAATAGGAGGCCAACAGCGGTAGTCATATGAACAGTCTCTCGTCAGCTGGTATACATGTAATATGATACTTGTAGAAATGTTGATATGACAAGAGTGAAACTATCTATACATCATGCATGTGTGAGCCTGTCCTGTGAGTTTAACAGTGCACCGTGTACCCAGAAAACCCACACTGCAGGCAAAACCGTTGCTTTAGTTTATTCTTCACATGTTGTCACGCACCAGTTCAAGTGCTGCGGTGCAGACGGAAAAGAGGACTGGTCCAAGAGTGTGGGCTGGGAAAACCACGAGGCTGTGCCAGACTCCTGCTGCGTGGTGAAGAGTGACGGCTGTGGACAGAACAAGGAGAGCGCATACTCAAAGGTCTGCGGGGAAATCTCATTTTCAAGTTTGCAACCATGGCAAGGTTATTTTCTACAGTATGTTATGAGCGTGTGCCTCCCCTCAGGGCTGCCTCTCGGCTATCAAACTCTTCCTGCTGAAGAACCTGGTGTGGGTCGGCGCTGTCTGCATCGCCCTGGCAGTCACAGAGGTGAACCGTTCAAAATAAAATGAAATGTTTGTCTGTGACATTTGTTGTATGTCTTAGAAAGAACTAAAAATGTGTATTTATCAGCATGTTGTAGTGTTTTTTTTTTTAATTGATTCAAAAATTCTTATGCACTTTCCAATTCCAATAATGAGAAAATGTTCATGCAAGCAAAGGTAACACAGACATCTGAGAAGTAAGGAGAGGATGGTGTGAATGATGATAAAGCCGTGTGCCTCGGGAAGTGAACTGCAGGATTAATTAAAAAAAAAAAAAAAAAAAAAGTGGAGAGAGACAAGAACCATTTTTACCCGTATTTGAGTTCATTTGCTGCCAGTAACTCGTAACCTTTTTGCCTGTCGCAGGTTTTCGGAGTGGTCGTCGGGGTCTGCTTGTGTCTGGACATAAAGACGAAAAGCTACGAAAACATCAGCTGATGTGCCGTCGTGCCACAGTCGAGATGACATCACTCACATTGTTCACTGTTTCAAATGTCATCGGTTTTATTTGCATTTGTATGCCAAAGATTGTGACATCAAGATGAAATGTGTGGTAGTTAATCTGATAAAATGAAAAAAACTGACACGTGCCTTATTGCCACTTTCATGCCTGCCAAATGTAACTATTTTACAAGTTATCTGCATATTCTGGAATCTGTTTTGGTCTATCACGGTCTCAAGATCACTATGAAAACATTCAATAAATGTGTGATGTATTCCCCAAGTGGCTGTGGTTCAATACACCTGACCTAATATCTTATAAAAAAAAAATATACATATTTTGTGCTGTACTTGAGAACAAATTTGAGATACCTTACTTGAATTTTTTCATTTTATGCATCTTTATACCTCCACTTACACCCCACATCTCTGGGGAGAATATTGTATTTTTACTCTACTAAATTTGTCTGACAGCTATAGTTACCAGTTACTGCCGGATCAAAATTATTGATGCCCTTCTGTCCAGTGAGAATCTCCAAACTAGTTTTTCTTTGTTAGTTCCCATTTTTTGATGAACGTTCAAGTAACTACATGACGTTTTTAGTAGTTCCCAAAGAACATGGAAGCTACAAACCATGATGATCTCATTGAATATGGTGCATTGCTGTAGATTACCCAACAAAATGTAAAGCAGTAAGTGAGCTCAACCATACACATCTACAGCAGTAAATTACAACATACACTTCAATTCAACATGATAATCCAAAAACCTCATATAGTGTACAATAATAGTAATATTAATACAAACACCTCACAGGGACCATTTAATGCAGAAGCAGTTTTTGATTTTTGTTAATACATTTTGTTGACGATACTTTTTAAATGATCTTCTTTAAGTAAGGTTTTGAATAAAGGTTGTATTTTAAAGGTGTGGATGCTGTTGCGCTGTTGCGCTGCTTGAACTACTATTAGTTAACCAGTTAACTGAAAAATGTATCTTTTATAAGAAAAAAATAGACCTATTACTGAAAAGAAAAATTCTGTATTGACATTATTCTTACCGTATTTCGCCTAAAAACTGACCTGATCACTTTCGGTGGTGAATTGACGCTGTAAACTGCATTTCCCAGAATCCCCTCGAAAGGAAACGCGTCCGCTCTCTAAATCGGTCCGACCAGCGTCAGCACGAAGAGTAACGTGTGCGCCAGCGTCCCAGAAAACTGACTGAAAACACGACTTTGTCAGCGAAACTGGGACTAAAACCAAAGGTAAAGAAACAGTTTTAATGCAGTTTTATAAACACCCGCAGCAACAGGTTTAATATCGCTCTGCTAACATCACACAAGCTAACACCAGCTAGCTTTTAGCCTGTAAACCCAACTGTATGACTCAAGCTAGCTGGAGGAACAATGTGGTGATATCCAACTGTACATTTTGGCAGGTACCAATTTTACCTGAATTCATAGATAAATGTAAAACAAGAATAATAAAGAATGTAGTTAAGCAAGTTAGTTAAAAGAGGTACACATTTAGAAGTATTTAAGCTTTCCTCTATTACTATTCTCTCTTCCTACTTATTTATCTAGCAGCATGTCAGAGGCTTTGATCCATCGAGTAAAGGAGCTGGAGGCAGAGCTGGAGAAGCTCAAGTCCCAGCTGAAGGAGAGGGGTGAAGCTGGAAAAGACATGGAGCTCACGTCCCATGTAAACACAGACTGCAGACCTGATGGTAACACCAGCAACAACGCCAGCAGCAGTAAAAAGGGGAAAAAGGCAAGCAAGGAGCGTCCTTTTGACTTCTCTGCCCACCCTCGGCGCCATGTGGCTCTGCGACTGGCTTACCTGGGATGGGCCTACCAGGGCTTCGCGGTTCAGGAGAACACAGACAACACAGTGGAGGCCAGACTCTTCGAAGCTCTGCTGAAGACGCGGCTGATCCAGGAACGACAGACCTCCAACTACCACCGGTGTGGTCGCACTGATAAAGGAGTCAGTGCTTTCTCCCAAGTGAGTTCATCACGACCCAGTATGTCATGTATTGTACTCCAAAATGAAATCTTCCCCTTCCATTGAGTAAACTTGTCTCCTCCCTACAGGTCATAACCATCGACCTGCGCTCCACACAGTTTGGCGGAGGTCTGGGCGTCACACTACCTGAAAATGTTGACGCCGGCATCAAAAATAAAGCCAGTGCCTCTGAGCTTCCATATGTGAAGATGCTGAACAGAGTCCTGCCCCAGGACATCAGGATCTTGGACTGGGCACCAGTAGCGGAGGGCTTCAGTGCCCGCTTTGACTGCCAGTCCCGCACGTACCGGTACTACTTCCCCCGAGGATCCTTGGACGTGGCGTTGATGGCAGATGCTGCAAAAAGGTGGGTGAAGACGCAACATGACAAACACTGATATCATCCCTTGATGTCACAGTTCTGATTTGAGGTTCCTCTTTACTCGCGCCAGGTACGAGGGCACTCACGACTTTCGCAACATCTGTAAAATGGATGTGGGCAACGGGGTCCTGCAGTTCCAGAGGACCATCCTGTCGGCATCAGTCAAGCCTCTGCAGCCTCAGCAGATCTCCAGCGCAGACCAGTATGAGCTCTTCGTATTTGAGATTAAAGGGCTGGCCTTCCTTTACCACCAGGTACCAATAGACAGCGTGCTCGGCAATTCATCATGTTCCTCTCAAGCCATTGTATCCTTAAAAAGCCTCAGTTTGTTAAAGTGAACCTTTCAATAATAAAAAGACCGGTTAACTTACTGCAGTGAATTCCTGTTGTGTTGTGCTGCAGGTCCGATGCATGATGGCGCTGCTTCTCCTCATAGGGCAGAAACTGGAAGCCCCAGAGATAATTAATCAGCTCCTGGATGTTCAGAGTAACCCCAGGAAGCCTCAGTACAGGTGAGACAAACTGAACTGAATCAGAAATTGTGACAGCAATACAGCTGAACTACAGTTGCATCAGTATAGATCTGTGCTGAACACGTCTCTTCCTGTATCTAGCATGGCAGTAGACTACCCGCTGGTGCTGTACGACTGCCACTTTGAAGGTGTGAGCTGGAGGCAGGACAGTGAAGAGGTGAACCACGTCCTGTCCGCGCTACAACAACACTGGACCCAGAGTGCGGTCAAGACACACGTCGTCCACGGGATGATCCGGGGTTTGGAGGCCATAGGTGAGATGTTTAAGGAGATCAATGGACTGTGACATTTTGAATGACAGACTTCAGTTTTATCATGAGATTTTGAAATAGACCTCTGCAGGGCCAGACTGGGAAAACAGTTCAGGCCATGCCAATATCCACAAACAGACCATTGATATTGAGGACAGTTAATTAATTCTAAATAATACATATAAATAATTTATAAATACATGCACAATGTTTCCTGTTTCTCTTTGCCTAAAATATATAATTTGTTAACACAATAATGTATGAATCTAGAAATAACTACGTTAATTTATAAAGTCATTTATTATTAGATATTTTAATGGTCAATTTTTAAAAAAGGAATTATACAAAGGTTTTTTTTTTTTTTTTAAAGAAATACTTTTTTGTTTGGTTTTTTTAATCACAAAGAATCAACTCGGGGAAGGATGGTTTTGATATTATAATAGTCTGCTAGCATGTATTTTTATTTAGTACTCTCTATCATAATTCTTTCATTTTGGAGCATTTTAGCTTCCTTTTTTTGAATCACTGCTCCATCTTTTCCTCTTGTTCTCCTACACTTTCATATTTGCACTGCACCCTCTGACTGAGCATTGCTTTATTGTCTGTGATGACAGACGGGTTTATTTTTAACACTTCCCAGACGACTTGGATTTCAGTCTGGGCCGTTGACTTTTGTGATTGCCAAATACAAAGTGTAAAGTTAGCCCTTATCAAATTCATTCTTGTTGACAGACTGCCCTCTGACACAAGCTCTGGATTTAAAATATAGAGATAAAACTGACTAAACTCAATATTGTAATTGGCAGGACTGGTGTGATTGACTCCACAATGAGCGACAGTTTTAGCCGAACAGAGTGCTCTATGTGAACAACAAAACAATGCACCATTGTGCAGCCTCCAGTAAATTTACATAAAATGATCTGGTTATAGACGACTTCAACATTAACATCAATACTGAAGAATCAGTGTGAATTGTTTCTGTTCTCTCCATTGTCAGGTGGAGTCTCCTCCGACCATTGCTGGCTGGTAGAGGGCAGCAGGCAGAAGAACTACCGGCCCCTGCTGGAGCGTCCGTGCTGCGAGAGTCTGGAGTCCAGGATAAACCATTTTGTCAAAAGAGGCAGACTGGAGCGGGAGGAAGGGGAGAACAGAGGAGAAGCGGTCCACAGGGGGAAAAGGTCCAAACATTCCCACAATTCCCCCAGTCTGCCTGTTTCAGCAGAGACGCCATCTTCAAAACAAAGTTCAAATCAGAAGGCAGAAGACTGATATTTCCCCACAGGAGAAAATGGACAAAGTGAATTTTGTTGTAATTTTTTGTTAATTGTATATACATTTTATTTCAGGAAACAAAAGAATAGATTTATCTCTTTGTTTCAAGATAACAGTGTTTTTTTCTTTTTCATTCAAGCAAATGTCTGTTTTGCTTTGGAATAAACACGTTTTGGATAAAGTGGCCATCCCTCAGTTTGGTTTACAACAGGTGAAGTCAGTGGCGGAGTATAGAGATTATAATATAGTAGAGTATAATATAGATTAAGTACAGTACATTAACCCAAGTACTGTATTTGCATTTTATATGAGTATTTTCTGTTTATGTTACTAGTACTCAACTACATTTTGGGGGTACGTATTGTAGTTTTTTTTTTTTACTTTATTTGAAAGCTTTAGTAACTAGTTACCTGGAGTGATAATTATGATATAAAAATGTGAAATTATGAGATAAAAAGTCATGATTGTGAGGTAGTGTCGAAATGATGAGATAAATGATAATAGATAATCAGAAAAATCACAATTAGGTTATAGAAAAATGGTTAAAAGATTAAATTAAAAAGTCAAAATTATCAAATAGAAATTGAGAAGTAGAAGGTCAGAATTGTGAGGGGAAAAAATCTAAAATTTCAAAAGTCATAATGATGAGATAAATGATAATCAAATGTTAAACAATCATTAGGAGATAAGTCAAATTTGGGAGAAAGAAAGTCATTATTATAATATTATAATATTAAAAAGTCAAAACTATTAGACAAGTCATTATCATGAAAGAAAAAGTCAATATTAGAAGAAAAATCTAAATGATTTTGACTTTTTAACTCAGAATTCTGAATTGTCATCTCATTTTGGCTTTTTACTACATAATTTTGATTTACTGAGGGAATATTTTTTTAATCAAGACATGCGGCTTCCATATTAACTTCCACTCGAGTAAAATAACTGAATTATTGAATTCTTCTACCACCTCAAGTTGAATGAAATATCAGACAGCAAGGGCGGAACTCAAGACAAGTACGAGGGCACGTCGGATCAATTCTGAGGTGGCGCTTGTCAAGCTAAGCAGCTAGGTCGCTAGCTGTCAGCAGGGTACAAGTCAGGGAGTTGCGGGCAGCGACGCTGAGCTCCACGACTCTTCTCTGACCTCTTCACCTGACTGCACGTTTGACAGGACGGAGTTAACATGTCTGCCTGCTCGTGTGGCTGCGTGTCTGTGGCCGCTCTCACCTGAGCGAGACTGGTGCTAACTGTTAGCCTGTTAGCAGCCCGGGTTGTTTACTGCACCAGCCGCCTCCACTGTGGCTCTGCACGGATTTCCACTGTACGCTCAGCTGATTTGAGGAGTATCACGAGGTAAAGAGAAAAAAAGAATCACGAACGTGTTTAGATAACAGTAACTACGGTTTGTTTACAAGCAGTCTGGCTTCTTCTGTTTGAGTTTATTCCAACGCTGACCGGACCTGTTGAGCCTCGAGTTTGTCATGGCGTTGAGTCAAGAATAACTTCAGGGCTGACAGTCCGATCTGTCAGACTAGTTTGACTCCATAGTTGGCAGCTGAGCCGAGTAGTAAACACCCAGAGTGCAGCTCTGCAGCGCCACAGCAGGGGGCGTGTTGGTAAACCTCATGAGAGAATGACTCAGAAGGATTTTAAACTCCACTGCTAAATTCTACTGACTCTACTTCATTACGACTGGACTATTTCCCTGTTTATCTTTAAGTTTACTGACACTGTTGTGTGTGGATTTAACGCTGCATAACATAATGTGTACAGTTTATGTATATCATCTTTATTTTCTCAGCTTTAGTTCCTTTTGTGTGTTTTCACACAATATTTCCTTGTTTTTTTGGTTTTACTTACAAAGTAGTCCAGCTTACAACACCTATACCTAGACTGACGTTTGGCCTATAGACAGTGCCAATAACAATCTTTTTCCGTTGTTGTTTATTCCCCCTCTTGCGCCAGGGAAACCTCCTGAAATCTCCAGTATTACTAGTACAGCTGACATCTTTTAAACTCATTCAGCCCTTCATCACACTGTCTTAGAAAGAGCTCAGATTATATTGTATTAGAAGGTTAACAAGGCAATCATCAGACAAAACCAACGTTTGGCTGCGATTAAAAGATTCAAAAGTCAAAATGATGAGATAAAAGTTGTAATTATGAGACAAATCATAATTAGGAAGTGGAAAGTCAGATTGTGAAAGTCATAATCATGAATTAAAGCGTTAGAATTATGAAATGCATGATAATTGAGATTACATAAAAAATGTGGAGTTAAACAAAATAGGAATTCTGAGATTAAAAAAGTCAAAATAACTGACCCGTCATCCAAGTCATTCAGCCCTTCCCTTCATTACACTTCAAAAGAGCTGACATTATATTGCACAAATTTATGAAAGAACATTTAATAAAACCTTCTTTTACATGAAAAAGTCCTTTTTAGCTCACTAAACAAGCACCGACTCAGTGATAAGAATTTTTCCGGTATTTATTAAGTCTGATGTGAGGATGTCTCGAGCCAATACCGAATTAGGAGACAGAAGATTTTTTAATAAAACGCCTCTGCTTTTGATTAATGTCATCGTGACTGCTGCTTCACTGATGGCAGTCAATGTGGCCTTGGAAACTTTAGTTGATGCCACCGAAGTTGTATTCAGTCCTGATTAGTTTCTACGAGTCACCATTCGGGACGGGGCCATAAAAGATTTTGTCACTGTGATTGAAAAGCACTTTTCATTATTGGTATTATCGTAAATATCCTCCCATGAATTACTTGAAAAAGCTGTCTAGGTCACTGACGCGCAGTCCTATATTGGTCTCTTGATTTATTTTTAATTGTCTAAGCCCGTCCAGCGTGGCAAAAGGAAAATGAGGTTACCACCATTTATTGGTCTTTTTATTTTTGTGGCAGGACTTTGATTTTTGGTAACTTGTTTAAGATTTAAGTTTTGTTTTCACAAAAAGTTAAAGTATGTTTTAACGCTATTTTTAGAGTTTAAAGAATATTTTGATGAATATCCTTAGCCACAATTATGTTGGACGGGGTAGACGTGACGTGAAATTGTCATATGGTCCCGTGCCAAGTCGACATGAACCACAACAGTATTAATACATTATTAATGTTGCTTGGATGTGTCTTTCTGTGTCTTCTCTTTCAGATGTTCCTGGTGGGGCTGACGGGGGGTATTTCCTCAGGGAAAAGCACGGTGTCTTCGATGCTGCGGGAGCTCGGCTGCCCCATTATTGATGCTGATGTTGTGGCCAGGAAAGGTTGGTGAATACCTTGGATATACAGCGTCAGTCACTGATGTGGGAATTGTGATTAAAATGCCCGACATCACTGACAGAACTGCGCCTGGTGTAATAACGTTGATAGCGAAATGGATGTAAGGAGGCTGGGCCTGTAGGAGATTCATTAAGACAAACCCTCGTAGAGAGAGCATGAATCATGGCGGCTGTCTCTGGCTGACTGCAGGGATGATTCTTAAGTTATGTGGTGATGATACAAAGGTCACAGAACTATGTTAATAGTGCGCAGCTGCATGTAAGAGGACTTCGAAGACATTAGCATTATGATTTGAATTCACTCAGGTGGTCGATGATTATCACAAAATTTTTAGAAATGGTTCCTTATCCGTGTATCCATTTTTTTTGTACCATGCAGACCTGAAATCAGTAATTTTAAAGGGGCTAATTAAAGCTGAGATATCGTGAAAAATACTAAATATTTCTGCTTTTTCCTGACATTAGTCGCGGAGCCCCACACACGTGCCTATTCCCGCATCGTCTACCACTTCGGGCCAGAGATCCTGCTCGAGAACGGGGAGATCGACCGGCAGAAGCTGGGCCAGCTCATCTTTGCCAACGAGGAGAAGAGGAAGCTGCTGAACTCCATCACCCACCCGGAGATCCATAAAGCAATGCTGAAAGAGATCCTGTACTACTTTCTCAGAGGTGAGAATAGGGACGGGGTTTGGCTCAGTTATCAGAGAAAGAGAAGATGATTTACAGGAAAGGGAGCTGTTTTGAGCTTTACTTTATCAGCCGGGAGGTGAAGGTAACTGAGATAAAGTCGTCAATTTTTGCTGCTCACTCCCACTCACTTCACTTTTCCCTCAACATCATAAAATAGCTCAACTGCCTTAAAATAGATTTTTCATACACATATTGTTGTATGTAATTTAATCATGTTACCGGTATTTTCACAACGCTGAAAGTGTTAATGAGATATGTTGAAGCTAATTCATTCTGTTTCACAGTATCTCCTCTCCTCTCCCTCTTGGCTGTACATAGGTTACCGCTACGTGGTGCTGGATGTTCCCCTTCTCTTTGAAACCAGACGTCTCACTCAGTTTCTCAACCACACTGTAGTAGTTTACTGGTAAGACCACTTCTCTACGTTTTCCCCCCATCCCTTTAGAGTTTTACTTTCAGATTGTTTGTTTACAGGTTTCATATTTTAAATCATTAAATATTTGGATGTTTGTTTTTGAACAGAAACAGGCCATTAAGCCCAGTTTTGTGAGTTATTTGTTACCTCTGTCCGTCTGTCTCGCTCTGTGCCTTATTAGCGTGACTCACCGCCTCTGGATTTTTTAACAAGGCACCCCGGCTGCGCCATAAATAACCTCCATTGTCTCTTCCTTTTCAGTGACCCTGCCACTCAGCTATCGCGCTTGATGCAGAGGGACGGCCTGACCCAGGAGCAGGCCGAGCAGCGCGTGGCCGCACAGATGCCGCTCAATGAAAAGCGCGGCTTGGCCAATCACGTTATCGAGAACTCAGGCAGTCGAGAGGACACCCACCGGCAGGTCCTGCGGTTGCACACGAAGCTGGAGGACTCCATGGACTTCCTCTTAGTTAGAGTCATTGCTATTGCAGCCACTACAGGTCTGGGAGGGATACTGCTGTATGCAGCCAAGATACTTTTGTCCTAACAGACGAGAGACGAGAGATGAGGGGGGAGAAGGGTTTGTGGTCCAGGATGTGGTCAAATATGAGGGTGTGAATAGAAGCAGGTGAAGGCACGTCAGGGTTACTGGTGCAGTTCACTGTGAGATTAGTTTCACAGCACCCAGCGCTACAGCTCAGAGGTGTGACAGGCTCTGTTTGCAGTTAACACTGACTTACTTTATTGACACAACGTGCACTGACAAACGTGGTTTGGTGTGAAGGGTTTCTATGTGCAATTTCAGTTGGTTTATACTCCGAGACACTAAAACAACATGCAATCCCTTAGAGGCTCAGTCGCTTTACAAGCTCGCAGATGCTCTCAACAGTGATGAAACTCACAACTAACACCATTAAATGTAAAAGGCAGAATTGTACAAACTGAAGAGATTTTATTTTGTTACACTTTATACAGCTATCCAAATGAGACAGTCTGGGTGATTTGTATAGACTGTAAATCTAAACACCAGACAGTAGAAAGAGCAAATGAAGAAGTAAAAGGCTGTTCATTCTTATCAACTATAGATTTGGATTTTGTCATTTAATTGCCTCGAACTGCTTATTTTTAGTTCAGTATGTCAGTACTATCCTACGGAAGAAGATGAGGGCTACTGTGAAAAAAGTATTTAAGTTTTGACAGGTTTTTCTTTTCTCAGAGAACAACGTCAGAACTGAAATAAAGTTTTCACTGTGGCCTTGAGCCTCTTCCACACTGTCCCCAGCCATGAGTATATATATATTTTTTTTTTAAAGTATTTTTTTGGCCTTATTGATAGTACAGCTGAAGATATGACAGGAAATAGGGTGAGAGAGAGGGGGAGTGACACGCAGCAAAGGGACCCAGGTCGGGAGTCGAACCCAGGTCCGTTGCAGAGCCTCGGCACATGGGACGCGCACTCTACCAACTGAGCTAAACGGCGACCCATGAATTGATTTTAAAATTTCAAAATGCTGTTTAGGGATCGGATGCTTACTGATTGTATGTTGATATCCCACATGATGAAGATAAATGACAGAATGTATTTGACAATCCATTTTTAATGGGAACAGTGGGAATTTACTCGAATTAACAGACTTTATATTTATCACTGTATTTTCTTACACTACACAGCTGTCCTCTGTAAATACTAAGTCTGTGATTTCCTGTTTTTTGTTTTTTTCCTGTGCAGTGTGCACCCTCAACTTGTAACTAAACACAGCATTTGTAACATTAGCTGCTTGAATGAAATATAAATTATCCAATACTACTGTTTTAAAGTAACAGCTGTCAGATGGTGGTCAATTTTTCAATCCCCCCTCCTCTGAAAAATGTGTTTGATTATCATTACTTACATAAATACGGGTCAGGCCGAGATATCCTCACTTTTTGTCACTAATATGGGTAAGACGCCAAAATCACTGGGTCCTACATTTCCCATAATGCAACTCGGCAGCCTTTTTGGTCAGAATACCCTGCCTGGGAAATGCAAAATTGTTGATAAAAAAAAACCCCACACCTCCAGATTGAGATGCAGGCTGAAGTCTCAAGCCCAGAATTAGATAACCCAGATGACATCACTATGACATCATCTGGGTTATTTCCTCTGATTTTAAGAGAACTCCCTTTGGAGCCACATAAGACATTACACAATTGTTTCCAAAGGCTGAGTAGGAGTCCAGTCGAGAAGTCGTCTCATAGTTACGTTGAAAATCACTGGCTGCAACTAACAGTTATTGCCATTGTTTAATTTGCTGATTATTTTAGCAATTTTTTTTTTTTTTCTTGAAAGTAGTGAAAAACAGCATTTTTAAAAATTCTTTTTGCTCAAAAATGACCTCAAACTATTTTTCTAATATAAAAATAGTTGCAGCATGATTCTAGTTGATGAACTAATTGATTAACAGCCTAATCCTTGCGGCTCTATCCCACATAATAATGACTACAAATCACATAGCAAATACTGAGATGCATCAAGTTACAAAGAAACATTGACACTGATGTTCTCAGATGCTACAGGAAAGTGTGTTATCAACAGGACTTCAGGTCTCAAGAACATAACGAACATCCATTAATGGTCAGTTACAATGTCCTTGCTCTCGTCCACATTAGAGCTTGGGCATGAAATTTCAGGCCCACAGGCAGGCATGGTGACATCATCCTGGCACCGAGGTCCCACTAGCCTGCGTGGCTCACTTGGCTCCGTCTGAAGCCCCCACTGGTCTGCTCCTTGTTTTTGTCAAGCCACCGCTGAATTAATGCAAAGTGACTCGGTGGCTGCGGTGGGCGGGGAGCAGTCAACCAAGGCTGCATGGCTACACGTTTGGATTTGGATACATATGTAATATACCAAATCACAGCCGCGAACAGGATGTGATCTTTGACAGAAATAGTATGTAAAAAGTCAGCATAACACACACAATCCAGCGTTGTCTGTCAGTCGGAGCCATGATGAAGAAATTGGTCTATTCTTAGGTTGCCATATTTTAAAACCTGGCTGCTCTACGTGATCCAGGGGGGTAACATGCTTTACTGGGCAGCCAGCTGTTCAGTAGAGATTCTCAAGTGTGCCTCTTCTCAGTCTCCTTCTCACACAGACAGAGGCCAGATGCAGTGCATGGAAGGGAAGACTATATCTGTACCAGCAAGTGTGAATGCCCCAGGCAGGCAGCGGTGGCAAAGCGTCTCAGTCTGAATATAAATTGGTTTTAATTCTGAAGGTGTCGAACTAAAAGGTGAAAATCTTAAGTTGCCTTGTTACACTTTGTGAAAGTGCACAGTTGCAGGCACAACCCGCCGCTTTATTGTGTGTTGTGGGTCCTCTCCGGGAGCAGAGCAAATAATTTTCTGATGGCAGGGGGTAAAGACTTCTATAATCTCGCCATCATGTTCAGAGAGTTGGCCCACGGCACCGCAGTGTGTCGACATTTTGGAATCTCCTGTCTGAGTGGTTTTTCATCATTTCTCCCGCCCACTGCCGTCAGGCAAGGTAAAACAGCTTGGGCAAAGGCGAAACTAAATAAATAGCTTCCCACCAAACTCTGACACAACTTTGGATAATTGACAGTCTGAATTAATTTTCAGCAGCTATTGAAATGTCAGTCTTGTTATGGGTTTTGAATTGTTGATTCAATGGGCGGATTTTTCATCACCACAATGTAGTACACGCTGTCACGTAGGTTAATAGACGTTGTGCCATTTTAATGGAAGTGTCAAAACATTCGCAGTTGTAGACACATTTTAGTTTGTGTGTGTGTGTGTATGTGTGTGTGTGGAGGGGGGTGACCGGTGTGTATTTAAGCACAGCAATACGATCCTTGATCAAGGTCGGATCTGGAAGTTCACCCAAAAAATGAAAATGCAGTCATTATCTACTCTCCACAATGCCGTATTGTTTATACGAAACTTCAACTGACTTTCCATCGACATTGGAGTGATGGATTTTAATTTTTGAGTGAACTTTTCCTTTAAATCCTCTCCCCTTTTTCCACATTTCACTTATTTGACCAATCGGACCTTGTCTTTGGACTGCATGTTTCCTCACAGTCCTGTTTTGTAGCAGCTGTTAGAATAAGACAGTTTACACATCAGTGATTCTCATCGCCACCTGACCTTTTCTCTACCCAGCTACAACCTGAACAACAGTATAATCAGCCAAACAGAGTGGAAGCACCTGCAGCTGATAACCAAAAACATACTCGGTGATTACTTTTCACACAGTCTACATCAGCCAGTACATTTCTACGTCCTATGCGTATCCTTTTAATAGAGCACATTTTGACGTGTCACAGTTGGCAAAGCGTGCATTTAAACAATAAAGTTAATGACGGCTGAATTCTATTTAGCTGCTTCCTTTTTAGTTTTCCTGTTTGGGGTGGAGTAACAACGTAAAAATACTTCACTGAAAGTAAATGTCTTGCATATAGAATCATATCCAAGAAAAAGTACATCTGTGTTTTCAGCAGAGTAACAATATTATGACGAAATGCCACCATGTAGAGTTATTTACACAATATAATTGTCATCAGTAATGCAATTATGTGTAAGCAGCACTTGAAAAACCTCATTTGCTTTCTAGGAAATATCAATTAAAGCAACAGTGAATGAGGCACATCATAAAAGACAACACTCTTGAAATGTTTTTGGTATCAAAGGATTGAATTTATTCAGCAATTAAAGTGACTGCAAGGAACTTAACTCTTTGATGATTCTGGCGGCCCCTGTGGTCAGAAGATGAAAGTACAGTTTGATTTTCATGCCGCATCACCAGACTACAGATCAGCTCCTGTCCTCAGGCTGTGAGACTCCCCAATTCATCTGCTATGAGAATAGTTAAAATTTTATGACGTATCCAACCCGGAGAAGTCTGAATCTGACCCTTTGATCGGCATTAAGAATAAGCTTAATCTTCCATAGAAGTAACAAGTCTATTCGCTGATGGTCTTGGTTGTTCATGTAGGTCATACTACTCGGTTATCTAATTTTTGCTTTAGAATTATGAAACAGTTTCTATTTAATACTGATGCCTCTCTGTATTAAATTAAGACTGTTTAATAATCAGTCAAAAGTTCCCTGTTGCGCCTTTAACACGAGACCCACAAGTTATTGACTGATTATGAGCACTTCTTAAAGACAAAATGTTGATGACGGTTTCGATCACTTTGATAAAGCACAAGCTGACAAAAGGAACGATGATGGAAGAAACCCACACAGCCACTGGTGTGCCCACTCCCACTCAGCACAACAGGTCACAAATGCGGCTCGACACCAAGCGGGTAGAAGACGCTGGCCCGGGCGACTGTAACCACTGTAGTGTTCTTGAACTCTGGCTTCTGGTGTCACGCTGAGGAAGGGGCACTCGCAGCGGCACCGTAGCGTAGCCCGTTGTCAGGCTGCATCCATGAGACTGCGGTGAGGTGAAGAGACAGGCAACACGCCAGCAGAGCGTCCCCGGCCACATGACTCAACCTGTCCCTACGTGTTAGCCCCGGCTCAGTCAGGGCCATGGGGGAACAAGGACGATGGTATTGAGTCACTGACACACTGGACAGTCCCCAGATCAAGCACGATGATGGGGATAAAAGTGGGCGATGCATGTTGTCATGTTCTCCCGAGGAGTGCTAGGACAAGGGATAATGCGCCCACGCACACATGATTTACTATAATACAAGATGATATCATTTTGTTCATGTATGTCTTTCCTAGATCATAGGCTGTTGTAGTACAGCCATTAGTTTGAGGAACAGCTGCTGCATTATTATTGGTTTAAATTTTGAAGTTGAAGTCCAGAATTATTCCAAGCTTTGTTTCTCTTTGCTTCAGTCTTCTTACTCAACAACCTTGCTGTAATCAACAAAGTGAGACAAAATCTATATTTTTAATACATTCCCCAAGAACCACTCTATTTAATATGGATACGAGGAGCTGAAGTAACAAGAATTAAACGATAAAAATGGAAGCGATGAAAGTGCCTGTGGAATGAAAATGGGATTGATAAGTTATCAAGTGATTTGATTAAAAACGTTATGCGGCATGACGACAACAGTCATGCTGTCATTGTGTCTTACGTTCATCATTCATCATTCACAACAGAGGAAACGTCATTCATCATGTGTGGAAGGCGGTGAAAGTAGCAAAAACTGATTGACACAAATGGAACCGGTGCACATATTTGAAAGTGATCAAATGTAATGTTATGTGAATTGCAAACTAAAGTGATAAACTGCTGTTGACTTGATAAACCTGATTGACATTTTATTTCAAACAGTATTTCTCTGGTAATCGACTTTTTCATTTCCGCTTGACAATCATTATTATGGATCCCACTGCTTTTCTTGCAAGTCCTGCCCTACTCTGCCTGTGATTGGTTGCCTTCGTTGGTTAAGTAATCAGTACCAGAATATGACAAAGACTAGGTTAACAGTTGTAGCCAAGCAAAAACTTAATTATGCCCTTGCATGTAAAAACAACCCATCGCTGTGCCAATATAGCAGTTTATGATTAGTAGTCCCCCCAGTAAACACACCAACCTCTTTAGCATCCTGCCCAACCTGCTGCTGCTCCACTCTGCCACTCTTCTCTCTGGAGACTCTCTTCGTGGCCAGAGTGTCTCCCTATGAGGGGCCAAATGGACAGAAGTAAAACTGCGAGAGAGAACAAGTTACCGTATGAGAGGCTGGAGGTGCGCAACAGGGAAAGAGGTGCCTCGCAAAATACTTCCGACAAGCATTTCAGTTCCACCGTCTTGCATCTATTGTTTATTGAAGTATACACAATGTCAAAATGTAAGTAGTCAACAATAAAGATTAGGAAAAAATGAACAGTAAAATGGGGAAATGCGAATCCTATAATCTTATAATCCCAATTCCATAAAAATAATAAAAGATAACTGTTAAAGCGAAACTCTCGCCAAAAAGCAACCAAGGCTTTATTTAGGATTGAATATGAGTCAAACCTTCGTGTGAAAGCATAATTTTGAACGGGAGTGCATGGGGCAAGACATGCTAGCATCACATTTTTAGAACACTAAGAAGGCTCGACACAACATGAAACTTTGCTCGTAGCATCACTAGGGTCTCTACTCATGAACAAGAGCATTGAGAACATTGTTTGTGTACTCAGAGTTTATGTAAAAGAAGGTTTTTGAACTACTCACATTAGCTGCTGCACCTCCTGCGCGTTGCCGTCATGGCAGGCAAAAAGTGTTGATCCCCGAGTGCGACCTGACAGGCACGCTTGAGGAGCGGTTCACCATTACTCTCCTGCCTGACTCATATTCAATCCCATATAAAGCCTTGGTTGCTTTTTGGCGAGAGTTTCGCTTTAACTACATTATATTATAATACATTTTAACAGAATAAACATTTTCACCAAACTTCAGTTTTGTTTACCTGTTTACATTTGCGACTGATTGACCCGGACTTGATGTAGAGCTATTTCATTAGTTGTAATAGTATGAAAAGACTCTCACGTTATCTTTAGTTGTATTTTTTATCTTGCATTTATTTCTTTGAAATTGTTTATATTGATGATTTGAATGTTGATTGGGATGGGAGAATTGGGGAGCTGTCTTGTCGTAGACCGTATTGTCCATATTTTTTTGTTTAAAGTTGAAAAAAACAAAATTATTTCCCAGAATATGCAAAAAAGTCGGCCTACACAGGGTCAGACATTTGCATGTTACGTAACTGTCTGGTGAATCATATCAAATCTGAAGCATTAGTAGTTTGACTTACACTTAAAAAAAACACTGCACTGCTGATCACGAACTGCACCGCCCCTCTGGCTTTTCCTACACTTCAGCCACAAAGCTGAGAAAAAAACTGATGAGGAAGCAGCAGAAAGTGATGAGAGCATTGTCCCTTTCACAATGCAAGCAGGATTTAAGGTCTTACAAAGACCAATCACTACCTGCTCCTCCTCTGTAATCATACCTTTTATCGTATTCATAGAGGTTTTGAGGACATACTCAAGATCAAGTTTCCATGTGAACAGAGCACCTCCATATCCAGGCATGACAGGACTGTTGATGATAAAATCTTAGTTTTGATTGAAAAATATATCCCCATGGTAAGTCATAATTATGAGGTAAACACTTGTGTACCTTATGATTTCAATTTGTTAATTTGTTAATCTTAAAATTTCCATTTTTTATCTCATATTTAAGATTTTCTATCTTAGAATCATGATTTATTTTTCTCACAATCTCATAATGTCACGTATTTCCCATATATCTAATATATCTCATAATTTATTTAAATTTCTCATAAATATTTAAATATTAAAAAATAAATACACAAATAAATAAATACAAAATATTTAAATTATTTTTCTTATAATTTGTACATTTTTGATCTAATAATTATGACTTTTATCCAAATTTTGACTGTTTTAATCTCACATTTATCTCATTATCAGCTCAGAATTATGACATTTCCTCTCATAATTACACATTTTATCTAAACTTTTACTTTTTTATCTAATAGTTCTGACTTTTTATTTAATGATGTTGACTTAAAACAGATTTTTTTTATGGCTTAGTTTTTATCATATTTCTTATTAACACGTCAACATTGGCTTCCATAGATTTTTCTTGATATTATAGTCTTCAAAAATGTCAGTGAGGTGCCAGTACAATGCTGTATTTCAGATCGTACCCTGAAGGATGAGTTCAGTCACTATACACATGATATGGATACAGGCTTGTAGTGACCCTGAGACAACAGGTCTGCAGAGGATGGCAGAGCAGCTGGAACATCTTTGTTCACTGTCAGTAGTTATTGACAGGCAGACAGTGTTGAAGAGACAAGATTTTTTTGCCACGGGCTACGGGGACAGCAGTGTCAGTCCGTTGGTCTGTCCGACAGAAACATCTCAAAAACTTCTTGATGGATTCCCAATAAATTTTGTACAATCAGTGACTTTGATAACCCCTTGACTTTTTCCAGCGCCATGAGCAGGATGACATTTGGGCTTGAGTGAAGTATCTTGACAAATATCGGACCGGAAAAGAATGCATGTGGAAGAAGAAGTTATCCTTTCTGAGTTTGAGGTACTTGTTCTTCACTTATTATTCTCTTCCACCGCCTTTTAGAGGAAAGTATCGTACTTTTTACTCCACTACGCGTATTTGGTAACTTTAGTTACTAGATACTTGCATCAGAGGCAAATGAATGAATTTTGAATCAACTTACTTTACCTTCACCCATTCCAATAACTGGAAAAAACCTGAATATCTGATCTGGTAGTCGACGAGGCCTGTGCTCTTGATGCTTAAGTACTTTTTTGCCAGAAAATTACCTTTGATATCAAAGAACATGTAATATTAGAGATACTTAGATATACTAGACCTTTCCGCCAGTAATATTTGAACGGGTGACTTTTACTTTTACCAAAGTCAGATCTTGACATAATATCTTTACCTTGATTCAAATATGATTTGGGAACTTTTTATGAAACTCGGTATGTTGTGATCCCAGTGTTTTTAATGTCATCTTATTTCCTGTTTTTATTTTGAAATTGTGCCCTTGTGTTTCACTTCTTCCTTTTCTGTTCCTCCTGTGTGTTTTTCCACTGTTTTTCAGTTCCTTCCCTCACCGGTCCTTTTCCCTCCTCACTCCACCTGTACCCGATTGCCTCGTTAGTGTGTGTGTGTGTGTGTGTGTGTGTGTGTGTGTGTGTGTATACAGTGTTTGTTCTCCCCCATATCCTTGTCAGTTTGTTCCGTCTTCCTCCTTGTTCTTCCGTGTCTCCCCGTGATGCCACCCTGTGTTCTCCACCAGTATCTTCTCCAGTGTTTTTGCTCCTTGTTGTTTTCGTTGTAAAAGGGTCTGTTTTAACCTTACCAAGAAGATTAAAGGGATATTCCGGCATGAATTTAATCCATGCTCTAACACACCGTGACACCGAGTAAGACCCCCCCTCAAAGGTCAAGTTTTCCAACCGCTAGCTTATGTAGACCGCACGATAACAACACACTGCAGTCTACGCCTCCAACAAGAAACCGCCATCAAAAAGCCACTCATAGCCACAAATAATGCTCAGAACAGCACCAAACTTCAGCAACTGTTCAAATAAGGTTCCAGCACATAGTTCGAGGCATCAAACATCTGCTAGCTTTGCCGGATTTCACACAACTCACCACTCTCCTGCAGCAGCTTGCTCGTTGTGGGGAAGCCCTGGCGAGTCGATTATTGAGTGCAGTAGAGTTCTGCAGCTCAAGGATGAAAATGTATGACTATTACTCCATGGAAATGCAATTAAAAAGTTCATATGTGTCTTGCCTACCAGTTTACCATAATTACTATCGAGAGCTGACAGGGGAAAGAACGGAATTGAGCATTTCTAACTGCATTCTGTAATTGACTCATCAGGGCTTCCCCACAACGGAGCAAACTGCTGCAGGAGAGTGGTGAGTTGTAAAGCTATCTGCAAAGTTAGCAGATGTTTGATGCCTCGAACTGTGCCGGGACCCTGTTTGTACAGTTGCGGAAGTTTGGTGCTTTTCTGAGCATTATTTGTGGCTATGAGTGGCTTTCTGATGGCGGTTTGTTGTTGGAGGCATAGACTGCAGTGTATTGGTATCGTGCAATCTTTTTTGAGGTTGCTAAAACTACATAAGCTAGCGGTCGGAAAAGTTGATCTCTCGAGGGGGGGGGGTCCTACTCTGTGTCACGGTGTGTTAGACAGCAATATGACAATAAGTGATCCAGACCCAGTGTCCTGGTTTAAGGTCCAGCATTTGGCACGTTCATCCACTTGAACCTGCTCCCTATAGTCCACTTTGCTGCTTTTCAGTCAGTTGCACTAATGGTCCTGACGCTCCATTATTAATGCCAACATGGCGATATCAGATAAACCAACAAGCACAACATCGTACCTACACCATCGTTGTGAGCGTGTTATTAAAGCACGGCTGCTCTTGGGTTTTGTGCTTGAGCCGGTGTGTGCTCGCTGATCGCACCATATGTGGTTAAAATAAACACAACGTCTTAAGTGCAGGCTCTCACCAGTTAAACCATGTGTGCATGCAAGTGCAGGAAGGTGGCTGTACAATTTATGGGAGGAAATGTGCAAGAGCACGGAGCCCAATTTGGTTCGACGATTACAGCATCTATCTCTAATTTGGATCTCCCCTGGTGAGTTAAGTGGGGACGCTGAAGATAACAACGCCAGGGGCTCATTAACGTCACTTCAGACATTTCAGAGGAGGTACTCTCTGCAAGCCTTGTATTCTCCTGTCTTGTTTGGACTCAAGACACATGCGGGGACACGCGCGCACGCTGACCCGTACACTGACCCAAACACACGCACACACACCCGGACACACTCTGCAGTTGCCTGATAAGCCTCACGCCTCACCAATTGGCCCCTGCAAATGTCAAGCTGAAGCCATCTCGGTTTACTGATAGGGAGTGGGCGGCTGTGAGTGAGTGAATGAATCAAAATTTCCTTCCGTTACGTGTGCAACACGCCGGAGATTACCTAAATTAAAACAAGTCCGCAGTAGAGGCATAATCTTTCAAAATCCCTCTACTTAGACATGATGAAAAGAGGTACAGTAGAAAATCTCAAAATATCCCCACAGCCGCCGTCCAAGAGACGCAGCTTACGTCAACAAAAAAGCAGCTTACAGCGCTTCTCACAGGAATACTTATCTCCAAACCCCGGACCTGCTTAAAGTCAGGGAGAAGATGAGATGAAATGTGGAGTCAAAGGTTCAAGCGTCGCGCGCGGTCCAGATGCAGTTTCATCGCGAATTAAAAGCACCGGCCCCAGAGTGTCCTGTTGGGTATGTTGCGCAGCTAAAGTCGCCATCAAAACCGCACACCCCCGAGGAGAGGTTTGTGTCACTTTTACGCGAGCACAATAGCTGGAGCGAGGATCACCCAGTTTTGCAGGATGAGGCAAAGACGGTGCGTGCCTATTGTGTATTGTGTACGTCTATCCAGATCATTTCGGGTTACCCCTGCTGCAAGTGTGTGACTCTGACCTCAATAAATGGCTCAAGAAAGAATGGATGATGGCTAACCAGGGGAATCCTTTGAATTTGTGCAATGTGATGCGACATTTAGTGTTGTTCGATGGCTGGTTATAGATGTTATGTAAAAAACAAGGCTGCCTTACAAATGAATTCAGGTGCACTTCAGTTTCACTCTCTTCACTCTGCTGTCGAACTTCTGGCTGAATCCTCAAGCGTTTTTTTTTTTTTTTATATAAGAATGAATTTGTGTCTTGGTCCCCGAGGACTTCAGGAAAAGTACAGATGTTGCACACTCTCGGGCAATGTTCAGTTCCAGTTGTTTCAGCAGTGAAAGCTGTTTCCTCGCCAACCCGGCGGGCGTTTGTCTTTGACATTGTGACATGAAGTCTCTAATTTGACGATGTGCTCATACACCCTGCAAGGAGAAAACAGGCCGTGCTAGTGCTCAGCTGCCCCCGTGGCTCGGGTGACCTCTGCTTAGGCACGGACCCTCAGTCTTAATTGTGTCTGGAGGAATTCTGCTGTCTTGAAGCTTAAGTTCGGACCAGAGGGCTTCCTGGCCTTTTCCCGCATCGAGCCGTTTAAACAGACAACAGGATGTTCTAACACTTGCACAGTGTGGCAAAAAGAAAATCTAGTCTTTTTTTTTCCTCCCCTTCATTTTAATCAACTGCATTACAGCAATTTACAGCTCACCACAAAATGCTGGATTTAATGAGCTTCGCCTGGCATTTTGAGAAGTCACATTGGGCTGACATTCAGTTTTATTAGCTTCAGTGGAGGAGAAAGATGTGTATTTTGATTTTGCCATTTCTTCACACTGTCAAAACTTTTTGTTGGTGAACTCTTAACTCTCTTTCAAACTATATACAAGACAGCTTTGGACCCCGAGTAGCCCGTGTCAAATGCGAATTACGTCCAAAGAATTTCACAATATCAAAGTGAGCTCTTGAGAAAATATAAAAAAAATATATTGGTTTTTACAGTTCCGCCCTGGAAGCTATTTTTCTTGTCTCTGACACTGGTGTCGCTGTCACAGCGGAGCCTAATTTGCCCGGATTACTTTCCAACGCTGATCTAAGCTTTGTCATGATACGTTCTAACACCCGTCCCCTGACTTTCTCCCGCTGTATCTCAGCGTCTCCACACCCATTACGGAGGGGGTAAAAAATGCTTCTGCGCTGTGATTGTGAAACACAATCATCTCCCGCTTCATTTGGCATTTAACACAGCTGTGATTTCCTCTCCCCTTCCCGCCAAATGATCACCCCTGCATTGATTGCCTGTCTCTGATCTGGCGTGGTTCCTCTTGTGTGTAACATTTGCACCTCTAAACGCAGGTTTCGCCCGAAAATGAGGGATAAGAACAGCTGATCAAATCAACAAATGGGTGAGGTGAGGAACATCAACCAGGTAATGAAAAAAAAAAATGTTTTCATTTTTAATCAAAAATCATGGACAAGAAAAAGAAAAGCCCACATCGAGCTATTTAAACATCATTTAAAATTAATGTATTTCTCTTTAGCATTCATGGACACATACAGAACATTTTCAACAGGTGTTGCATGCATGAATCAAACAAATTAATCTTTACAAATCAGCACAATAACCATCACAACTATCTATCGACAGCTATATTCTTGAACAGACACACAATGTGGTTTTATGTACATTACTTTGTGTTCAGACATCAAGATTCAATATCAAATGTACAGTTTATACACTAACGATATGCCAAATATAATGGACTGTTATGACGTGATTTTCCAATTCATCACACCGAGACGCAAAACACTTTGTGACACTGGCATTCAACACGAGTGTAATCTCATCACGGCGTCCGAAATTTGACAAATTAGCGTGTCATGGGACGGAATATAATTATCTCCTCAGTCGTTGGAGCACAACATGTTATCATACGAACAGCATGAGAGAGAGAACAAAAATCTAAACAGCACATTTACAAACACAGCCAGTCGCCACAACCATTGGATCCCCCGGACTTGTATTTGAAATGACAGCTCGAAAATGATGGCGATGCTTCCTCACTGTCAGGATTGTTAATGCACCTCAGCATGACACATGGCAGTGACTGTCACCGCTATGTCGCCCGCGTCTGTCAATAGCAGCATAGGCACCCTGTATACAATGGAAACGTATGGATGAGGAGGTAGACGGTTACCGACAGCCACAGATCCACAGCCTTAATCGCTGGGGAGATTCTGACCTTACACATCTGTTAAAACAATCTGACTGCGGATCGGTGGCCATGGGCAACGCCAACCTTACTGCGAGAGGCAAGTGAAAGTCAGGAATTGAATGTCCTCTGGCCGTGACCTTTCACCTCTGCGCCCACGTCCCTGTCCAGTCTTCAGTCGGCATAGAGGATGAACCCTGAGAAGGTGCTGTACTTGTTGCTGTTGCCCCCGTGAGCCTTGCCTCCGTCCAGTTTTATGAAAACCTCATCGCCTGCATCCAAATGAAGGATGACACTGTTGCTGGCGTAGTCATAACTCTGGTCCTGGTCTTGGGCGATGGCGCTCGCCCTGACCTGGAATATGACACGCACGCGCACACACACACACACAAACACACACACACACACACACACACACACACAGAAGCAGAGAGGATGCGAAGAGATGTTAATGCTAGAATGCTGAGGCAAAGATTGAGGTTACTTGTAACTGCACAAATATTCTTAAAACTGTTAACTTTTCCAAGGTCCATTTTTTTCCCAACCTTCCTGTGATGTTTGGCACGATTCGTGGACGACTAAGGACAGGAAGGCTCTGCAGCGGGTGATTAAAACCGCCCAGAGCATCACAGGTACACATATACAGAGCATCAGTGTGATAGCGGTGAGGTGAGGTGTCTGCCAAAGGATCACACCTGTTCACCCTGCTGCCGTCTGGCAAGAGATACAGAAGTATCCGCTGTCAGACCACCGGATTATGGAGCAGCTTCTTTTCCTCAAACTGTGAGACGCCTCAACTCATCCTCGACACTTCACCATGAATAGTTTTTTTTTGTGACTTCCTTATAATGTTAGAACAGAAATGTTATTAGGCAATCTTGTGTTGCATAATGACGCTTAAACGATCTTTAAATCTTTAAACAATGATCATTATTGAACATGTTGTTTGGACTGTTTTAAAGTTTTCTATTTCTATTCTACTTTTATTCTATGTTTTTGAATGTTTTGTGCAGAGTTATTTTGCTTAATGTACGCTTATTTGTTGTCACTACATGAAACAGGCCTTTGAGGCATGTTTTGTGATATTGGGCTGTAATAAACTTTGACTTGACTTTTTCTGTTGTTATGCACTAATACCCCGAGGCAAATTCATCGTATGTGAACACCTACGTAATGAACCTGATTCTTAATTTGATTAACTAGCAGATATGAGCATCTTACTGAACTGTCAACGCTGGAAAACATTGCCAGCTGAAATCAAACATTTCTGATACATAATATAAAATCCTTTACAGCAAAGGTTCTAGTGAGGTACCAGCTAAAAGCTAATACATTTTCAGCTTTTTGTATTTTGCTATATGTGTTGATAAGGTATATGTATTTTATCGTATTTCTCAATTCTACTGTGTAGTGTGGTTTCATGATACTGACTACTGGATACATGTATAATGTAATGTAATGTAAAAGCCCAACTACACAAAAGAGTTCAAATTAGCATTAGTTTGAAACTACACATCAGTTTCAAAAAAGATAAGGATTTTAATCTTAATGGTATTCAAACAAATGCTTAACTTGACGCGCACAAGCATTGAATGACTTACGTGTGAGTTGACCAAAAAGACCTTATTTACAGAAAAGAACATTTGCAAGAAGTGTGGAGGGAATCTGAGAGTCGGTGTAAAGCGTGTTCCCCTGTGGTGAATATCTTATTTTTCCCTCATGACTCAACCGAAAGGGTCAGGCTTGAGTCAGTCTGCCTCTGAGGAAGGATGGAAGCACATATACTATCCCTTTTTTTTTTTTTTTGCCTCGTGTTTCCACTCTTACGGTACATCCAACTTCTTCTGGGTGGAGCACTGAAAATGCCATGTTTTCCCTAATATAAGTGTCACCGTGTCAACATGGGGTAGTTACTTATCACTTGAGGGGTGTTAAAAGAAGCGAACCCACTGAGGGACATATCCCCTCTAAGCTTTTTGCTCATGTATAATGCTCTGGGTTGCCAGGTTGGCTGATACGCTGCAACTTCACCATAAACGCGTAATCCCTGCTTCATTCAGTTTGTGGCGAAAAGGTTCTGAAGACGAGTTAGAACCAAAATAGGCACACAGAGTTCTAATTAGTGCCCATGGAGTACAGAAATGTATGTCAAGAGGCTACGGGGTCTGTTAAGGAGAGGTTGAGCCACGCGACAGCATGGTGATAGACGTGAGGGCAACTCGCTTCCATCCCTGTGTCCACCATTTGCTCCGAATATTGTCAGGTGTCATCAATTTTCCCTGTTGGCCCTTTCTTTTGTTCTCCATTTGTAAAAGAAAACACAAATCAATGTCTGTTTACCTGAAGTTCAAGTTCACGTGACTATTTTGTCTGTAATTTGTTTTCATTAACCACACAGACGCTGCATTTGTATTTGTGTTAAATGATATAACTGTGAGCATGAACCTGTTAAAGTGTTGGATTTGGCAACATTTTCAGTGACACTTTAATTTCTTCAGAGGATTTTCAAGCCCACGCTAAGGAAGCAATTTATTAATGGTCTCACCATGTTTCATTAGATATCTTGGCGCTCATAATCATAAACAGCGCGCAACTGTGATGACTGCTTTTTTTCGACTTGGGCGAATGCAGCTCAGTATATGAAACTTCGTACACGAGTGCTGCTCGCAGCGTTGTTGCCCTCGAAAGAGAGCAGACAGAGGCAGAGAGGTGAAGAGCTGGGGGAGGCAGCTTGAAGAAGTCTTGACAAAGAACTAGTCAGCCAACAGGTGAATCACCATGATTAAAATATCTAGTTCAACGTTGTCTCTCAGTATGTAGTGTAAGTATATTCATCTCTTTTTCTTCTGTTTAAGTAAAAAGGAAACAGGTTGTGTGGTGTGGCCTTATTCAGTGATATTACCTTTCTATCATATTTACTGCCCATTTAATTCACTTATGTATGTATGCGTTTGGACATCCTATTTGATATAATGTAATGTATCAACATGCAGAGTGAGGAGTGTGGATGGGTGTGGGTGCCCTTTTTTAATTTAGCCACTGACCCTTAAAATGTCTGTGCACATCCCTCCTTCAAGCTTCCAGTGACATTACACATGGGGTGGGGGGGTGACACGAATACACACAGTGTGCAATCTAATACAATCAGTATGACAGTCTTGCAACAAATGCCACATTTCTGTAGAGACGTGGAAAGGATGTGGTCTCTTTGATTGTAGTGCATTTTGTCTAGTGTGGTGTGTTTTGAAATGATATAAAAGTTCACATCAAGTGCAGTGCAACCTAGTTAAACACGAAAAGCTATGTCCTCAGAGTTGAACCTTCAGTTCTGTGAAAGCTCTATAGATACGGAATTGCACTTGATTGCATTATAATGTACAGGTGCGTCTGTTATTGTGTCCATTCTCTGTGAAGCCTGTTGCAGCCTTGGCTGAGATGTTTGCAGGAAAATGTCAAGGCTCAGATTTGCATGGTGTTTGATCAGTGTCATCACCTGGGGCTTCAAAGACATTACAAAATGATCCATGAACACAGCAAATATCATGATTTGATAGTGAAACGCCTGGGCCTGACAGGCAGTCTGATAGCGCACACTCGCACATCACGGCTCCATGAAGTTTGTTGTATTTCAAAGGGCACCAGCTTTGAACTAGCCACTACCCCGGGCTGTGTTTTGATGTGTGCAGAGTTGAGATAGCGCTGCACTCCTTCCACTCACTTCAACGTGTACATCATTGGACGTGTAATATGCACAGATACACAATCTGGCAGCGTGCCACTGTGCATTGTCATTATGCTGGTCTATAGCACCAGAACAAGACGGACCAAAAATCACTCTCCACATGAATGCATGACTACTCATTTTAGACTGCCAGCACACTGGTTACACTATTCTCTGGGCATTTTAGATGTCGGTTCATCCCTGTGCATAATTTAAGGAACTCATTTTGTCGGTAAACAGATAATTCTCTAGTAGTTTGATCTTTTTTCCGTTTGTTAAACTCGACAGTAAATCATTAAGCGTTTCGATAACGTTTAAAGTGTTACCCACCAGACCATTCTTGATCAGGTCAGCCCACATGCTGGTGCCGTCTCCTCCCCTCATCAGCACATTGTAGATGAAAAAGTAGGTGCCAGGGATCTTACAGGTGAACTTGCCCGTAGCGCCCTCGTAGTTGCCGCCAATGTTAGTCACCACATCATCGAATCGTAAAATATCGTAACCTTCTTGGGGATTTCGTAGTCCTGCGTAAAATGCCACTCGTGGTGTGGTGTTGTAGGTGGTTGTGCTTACTGCTCCTAGAATCCCAGTCCGTACAATGTCAACACCATCTCCCGGTGGTCCCTTGGGTCCTGGTGGACCTGGCTCTCCAGGTGGTCCTGGGGGTCCAGGCTTGCCCGGGCGTCCCGGTTTGCCTTGTGGGCCATGAGCGCTGTAAGTAGGCAGCGGTGGGCCGATGCTGTGGTCACTCAGATCGGCATCGTTGTCCACCTGAAGGCCTGGGGTTGATGTATCTGTTCCCGTCTGCGCACCTGTGCCCGCCGTGCCCGTGCTGGGGAAGGGGTCACAAACCATCCGGCAGGTGCCCAGCATCTCGAAGTGGCCCACGCTGTCATCTGCACTGCCTGTGCCAACGGAGCTCACCAGCACAGGGATGAGGACCACCAGCACCAGGACCAGCATGACCCCCACAGCAGCTGCCACCAGGGTCTTCCGCCCGATGCTCAGCCGGGGAAGGGGCTGCGCAGCCACCGTGGAACTCTCCGGGGTGGAAATGGTGACTGCGGGGAGTGCGTCCACCTGGCAAAACGCAGGCACACTGAGGACCTCCGATGGTGGAGATGGTGCCCAGGGAGAGCTGGTATGAGTGCGTGAGTGAGTGACAGAGCAGTGTAGGAGTGAGGGAGAGGGAGTGGAGCAAGGGACCCGAAGTGATCAAAAGGAGAGAGAGATTGAGAGAGTGAGCGGAGAGGAGAGAGAAGAGGAGGAGGGAGAGAGAGTAAGATAGCTTGAGAGAGAGAGAAAAGGAAAAGAAGCAAGGGGAGGAGAGAGTGAGCACAACATACACTCACTAGTCATCTGAGTCAGGGCTGAGGAGGGCACTTTCCTGCTGGCAGATGTGAAAAGCGAGGGAAGTGACCGTATGCAGCACATTTTTCAATAATATTTATCGATTTTGCGCAATGAAATATTTTATTTTTAGTACAAGAAGAACACATTGAGGCATCTAATATTCAGCAGTCAGGCGTAGACATAGTTATAACATGATATTTTATGGTCATTTAGGAGTAGTTTGTGAGACGGTGTTTTATCGATGCTAGAATCTAGATTTTTTCATTATTTGCGCACGTGTAGTAGTAGGCACTCTTGCACTGGAGTAATTCAAGACATCTGTGGTCAGACGAGCTGCGACCTTCTCAAAATCGCAAAAAATTCACAAAAACTTTTAAAGGTGCAGTTAAAAAATGTGGTTATATCACAACATTGGTATTATTGGTTATGAAAGGATTTTAGACAAGCTGAGGCTGTGGCATCATCGCTAGATCGGACATTAAGAGAAACAAGTGGTCTGGCAATGACATTGATCGCAACCAATCCATCACCACATCTGAACCCGAATGCTTAACCTCTAGATAAAATGTGTCAGACCCTTTATACTGCATTGTAACATTTTATTTTTCAATGTAATCAAATGCTTTAAAACAACATTGCAATTGAGTAAAAAAAAAATGTGTTTACATGGTGATGAAAATATTTTTTTGCCTTCAGTGTATTCAAGTGTTTATCATCAAAAGCAGTGTTTCTTACTTCTAATTAAATATATATGCTATGGTAAGGAATTTATTTCCTCACGGTGTCTGTAAAATTGTCTGAAAATACCTCACATCTGTGCACAAGGATTTTACTTTTAAATCGAATGGTGAAATTATCCAAAAAGTCAACATAATAGAGATTAAAATGTAACAGTAAGCCATAACAGTAAGCCTGACTTCACAGGAGGTCCAACGAACGGGCACACCTCAACAGATTGCAGCTGCTATAAATATATATATATATATAAATGTGTAATTGTCTTGACATTACATGTGACAATGTAAGCAGTGAAAAGCTCCTATTAGAATCTGCAAAAACTAAGCAACATTGGCAGATCTAATAAAACACAGATCGTAAAGGTGATAAGTATATGCAGGCAAAATATTACCTCTCTTCCAAATGGCTCAGTCAAGTTCCATATTATGATGAACATATTAATAAGTACTGTCTTACAGTTTGTTTTAAGATTTTGTGCTTATGTTTGTTCTTATTTTTTTTTCTTCTGGTCAGTGCTCTGTCCAGATTGAGGAGCTGTCAAAAGCATAGCCAATGGGTGAATGTTTGCATAGTAAAGGATTTATTATCCTTAAAAAGGCATAATTTTCATTTTAGATCTGCTAACTGCAGACAGCATAGTTAACTGCTCAAGTTTTATGTTGACATAATGGTAAATGAAACTCTATAAATGTATTTGTAATGCTGCTATAAACAATTATAAGGAGCTCATAAGGCTTTAATACAGTTCTTAAGCAGTCTATAAACTGATAAGCCTCTTAAGAGTGCTAATAAATGCTTTAAAATCCGACTATTAACATGTTTATGATAATATTTTATGATAATATTTTAACACAATTGGTCTTTATACTGTCTAATAATTTTTCCTATGCATCCTAAAAGGACTTATTAGGGCCTTATCACCTATTAACTAACACTTAACCTGTAACGGTCGGCTAATTTAATACAATTTTCCAATATCTATTGCAATAATTTTCTGATATAAACAATATGACAGGTTTTGTTTTTTTTTTAACTCTTCGTTAGCACATCTAACAGCTACTGCTATTGCTAACTCTTTCATACTTGTTGCTAGGCTACCACAGTTGCCCTCGTAGCATTCTATTAGCAAGCCAAACTAGCATGTCATTTCAGAAAGAATTTATGGAAGAAATGTTTTCCCTGTCTGGAGACTTTTCCTCTGATAACCCAAAGATCACTGCTTCCCTTCTCCAGTTTAGCTAAGAAGGCTATTTGTTGCTTATGCTAACGTGGATGTGCTCAGTTTGGGTGCCCTGCAGTTAGCATGTAATGTGGTTATCTAAAGCTGCTAGCTATTTTAACAGCTCCCAGGTTTACCTGTTTTTGGGTTGTGTGCGTCTAACATAGCGCTTGCTGGTTGATCATTTCTATTCTCATGCTGCTGTCATCTTCCTTTGTTCCTATTAACGCTGACATTTAATAGTTTCATAATTTTTTGTGTATGTTATGCTATGTTCATTATGACCATTCTTAGCTCTTTGAGTGTAATTGTATTGTTTTAATTGAGCACATATGTTGGAGTGATGCCTTTATTTTGGAGGTTTTCTGTCCTGTTGGCTCTGTTTAAAACTCTTATCTCACAATGTTTTGGCTATTTGGATGCAAACATTGTTGTGTCTTGGACACAGTCTAATCACGTTTTGTGTTTTCTCTGAAATATTGGCTTCTTTAGAAATTCAATGCCGATTTGCCACGCACAAGACAGGTAGACGCAAACATTTGCTTTAATTTTCGTATAAGCGTTCAACAAATACAGCTCAAAATCAATGGATTACGGTTCAGCTTTCTGTAATATTCATCATAATTACACCTAAACCGCAGAGCACCTGTTCAGCTGTTTATCAGCTGCACTCACTGGCATACATACAAGGACTGAAAGTCATGTACGGCTTATTAATTGCTAAGTCATAACGTTAAATAAGAAGAGGTGTTCAGTTCCAAGCCATGAATTTTTGTGATACCAGTTATCACAGTAGCACATCTGCATTGGCTGATGAGTAAAAGCCAGGTGGATTGCTGGGTCTACATTTTTGAGATAGTTTTTTCTTTATAATCGTTGGAGATATTTTATTGAAGTATGGTCTCATGGTAAACACCTGCAGTGCATAACATAATAGCTGGTGTTGACTTCTGTATCCAATGCACATAAGATGTTTAGTTTTTTGCTTCGTCTGTGGGGAAAGGAAGATGTCGAAGCCCAAACACTCACACATCCAATCAGCACATATCCAGTATTAACTGAATAAATCCGTTCCACAGGAGTTGGCTGAGTAAACTCACTTTCACCAAACTCAGTGTGTTGGCAGAGATTGCCCTGCTTGATACTGCAACCAATGCCAGCAGTCTGTTCAGTCAAGAGTTTTTAGAATTCAACTGATGTGATTCGCAGTATATTAATGTGCCTTAATAATTCGATGAGAGATGGGTCATATGGATATATATAATAAACTAAGTAGTCATGCATTCATACACTAAAAACTTATGCACATAAGTTTGTTAACAACCTAACTGCTATCCTAAAAATTGCACCAAATGTATTTTGTTAGTTGACTTATAAACTTAAACCTCTTTACAAATGGCGTTTGAGCACAAAGGCGTTGTTCATACCGACAGAATATTTGGTGCAATATTTGCCACGTTTTCACCGATACTAAATTTGTAACCCCAAAACACAAGAAAATGTGTATTGTGTGTATCTTCCTTTTCAGCTTTGCATTAATTCATTTGAAAAGGTCAACATTTCGATCACACAGACCTTTCTCAAGACGTATCACTCATTGTTTGGTACAGTTCACAATTACATGACATCCCACAGCTGTGCTGGAGGTGTATGTCCACGATCACATGGACGCAACAACACAACAGCTCATCAAATCAAGATCACCGTGAGCTGACAAAGTACATACAGTCTATATAATCCCTGACACAGAGGAAAACATTTCTCACATTGAACGCTTCAGCATATACACAAGAAAATAGGTCAAGTCTATAAGACATAGATGCCCAAAGGTGTCCTGCAGTCCTAAATCCATCCATGTAAATATTTACCACATGCACTTTCAAAAGGATCCCTATAGACTAAAAAATGTGTTCATCTGTCACCTATACACAATAAAATGTCTACACATTTAATTTCCCCCTCAGATGACAACTACTCTCCCACGAATTAACCAACATATGTTACCACAAAACAAAGTCACATTGAAGCCAGTCCCCTGCACGTGGCTACAGTATGTCGGAATCATCCAGCGATATTAGATGTTCACAAGAGTAGTCTAAGCAGAGAGTAGTTTTGTGATTCCTCTCCATTTCTGATGCTGCTGCTGTCACAGGACACGACAATGGTACTGAGTCAGACACCTCGAGCAGTGCTTTCTTGCTGAGTATCTCCCGCTGATGACAATGTACACTGAATCAGAGAGGCTGGAAAGGGTCTTTAAAATTTACCATCGTAAATATTCTAGGTATAAATGTTGAACAGGTGTATCACATATAAAACACCAAACCAAACAAAAACATAAGAGTGATGGTGAAGTAATGAAACCAGGTCTTACAGCGGAAGAACCTGCCTACAGCCCAACATAAGTCAACACAGGGAGTAAATAAGACACATGCTCATGTACTTTAACATCTGTAAAGTTAAAAGCTTACACAAATTGTAATAATTTCTGAAAGAGCATGCGTGTCAGTGCTGCGCCAAGGCTTTGCTGTATTTAGAGACTTTTATTGCCCCCATGTGGCCTTTTAACATATTACAGAATATGTTATCTACCCACACTGCACATGCATCCCCTCGCTTTCAGCTTTTGGAATAGATTTGAATTGATCCAAAGCGCTACAAAGAGCCAAACACACGTTCAATAAAAAGTCAAGACAGCAGAAGGCCTTCAAGGATCTAAGTGGATGTACGTGTGAAATCGTGACTGTAGAAGTGTTGCACAACAACATTCAATGACAGTGACAACAAATCATTAAAAAAAAATGAGATCCGATTAACAAGACCTAAACCAGAGATATTGTCACAGTAAAAAAAAAATCTGCAGAAGCATGCTAGTGACGCTGGGTGGCTGCACGATGTTGGTTTGAGTTGTGTGTGAACAGTTCACAATGACTACGTGTACAAGAAGAAGCTTAGTAGGTAATGTTTACCTTCTTAGTTAAGTGTTAGCATATTTATGCCAATTAGCACTACACACTACAGACAGCTGAGCCTGGTGGGAATATCAGTGTTGGCAGGTGTTTGGTCATAAGCCAAACTATTGTGCAAATAAAATAAAATTGACCTCAAGATTGTGCCAGTTGAAAGGTTAAGGGTTCACTGAATGTATTGCAATACACGAGGGGATATGAATGTCATTATGTCAACCTCACGGTGGTGCTAGAGGCTAAAGTGAGGGTGTCACCAGAGTCATAAGAATTGTCCAAGGAACTTAAAACAGAAGGGGTCAGCTTGTCACTGAATCTGGCTTTGGGGATAGACTATGAGGGCAGCTATATTGAAGTCAGTGGCAGATGCACGGAGAAACAGACTAAAATCTGACATATCTACACTCGATGACTTCTAATGAAGAAATGCCACACAGAAAATGAAAGACAACACCTTCTCACTTTTCCATATGATTGACAGGGCTGATCATATTGCCAACAAACAGCGAACGCCTGACTGATTTCTGCTGATGAGGAGCTTTTCCTACACAAATTCAAGGAATGAACAATGTGTCAATTTTGAGTGTGTTTCTCCACGTACTTCCCATAGACTTCAATACAGCTGTCACCACAGTCCAGCCCCAAATCAAGATTCTGTGATGTAACAACTCTTCCTTCTTTTTTAGGTTCCTTGGGATTGACCAGGAAGCATGAATACCTTTCCAAAATTTTGCGTGAGATATGACACTGGATAAGTGACCTGCTGGTGGCACGAGAGGAAAAGTCAGGCAGATCACATGGTAGCTATAGAAAAGTTTTCTCTCTACAGTAAAAAGGCAGCTGGATTTTAAAAAGTACAAACCATGAAATTAGTCCCATGGTCTCTTTTACCAGTTAAACACATTAAAGTATAAACATACTGCAGCTGTCCTATTAAAGTATGTACTGATGGATACAGTATACATACATTTGGACATACTATTATTTATACATTGCACTTCCAACTTTCACCTTGTTGCTCATAACCATCCAGAGCACAAACTTTAAAGCATATAGAAAATCAATCAATCTGACATCTGTCTGTTCTCTCTCAACCTCCTCAGGGACCCCTGGGGATCTCTGGACCCCAGTTTGAGAACCAATGCATTAAATCATCCAGTCACTTCTCAATGTTACTGCTGCACTGTGCACTCACTTGCTTTTGAGTTTGTTTGTTTTTTATTACAAGTACTTCCACTTGTTCTGGCCTTACACAGAGCAAATTCTTGCAGCCTCATTCTAGGGTTGGATCTTTCAGGGATGATGTACTTTGAACAGTGATGTTGCAGCATGTGTCCTCCACCTGCTCCAAAAAGGGAAACACATCTGCTGCAACATCACTGATTGGAGTTTGGCCAGGAGTGCAGCTCTCTTGAACGCATGGACATTTCAAATCAGAGAAATCAGTGCAACGGCTATTCGCGCCACTGTGAATCTGTGCTAATTTACTCTTTTAGCTGAAATCCCTCCCAACTTCCTGCAGGCAGTAGTTAATTTGCAGATATTAAGTGATTGAGTACGATATGTTTGCCTCACATACAGCATAATAGTGAGTTGTTCCTGTTTCACTGATTGCATTTACTTCTTTCAACCAGAGGATGGCACCTGCTGCTCACTCTTACAGAGATTCAACAAAGACAGGAAGAGCCAGGAAGAGACAGAAGCAAGCACCAATAATTGGTCTCCAATGAAGAACATTTAGAAAGTTTTGTCAACCAATTGTCATATAGAGTTGCAACTCGTTTAGTTGTGATGTGTTTTGATAAGCAACCAAAAAACACAATCGTCTATCTTAGTGTGTCTCACTTGAGATTTATGCCATTGAGAACATAATCTGTTTGCATTACTGTGTGAGTGCACTTTCCCACCCTTCTTGCAGCAGCAGGGATATGTATTATCAGCCCTACATTGTGTGGGGAAGGTGCAGACCACCCATCTTGAGCAGCCCTGCTCACATTCCAGCATGGACACACAGGACGGCCTTGTCAGTAACTGGAGTGCTGAGGAAACGGCAGGCCATCTTTGATGTCTATATTCAGGATGGACTCATGGCGGACAGTGCATTTACTCGACTTCTGGGAGATGCAGGAGGAAATAGACATGGTGCTAGTATCTATTGTTTTTTACTATCCAGGTATAAAAAGGGCATATGCAAAAAAACTACATCTACATCCTGTGCTCTGCAGTAGCTATGTTTACTTAATGAAGTAGTTAGGTTAACAAAATGAGGTGTCCGTGATGGATAACTCGTAGCCAAACAGCAAAATCGTGACCACGTAGGAATCCTGATCTCCCCAATGAGGTTAGCTTTCATTGGCATTTGGTATAGTAACCGCAGTATATATGAAAAGGGAAGCATATCAGCCCCTTGTATGTTTACACAAGGGTTCAAACAAGAGTAACTTCCTTGATTCTTTCTTTTTGGACTCTTCCTTTTTAGGAAACAGGCCGCTGCCTTGCGGGCCCTCCTGGGATTCTGTGGGAATTCCTTAGCTGATTTGCTTGGCAGTAGGTTTTTTTCAATCCTCAAATATTGTTGTTTCAGTGTGCGTGATGGAATTGAAAAAATGTGCGAGGACACTTTTCACAAGGCGCTGTCCTCCTGAGTTTGTAAACAAGTGTGGGTGGGTTGTTGGTGTCATCTATAATAAGTGAGAAAGGAATCCAGTCTTTTATTTTGAAACATCCTCCTTGGACCTCCTCCACATTTTTGTTTTTTTAAATAACATTATATTTATGTGGAAGCCAACAGATTAGCCTGTAATGAGCCAATGACAAAAATAGCCCTGAGAGGAAAATTCATTATCCTCTTTTATGGAGGGATCAGTGTGAAGTTTATGAGGAATGTCCTGTTCTAGCATTAGTTTTCAGGGACGTCTGCGTTCTGATCTCATATCTGTCGGTGCTGGAGGTGCCAAAAGCTTGTCTGGCTGGTGAATGTACAGCGGCTGGAATTTACTCCTCACAAACAGTAGACACATATTTCCCTTTTTAGGGCATGAGAATCTATTACGTAATTTCGGGAGCACTCGGATCTCTAGCAAACTCGCCTGTGTCGAAGCGGGAGGGGGTCCGACAGAGCGGCACCCCGCTCGTCCAATCAGACGCCATGGAACTCGCCTTCTCGCTCGCTGATTGGTCGGAGGGCGAATATCGTTGGTGACGTTTAGGCTCTCACTCCGGTAGGGAGTTTTGTACGTTGATGGTTTCACAGGGGTAGTTGTAGTCTTCACACCGGAGGGTGAAACTGTCCTGGAAGAGGGGCGCTATCGGGATTGTTTCAGGGCTTTTGTAGCGGGAGTTTGGGGAGAAAGCTGCCTCGGGTGGTAGGAGATTTACTTCTTTTTCTCTTGGATAGTGCTCTAAAGTTGCCACCATGCCGGTTTTCCACACGAAAACGATAGAAAGTATCCTGGAGCCGGTGGCTCAGCAGATATCCCATCTGGTGATAATGCACGAAGAAGGTGAAGTTGACGGGAAAGCTATTCCAGATCTGTCGACGCCGGTGGCTGCCGTGCAGGCGGCTGTTAGCAACCTGGTCCGGGTGAGTAACTTGCCTCTCGACCTGGTGAAAGTCTGCCTAAACTCGGCGGCTGCTGTGGGCTACCTGTCGCTCTTTGTCCCACACAGTCCGCTCTCGATTTAACTTACATGGACGTTGAAACACAACACTTTGACGGCTTTGGCTAGCTCTGTTTTAGGTGTTTAACAGACGAAACTATAAATGCAGGTTAGCAAAGTTAACTTTAAGTTGTTTGACTCGGGGCAAAGGGCAGTGACGCCCTTTTCCCCTTGAAAAATATGTCCTGCCTCCTCTGTAGCTGACTGCCATATCTTGACGTAGGCACTGCTGCTGCTATGAATGAGCCAGGTACTGGAGCAGGCTACAGTGATCACCTTTTTATTCAACCCAGTTTATAAAAAAAGAAAGAACATAAATTACACGTGTTGTCACTGAATATGACTGTGTATTTGAATATGAATGAATCTGTGTGTAGTGTGTCAGGATCCTCAGTTTACTGAACCATGTAGTGGGTGGGGCAGCCCAGTGCCCCGCATGTCATTTGAAACCAAAACTTTCAAACGGATCAATATACTACTACTACACTACTGCACAGGAGAGGTGGAAAGGGAAGCTGGAGAAATGATTGATCACTGAGTCATTGA
Source organism: Sparus aurata (assembly GCF_900880675.1). NCBI lineage: Eukaryota > Metazoa > Chordata > Actinopteri > Spariformes > Sparidae > Sparus > Sparus aurata. The sequence goes on from NC_044206.1 coordinate 17,079,823, forward strand.
TATTAAAAGTAAGCTGTCAATGCTTTGCCAACATGATGAAATTATGTCAAGATAGGACTAGGAAGCGCCATCAAACCCTCCACCAAGGCTGCACAGTTGTGTGCCAAATTGTTGATATGTACACAGTGCTATGTTGCCTTCTGTGACCCATCAGATTTTCTGACCTGATAAGGGTTCTCAGCCACGTTACTTCTCCAGAAACACTTCACTGTCACATACTGTGTTTTAGTGGGCCCAAAGTGATGTCATCAAATTGCTTGTTTTGTCCAACCAAAGCCAACAGTCTAAAACCTGGAATCAGGATCAGGAACCTGGAAAAGGCTGGAATTGACAAATGTCAGACGTTTGTCCGTGAAAAGTGACTTTAATGGTTTATAACATTGATATTGGTATTTAATTTCCCTCCGATTGAGTAATTGACTCATTGTCGTATCCATTGTATGGTCACTTGGCATCAAAGAATCTGATTGGTCAGAGATTCTAGGAAACACAGAATCCGGATCCAAAGTAAATATAGTGTAATCACTTGTTCTTTGACCCATGGCCTAGAACTAAGGACCACAAAATTCAACCAAAATTAGAACCTGCCAACTAACAAACAAGCATACTGGACTAAAAATATATCCTTCCTGGTATAGATACAGTGTCTGTAATTTTGACTCACTCTTGACGCACTATGACAAACGCTCATACATCCTCATCTAGTTTGTGCTCCTGATATTTTTCTTCCCACACCGAGCAATTAAAATGTCTTTGGAGCTTCTAATTTTGCTTCCCCAGACTGTCTCATGCATATATTAAACAAGTTCCCCTCTTGACTAGATGCCACTGTGGTTTCAAGTATATTTAGAGTTAAAAAGCGGACGTCACCGCCGTGGTGTTCCTCAGAACTCCATCATAACTGTCATGGCAATAAGTGAGGAAATGACAGTGTTTCGTTTCCTCAAATTTAAGCCTTATACTCACCAATACATGGAGGTTTCCTAGAAAGGAAAGAAGGATCTGTGAGGGGGATGTCAGATATTGCGGCTTGAAATGTGAAGAAGAGATGAAGACTAAATTAGGCAGACCTGGACAGACTTGGTTGCTGTGTGGTGTTTTCTCTGTCAGCCTGGCCAGGCACAGAGCCCCTGACAGTTGTTGGGCGATACGTCTGGACAATAGCTTTGGCGTCTCCTGTCAGCAAAGGAATTCTTCATTTGAAGGGATTGCCTACCATTGGCCCGCAGTGTATTTGGTAGGTTTTATGGCCCGTAACCATTGAAAGCTAGTTGACTTCCTTCAATGCGGTTGTTTTTCCTCAGTGCCCACTCTCAAACTATAGGTCTGGACCCCATTGTGTGCATAATTGTCTACGTCTACAAGACTTCCTTCCTCTGAGGTGCATTACAGAGAGGTGTTTAGATGGTGTGTAATGGTTTTGTTTGACATCATACCTTGAAAGAAAACCCTCTGACGTATCTTATTGTAGTAATACCTTTGAAAACAGTTCTAAATAAAACTGTTGACCACAACCTGTTGTAATAATTCTTCACAAAGTCATGTTTCTGGTTTTATAATCCGATGTAGATGAATGAATGAATGAATGAATGAATGAATAGATGAATAATGAAGAGATCTGCTTTTAAAAGTTAACAAGGTTGTTTAAGGGTCATTGAAGATGCACAGACTAGTCTGTCCTTCAAAGGAATTCTGATGATGGGAATGTTAAGCAAACACTTTTGCACACCCCATTTTGTATTTCTCTACTAGATATTTTTGATGAATAGAAAAGGATGAAGCCACAGAGAAATAATACCTAACTCTGCTGAAGTTGGTTTCCTTTATTTGCATTAATATTTTAGATTATTTGTATTAATATGTTACAGATGGACATCCTTCTTTTATTATTCCCCAAACCCAAAGAGCCCAAGAAAGTAATGAACTCGGCTTTAGATACGGAAACATGACATTGTTACGATTTAATAAAACATTAATGGAGCACTTGTCAGCATTTCCTGACGCACGAACTGTCCTGTGCACTCTCAGCTAGCTTGGGGGTGAGATAATCCAGCCCTTCTGGACATTCTGAATTGTGATCAGATGTTTCCAACAGTGGCATGAATGAATGAACAGGCCTGTAATTATTTCCAGTTGCTGTAGCAACATTACAACATGGACACTGTTATGATTTCATTGAAGTTAAGAATCAGATGTAATTTCTTCTGGTTTCAATCCCACTAGTCCCATGAGTCATACACTGCAAAGCCCAAATGAGAAAATAAACACGCTGTGCGGCTCTTATCGTTGACTTCTTTGTCACTGAAGAAACTGAATACTGTCTAGTTGTTGCTACTTTGCCCATGCAAGTTTTCCCGAGTTTGATTGTAGCATTTCCAATATTTGCACGAATTGTCAGACACTCAGTTGAAGTGGTTCTGTCAAACAAAGTTAATATCTAACTGGAGAGTAAATTACTGTCAAGGAAAGGATCATCTTTGCAAGGGAAAGGGATGAAGCTGTCTATAGTGTTTCTGTAGACATTCTCAGGGCGGGGCTGTGTCAGAGAAAAGCGATTTACCTCATTGTCTGTGTTGCCCAGAAAACCACATGTTGCGCAGACTTCCTCCATCCTGAATTCTGTTCCAAATCTTTTGAGCCAGAAGTTAAACACAGTTAATCAAGGTGGATTTTGGATGACAAACGATTGTTCCTTTCCAATGACATATTATAATGTTCGTTTCTGGTTACTTTCTATTGCCAGACCAAAAAAATGGAAGATGCTTTTTAGGATGCTCTTGGTCTGTCTGAAGAATTCTTGTGCACTCACTGTGACAAATGTGTAGATCATTAAATAATTAATTTGAAAGGGCCTAATCTTATTATTCCAGATGCTTGGAGATAAAAGTGCAGCCCCTGTAAACTGACCCAGTATTTCAATCGTAGCTTTCTGAGTCAAATATGTCAACTCTGAGCGAGACCCCTCACTGGTGATCAACATCTCTGACTTCAGTGTTTCCTGATTGAGGCAATGAGCCTGATGAATGCCACAATTAAGGATGAATGTGAGGAATGTGAAGAATTCCCAGCAAGCAGGAATGTGTCCCTGCTCCGAGGGGGGTTGAGCTGATCCTGAAATGTTGAGTATGATCATCAATTTAGAAAGGTCCCTTCAGTGTTCCTGTGTTTATTAGAGCATGACCTATATAAGATTTTTGGAGCCAATTGCAATATCGAAATTTCTTGCAATAATGCTTAAAATGTGGTTAGCAGACACAACATTTTATATTTAATTATATTAAATATTTTGTCCAGTGATGAAGCTTGAGATTGCTGAAACTATTTTCTTACAGGATGTGGCTGGCCATAGACAATGAACGTGTGTAAATGGTGTGTTTGGACAGTTCAACAATTGTGCAATAAACAAGCCCTGTGGTTATTGCATAAATAGCTTGTGCAACAGTATCATAAAGTGAGAGAAATAACTACCGTCACAGCAGGGCTCAACCAACTCCTATTTTAGCCCTTTAATGTGAGGCAGCTCTGATGCTTTGGTTTAATTCCAGTTTTGTCTCATATTTGTCTGGTTTTAGGTTTCAACTTTCAAGTATGAAAAAGTGCTTGAATCATTATGAAACTGTTGCATTTAAAACATTCGGAGCAAATATGTGTGTACCGTCTACATTACAGCTTAACAGGCATAGAAATGTTTTTAATGTATATCAAATGATTCTGAGCGTTAACATATTTTCTTGCTAGGGTAAATGGAAGAACAACTTGCTTCTCTGTGTCAGCATTCATTCTTTTGAGTTGACTACACAGGCCCTTTTTATGTCAGGCCTGTTACTTCATTATTTTTATAGCTCCTTTTTATAGGCGTGGGATAAGGAAAAGAATGCCAGTGATGTACGGTCCTGGAGCGGATCAAGTTGTAAGTGAAAGTCTTCCTATTTGCATGGATAACAAGACTCACATGAGTTGTAGAGATGCTTCTGAGTGCAGATCACTCTGTCAATCTTTGGATAAAAAATTCACTTCTTACATCTTCTGCAGTGTTATTGAGGTTACAAAATACCACACTTTGCTTTGTGCAGTGGTACCAAAGAAGAGCAAATACTGGACGTTGGGTTCAACTGTAGTCTATCTGAAAAAATTCTAATACATTTGACTTGTTCTAGAGAAAACTTCTGCAACACACTCTTAGTGTCCTCAGCTTCTCAAACGGTAAGAGAAATACAGCAGGTACATCAAGTGGACATTTTCAAATAGCTTAATAAGCTACTTACATCAGTATTTAATGAGCTCTTGAACAGTCATTTCAAACACCTACTTCATGAATCCTTTACAGATGGGAAACAAATGTATTGTGTTCGTTAACGAAAGTGCTTGAAGGCATACAAAAGAAAATGCTTCCTATTACCTGGTACTCCTGCTTCCTGCAATTTATCAAGGGAAATCATTTCATGCTGCAAACCGTTTCGCTCTGTGATCTTGGCAACCATACAGCGATCACAGTCTGAAATGTTTGTGAAGTCTGTAGTGAAAAGAGATCATCTAGTCTTGAGAAAATGCAGTGTTGTGATATGGGCTCAAACTGCACCTGTAGTCTGTTTTTTTGTCATCAGTCGGATATAAATTTGTCATAATGGGAGGACACGGAGGAGTGTTGAATTGATGAGGAAATGCAGGAAGCCAAGTCAGGAAGACCCGGCAGCTGTCGGCCCCTCTCAGGAACAGGAGTGCGAGCCAGGGAAGGGAAACCCCTCTCCCTCGGCAATTGTGGTTGTAGACCATTACAAAGGATACAATGGAGTAGGGCTGTCACTTTTTCCAAAATAATTGAGTTTAAATCATGATTGAGAACAACAGCTAACCTGATGTGCCAGATAGTTTGCTCCACAAATCCATTTGGAGAGAAGCCACAAGAAACTATTTGGAATAGGACAGGCACTTCTAAAAAATGCTTGGAAGTTGATTGCACGATCCATCTGTCTGTCACGGTGTTAAAAGATTCAACCAATCAGATCACTGGTTGGAGATTGCTACCACCAGTCGAGCCAGTTCATAAATCAAACTCTTTCTCTTCTTTCACTGAATTAGACTCTGCAGTTATGTTGTAATTGATGCTAGCAGCATCTACGCTAACCTCTTAAGGAGCTCTCATAGTAACTGCATTTTTGTATCTCCTTGGACTTTTGGAGCAGGAAACAGGCTAATATGGCCCACATAATGTGCACCTACACTCATTAGAAAATTGGCAGTACCAAGTCGGGAAAGACCAATTACATGGCTGATTATCAGATCTGACATTCAGCATTTTCCCAGTTGTTTTGATTGATTGCTGATAAAATACATTTCTGTAAAATCTGTCGGCTTTTGATCAAACCATGAACGTTTGCCCCCTTTTCTAATGATCGTTTGAATATTTCAAATACAAATGATTGTCCCCAAATGCACTGAAAGTTTTAGTTTCATTCAAAAGCAGCCCATAGATTTATGGAATATTGAAACACCTGACTGGATTCCTGGTTTTGATGTTGTCATTTCCTGCCCCACCCTACCCCAACAGAAGGAATGTCTTCTTTTGCAATCCTTGTTCTGGTAGAAAATGACCAAGCCTTGCGTTATATCGACTCACTCTTCTGCATCTTTAGACAGGGATTCACACTGATGACTGCCCCTTCCTAGTAACACTGTACAGCTGCTAAGCTCCAGTAACATGATATAGATAGTTGTGATATATACTTTGTGGTTGCAGGGCCTGTTTTGCCATGACCAAGCAAGCCATTTGATTTGTGACTTTCATCGCCTTGGACACCCCATATGTCTTCCTGAACCGAACTGATAAATCATGTTACATGGCAGATGTACTGTCAAGGCGTTGACCTTCAGTGCAGCCTCTCTGCTGACCCTCTGAGTCATTATTAGTCAAAAGTCATTTGATATCTCAGATCACAGTACTTGCTGGTTCTGAGACTATTGATCAAGGGTAGCTAATGGAGTGCTGCGCCATCAATTTGGGAGAGCATGTCTTATCAGATTGCAGTCCAAAGTCACTTAGAGTGGGAATCAGTGTCTGAGTTGCACTTTGAAGAACTAGGCCTGCAGAATAACGTAAGGTTTATTTGTAGGACATTGCTAAGGGCAGCGGTGATGGCGCTTGCCAGAATTTTGCCATCATAGATCTTAGTGGTCGCCATGACTAACACAGCATTGTGCTAAAACTACCCAACATGTGAAAGGCAGACTGTGTCTTGGCAGTCTTGAGGCTTTCAGAGTGGCCTTTCTTCTGCCGGCAGAGCGATGGGCTGCTGTCAACAAAGCTGAGTCTGTTCTAAAGGAGCAGCCACTTTATCAAGCTACTTCACAACACAGGGTTTCCACACAGCACTCTTGGATGGTAAAAGGGAGTGTCAGTGTTTCCACTCCAGACATGAATGGTAAATGAGACTGTCAGGCCACTAGTGTGGTATGTGACAGCCTGGAAGAGGATGACACTGAATCAGTGAAAGGTTTTAAAAAGAAGCTGGAAGTGAACCTTCCTTAAAGTGGTGAGCTAGAATCTTTTCAAGGAACAGGATATTTGTGTTGTGGTTTGGCCCTTAGGTCTCGACTCTGATTAAGAATGAGTTGACACTGGACGGATGCAAATTAAAGCACAATCATTGTGCAGTGACTATAGCTGCAAGGATTCATTGATTTATCGATCAGATTAACTATTTTTTGATAGTTGATTAATCATTTCAGTAATTTCTGAAGCAAAAATGTTGGTTCCAGCTTCTTAAATTTAAAGATTGGCTCCTTTTCTTTTTCATTAATGCTAGTTATTGAATAGTCTTTGGTTTTTGGACCCTTGGTTGGACAAAAGAAGGAATTTGAAGATGTCACCATAGGGCACGGGGAACTTGATGTGCATTTTTCACAGTTTTATGGACTTAATGGAGCAGATGAATCCATAATGAAAATAATTGTCACTAGCAGAAAAAACGTGCAATTTGAAGATTTTCAGTGAATGCCAGTGATGTATGATTTTCATTTACTTTGCTTCATAGTAAATTATTAATCTTTTCAACCAAAGAAAAGTCCACTAGTTGAATCAATAATTTAAATAATCTCAAGTTACACCCTTAATGTCAAGTTTGGTCGGTGTTGGTATCATAAGAATGTGATCCAATATTCGGACGGAGGCTCAGAATAGCGAGGAAGGCCAGGCCTCATGAACTGCTTGACAACAACAGTTATGAACTCGGGTCAGTGTGCTATTCTTGCAGTGAATTGTTTGGATCGCTGTATGACTGCAGACTGTTTTTGAACTTCAGACAGCAGGAAGTGGCTCCGCAGGGAGCAGGAAAAGGAAGACAGCGATGACCTGTTGAATCCAGTACTGAGAGCCTCAGCTCTGCTTTGTTTCACTCTTGCATGATGCTTTGGGGAGAAAATGACTCAGCACTCGTTAAACTCAGCTTTTGGCCTCCACATTGTTGGCCAATAGTGTAGTCTTTCTTCTCCAGTTTGTTCAGTTTAGGTCATGTCCAAACTTGACTTGATCTTATATAAATCTTTGTTTCGTGTTGACAGTGCTGCGCTCAGATTACTTGAGTTAGCGTGTCAGTCAGACCTGCAGTTCACTATCTTAAGGAAAAGTAAGAATGGTACTATTTTATGTAGGGCTGCATATTTATTGAAGTATGATCAAAATCTAAATCATTGATACTTCTATTTATTAATAACAGTGAAATGTGTGACAATACATCATTTAGATGAAGGACTAGTGCTGCAGAGATGTCCTGGCCTACAAATCTTGTTTGCCAAATGTAAGAAAAACATTGTTTTGGTTTTTTTTCTAAAGGCCCTAACAAACGTCACATAATCGTGATATTATATGATGCGATAGATAATCATTCCCACCTATCATGAATCATATCCCAAACGTTATCACAGTATGGTTTGTATGTAGCTAATGTTTAATGTAGCTTCTGCTTTACATGTCCTTAACGAAATCTGCACTGATAAGCTACCTCAAAAAGCTTTCTGAAGACACACACAAACTGCAAATTGTTTAAAAGTATTGTCACCACCCTTCACTCCTATATTAGAAGTCACAAAGCAAGAGAGTGGTATTACTTTCTTAGAGGAGGTTACTGTGTTCTGCAGTGCTGTCAAGGATGTTAGGTCTTTGTGTTAACTTCCTGCCCCCTCAGTCCTGTTTACTAACCTGTCAGTGCCCTATATCCCTGGTCTGCACCTCCGCTGCCCTTTAGGTGAACAGGACAGAACAGCTTTAGTTGTTGCTGTTGGCTTTTATTCAGAGCCACTAGTTGGCTGACTGTCAGGGTGGTATATGTACACTGCCACTTTGCTCTGAGATGGGCAGCCTCTGCTAAGCTCCCATTTTAGTTTGGCACAACCTTTGGCCCTAATTTATAACCCCTCAGTTACTCAAGAGTCCCTCTGGTCCGTTGAAAAGAGAGTGAGGAGATGTATGTCTGCTCTGCTCCATTACAGCCTCCACGTCAACCACCTGGAATAGCTCTGCTACTGCCTGCAGTCGGACACGTTGACAAGCTCTCTTAGAGTGCTCACCACAGCATCAAGAATACATCCCAGATGTGCAAATAAATAGCAGAATTGACCTTTTTTGAGTTTGATTTCCAGTAGCGCTGCGTTAGGGTCGTGTTTTAAGATATTTAAAACACGACCCTAATGCTAACAGTGCCATCTCAATTCCAAGAGCCTGGGTCAACCTCCTTTTTGGAATTTAGTTTCAGTACTCATTTCCACCTTGTTTTGTATATGATCTGTTACCTAAATTGGATATCAATTAAACCTTGGCTAGTTTATAGCCTGTCACTTTGCAAGATTGTGCAGCAAAGTTCAGCATGGTGTAACATCTTGAAAATATTATATAATGCTAAATAGTGTGTGTGACAGTGAGGTAATCCCCAATGTTATAAACATTTGTTATGATAATAATGTAAAATATTAAATAAAAGGTTTAATATCTCCCTAAAGGGCAGGGATGCTGCTCATTTAACCCAGTCAGCGTGATCTGTGTCCTGGTATGAACGCCTGTGATCTCTCACCCATGGCAGCTCAACGTGGGTGAGTTGTGTCTCCCTACAGAGCTGAGGTCATAATGGGGGAGGTGAGTCATTTTGGCATTTGAGGGAGAGGAGGCGTTCAGCTGCTCTGCACATTATAGCTGTGCTGAGGCCTGGCATCCCCCCAGCAGCTGCCTCTGTGAAATGATGGTCCGCTGGACAAGTAACAGGGCATCATTCTGAAAAACTGCATGATTAAAGACAAAAATCCCACAGGGGGAAAGTTGTGAGTTTTTACTCAGGCATATGACATGCTATTGATGTATAAAATGAGAGCTCAAGTTGCATTAAAGCTTGGGGAATTGGATATCATTGAGGCAGCACAACTGTGGCAATCCTGTGAAACTTTGTGCCAGGGCTGAAAGTGTTGACTGATACAAAATCCTCATGACTGATGAACTAGTCATCAGGGCTTTGGCTGAGGTGAGGGTGTTTCCTGTCTCCACGGGAGACATTTTGACCACCTTTGGTGCCGCCTCTCTCACTTTTGAAATATGATACAGTTGCTAATTGGCTTGTCATTTATAAAGAAACAATATGTGGCATATTCCGTTTTTTTTTTTTGTTTTTTGTTTTTTTATGAAATCGATGCATTAGTTTCACAATGCAAGGTTTGGGTTATGTTATAACCTAGTAGTTTACAGCGTCCTTGTCAGAATTCTAGCCATATGCATAATTCATGACAAGGACTCCAATATGAAAAAATATAATGGATGAGATGGTGGCAAAGAACTTCAACAAATCCATTTGTTTTTTTACATGCTAGAGTGCATCATCATGATTATACCATGGCCACAAAAAAAGGAAGATGTCAAGAGAAGCTTATGATTAAAATAGAATCACAAGATCAAGTGTGAAGTTTTTGCGCTGTTCAGTTACTGCGGTTAAAGCTGTTGCACTGATTAAGAACAAAAGTTAGACTGTTTCAGTTGTAGCTGACACTGCTTAACCATTAGAAAATGGAATGACTTGGATTTGAGATTGGATTAATGTAAAAGCCTTGTTTAAGGAAATATGTCAATCAAACTAATGACATAATTTGATACTGTGGTTGACTTAAAAAAAGCACTTTTCATTCCGTATGTTTCGGTTGCACATGAATCCATGATATGCAGCAGTGATCACAATGTCCTGCAATCAATTCAAGACAACAAAAGGCATCAAAGAATATTCATCTAAAACCATTTACAGTAACTACTACTAAGGGATCCTGTATGGTGGCTCAGTTTTAGGCGTTTGATCCAAACACTTTTCACACGTTTTCACCCTGTTCGCCCAAATCACCTGCCACAGTTTCCGCCTCCGGTCCTCCCACGACTGTTGTGCAAAAGTTGGATAAAGATTGTTGTATAAAAGTGATTGTTCAGCATCTGTTATGACACTGTAATGGACCATTGACATTCTCAGGTTGTGACTGTTGTGTGTCAGTGATACATAACCTCATTATTTCCGTAATATTTTATTGACTTTTGCTCATAAAGATTGTTTGTTTTCCAGGTTGGGAAGGACACTGTACAAACCACAGAGGACCAGATCATGAAAAGGGACATGCCACCAGCTTTTATCAAGTAAGCGCAGAAGGATCTCGCTGCAGAACCTCTCAAATGTATTTGGATGACATGCTTCTCTCTCTGCAGTATCTGGAACCCACTAGCCTCTCTTTGGCTCTCCTTCTCTCTTTATCTGTTGCAGTAATGGCTGGTTCTGCCCAAGCAAAGGTCAGACATGGCATGTTAAGTGCCTCAGAATCTTGCCCTGGTGTAACATAAATACTTTTTTTCTTTGCACACAGAGAATTTCCTTTACCCTTCAGGAGAAAGGGCCACAATCTCATACATGCCCTCATGTATAAAAGCCACTGACTGCTGCTGCTGCTTCTTGTACATCTTAAAACATAAAACACACAAAAACATCTTCCTTTCGATGTGGAAAAAGAGCCATGTATGTATATATTTAATCAAAGTATTTGTTTATCTGACTCACTCCACATCAGATAAATCATTAACCCGTGCCCAGCTGCTTTCTGTTCGTATCACATTCCTTTACCGCTCATTATTATGAGACACTACAGTCGAGGGAGGGAGGGGCGGGACCCGGGAGCCCCCCCAAGGTCAGGGATGAAACGTATTGGCAGGCGCAGGTCATCAGGCTCAACACATTTGGCGCCTCGAAGTCACATCGTCACCCTGTCGTCATCCATCAGCACATGTGCTGGAATGCGTCGTCTCCACTAAATATAGTGTCTGGCGGGGTCCGGTTAATGCATGGCTGTTTTTCGCTGGTGCACGCTGAAGGACACTGCTGGCTGGCCCTCTAAAGACACACACACACACACACACACACACACACACACACACACACACACACACACACACACTCTCATGTCAGCCTCGATGACATGCACATACATTAGCCTTTATCCTGCAGGAGACTTGCTCCCTCAGAAGAATGGAAACCTCCTCTTGTTTGGCCCCTTTGCAACGCTTTTAAATGTGGAAAACGCCACTAATGATTCCTTGTTACCGTGGCAACATTTGGACAGTATACTGTGGGAACTAGTACATTTGTCGGTCTTTGGCTTGTTGCCTGTTTCTATGTGCAGTATGGCTGTTATGACACCATGCAGGTGGCATTTACAACATTGAATCAAAGGAGCGAGCCTGCGGGTTTGTGCTGCTCACTGCAGTTCACTGAGTGCATCACACCAAGAAAGCAACTATCAATCATTTACATTTCTGTGGAAATAGGGGTTAAATTGGGCCAGAGCCAGAGAGCCTGTGAGAACAAGTTGCTTTTGTGCTCATGCTGCAGATGCAGAGTAAGTCCAAGTCAAGTCATTTTCAATTATAGGGACAAAATGACAAATCAGAAAAATACCTTCATAAGACTTTACAATCTGGACATCACACGACACCTTCTCACCTTCGTACCTCAACCATTAGAAGAGTTAAATGGTTTCATTTTTTAAACAGCCCACAACTTCCTTCACCCATATCCAACTCGCTCAAAAATTCCCTGAAAAATGAAACGGCAAATCCATTCATTTGAATTTGTTCTGCTTTTTGGCAAATAATCTTCACTTAGATATGTCACAGTAGATTTCCTCTGGAGCTTTCGGCTCACAAAATGAGACTTAAAGCCAACTACTATTTCCGAGGTCAAGCCTAAACCTTCAGGCTCAATTTATCAGGCTGTTTCCTAGTCTCTCTTCCGGGTAGTGACAATACCACAACACATACAGTTTACTCCCTTTTAAGTCCCTTAACAATGTACAAAACAAAAGCTAAAAGAAATGTCTGCAATGAGACCAAATATTGTTCTTATTCTGTAAAGTATGTCTGCATAAATTACTTACTAAAAAACAGAGTTAAGATATGTAACAGTGTATTCATGCATGCTGCACTGTAGCTTGTTTTAGACAGTATTGGTTAACGCACAGGCTGCTAATCGCACAAAGACATTTTGTAGCACAGGAAGGAAACTACTGATAATAGAGACTCCCTATTTTCAGTTCACTAATCTTATGTCACATCCGTTCTGTGTTACTTTAGAGCATCACTTACAATACATTTTAAATTATTTCAATACTTAAAGTCATATATTAAAAAAAAAAACCATGAGGAAATGTACTGTTAGGCTTTGATTTAAGGTGTAAAGGAACTGATTTCTAATTCCCAATTCAAACCCTGCAATGTATGGAAGCAGATATAAAAATAATTCATCTGGGATTTAGACTCCATCCACTCATATAAGTCCTGCTTTAAAGATGATGAAAAGAATATAAGAAGAGGAAAAGGAAACAGAGTCATGCTTGGACATCAGCTACTGTGCGTTATGGCTAGCTGTATTCGAAGCTTCCATCTGTTTTTGCTGTAGGCAATTTGCTCCCTCCATGTGTAATGTCCATCTGGCTTGTTAAGAGCTTCCTATCATCAGCATGACTTGTTCTGATGATTTCCTTTTTTTTTTTTTTTATCGGCCTTCAAATCAATCGTCTTCTGCTTTCCACAGAGTGGAGAATGCATGCACTAAGCTGGTGCAGGCTGCCTCCATGCTGAAAGCCGACCCATACTCGGTTCCTGCTCGCGATTACCTCATCGATGGCTCCAGGGGCATCCTCTCCGGGACCTCTGACCTCCTCCTGACCTTTGATGAAGCCGAGGTACTTTATTTTGTTTGACTCATCAGTTTACCAGCATAAGTTTGCTTTAGATACAGTGTCTTCAGTTTTAGAGGATTAATGTTGGTGAAATGGTTTTCTGCATTTGGCAGGATGCTCTACAGTTCTCCCAGTGCATCAGCTTAGCTTTATTTCTCTTTTTTTTTTGTCTGGACTGACCCTGATGTTTACAGATGATGTAACAGATGAATGGAAATGCGTCAATGCGACATCACATCCTCTGCACTTGGCTGGATATAAACACAAATGAAAGCAGGGAGCAGACCTGGTGATAAGCTGATTGACTGCAGCGCAACTAGATACCAAACCAGGAATTATGGCCCCTGCACGGAAGTGACTGTGCCAACAAGGAGCCAAATATGTCCTGAACAAGGCTGCCAGAGTACACTAGAGTGGAGCTTGAGCATGCAAAAATAAATAGTGATGCACTAGATTGCAGTAATATATATTGAAAATGTGTGTATATTTGGACTTAATTTCAACTTAAATTAAAGTTAAATTAAATACTTATTTTTGTATGTACATAAATACATTTACAGTAAAGATCGCTGCCCAACTTTCTCTGACAGGGTTTATTTTCTAACCGTAAAATATCCTGCATTATTTTGATAATCAAATTTGGATGGTTATGTGCTTCCTTGTTTGTCAAAAAGTAAAAGGCAGAAAAGAAACCAGGAAAACACGACACCTATACCATGCAGTTGATATATGGCATCATATCATGAAAACAACATAATGTCTGTATATTGCAGATACCCATTTAAACTCACGTTGTCAACAGATTTTTATTTATCTCAAAAAATAGTGTCATCTGCGTCAAAACTCGAGCATTGGTAAGGCTGTCAAAGATAATGTGTATTGTAGCAAGGTCTAGTCCGAATTACTTGAACAAAACACTTCTAATCAGTAGAAGGCGAGAAATGGACAACACGTAGATGAAATACCTTGTAATTGTGTTAAAGGTTGCACCATTGATTTTCATTGAGCGGAAGCTGAGCTGAAAGGGCTTTTTAAAGAACACTTCGGCATCGCAGATGCCTGCTGCAACAGGTCTGTTTGCCCTTGGGTGCTGTAATGCCTATAAAGAAGATGGAAAGCTAGATAAATATACCACAAGTCTGTGGAACTCTTACACAAACTCTTCCTAAATCTTGAACCAGGCAGCACTATCATATATCAGGCCCATCGTTCTGTTCCTCTCTTGGACAGAGAGTATGAAAAAAAAGATGCAGATCGGCTCTCTGGGAGCAGACATCAGGCTGTCTGCAGCAGTCAGCAGGAGTCATCAGTCAGCGGTGCCATCATGTTTTCCAATGCAGCTCAGGCATCGCTCTGTATAACAGTTCACATAAAGCTGGAGTGAAGCAGGACAAAGAGGCTGGAATGTCAGTAGGCAGCATTATCAGAGTGTAATTAGAGAGAATGTGAATGGGAAGGGACGGGCTGTGTTTGCATAATCACTTTTTCTCTGGGAATGCTGCATCATTGTTTTCCACTTAGCTTTTGCTGTTGTTTTATCTCGTCATCATCACAGGTCCGCAAAATAATCCGTGTGTGCAAAGGCATCCTGGAGTACCTGACGGTGGCGGAGGTGGTGGAGTCTATGGAGGACTTGATCACGTACACAAAGAACCTGGGACCAGGTCAGTCTGCTGATGCGGTTGCAGCAAGATCACGTTGTTAATTTCTTGACCTGACAGTATGTCAGAGATTTGCTGTCAGTGTTGACAGATTTGAGGGTGCTTTTGCTGGAGTGAGCATTTTGTTTTTGCTATGTTGGCTTTTGTTTGTTGTTTCGAAAGTATAGCTCAAAATTTCTACTTAATCTGGCAAAAGACACGTTTTTTTCCTTCAGTGAATCGTTATGAAGTAAAAGTTGTTTGCACTTGTTTAATGGCTATAAAATAATGACCCCATCAGTGTTTACACTGGTTTCCTATAAACTATTAAATGTGCAATTTGATCTGACACGGGGCACAAAATCTCCGAGGAACATTATTTTATTCATCAATTATTCCTTTATTATCTAATTTTTAAGGGTTTTCATGTTTTTATATCAGTAAAGGATTGCATGCCCCTCCACATGATGATTAAAATCTCTGAAGCTCTTTTTGGGAGTGTTTTGAAATATCGTCACGCTAAAACAATTCTGTCTTTCAGTTCCTGAAAGTAGAGTGCAACTGCACCAGAGCAATCCTAGTTGATGATCTCATTACGTGCTGAATCTATAATCCTAATGAGACGATGAGCAATTATCCAGCCCTTTTTATTGATTCTATGAAAGACTATTTAGATCCTCATAAACCCAAATTTAGAACGTTGTGGAGATGTGAGGAAATGCTTGCAAGCAAAACAGCAAGCAGTATAAGCAATAATGCAGGGTAGCTCAAAGTTGAAATACATGATAATAAACTTGCTATAACGTCATGATTAACAGACGGTTAAAAGCATTTACAATTGATTGAAACATGACTTAAGATAAGGCCTTTGTAGTGTAGTTGTAAGAGAGCAACAACCTATTCTGTGAACAAGTACCATGATTATGAGTTCAGATTGAAAAAGGATCAAATATCAGGCAGAAGGAGGAATAAAAGCCAATGCTGGTCCCATCTCACGCTCAATGATGACCATTCGACCTTTTGATGAAGATGGCAGGGTGCATGCATTACTGTACAGACAGTTACAGTAGAAGTACAGCACTGAACTATTACTTTTTAAAAATAACACTCAAAGGCTTTTAACTAAGTAATCGTACTCCGTTCCTTTCCACCTCTGTTTTATTTGCCTGTATCCAGGAATGACAAAGATGGCAAAGATGATAGATGAGCGACAGCAGGAGCTGACGCACCAGGAGCACCGTGTGATGTTGGTCAACTCCATGAACACAGTCAAAGAGCTGCTGCCCATCCTCATCTCAGGTAATCACACACTTCTTCATGAAGAGCCTCGTTGTTGTTTTATACGATGCTTGTGTCCATTTCTTCATTACTCCATTTTCCACACAATTACATATTGAGCTGCAATATCGTGATGTTTATTGTGAGTTCTGTTCCATCTTTCAGGAATCAAAATCTTTGTGACAACCAAGACGTCTGGCAGCCACGGCGTGGAGGAGGCCCTGAAGAACCGTAACTTCACTTTCGAGAAGATGAGTGCGGAGATCAACGAGATCATCAGAGTGCTGCAGCTTACATCCTGGGACGAGGATGCGTGGGCCAACAAGGTACGTGCGATAAATTATACACGCCGAAATCACATGCACACACTTTTTTTTATGAATATACTTGAGCAACAGGAGACTGCTTTGCTCTTGGAGTGTTTATGCTTTCTTTTATGGATCACAGCTGGAAGCAGTGTCTGTACGAGCATAGATTGAGTTTTGTCACGCCTCACTGTGTTCTCGCTCACTCCCAGAATGCCTTTGGCAAGAGGCCGCAGACCATAGACATTATACAGTGATGTTATTCTCATTTGGTGTATTTTTTTTTTTAACAAGGCATGCACTTGGTCTCATCAGGATGACTTTATTTCAAGGTGTGAACAATGCTTTTGCTATATCTCTACCTTACAATGTTTAAAGAAGGAATGCTTTAACTTTCTCTCTGTCTCCATGTAGCCGGTTCAATCTTTTGGCTTCTTTTATGTAATTTCTCCTCTGCCCTGCACGTTCTGCTTCTTTCCTGTCCCGACACTATTTCCTGTGCCACTACCTTTTCTTTTGGTGACACTTTTTTTCCTGTTGGTATGTCCAGTTCAACGTTTGTATTTATGTCGTTCTTCCTTTCTTTTTACTGTTTCTTTCCCCCTTCACCCCCTGTAGAAGGTAAGCCCTCACCACTCTCGCCCCTTGGTTGTGCAGCAGCATGTCTGACAGATGTGTGCGCTGTCTGCTTTGTGGTGCCATAGTGTGCTTATCAGTAGCGAGGCAGTTCTGAGGTTAAACTGTTGACTATTATTAGAGTGTATTAGCAGTTTAAATATTTTTGTACTGCTAATGGAATGGTGTTTATTGAGCAAAGTGTCGAACAGGTTGAATTTCTGATGTGATGACGATTTTACTATGGATATGTTTCGCTTCATGACATTGTATCAGCATCTATGTGTCCTCCTCCTATGTCATTTTAGCCTCACCATTTGCATGTCCTTAACCCGCCTTGATTATTGATTGACCTGACTCGTGCGGTATCGATGCGGGTGTCATTAATGAGATTTCTCTCAGCATTCACCTGACAACTTGAACAGCCATAGGAGGAGAGCGCATAGAAAACCTGATCTGGATTTTTGTTGTATGAGTGGCTCATTTTTACTCCCTGAACGCTAAACATGCCTTTCACTTCCCATAATCCCCATTACTAATGCCATGAACTACACCTCGTCTAATCTCTAAGTAATACCAATGTGTGTTTGATTATAGGCTTTGGCGAATTTGTGTTTGACAGGATCTTTGCACTCGTATCAAACACAGTCTTTCATGTTACTTCACTCGCTTGTTCACTCGCACACACAGGTGGTTAGTGACAGAACAGCAGCTGCACATGTTTGAACAGTACACTAATACACCCACACGGCTCTGGTTACATCACTTCACACCTTTGTACTTCCGGTTTCTTTCTTTTTTTTCTTGTTTTTTTTTAAATCCCTTCCCTTGTGCACTCCCTGTTACTAACACAAACATGCCTGTTGTTTTCTTTCATTTTGACAATAGGTTTATTGTGAGAGGCTCAGACATATTTTGTGATGAATGTCTTTGAAACAAGCAGCAGAGTTCAGAACTCTTGCTGAACTCTGTGGTGGAGATTTAGACAGCATTATGAAGGATAGTTACTTGGGTTTTCTCAATGTCTATTCTCATGTCTTCAAAAGAATAAGCTAATTTCACTGCTCATTCATCCGCTCTTGTTCTCCTGCTTTGCTACATGTCCGACAGGACTCTGCTTTGTTCTGCAGACTCTGACAATGAGGGAGCTCATTGTCGAGTTAGCCGCTGTTGGACAGATTGTTTGTATTTCCATCCGCTCTGATTGAGATACAATGGAGTGCCGTTTGGCTTTTATAACATGACACGCTCATTATTGATCATGTGAAAGGATGATGGAAACAGCATGTGATACATGGTTTGTGCCTGACGGATGTTAGAGATGCTGCACATGAACTTTTCTGTGTGTGTCTTGAATAAGTAAACCATGTGACTTGCCCGCTCCAAGCTCAGTTTCTATGAGTCATCATGAACTTATTTTTAAATATGAATATATTTATTTAACAACATGCTTTAAAGAGGTGCTTATTCTTAAACAGACATACTTTTTCTTTTACCTGAAGTACTAACCCATTTAGACTGTTTTGGTGCAAGTTGATGAGTTTTTGAGATTTCTGCGTTCTCTTGAAAAAAAAGAAATAGAAGACCTTGGCATGTTTTGCTCAGTGTGAATGTGGTGATGAGGTTATGATTTGTAGAGAAACATTTATTCATGGAATGACTGATCGAGTCCTTTCTTAGTTTTCTTTGCATTGATTCCCTTCTAAGTTATTCATCATTCTGTCTTTTCAACCCAAAGGACACAGAGGCCATGAAGAGGGCTCTGGGGCTTATCGACTCAAAAATGGCCCAGGCTAAGAACTGGCTGAGGGATCCGAATGCTCAACCAGGTAATACATTTCCACATGCTCCTCCTTTAACTGTTCGTTCTGTCGCAATCATGTCCTCAGGCCAACAATCCCGTTGTATCTGGTGACATAATTGATGCGCTGACTTTGTGCTGTGTGTTTTCAGGGGACGCAGGCGAGCAGGCTATCCGCCAGATCCTCGATGAAGCTGGGAAAGTGGGTGAACTGTGTGCTGGGAAGGAGCGCAGAGACATCCTGGGCACAGCCAAGACGCTGGGCCAGATGACTGACCAGGTGTCTGAGATGAGGGCCAGGTAACCATAAAAACACATTTTCTTTTTCTGTGTCCCAGTTACAGCAAGATAACTCCCCTCACATCTCGCACAGCCAGTGTCTCTTTTATGAGCGGATCTTGTGTTCTTGTTACTGTGTGTTTCCTTGATACTATAGCCAAATCTTCATTGGTTATATGAACAGTATTAATATATGTTTCCTCGTTTCTGTTGTTTCATTTTCCGTCCTTAAAGTGTAGGCAGCGTACGGCAGTAAGCATATTGGAGGGGATTATAGTGTGTAAGAGTGGAAGTGATATTCATCTGACATGAAATCTGATCACAAGGGACCCTGAGTCACGCTAGATTTAAAGCAGCTGTCTGGTATTAATCCATAATCTACTTTAACCCCTGGTTGATATACTCGTCTGAAAGCTGAGAGATGCCTCTGAGCCTCGTCTGGAAATTGGGACATTAAGTTAGGAAGTACTATTTTTAAAACAGGAAGACCGTAAGGCTTAAAGTTTTGAGTCAACAAACAAAGAAGAGTGCATGTGTGGCCTTTTTGAAGGCACAGCGATGCTGCAGTTTATGGAATCCATGTGTTTTCCCTTCTGTCCACCCCAGAGGTCAGGGCGCGTCCCCAGCTGCCATGCAGAAGGCACAGCAGGTTTCCCAGGGGCTCGACGTGCTAACCGGCAAGGTGGAAAATGCTGCCAGGAAATTGGAGGCCATGACTAACTCCAAGCAGGCCATCGCCAAAAGAATCGATGCTGCTCAGGTGAGTCATTAACTACGGCTGCCTTCCAAAAACATGGACTCTCTACATGCAGGTATTTGATGGTTTTTCGTGCCATTCTACACCTGCAGAACTGGCTGGCAGACCCTAACAGCAGCCCAGAGGGAGAGGAGAACATCAAGGCCCTGCTCACTGAGGCCAGAAAGATCGCAGACATGTGTGAGGACCCCAAAGAAAGAGAGGACATCATGCGCTCTCTTGGAGAGATCGCTGCCATGACTGCCAAGCTGTCAGATCTCAGAAGACAGTGAGTTATTGACTGTTGGAAATGTTGCATTATTTATTTATGCTGAGCTTGTGTTTTTTTTTTTTTGTCAGAGCCCGACTTTCTTTCTCTCTGTCCCTACTGATCTAAATCAAATTGCATCTGTTTACCAATGTTGCTGGGTGTTTGTTTTATCATATGCAGGAAAATGTGAGAAATCAGTGTTGAGTAATGTTTAATCAACTTGGGCTTGAAATCAGTTAGTTTTGTTGGGGTTTTTTTCTTTTCTAATTCCCCTACAATAATTCTCTTCCTAAATTTAAAACCTGCACACATGATTATTCTTCGTGTCTGAGCAGATTTGGTGCCACAATTTAACTGGAGCTGTTCTCATTCCTCTTCGTAAAAGTTGACTGCAGGAAAGATTTTGTACTTCAACAGGAATAGTACTAAACTAATTTTCTCCCTAATTTTACTACATTTTAAGGTGAACTACTCCTGATTTGGACTAAACTTGGCTGCGTGGAAGTGCTGTTAGTCAAACTATTTGCTCTCTAACTCTAGCTGGCCATTTAGAGGCCTCATGTCTTCATAATAAAACACAACCGCAGACATTTTTGCTTTTTTAACTTCCTTATAGGGGTAAAGGTGACACTCCTGAGGCCAGAGCTTTGGCTAAACAGATCGCAACAGCCCTGCAAAATCTGCAGTCCAAGACCAACAAAGCTGTGGCAAACAGCAGGCCTGCAAAGGCAGCTGTGCACTTGGAAGGAAAGATCGAGCAGGCGCAGCGCTGGATCGACAATCCCACCATAGATGACAGCGGCGTGGGTGAGTCTGACTCCCATCCTTCCCAACTTCCTCCTCTGTCTATCTTTCTCTCACACTCTTTCACATTCTTTCCACTGCTCCTGTGGTTAAACTGCAGACCAGACACTTTGTGCACATTGCTTTCTACTGTACACGCCATTCCACAATGCTCTCCCAACACCGTAATTAGTGTTTTGGCTCGTCTCCTCTCAAACCTGGACATCGTTTTACATGTTTACACTAGAGCTGCAGGCTGATTGGTTAACACAATATAATGGAGTCCATGCTTATAAAGAAAGAATATGAAATGATGCAGAAGATGCAATACTTGGCTCATCCCTGTAGTGTTGATACAAGGTACAACTCAGGTAAATACAAAATCCACTTTGCATTTAATGGGCAGCTGTTTGCAGGAAGTTTGATACTGGCAGCTCATTTTATAGTGAAGAAATGCAGAAATAATTGACAATGTCCTGACGTCACATAAATACCAGGAGCTGTGGATGGCTTGTCACTTTAGTACACAAGTTTATCAAAGCTGATGCTCTAGAAGACTATTGATAACAAACTATTAAAAGGATTAGAATGTTGTTGTTGTTTTTCGTGGATCTTTATTTTCTGTCTATATTTGTGTGTGTTTTAGGTCAGGCAGCCATCCGCGGGCTGGTGGCAGAGGGCCGCAGGCTGGCCAACGCTCTGCCGGGCCCCTACAGGCAGGAGATGCTGGGTAAGTGCGAGCAGGTGGAGCAGCTCATGGCCCAACTGGCTGACCTGGCCGCCCGTGGCGAAGGGGACTCCCCGCAGGCACGCGCCGTGGCTCAGCAGCTCCAGGAGGCTCTGAAAGTAAGACTTGTCACGTTCATTCTCATTCAGATCTGTAGCTTCTTTGATAGATCAGGATTCAGTCACCGACACAGAGGAACAACCCCCTCTGCTGGTTAACAGTGGTGGAAGAAATACAAGTAGTGCAACCATAATGGGAAAATATTCTAATTAAGAACTGGTTAACAAGTATTAGTGGTATGATATGCAATTGTTAAAAGTAAAAGTACAGTACTCATCATGAAGAATGTACCCTATTACCATTGACATTTAGAAGACGGAACATATACAATGTGCAGATAAAAAAGAAGAAGTAATGGAAATGTCAGAGCTACAATTTTGTGATTTCATGCTTTCAGTTGAATTTAAAGACTAAAAGCTGCAGGCTGAGAAACTCTAAGAAGTCATTCTGAAACAAGGTCTTCATGGTTCCTGAATAGTCTGCATTGTGTAGAAGCCACATTTTGAGTTTATGTCATTCAAAGCTCTAAATTTCAACTAAGCTCTAAATCTGCAAGTTGGGTAGGTAATACAGCTGTTCAATATAATCTAATGGAGCTAAATGTGTTTTATTGTCAGAAAAATGTTTGGAGCAAAAATATGAATTCTCCAAAAATAAAAATGTAGAACAGTGATTTTTCCCCTTTAAACTTCTCACGTGTTTTTCATTTCAGTAAATATTCTACTGATCCAATATCTAAGTCCAAAAACTTAAAACAGATTGGTCTATCATAACTTTGTTTTAATTTTTTCCCTCAGTTATATCTGGTCTCCCTGGTATATACAACTGCAAATAAAGTAGATGATGTCATATATGATATTGTATCAGCCAGAGAGGTCAAAGAAGTACTTTTACTTTACTACTTCAATTACATTTTGCCTTGTAGGATTTTTCACACAGAACTTATTTTACATTGCCATATTGAAACTTTTACTTAGGTAAAGGATCAGAACAATACTTCCACCACTGATAGTTGTATCCCTAATCATATTCTAATACTGTATGTATTTTATCAAAGTGAAGCACTGACTGACACTTTTAAAAATGTGTTTGTCCTCTTCCCAGGAACTGAAAGGAAAGATGCAAGAGGCGATGACTCAGGAGGTGTCTGACATCTTCAGTGACACCACCACTCCCATTAAGTTACTGGGAGTGGCTGCCACCGCCCCTCTGGACGCCCCCAACAGAGATGAGGTCAGTGGTCAGTCACCCTCCTCCTCACCGTGACCTCACTGCACCGAGCCTCCTTTAGTGGTGTTATATTTGCCGGCAGGGTGTTGTTTTATTTCTAACAAGTCTTTTGGATAATTGTTTTATTTGATCATGTGTAGGTCTTTGACGAAAGGGCTGCCAACTTTGAGAACCACGCCAATAAGCTTGGCACCACAGCAGAGAAGGCTGCTGCTGTCGGCACTGCCAACAAGAGCACCGTGGAGGGAATCCAGGCCGCCGTCAAGTCAACGAGAGACTTAACACCACAAGTATGTCACGGTTTAGTGTTTATATCTGTTTCCGTTTGTGTCTGCCCTCCACTCCGCATCACGAGTCACAGAGCTTAAGTGTTTCTCACTTCTCGAGCCAAATCTGTAGCAGTTTTCAGTGGGCTGACAATTAATAGCTCGGAATGGTTTTTTTTATAGGTGGTATCTGCTGCTCGTATTCTGCTGAGAAACCCTGGCAACCAAGCTGCATATGAACATTTTGAAACCATGAAGAACCAGTGGATTGACAATGTGGAGAAAATGACAGGTGAGGTTTCTTAAAGATGCCTTTAATTATCTAATCCAAACTATTACATTCCTTCCCGTATTAAGATGTTGTGCATGTTTAGGTTTGGTGGACGAGGCCATCGATACCAAATCTCTGCTGGATGCTTCGGAGGAAGCGATCAAGAAGGACCTGGACAAGTGCCGTGTGGCCATGGCCAACCACCAGCCTCAGATGCTGGTCGCCGGCGCCACCAGCATCGCCCGCAGAGCCAACCGTATCCTCCTGGTGGCGAAGCGAGAGGTGGAGAACTCTGAGGATCCTAAATTCAGAGAGATGGTGAAGGCCGCTTCTGACGAACTGAGCCAGACAATTTCTCCAATGGTGATGGACGCTAAGGCGGTCGCTGGCAACATCCAGGATCCAAGTAAGTTGATCTTGCAAAAAGGATTTAAGATTATGTGTTATGTGTTTTTGTAATCCTCTGATCATTAATGAATGTTTTTTTTGTTATTACCAGGTCTCCAGAAGGGCTTTTTGGACTCAGGTTATAAGATTCTTGGTGCTGTGGCGAAGGTCAGGGAGGCATTCCAGCCTCAGGAGCCAGACTTCCCACCACCTCCTCCTGAACTGGATCAACTTAATGTGAGTCCTCAATTGTGCACAACTTTGAATTTGGCAGATTATCTTAAGCTATTTTGGTTCAGCATCCAAAACAACCGCCACACCATAATTACTTTAATTTGTCCTTGTAGCTTAATGATGAGGCAGCACCACCCAAACCTCCTCTTCCTGAGGGTGAGGTTCCTCCCCCAAGGCCTCCACCCCCAGAGGAGAAAGACGAGGAGTTCCCTGAGCAGAAGGCTGGTGATATGGTCAACGAGCCCATGATGGTGGCTGCCAGGCAGCTCCACGATGAAGCTCGCAAATGGTCCAGCAAAGTAAGCACACACTGAAAACACAGTATTGGACTTTTACTTTGAAAATCCAACACTTTCATATTGATTGCATTCCCGTTGCACCTCTTAGGGAAACGACATCATTGGTGCTGCCAAACGAATGGCTTTGCTCATGGCTGAAATGTCTCGCCTGGTGCGTGGAGGAAGCGGAAACAAGCGCGCCCTCATCCAGTGCGCCAAGGACATCGCCAAGGCTTCTGATGAGGTCACACGGCTGGCCAAGGAGGTGGCCAAGCAGTGTACTGACAAGCGTATCCGGACCAACCTGCTCCAGGTCAGTTCGGCACTTAGTCATTATATCCACCTTACTGATGATTAGTATTAAAAAATCTCAGTGTGTTACTATTTTATAATACTTATAGCCACCATTATAGTTAACAGTATTGATTTAGTCTTTCCGATCTCATTTCAGGTGTGCGAGCGCATTCCCACCATCAGCACTCAGCTCAAAATCCTGTCCACAGTCAAGGCCACCATGTTGGGTCGTACCAACATCAGTGAAGAGGAGTCAGAACAGGTTAGCAATCACCAATTATGTTCCTAAAATAGCCTTTGATAAAAGGATTATTCCAGTCTCCCTCATTTTTTTAATCTTGTTTTTTTTCCTTCAACAGGCTACTGAGATGTTGGTCCACAATGCCCAGAACCTGATGCAGTCTGTGAAGGAGACGGTCAGGGAGGCCGAGGCAGCTTCCATCAAGATCCGAACAGATGCGGGCTTCACCCTCCACTGGGTCAGAAAAACCCCCTGGTACCAGTAAGAGGAGGGCTGCTGCTCCTCTGCTTCATGCTGGTTCCATCCAGCCGTCCAGGAGGACATTGAATGGACAGATATTTAGTTTGTCAGAGCTATGAAATCGGCGCCCTACACCCTAATGTGGGCAGAGTTTCTGTATTAGTCCCATGTCCTGTCTGTAACATTTGCTGTTCTGGTAGAATGTAATGTTATGGGTTAGATTATTACTGGGAGTTTTTTTTCTAAAGTGTGTAAAAAATTTGTTTTTAAAGCTTATATTTTGACAAATCCCAGGAATATATATACGGTATGTTTTGATTAGAGGTTTCATATAATGCAAGGTTGTTTTTTGGCCTCTTCTAGACACAAACCTTAAGTTAAAAATTTGAATAACTAGATTTTTTGCAAACATTTTTGTATCTTTGTACTGATAATTTTATTCTCACTATCAGTCATTTTTCGCCTTTTGCTAGGATAAGCACATGAACTCGAGGAGTTGTTACAAGTACAGTATAGGCCTACGCTCAGCACATGCAAAATATATTCAGTGGTATTATGCCTGTTTACACTATTCTTATTATCACAAGTGAAAGAGAAAAACACTGTTTATTATTTCACATACTGTAATGCAATTGTAGCGATCTTTATTTTCTTACAAGTTCTGCCAAAGATATTCTGCCATGAACTTTTTGAAATAACGTCTCTCTCTGGTTTGCAGTAAATTTTTTGAGCTTTTTTTTTTTTTTTTTTACACAAACCTATTAAAGACGTTTACCAAAATTTCTACCAGCAGCAGTTTAAGATGAAAAACGTCTTTACAAGCTCACATTTGACTCTTTCTAGGTATGTTTAACGTTTCACATGTTGCTTTGAGATTACACGTAAGAAACAGGCTTGTGTGAGGCCGAAGAGCCAAAAAACGATTACGAAGACTTTCACAGCGAGCTAACAAAAGCACCGTCTTATTAAGAGAGGCTCGTCTTCATTGCTGTTTTTTCTTTTCTTAACTCTGCACACGGTTGTACGCCTCATGTTGTCTCGTTGTGCACAATCATTTTTTTTAGTGATATATGAATTGCACACTTCTCCTAGGTAGTCAAGGGAAATGACCAGAGTTTAGAGATGAAGCCAAGTGTCATCTGCAGCTGGTTAAAAGAAAAATCTCCATTGTCTCAACACTAAACGATAACTGGCCACTGTTTTGTGGCAACTGTAGTTGATATTTTGAAACATCTGAAGACCGTTGCCGTGAATGTGTCTTTTTAAGTATCTAATACCAACTGATGTGCCTTTTGCAAAAGAAACTTTATTTGCAATTGATACAAGTTTTAATTTCTAGATGATTTGTATCATTTGTACAAGGTGAGATCGTTTTGATATGTTCAAAAACACTTGGTGTACACGGTTCTTCTTTAAAGTTACAACCGCTTCATGACTTTTAACTTCCAGTCGGATTATGCTCTATGCAAACCTTGAGAAAGTTTGTCGAAAAACATGATAATTATGCAACTTGGTTGGGTTTTAAACAGGCCTTAACGACATTTTTGCTGAGGCACTGTTCACAATTTTGTAATAAAGCATTTTATAACACTTCTGGGTGTGTTTTCTCTATAATTTCTGTTCCATCCCATATTTGCTGCTTTAAGTGCTTTAAATGTATTGTTAGGAAGTCAAAGATCTTGTTTTATCTTATATTTGTTTTATTTGTTTCTTTAAGTCAGCAGTTATATTAATGTCAAGGCCCGTTTGGGTGGAGAAACAATATCTACATGCAAAAATCTGTCTTTTTAAGTATTTTATATAAACCGACAACTGCATTTATTTTACTATGTGTGTAATATACTGAGTAGCTGAAAATATTGTGTCTTTGACTGCTTGCTGACTCACTCCACTTGGATCAGCCTGCAGGTATGCAAACTTTTGATTGGGATTCTTTCTCTGAATACAAACACATTAATTGATCCTCCTTCAACAGTCACAATATAAAACATTTTCCTGAATTCCCATTAAGGCATGGCTGCAGGGGAACCTGGGGCAAAAAATGAACTGTTGTGGTCTCTACCGGCCCCTTGTTTGCACTCTGTTACTGTCACACAGGCATACTTATAAAATACAGTTCACACAGCAGACTACACTTGGCAGTTTAATTATATTTTGCCTGGAGTCACACAAATCAAACCAACAAATTCTCCTCCTATAAGAGTTTTACTTGCCCCCTAGGTTTGTGTCGGTGTATGAGAACTGAACGAATTACACATTAAGTCACACAATTTCAACAAACTAAATGTGTTAAAATGACATTTTAGGATCCTTCATTTGAGTTTTTTGCTTTATTAAAGCATATTAACAGACAAATTACCACCAACAAATTTGCACACGCTACTTGGGGCTTTTATTTGGGTGCCCGTTTTGTCCAATCAGTGATTCAGCCTTGGCATGAACATCATGAAATGAAGCCTCATTGCCAGCGGGCAAAAATGCGGGATTTCTGAATGGAGTTTGGTGCAGCCTGAACTGATGAGCAAGAAATTACCAAGAAACATTTCTTCATTTCTTGTTGTGTGGAGCCATTCCAGTATTCTTTTTCAATTTCGCAATATCGTTCCCTGAAATTGTTAATCTTTCATGTACTTTTGGGATGCACTTATTTATTTATTTATTTTCCTGGATCTTTGAGGGAATAAGCCAAGAAAAAGAGCAAAAAAAGAAGAAAATCATTGGCTGGGACTGAAATGGAAACTTTGCAGTATATCTCACATTTTCACATTAAATTAGTTCATTTCTCTCTTGATTTTTTAAAACTTGATCGGTTTGCTGATGTCATTCAGTGCCAGGCAGGTGACTCTATTTCTGGTAATACGCTGTAAATTAAATTAATTTTGAGATATGCACTATGCACATTTTGACCACTAATAAGACCAATAGTTAGAATGAAGGAGGTGATAATGTGATTTAGTGTAGCCCACTTTTTACCAAACTAATTTGCACTCTATTAAACTCATATAGGCTAAACCAGGTGACAAGAGATGAAGACGGGCCCTCTCGGACCTTGAGGGTCTGGGGTCTGTTTGGTACTCCCGCTTTTAAGATTTGGTGCAACAGCATCCTACAAATAATGTTAAATACTTTGGTAACACACAATGTCTTGAATTCAGCAGCTCAGATATATTCCTAAATAGACATATCTGAGTGTGGAGTTTAACTTGATCTGGGTGAAACAGGTGAAAGGCAAAGCACCGCGATAACACCGAGATAATGATATCCTTCTCCTTTTAATGTGAGTCAAATGCACTTTGGCACGGTCTGGATGAAAGAAACCCGCACACACCGATCCTCTCACGGACAAAGCCATTAGTTTTCTCTCCAGGTTGCATGCTGGTGACCAATTTATTCACCAGCATCTGTGGGGAAGGAAGCCGCAACCACTCACCACTCTCCCCCTGCCAGGCAGCAGCGGCTTCAGGGCTCCGCAGCGTCAACACAGCCGTTGCTGATTAAAAAAAAAAAAAAAAAACTAAAGAAAAATGTCCGACGAAGAACCGCCAAACATGTCAACAGGGAGGAAAAGAGCATTAAGGTAATACGCCGCCTGTATTGTTATGTGACATGGTGCGTGAAGCTCCCTGGAGTTAGCTGCTGCTAGCTAGCTGTTAATTCATGCTAACGTGTCTGGTTGCCGGAGTGAGCTGTCAGCGGGGAGGCGCGAGGCGACAAAGCGCTCAGCAGGTCGGACCTTTGAACGTTACATCGACCGGAGTGCTCAGGTGAAGCAGCCGTTAGCATTTAGACACGGGGTCGTTCCGTCGTAACGATGCTAACACGGCTAGCGGCAGAGGGGTGGGTACACCACTTGACAGGGAGGCAAGAAACCTCGCTACATCCACACAACCTGCGATTTACCGATTTAAAGAACATACACGTTAGCTATTGTGGCGGTTGGGAATGTCTTTATTTTTTAAAAGCAAAATGGATGAAGGGATTTTTGACAGGCGCGAGACAAACTTTGACGTGAGCTAAGAAGTTCAAACATCACGGATGCGGTCAGTGAAGGCATCTCATCATGAAGTGCACGGATTTTGCATTTTTTTCCCCCCAGAATTTTTCAATAATAATAATTTAAAAAATGCAGTTATCACGAAGAAAAAGGCGTATTAATTAACATTTAACCAACGTGTAATAGGAGCTATGGAGTATGATAAAGAGCACGACATACGAATGAAACGAAAAACGTCAGCAAAAAACCTAAACAATGATTGTTAAAGATGTCCTGTGACCTTTCAGTAAAACGTCGTTTCAGTACATATGGCTGTTCAATGAATCAAAGCATCAGTAATTAATCACACATTACCATAATGTAACCTACTACAGTGCTGGCAGGCAGCTACTGCCTTGTTGACATTATGCATAATGTTATGTGAATGGTGCGGCGTTCACGTAACTTCAGGAAAACTTTCGTCATATTGTCCATAGTCACGATTCACTCTGATGAGTACAGTCGGTAAAAACGGACGAGGACGTTGTATTTGCAGACTTGAATTCTCTTGGTAAAGGTAATTTTCACACTTTATATGTTCAGCAGGATTTTCTAGAGTACTTTAAACACAGCACAGTAATTTCAGATCGCAGGTGACTTATTGCTTCTGAAGCGCTGCGGTTAATATGGGAGCAGGTCAGGTTGGGCTGAAGAGTAAAAGTGAGAGCAACTTTTGGCTGCCTTTGAATGACAAAGCAAAAACAGCATTTTCATTGAGGAAATTTTGACATTTGGGTGATTATCGGGGCCGATATTAGTCATGTTTCTGATTATCGGTATCTGTGATTCTTCTGTCAGGTTGTCGATAAATGAACTAATTTTTAAAAAGTCACAGCATCCTCTCATACAATGTCCTGCCCACAGCAATATCTGATTAGTACCACGTCAAGATTACAAGCCTATAAACACTGAATAATCAGAATCTGCAAAGCAACTACTAACTAAGTGTATTATATAAATGTAGAGGAGTGGAACTTGAAAGTAGCAGAAAATGGAAATACTCAAGTAAAGTACCTCAAATTTGTTCCTAAGTGAATTGTACTTAGCTTTATTCTATGACTGAAGAGCTTTATTTTTACTGCAAAAAAATATTGCGTCAGCTGGCTAAACTGTCCAATGTTAAGTAAAAGTAAACTCATAAGAATGAGAGTAAACTTAATGTTTCATTTGAAAAAGGAGGGTAAATTGAATTTATCTGTGTTTCGCCACAATTTACAGCCCTGCAAATCAGCACAAGTGTAAATCTTTGGATTTTGATAGCAGAATTTCATATTGTTGCATCAGTTTCAGGGTCATTGTATTGTGACTGCCAGCCCATCGTATTGGCTAATGATCATTGTAACACCTGTACTATAGCATTATTCCAGCACCCAGGAACAGACTGAAGCTTCTGTTCAGAAGATGTCAGGTCTCTGACAGAGTGTAGACAGAATTCATAGGAAACCAGTGGAAATAGGCTGTAGGATGGGAGAAATTTGGTAAAAAAAAATGTCAAGGATGCCACAGTATGGTCCACTACCAATTTATATTTATAGTGGCCCTTCACAAGATGGCAGTGATGCAGGTGAGCAAGTGATATCATGCTACTAACAACTTAAAACAAGAAATAAGTATATAATCATCAATTAAATCACTCCAAGTCAAAAGTAAAAGACATTATCAATGATAAAGAATAACAGAGATGGTAGGCGTAACCTTACATGTTTCCTTTAAGCCCTAATTAAATTTTTTTTTTTTTAATTGTTTTACTATATCCCTGAAGATTTAATTGTCTAGACCAAATAAGAGTCATAAAACTATGTATGTGATTATTTGCTATACTCGAACAAGCTGCGTTCCAAATGTAAAGTAAAAATGTTGCTCCAAAACAATGTAGAACCTGCTATCAATACCACTTAGATTGAATTTAATGCACGTTTATTTATTTTTTTTTGTTGCTGTTAAAAGACTTTAGATACTATTTGTATACAGCTGCAAAACCTGGCAATATTTTTTCAGTTGACAAAACATACAACATGCAGTTGGATTACATGCAGGTTAAAATACATTCTATATGGTTAAAAAACTAAAGGTTAGTCCTTTAAAAGTCATTAATTTTTGCTAAATCACTGCACTTCCTGTTAACAACATGGTTCGCCTGCTTTCCCATTGGCATCAAACGCAGCACAGAAGGCTTGACAATAATTGGACCATGTGTAGCCAATCATAAGCCTGGAGTATACTATAGCCCGCCCACTTCCTCCAACAACCAGTCAGTGTCAGCCAAAGTGCAGCCACAGTTCCTGTAGTCAAAAAGCACATTGCTTTGACAGAGAGGAGGAAGCTGCTAACCATTTACTCATCAAGTGAGGCTGCTGAGTTTTCTGACACAATGCCAACTGCCAGGTAAGGTCCAAATGATAATATCCTCCAGGGTTTCCACAGGTTCTTCTGTTGTGGTTGTTTTCTTTAAAATGTGCTAACAGTACTGCCTGCCTTTAAATGGGTTGATTGAAAACACTGCAAGAAAGCGTATGATCTCAGATTTTAAAGAATCTGTATGTTCTTCCATCCATTGTATTACAAATCATGTTAAAGCCAAACTGCTGCCCAATGAATGCTAACTTTTAACTGACTCTCTGTGATCTTAACTGGACATTCATCAGGTTAGTGTTGTTTTTTATGAAAAATGGGTCACCTGTTGTGTCACTCCTGTTGTCAAAAGTAGACTTTGGCCACTGTGATATCTTATTGCTGAAAAAATATGAGTGGAATGGTCATAAGGAAATTGCCAGATTTTAAACATTATAAAATACAGCTTTTCCTGCTTTGATGTGCAAACTTTAGTTAAAACATGCATTATCCTAAAACTTTTGAATGACACGTCTTTACATGAGAACATTGCTTTATGTTCTGTCTTTTCAACAGGCTGAAATGCCTGCATTTCATTTGACCAATCTCCATCAAAATGTGGAAAAATAAACTCAGT
The DNA here is from genome assembly GCF_900880675.1 of Sparus aurata. NCBI lineage: Eukaryota > Metazoa > Chordata > Actinopteri > Spariformes > Sparidae > Sparus > Sparus aurata. The sequence goes on from NC_044206.1 coordinate 17,111,999, forward strand.
CATTGCAAGATTAACATTTCTCAATGCTTCCCAAAGTCATAAAAGATCATTGTGGGTCTGGTATGAACTCAAAAGTTTGCAATTACACTGTTTATGCAGCATGTGTCATACACATGTTGACTGCAGGGTCAGGCAACAGAGTTTCATTGATTTAATGTCATACAATTGGAAACAGATGATTTTCTGTATCACAGCAGATTTTTGTGTGCTCTCTGTTCCTGCAGAGCCTGGTGAGTGGGAGTCTGCATAATACAATATGTTTTTGTCTCTCTGCAGTGAAAACACACTCTTCGGGATGGGAAATCCCTTGCTCGACATTTCAGCTGTTGTGGACAAAGATTTCCTTGACAAGTAAGTCTAAACAGCGCCTTTGTGGTGCCTGATTCCTTCCTATTTCTGTGCCTGCCTTAAAACACGCTGACATCTGTTTTATGCTTCCTGCAAGGTTTGGATTGAAACCTAATGACCAGATCCTCGCTGAAGACAAACACAAGGCCTTGTGAGTTAAAACGTCACACATGTGCTTCAGTGGTGCAACGCAAAGGGTTAAAATTACGTGGAACCATATAAGGGATACACTGGTCATTCATACCCAATACTACAGTACCATCTTGACACTTAAGCTGTGCTCAAAATAGCCAAGTTATAAATCAGCCCTCTGAAACTGTGAACCTCAGAGCTGGACACGCCCACATTTTCCCCTAAACTGAATTTGTGCCAGACTAAACCGAGACGGCTCTAAATTCCACACTGTTTTGGACTAAATGGTAGATCTGCATTGATATTTTAACTGCATTTCCTTAGGTGGACACAAAATAAATGAATTGATTCAAAAATAGAGGGTTTCTTGCATATGCACGCTGCCTCCACAGACCCTCCCTCTTTTACATTGCAAGCAAATGCAACGGTAACATTATAGCCTTCCTCGAAAAGCGTGGTTGGGTTTCCCTGAATATAGCGCTCCACTCATTTGATTTTCAGCCGAAGGTAAACCCACAACAAAAAAATGAACTAAAAATTAAAACAGATTACTGCCTGATCTTACACTGCCCTCTTCTTGATAGAGTGCAGATGGTGTCTTTTTCAGGGAATTTGTCTGTGTTAATTTTAGTGCAGAGATAAAAGGTTCACCATCTGCACGTGTGATGACAGTTAGAGGGAGAGTTTTTGACAATTTTCACACATTTATGGGTAAAACACTTGCACTCACCAACATTTGTTTTGTCCTCGCCTCTTTAGAGATGAGAGTGGGAATGTCGGATTTGTGATCTCTAATAAATACCATGGTAGCAAGAGTTGTTAACCTTACTGTTGGGTAATCATTAATTTAATTTGGCACATTGTACATGATACTGGAATTTCTAAATATGATACACTACCCTGAAAAATATAAAAGATATTTTGATTTTCAAATGGAAAATATAAACAAGATACATATTACAAGGCAAGTGTTTTTTTTGTTTTGTTAAGCAAAACAGCATTAAAGATAAATTACATCTGGCAATAATCATAGGAGAAGCAGGGGAGAGGCCTATGTGGACACTGCAGCAGTGTGTGTGTTGACTCGCTGCCCGAAAAGAAAAGAGATCGATATACATTGATACTTTGGGAAATGAGTGTTGAAACGGTTTAGAATATTCAGTTGTAATATTTTTCATAACACTATTCCAGACTAGACAGAAACTTTTTTTTAGGAATTGGATTCCTAAACATATTTCAGTATTTTGATGCATGTGATAAATATAGTAAAATCTAAGAAAAAAAGGACTGCAAAAGTCAACAATTCTAAATAAAAAATAGAAATGGAAAATGGAAAACATTTTAGGGATCAGCTCAGGAAGACAGATCTTTCCATTCAACTGAGTGTTGTAGTCCATGAGAAAATAAAAAGTTAATACTTAAAATACCATATATCACAATCAAAGAATTAGATAACCTTGAAATGTGGAAAGATCCTGCTGAGTAACAGACAAGACAAATTCTGGGCCATGAAACAAAACCTCCTTGTGGATTGATCAGGCATTAAAAGTTGTTGTTGCTGTTTTGGTTAATATTTTTATTTTCAAGTCTCTTATTGAAACAAACAATTCACTTTTCACTCAGTCATAAAAGGACATATTGGTTCTGTCGTGACCCACGGCTACACTGATTGAACCCCAGAGCATCTCTTGTTCATTTTGCGCTTGATTGAGCTCCCCAAAAATTGTATGTAATATTCAGACGTTGCCTGTAGTCAGACTGCTCGCCTCCACTTGGCCCTGCTCTCATAAGAGTCCAAGAACGGACTTCCATTTTTTTTCTTTTGGCCTTTATTTAACCCGGGTCACTGAGCACAAATGCTCTTCTTCGGGGATTTATTGCTCCACACTCGGGCACATTCACACCTTGAAGCTGCCCAGTACAACGGTCTTATCTGCTGGATGTAAGATAACCACATAAGACCTGTCTGCTGACCACTGAGCGGCTCCGCATTGGTGTTAAGTACCTTGCTCAAGGGCACCCACAATTCTCATGCTGGTTTTACGATTGAGCCCATCTAAAGCTCATAGCAAAATACTTTCATTCTTCTTTTGACATTAAATCTTTACCAGGACATTTGTATGATCAGGGTGATTAATTTGGGATGTGTAACCATGAAGGAATCTTTTACAAAGCTGCACACAAGAAATTCAAATAATTGTCCTTACAATAATTGTAATTTTTACTCACTGATGATGAGAGTAGAGACTACTTTGCAACAATTAGTGGTACTGTATACTGGACAGACGTCTTCTGGTACATTGCTATTGTTAATACCCTTGATTTTAAGGTAAAATTAACTGCCTTAAAGGTGCAAAATTATTCTGTTGATATTATTAAATATCAAAGCCCATATTAAGAAGTCATTTCAGTGAAGCTTGCTGATAGAATATTCATGTATTGGCACTCTGTTCCATGATTATACATCGTCCCTTGATGCAGATTTGGATCTAGACAAACATTCTCTGTCATTATTAAAATGGCAAATTTAGAAGATTACTCAGCCTTGGCAGAGGTGTCTGCTCTCTGAGTGCTTTTCTAGCTTTGATGCACGTTGATTGAACGATTGCAAACCTGAGAGGGGCAGAATTCCATGTACTCGTGTGTAAAATTCTAAGCAAGTGCAGTAATTGTAAAATCATAAAGCACTAGAGTAATGCGTACACAATATGAAGACAGAGGAGTACATTAGAGCATCTGTATCTTTTACAATAGCTACCTTGTCAGGTCTTGTTACTTGACAAAGGGACACATGTGACCTTGGGCGGCGGCAGCAGCAGCGGTGGCGGTGGCACAAAGCAGCATCATCAGCAGTGTTGTTCTCCTCCAGCACAAAAGCAGCGGTGTTATCTTTAGCCCCACAGACACCGTTCCCTCCACATTCTGCACAAGGTCAGGGCAGGATTAACATGCGGCTTTGGTGGTTTATTCCCAGCACAATGCATTTCAATGCATGTCCCCTCCAATACCACACGCACCACCATACTCGCCCTCACGTCTGTCACTTTATATCTGAATGTACATGTGGTTTTTTTTTGTTTGTTTCAGTTTATCTGTAAACTTTCCGCAACTTAAGCTTCAGATGCTGTGATACTAGCCACAGTTCGTGACTACGACAAGAGGTCATTCACGAGGTCATTGGTCCATGGAAGAGGAAGAAGCTGACTTCAGTGTTTTGACGAATAACATCATTACTTAAAGGGGCCACAACAGACTTACAAGGCTAGTCGACTAACGCCATTGTTGTGCTTCTGAATCTACAGAGTGTAACACGATTCATTTTTTCTCCCAATCACCCTGGTGGGAGAGAGATCATTGGATGCAGTGCACTGTAGCCATGAGTGAATTCAATTATCTAGTCACAGCAGAGCCCATATAATCCTGTTGTGGCTGAGAAATTGCCTGCTGTAGAAACCATCAGCATCCCTGTTAGTACTGGCTGGGGACCTAATGTTTTTTTTTTTTTTTTCCCGGAATAAGCCTCAACTGTGACTTTTGATGCCTTTTCATTTTACTTGGAATGTTTCAAAGTAACAATTAATTATCAGTTTTAAAGGTGCAATGTGTAACCTGGACTGTAGACATCTATGTTTTGTGTTGACAGAAGTGTATATATACAAAGGTTAGCATGCTTACCAGCTAGCTCTGGGCCGCTCTGTCTCGTAATGCCACGTAGTGTAGCTTAGCCATCTGGAGGTGGGCGCTGAGTGATGCCTGACTTCCATCTAGCTCCTCTCCCGCGTCATGCCTCTTCTGTCCCTGCTTGGGCCCCATTGTGTTGTATCGTGTCTGTGTTCCCTGTCGTCAAACTGGCCTCCCTCGGTTTTGGGGGCTGCTGAGCCCAGATCCATTGCCTACTCATCCTGCTTCCCTCCAACGTTCCCCGCTTGATACCCTGATCCCTGGGACTGAAAACCTCCTTGTCCCTGCAGTCCAAGGATCCTGGGCTAGCAGAGTAAACACCAACACTCTGCATGGCTAACTGAGCTAACTAGCCATCGGCAGCTAAGGATTGAAGCAGTTAGCGGTCACTCTGGTGATATATATCTGGTGCTTATGTATTGCACCTTCAAGTCAAAATGGTTTAGTTTTCTTACTATGGAAACTAGAGCAGAAATAATTACTTGATTAAGAAATTAGTTTGGTGACACTTGTTTGGCCAAAATACAGATTGGCTTTTTGTCTCTGCTTTACATTATTGTTAATGTAATATCTCTGGATACAAGACACTTAGTTGGACAAAACAGACTTTTTGAGGATGTCAATCAACGGTAGTTGGTTCGCAGTTCGAAAACCTTCATTTCTCAGATGTTCGGGTGCAAGTATATGTGGTTTTCTTAGTCCTCTATGCTAGTCAGGTAAATATTTAGTTTAAGGTACTTGATGTGAAAAAAAACCCAAGCAGTGTGGGGACAAACATTAATTGAGAAAATGATAATCAGATAATGAAAGCATGCAGGTTTAGGACACTTCCATATTGGCTTCACTTTTCAGACCTGGAGGCTAGGTCGCTGCCTATAGTCTATAGTGGCAGCCCAAACAAAAACTTTGCTCTGCTGAAAAAAAAAAAACCCACTAACCCCCTAGGAGTCCTGGTTGCTCAGCGGTTAGGATACATACCATATAAACCACAATGTCTCAGTTCATATCCGGCCACAGACATTTGCAGCATCTGCATTGCTTTCTCTCTGGTCACGTTTCCTGTACTTTCTCCTGTCAAAGGCCAAGAAATACTTCAAATTAAAATAAATGCATAAATCATGTAGATCAATCTCAAGTATGGCCAGAACCAACCCAGTAACCTCATCTCTCTCTGCTCTTTACTTATGTTTAACACAGATTTTTTACAGTGTGTTGGTTAGTGAGTCATGTCGCACTGAAACGCTCAGGTCCTGTATTGTATCTGCTTTCATTTGAACTGTCTTTCCACTGTGGTTTTCTTGACCTGCAGTTGAAAGGGTTGTGTTTGAGAGAATGCTTTGTGTGTTTTTGAATTCAGAGTATGAGCGGAAACCAACTAACCAAAGCACCGCATCTGACACTCCTCCACCCAGCGAGAGGAGCATCATCTCGCATTTCAGCGGGGGATATTTGTCAGATGTGACGCTGGAGGTCTTGCTCACTTTTTGCAGTCACTGCTGCCATCATGTGGCTTAAGTTCGGTACCTGCAAGGCGGGGAATATGCAATAGTGTTTTATAACTCACAATGATGGAACATATTGTCCTTATCCCCGATGATGAGACAAATTAGTGTTAAAATTGAATTAAAGGTATACTATTCACTGCACTGTTGTCTTTTAGAGTTTATACTGATTGGACGGCTTTGTATTCTTTTTATTTTGTCGGCATCTGTTTGTTATTTATTGCCACATTTCTCCCAGTGGTGGCTGACTTTGCCCAGTGCTGACTTGCAGTGGAAGGGGTATGTACCTTTTATACCCAGCAGGGGGCAACAGTAGCCTGCTGTTTTTACCCCAAGGAGTCTCCATAGGAAATAACATGTCAACATAATGAAAACACGCCTCTTTCTGCAGGAGATTATAATGTGGGCAAATAGACATTTTTATTCCAGGATAACTAGGCATTACAGGTTATTTCCTAACATACCATCCACCCAAACCCTCTCGGGCTTGTTAACCATATCATATTAGAGCTAATGATCATTAGCGTGTCAAATGAGTGAGTCATTGTTACTGTGAGTGTATTGTCACCTCCGAGGGGGAGAAACAAAAACATCAGCTGGCTCCTGAATATTAGTCCCGTTCAAACATTTGTTTTATGACTCCCTCTGTCCAATGATAATTAATTGTTTACTTTCTCATCTCGGGATGATGGCGTGACTCTTTTCAGAGGTTGTTTGCTCACAGCAATTAAGTTCATCAGTGCTCATCCTCCTCCCTCCTCCCTCCTCCCTCCTCCTCCCTCTCCCACCCCGCTTTTCCTCCTTTTTCTCCCTTTCTCTATGCTAAATGCAGATTAGCAGCGTCACAATCGCATCCAGAATGAGAGTAAACTCCTCATTATGCCGTGTGACCCTCTGCTGCATGAATAATTCAGGGCTGCAGCGTTAGTGGCTGCCTGTTATTAGCATTCGGGATGGCGAAGGAAAAACGAGAGAGAGAAGGAGAGAGAGAGAGAGAGAGAGGGTGGGAGGCTCATATCACTGACAGGGCTGACTCAGGGGGATCAGCCCTGGATTGAGACACACATCACACACACATCATCACACGACACAGGAGATCAGTGGAGGTGCCTCTCCACTCACACACCCCGCTGTCTGTGTACATCTTACACACCCCTGCCGCCGTGCAGCTCAATCTGCTTACTGGGAGGAAAACAACAAAGGCCCCTCTCACTGAGTACATGCTAAACACTGTGGCTCCTGGGTGTGTGTGTGTGTGTGTGATTGATTCTGCTCTGTAAACACACTTGACTCTCACCCCTTTTTTATGTCTATTTTTATTTTTTTTTATACATAACGAAGCGAATTGTGAGTGTTAGAAACCCCCAGCAGAGCTATCCTGGTGTGTCAGGAAGAGGAAACACTCCCCCTTGTGAGTGTGTGTGAGTGTGTGAGTGTTTGTGTGTTTGTGTGTGCTCACATGCAAGCATGCGTGCAGAAGCTGCATGTGCTTGCCATGGTGCCACTTCACTGGATGCACTCATGCTTGACTGAGTGTGTAGACACATCACAACCACCCCCCTTTTTTTACTTCCCAGCTCCCTTGTCTGTTGCTGAGGCTGAGTGCTGTACTACAGTACTTAAACTCACCTCCGCTGGCCCGCTGGGGGGTCAGAACATCCGGCTCCCCCTGCTGCTGAGGGCAAAGGTCGCGGGCCTGCATCCATCAGCTGGCCCCTGCGCCAAGAAGAGAGAGCAGAGATTAATGGCACTCGACTGGTAATTGAGACATCAGAAAACATGCTCGGCTGCTGTCATCCGCGCGCCGCTCTTGATGTTTTATTGATACGCGTGAATCCGACGATTTGGGGCGCTTGCTCACATCTGAAGCTGTACTCGACTGTAAGAAATGTGGATCTAGACCTTTTGAATTATAGAAACAGGAAAACTTTCCAAATAATGGAGCTAAAGAAGCCTCACATCTTGCCCCACTGTTTGTCCTCTGATGAAATGGGTTAACGCGCAGCGATGCGGTGTGATTGCCTCGCATTTAAAGCGTACATGCTGCATCATGAGAGATGGCTGATGCAATCATAATTAAAGCTCGTCCTCGCCGGAGCTGCAAATGCCTTTCCCCCCTCTTGTTGATGGCGGCTGCCAGCAGGTGGTGCCAGAAGGAAACATCACAAGTCAAAGGGAGTGTAACAAACATAATCCACATCTCTGTGCATGTGTCGTCTCCCCCCCCCCCCCCACACACACACACTCCTCTACCCTCCAACTCCCCCCTTTTTAAAGAGCGTTTTATAATTGAAATGTGGGCGTCTCAGCCAGTACATACAGCATGTTCAGTTCAGAAAAGCATGCTCAGGGCTATTTTTAGGCATCTTTGATCCCTAGCAGCCACACAGGAAAAGCCACTGATGGCAGCAGCCCTCATACATGTAGGCTAGTTAGTATACTATCTGTGCTGATCATTTCTCTACACCTAGCCTGTGCGGGGGTAGAGTTGGGAGGCCCGAGTGGTGAGCAGCAACACTCCCCGCGTGTTTAAAGTTCACACTGGGCCATATGGTCCCCGCAGTAGGGGGTGTTGGTGGAATTATTCACACGGAGCGCTCCGAATCGCCAAGATCCTGGTATCAACCTCCAAGATAAGGGGAACGTCTCAAAGGCTTTGTGCTCCGGCTTCAAATCTCAATCCTCAGGAGAACACCAGAAGCCCCGTCCTCGCTTACACACTCCCGTCTTCCCACTCTCTCCCTCAATGTGTCCCTCTTTCTCTCTCTTTCATGTCCTCTCTCTCTCTCTCTCACTCACACACACACAACACACACACACACACACACACACACACACACACACACACACACACACACACACACACACACTCTCACACTCCCTTCTCCCGCATCCACACAGTACAGTGTGACAAACAACGCCACCCTCTGCGGCGCGAAGCCAAAAACCTGTGACATTTTAGAGGAAATAATATGAACTCATCCTCCATGACCAGATTTTGCCCCCGCCGCCTAATCCTTGAGTGCAGCCTAATTAAGTACAAACAGCAGTCCTCGGTTAATGCCAACAAATGGGCTGCTGCCGCTGCTGGAATCGGCCAATTATTAAAGGGATGCACATTTGTTGTTTCTGCATTCTAATGCAATTACTCACCCATTATGACCATGTAATTGCGCAGTCATTAATTGTACATCCAGTCTATATTGCAGAAAGGCTCGTAAGGCTCTTTCCTGCACTGGGGGACTTGTGGCTGTTTTTTCTCCGCTGAACAGTGGACCGGTCCGAGATACCTGAGCGACGGCCGTATCGCATTGCTTTTGTACGAATCAACATTCATCCCTTTACTGTGGCATATTAGAAGATGTCAGAGGACGGGGAACAAGGCCTTGCTCGCTGTTTGAATCATGACTCATTTGTGTTCAGTACTTTTATGCGCCTCATTCTTCGCCATCTATTCCCATCCTGCCCTAATGTTCCGCTGATAAGAATGTCCTATTCATTCTGCGTTTTTCACCAGTTGCTACAGAGAGAGGGGGAGCGAGAGAGAGACTCTACAGGCATTGAATGAAAAGCACATCTATTTCTGAGGGGGAGCGCAGGCACGGTAGAAGATAATTATTGATTTGAAATAAGAAAAGATAAGGCGCAACCTTGAGCAGCCCGGCGATAGCGCGCAGAACAGAATAATTAATGGTCCTGTCTTGTGTCGGGACAAGCTTTCACACTGAGACGAGCGTATTGATTTTAAACAGATAAACTGCGTAACCCTTTGTGAAGGGTTTGACAAACAATTTAATTGGGGGGAAAAACAACAATATTCCTCACCCTTTCCATCTCCCTTTCATCACGTCCCCGAGCTGTTTTTCCTCCGCCTGACCTATGGAAACAATTACTGTGCATCAGGCCTTGTACTGCCTCCAGACTACCAAGGAAGGCTGGTGTAGGATGCACACACTGATTGGGGAATCTAATCAATGGTGTAACCTGTCTCCGCTCCAGATGCCCGTGTTGAAACCGGGATTACCGTAGCCTTTTAGCTGCGTCGTCCCCTCTTCTGCTCCCATCAGAGGGGGAGAAAGATAGATCCGCCTGTTTGAATGTACCTGCCTGCTATAGCTGAAGCAGAGATAATTTACTGTTCCTGTACAACCCTCCTCCTTCCTAATCCCCCAAGGAGAGCAGCAAAGAAGCCCCCAGTCCTCCTCACTTCTTGCCTTGCCCTCCCCTGATTAGCGATAGGGGCTGTTTGATCATGTTTCCCTGCCTGTCCTTGTGATTTGTAAGCTGTTTAAACGTGAACGAGGCAATTAAATAAGGACGAACGGAGGAGAGTGGGTGCCGTGGTGATCATTAGCGATGAATTACCCCGGTGTGCACTCAAACACTCGGGAGGACTTTCACGCGGACCACTCCCGAGGATCCAGATCCAATCTAGCCATTGATTAACAGAGACTTGTTCTTCCTGCGAAATCACTCGACGGGGATTTTAGGGCACTCATCCGGTCTTATCGAGATAGGCTAACATCAAAGGCGAATGAAGAGGGATTGGGTAAATGGGCTCGCCTTGCCCTCCATGTAAGAGACTTAGAGGAGCAAATCTTGAATTATTGCCTCATGTAAATAATCTACTTGGCTCGTTTTTTTGGGGGTGGGAGGGAGGCGAGAGAGGAACTCATGAGTCACTCGGGGCAGAGAACACTCATAGTACTTTGGAAGCTCTCATATTTCCCTTGATGGGAAACAACGGTGGGGGCTCCATCTTCAGGAATGTAAACAACACGATGTTCCTGACTTGTGTGATCTGCCCCGACAATTTGGATGCGTTAAGCCTTGGAGATGCAGAGGTATTAGTTTGTGAGGAGGACTCTCATATCCTCTGAATACAAATATTCCATTCAGTAGCCTAATTCCCCTTAATTTGATTTAAGCCAAATAAATAAGTGCCTCTATTAGTCTCAAATTGGAAGGTATGAAATTGAAAAAAAGCACAGTGCCTTTAGTTAAGAGTGGTATTTAACCACCAGTGTCAAGGGCAGTCTCTTGTAAATGCATGTGTTATATAACACAGCCTGTCTGTACATTAGTGGAATGCATGGCATAGTTGGAATTGCTGTTCCATTGAACAACACCAGTGGGTTTTAAAAAGAAAAAGGTTACCGGCTGAGGACATTTTGTTCAAAACAATTTCTTTTTCTTTGCTCCCTCCCATCATCGAGTGAGCTCACACTGCAGTCGACGGAAAAGGGATTTTCTCTTCCTAAATGGCCATGGGGGCCGTTTACGGTGTCACTACTATGGGATCACATGATGTTTGAGGGTGTAAAGGTCTTGAGGCAGCTGCTCCTTTTCGGATGGGATTTTCGAGGCATCCAAGAGCAGGGCCCCATGCTGTCTGCACTGAAAGGTGGAGCAAATACTTCTAGGAAGGGGAGAGAAAAAAAAGGCTGAAATCCTCAGAAGCTGTGTGTCTATTTGAAATGGGTTCTGGAGTCCCTCGGCTGCCTTCATGTTATAAACACCCACAGTGCTCAAATTCTTCCTTTGTCAAGGAGTCATAACAGGTGTCTCAGGAAGGATTTTTTTTTTCCCGGTTAGCATATTTTCCACTTGCATGGAAAGTTATTTTTTTTTTCTTTATTAGGAACATTCTGCCCTGGGTAGACCCCTCGCCTTGAGACATGATATGCAGACTTTCTTTGAAGCCGTAAAGGTTACTTTCACACTCGCTCAAAATTCGGCCATGCCTAGTTAAACCAGGTTGCGCTCAAGTATTGAACACCTCTGGCAGACACATGTTGGTAAGCCATGATGCACTTTGCATACATATTTCTCCAGTCTGCGGCGAGTGTATGCAAGCGACACAGCGTTTTTCTAGAGATTCAACAAGTTTGCTCTCTCAGAACGTGCAACCTTTGACCTCTCCTCCACGCATGTTTTTTTAATCCTAAAAAGGGAATGCATTGGCAGCGTGTAGTGGAGCCTTTACATAACCAGCGACCCTTGGGATTACGCTTGAGCATTTTCTCAACCCACCCCTCTTACGCAGTTAATTTAAGGTGGAATTACACATGACACCAGTGGGAATGGTACAGGGTAACGGTGCACCTTGAACTATTTACCATGTCATTGGATTTACAAATAAATACACTTAGAAATGGACAAGTCTTCAATTTGCAGTCGGAGGGGGAAAAAAAAACAGCCACGGACCTCCTAATGTGGCGTATCATCTTGACTGCAGTTAGGTCAATTTCCTTCGCAGGGTGGACACGTTTTGTATAGCCCGCCCCCCTGGGAGGTTGTTTGTATGAGCGATGTGGAGAATACACATTATTCATGTTCTCAGCTCCCCCAGATAAAGCCTCTATCTCGCAGCGTAGCCCAGCTTTGCATCATGTTACGCCTAAGCGTCGAGGCTATTGATGTTTGAAATGGCAGCATGATGGGAAAATACAAAAAAAATGATAGAAGCGCCGTCAGTATTTCACTGCAAGGGACCCAAGGGTGTTCCCGTGGTTTATGTTTGAAAACTCAGCAATTGTTTACTCCCTATTCCCCAATGTCGTGTCTGTTTTCTTGACTCATTGTGTTTAGTCTGTTACAGTCGTTTCTAAACTTTCGCTGTATGCTTCTTCATACATCAAACATTTAATCAGATGTGGTCTCTCCCTAAACAAGTTATCCGGCTATGAGGTTTTTTCTGCACAAGGAAATTGTAGAACTTGTTTGTCTAATTGCTCAGAAAAACATCACCTATAAAATAGAAAATCTCTGCCTGTCTCTGCCATGCGAGAGATGAATAGTTCCTTTTATGCATTCCCCTTTGAGGAAGCATTTCAAGTTCCCCCTCGCAAATGACTTTCTCTGCTCATCTTGCTTTAATACTGTGTACGGCTAACTACAACCATGTGTGGACAATGTTGCTCTTTTTGCTTTTATCAGGCTGACATTCAGACCCTAACTGGCTCTTTTCAACTCCAGCAGCATTTGTGGTCAAGTATCCCATTTAACAAAATCCAGCATTTGCTTGCTTCTTTTTTCCAGCCTCTTTTTTTTCTTTCAAAGCAGTTTATATAAACAGCTTGCACCTGGAATGTCACAGATGAAGAAGAAAAAAAAAAAGGAAAAATTGTATTGCAGAGTCGGCATACTGCTGTCTTCTTTACAGCCGGGACAGAAAAGGCAAAAACAAAACATTCTGATGACTTCACCGACTTATTTTTCGACGAGGGTGTAGTGAAGGAAATTAGCATACATTAGCATTCATTTGGCGATGTATGATGTAATTAATGTGCATTTAGCATGTTAGCAGGTTGTTGTGCTAACATCAGTGTAACAGCATGTTATGCTAGCCCGGTTCATATCAAAGCTTAAAATTTGCATCCCTCAGTACCCTGTGTTAAACTAGCTGTGGGATCAACATGGATGCCTTTTACTAAACCTCGCAGCAGTCCATCCAATAGTTTTGAGATATTATCGGATATTTTCACATCCTCAGTGTTCACAGCTGCTCTTCAGCTTTACCTGTCTAACCTCCCCTAATTGATTTTTGTGTTGACTTATTTGTGGTGCTTATGCCTCATTCCTCCTACGCGTGTTGTAATGTGACAAATGTTGAGAAGGCTGCGGTTGTACTTACTATGCTCCCCTAAGGCTTTTTTTTTTCAGCAGGTCTGGTCTAATTCAATTTGTAGTTAACCTTGAATGTTGCCTTTTGTACTGTAACACCTCTTCTATTTATTTCAGGTTTGAGGAAATCGTCAAGAGGAACAAAGTTGAGTACCACGCCGGAGGTTCGACCCAGAACTCAGTGAAAATTGCTCAGGTTAGTCTTCTCTGGCCCCTCTACAGTCTGCCTGAATGTGTTTTGAATATACAGTGGTATGCCTGTAACCTTAGATTTGTCAGCTTGGCAGCCCTGGGAATAGAGAGCATAGCTGCACAGCATGTTGACACATTACAGTTTTAGGTGTTGTGAATTCATCAGACCTGCCACGGAAAGAGAAAGGCGGGGAGGATTCATAATATTTGCAGCGTTATCTAGTTGGCCTAATTTCCTGAGACATATCAAACATCAATTAGAGAGAATTACAAGTAGATGCAATTAACATGTCACAACAAATTACATCAAACAAATGCTGATCTTCTGCCTGGCTGTTAGACAGATTTGAGCATCTTAAAAGAAAGTGGTGATTGTCCAAATCTAAAATTGCAATCTGAACTTGAGAAGATTATTCACTGAATCATTTTTTTTATTTATTTATTTTTTTTAAGTGACTGCAGCAAGTCTGTGAATTTGACATGCAGTGATTAGCTGCTGATAAGGCTTTGGTCTGTGCACAATAAACAAAGAAAAAGCATCCAGCTGAAAAATAATTCTCTTCCAAGTAGAAATGAGTCCAGAAGCTAATTGAGAGGCTGATGTTTGTGAAAGCGCAGACTCTTTCTTGTGTGTGGGTTTTTTGTTTGTAACGTGTCAGAACAGTGTGTAGACTTGCAATTTGTACATGTGTGCTTGTGTGTACGTGCCTGTGTGCGTTTCTTACACACGCTTGTGTGTATTTAGCACAAGATAGATACCAAGAGAGGGAAGAGAAGGCAGGCAGGCCCTCAGGCTGCCACCATCTTCATGCTTTGGAGACGGTAAGCATCCTTTAAAAAGACATGCGAAGCTGCGCGCCTCCATACAAACACTCTTTAATTATCAAGATGAGAAGCGAGAAGATGAACCTCAGTCACTCGCAGACATTAACTGCCAGTTTTTACTCTTAGGGAAGAAGCAACTTCCCTTATTTTTCAAATCTTGCGTGCTTGGTGCAGTTGGGTTTTAAAAATGGCGGCCCAACTTCCCCACCAGAGTCAATTAAAAACTTGAGCACTGCAATCGCAAAATTCCCCCAAAGATTATTTTCTACTTTCTTCCCATCACACTATTAGTTTAGTCAGACACAGACCTAAGAAAGGATGATTTATTTAAATGCACTGCATGTAATTTCTGCCACCAGGGGTCCCTTCATCAAAAGAGTGAGGGATTATGGGAGTTGTTGTCTTCATTGTTAAACAAACTGCCATTTTTGATGAAAGTCTATCTCCATGACTCGGGCTGAAACGTTCACTGACAAGTTCATGTGTTAAAGTTCTCCTCACACCTTCCTCACGCTCACCCAGAAATTAAAACATCCGTCAAGCAATACAACATTTTGTATTTCTCTTGGTTTGTTGGAAAAAATGTTTAATGTAAACACCAAACAGATGGTTTGTTATGCATGAACCATCTGGGAAAAGCGCCACAATAAACTTTCCATTCTCTCACTGTCTATCACGGGTAGTGCTGAATCCTTGTCTTCTACAACAGTTCCTGAATGATACTTTGTTTGATACTAATTATATGAAATCGGCTTAAATTACGCTTATGAGATTAACTCCTTAGGTCTTCAGATGTGGTATTGAATGACAAGTTATTTTTTGACGCCCGATCGTATCGAGGCAAAGCGGTCAGTAGCCATCAAAGAACGATACCCAGCCCTAATCACAGGCTGACATCAACCAATTAAGTCAAACTAGCCAACTGAGGGAAGAGCAGAAACATCTTTTCCATCGAGAAAAGCCTTCAGTGCCGTTCTCTGCCCCTTCTTCCAATAAAATATGCTCTTCAGTTCTGATATAACTGGTGCTGGCAGCATCTATGCAAACCTCTCAAGGAGTTGCCATTGTTGTTCAAGCCACAAGCACATAGTTTGAAGCCTGCTGAGATGGATTTGTGAGATCACTTGAATCAAGTGCACAGCTCAACAAAATGTATATCAAAGGTCTTTTTCATAGACATTTTACTGCATAAATGTTACATGTGATATGTTTAAGAAGACACTGAAGGAAGTGCCCCGAGTTGCTAACCTTGTGAACTCAGATGTCGAAGGAGATTTTCATTGCAGGCCCCTTGCTGGAGAAAGAGCCGTCATGGCCTCTTAGCCCTGTGAGGAGCGTTGAGTCAACTAAATTATTCTGTCTTATAATGGCATGGCAGGCCCCAGACAAATGTTATTCTACTCTGTTTATTTGGATATTTACCCCCTTCCGAGGGAAGATGTCGAGCCGATTCTGAAATGCTCAAGATAACAAGAGTGTTTTTTCGTCCCACACCCAGAAGTCTCAGAAACAGTTTCTGTCAATATATACCTTGAAGCACTGACTTTTCCACATTTCACTTTCAGGTGATGGTGTTCTTTTATGAAAAATGTATAATGCATAACCGGCTCCCAGATTATCACATTGTAGCACTTGCAATATGTGAAACTTCAAACCCTGCTGTATTGTGGAAGCTGAACCTTCAAACACGAATGATATGCACTGCAGCACTGAATCCACATCAAAGGGCCCAGTGACTAAATGAGATGCTCGATCCAGGGCAGGTTTGCTCAGGAGCACCATCGCTGCTGGAGGAGAGAAAAGTGTTCAGAGGCTTTGCACAGGAATCGCTGCACACGCTGGGAAAACCCAGGGTGTGGGAGGATCAATGCCTTCGCCAGTAGAACTCGTACTTTCCTCCAAAAAACTCGACCGCTTCATCGGAGGCTGTAATAGGTTAAACACTGCCGCTTCATCCGAGCTAAGATTTCTGCACTATCAAGGAAAACCTAAACCTCGGCTTTAAGAAGATGCAGAATCGATGGTAATTGGATTTAGTCAAATGAGAATTGACCAAGCTTGAGCTTAGATGGATAAGTATTGTTTCCCTCTAACTGCCGACTCTGCCCCCACACTTTGATCGAAATCAGCCGCTTGCAGTGTTGCTAGCCGTTGATTGGTTGCGCTCAGTTCCATCTATAGCTGTCTTTAGCACTGGTACGATCGTTTTTTTTCTTGTCACTTATATTCAAAGCCCACATTGCGATAAACATGAAGTCCACAGGTAGATGTGGAACACATTTTTGACTTCCTTAGCTTGTGCGTCAGTGCTACTCAATAATGCTTGGATCTTGTTCGGATCAAGCCAGTTGCAGGGTTTTACAGTATGCACATCTCTCTGGCTCCAAGAAGAGAGAGAGAGACAGAAAGAGAGAGAGAGAGAGAAAAATGCGATGATAGAAGTGGGTTGGAGGTTGTTGCCTTTGCCCAGGCTCTAACAAACACCATGCCCTGAAGGTGCATCCGACATAAAGGCTCACCTACTGGATGTTGCAGGGCTGTAAGGTAACAAAAAACAGCCCGTGCAGCGCTGCTTGCTCACATACAGCTTCACACATCAAAGGGGCCTCTGCTCAGATAGGGCACGGTGGGAAACAACAGTCCTATTTTTTTTTTTTTCAGTCATTTACAAAGTTGAAGGAGAAAAAAAAAAAAAGCCATGGCCGTTCTGAGCATGTGATCCAGAATTTGGTGCCGCCGAGCTCACATGGTGTTTATCACAGGTGACAGAATTGGTGGGGGGAGTCGGTTGACTGGAGGGGCTGGTATCAAGAAGCACAGTCAATTCATTTAGACAGAACATCAAAGTCCTCCAACAGCTCCTTAGGGCCCAGAGATTGAAGTCTGAGCAGAGACAGGCTCATAGGGAGTTATTGCTGCTGCCAGGGAAGTAGATCCGACTCCGAGTGCCTCGTGTAAACCGTGCATTCTCATTATGATCCTCACAAATCAACAGCATTGACGTATTTTATTTCTCTGCACTGTAAGCACGCTTTGTACCCATTCACCAAAGGGACAAATTGTTATGTTTAAGTGCCCTAGCTGTGAACGCGTCACAAAGAGTTATGATTAAGTGCGTTCCCATTTTCTTTATTTAGATTTTGTGCGATGTTTGCAGTCTATATCATCAATCCACCGTGATGTCTTAATTATTGTTTAGAAAGTAAAGGCTTTTGAAAAATCTGCAGTCTCTGTTATGGTTATGATGCCTGTTTAACATTTCCTCAGACTTGGTCAATCGTGGAAGGGGTGAATGGGGCCCAGGCTTGGATGTTGGCTCGGAGCGCTTAATTGGAAACGCATGTGCACCACACTGTCGAAAGTTGTATTTAAAAAACAGAAAAAAAAATCCCACAGCACTACTTGACTTCGAGAAAAGGTCCTCACCAGCTCATATTTTGTAGGGGGGGATACTTAAACTGGGTTTGATGTCTCATTGAAGGCATTGACTTATTTCTCGAGGTTGAAAATATTCCATGACCTAATGTTTGGCTTTTACAGCTCGTTTTGTTAAATAAATAAAGAACAGCAACTTGCCCTCCATTTGAATGGGCTGAATGAAGAAATGCCTACGTCTGGTTCCACTTAGAGAAAAGAGGACAGTTCAGGAGAAAGAGTGGAGCTTTTGTGTTTAAACTATGTGACTGAACGTTCAAGAGGATGTGCTAACATTTTTACTGTTACTTTGTATTTGTACTTCTGACACTTGTGCACAAGTGTTCAGAGAAATATTCTTTGTCCATGAAGAGACGTTTGAGAGATTCAGAGGTTCATTTTCCTACTGAGATGTACATAAAGAGCTTTGACTTTTCTTGTTTGGGTTTTTGATCGTGTCGAGTGAGCTTGTAGTTGCATAGATCTCGGCGCAGCTGTGCCGGAATGAGCACGCTAATGACCGATTAAAACCTGGACCCTGGTGGGCCTTTGAGTTCCACACCGCAGAAATCAACCCTCTCAAGCATGCGCCTGTTGTTAAAGCGAAAAGCCTCTTGTTTGTTTTAAGACAGGTTAATTGCAGAACCACTGTTAGCACCCACTCTGAGCCGTTTCATGGCACCGGGGTCGTGCCGTTTCCTTCCCATTACGAAGCAGTGGAAGGTCACAGTCTGTTAAGCTTCTTGTGAGAGATGCATGAAACCAAATGGATTTCACCCCCCCTTTCCATTCCCATCTCCACTCATTCTAGACATTCCAGGTGTGCAAGCGAGCACTTGAGGGGGGCTGCCATTGTTTTCCTCGGCACAAGCAGAGGAAGCAACGAACGCCTCATTCGCTTTGATGAGCGATGTGTTCATGCGTGGGCTTCAATGTCACCCGCCATGAGGCAGCTGTGAAGTCGCAGCTCACGTCTGTGGTGCCATTTACTCAATGATGAAGTGGGGAGATCTCTGTTGGTTCCACATCCACCTCCCCTCTACACACACATGTAGGTACACACACCTCGTCTGAGCATGTGTTCCTCCCACCTCGACTGTATTGTGACTGTATGTCACAGCTAATACCGGCGTGCATCAAATCTCAAGCTCTGTGATCACAATGATAAAGGTTGACTGGGCGATTATGCAAGGCTTTGTCATCAGAGGGATTTGTTAACAGGCGATGGCCCCCGCCGCGTTGCGCCTTCTTTCTTGTGTATCCTCGAATTTGACTTTCACACGAAAATGATTTGTTTGATTTAATTTTCCTCTCAGATTCACAAGATTTGTGTTGCCCCGGCGAGAAATGGCACAGATTGCTGTATAGGTGACACATTACCGTCCCAGTTGAAGTTAATTTGCCGTCAAATTTGCGACTTAATTTAAGCTGCCAAAGGGAAGATGTGGGGAGTAGATTGTAACTCATAAGTATGCATTGGAAAGAGTGTTGATTAACATTGAGGGCTCAGGAGACAGACGCACTCAATGTGTATCATCTGGCCTCAGAGGCTGGCAGTGGAATTGAATGTGATATCTTGCATAACGTGTCCTTGCTTTAAGTCCTTAGTTCCAGGCTCAGGAAGAAAGGCTGCACCGTTGGCTTGCTTGCTTTTTTGCTTGGCTGTTGTACAGTTGCCCGCGCTCCAGGCGAGCTCTGAGTGAAATCTAAAAGGACTTGTGAAACAGACAGTAGTCTACATATCTGGCAGCATTTTCATGTCAAATTAGAATGATACTTTGCACAGGACACTTAGTTTGCCTGCCACGTCGCTGTATTCTGCAGTTGAAAGCAGCCGCTTGCGTGTTGGTGATGAAACATATCCGCTCACATGGCTGCGGAATGGTCTAAGAGCCTTTCAGACTGTAAACAATGGTTCATTAAATTAACTATTGGTTGGAATCATCTGTTTGCACAGGTCAGGTAACTGATGAATGAAAGGATGATTGTGCATTTTACACAACTGTTCTCCGTTTTCATGTGATTATGATTGAACGATGCCCCACTCTCATATTTCCCCGCAGAATGTCTGTGGCAGTAGCATTTATTTGGCACATTCTCAGCATGCTCCCACTCTTGCAGTTGAAGTGTTGCATAGCAACTGAGAAAAACAGCTTTAAATATTTTGGTTAAAAAGGTTTTAAGAAAATAAAGAACAGCCTGCAATTACTGTTCATTTCTCCCGAGTTCATAAGTTTAAGGAGCTGTAGTATTGTGCCAAGTAATAAATGAAATACCAAATTAGGCTTTGTGTTTGCTTGGAAAAACTGAGAAAGCGGTATGTCTAGGATATTGCGTCCCCTTTTGCCAATCCGGTTATTCATCTATAGCTACTTTGTTTATCGAATGAGTGCTGGCAGCTGCCTGCACCTTCACTAATTCACAACTGTTTTGAAACAAAGCTCAGAGTAGTTTTCAGAGTGCAGCTTGGCGCAGTTTTCAAGCCAACTGAGTATATCTGTGACAGGATGGAAAATGTGTAGGTGAGAGCAAATTTGAAGTGATGTGCCTCAGGAAAATGGATGGGGATAGAGCGATGGGGATGGGGGCGCATGTGGAGAGAGAGAAGGCTGGATGACGCACAGCAGGTGACAGACAGACACTAATAGTAATGGCTCTTATCAGTGCTTCGCTCGCTCCCTCTTTTCACATGGGCTCTGACATCCTCCTCCTACTCCACCCCCTCCATCTAGCAGGGGGTGCTGGGAGCTCGCTGGGTTGTGCAGCCCGCTCAGACGGAAAGAGCCTGCCAAACACCGGTCCCCTCACATATAAATTGCATCATTAACATCGCCTAGATTATTCCAAGCTCTCCCACCGGGTTTATGGCAGCACCGGCTCAACTTAACTATTTGACTCACTGAAGACATTCAGGTTTCCTGAGTGAGCTGTGCTCAGATCTGCGCTGAAATGCGCCAATTCTATTCTCTCTTAAGGTTTTAAACAAATCCAGAGGAAATCTGTATCTTTTTTTCACTCAGAAAGGCTTATTATATAGTTGAATGTGCTTTGCTGTATTTCCTTCACAGCTATTTACTTCAGGTGTGTGTTGTCCGGCACGCAAAATCAAGACTAGTTACTTTTAGGGCTGGGTGATAGGGGAGAAATTACTGTTGAGGGACATGGCTGAATTCAGTTTCACAGTATTAATAACTCTTGTTCTGCCATCTCAATATATATTACCTATATGATCATCAACTTAATTTTTGATGCAACTAAAAGTTGAAATGTCAGACAGGACTCTTGAGGACTTTGATAACCAATTTTTGTAAAGTTTATTATTACAGCATGTTCATTTGTACACAGTATGCTTATTGAATCCTGATATGTTTCAACTGAAAATTGACATGTTAAAGATACAATATGTAGGAATTTCTTGAGTTGTTTACCTTACCACATTATCCCAAATGTTTCCAACTATGTTTAAACCCAGAGAAATCCACAACTTTACTCAAGGCAATTGTGCGTTTCATTTGATGGCCTGTTGCTACTTCCTGGATAAGGATGTTGCCTCCTCTCCTTTCAGTAATGTCTTCAAGTTTCCCCTCCAGCTCCAGTAAAAAAGGCAACATTACAGAACATAAACACCGGAAAATAGAGGATACCTCCGCAGAAGTTAAAAAGTAATCACTGAGCTCTCCTCCCGTCAGTAAACAGCTCCGGATCAGAGCAGAATCCGATGTAAATCTGGGTGGGAATTCCTCCAGAAGGGCTGGCTCTGCACCCAGCTTTCTAGCAGCCAATCAGCAGATATGACCCCCGCTCTGCCTGGTCCTCCACATCACTCTGCGCAGATGTCTTTTGTTTTGTACTGATATGGAGATATGATGCCATCATGTTTTGATTTAGGGCTAGAAAGGATCAGATGAGTAATCGTTTAGCCCACGAAACAACATTTTTGCTTGTTAACTGAGACGATTTTAAAGTAATATCCGGTTGCAGCTTCTTAAATGTGAGGATTTGCTGCTTTTCCGTTTTATTTAAAAGTTTATCTATTAAGAATATGGTTGGGTTTTAGACTGAATAAACACAATTTACCATTTACCATGTACCATTTAAATAAACACAAATAAACCCATTCATTGATAATAAATGTGTTGTCTCAGTTCTAATAGGATTCTGCTCGAAGTCAAGTTATATTCGATCATTACTGACCAGCTCTAGTTGCATTGTCCCTTCTTTAAATTAGAAAAGAGAATCCTTGATCTGTCGCACCTTAGAAGGAGGCTCTCTAGCCCAATTGACATCAGCAGTGGAGCTGGATGGAGCTTCCTCAGATCAGTTGGCAATTAACTCTGTAATTACTATCCGAGGTCAGGGTTAAGCTCCGAGTTAAAGGTTGGAGCAGCAAACATTTTTATATGATCCTCTTACTCTATTATCCTTTCTCTCTGCTACAAGGTTTTACCTCATGGGGAGAATACATTACATAAAGCCCCTTGGCAATTACTCCTCAATGAATATCCTCATGGTGTATAGTCCATATGATTAATCTGGAATCCCCTCTGCCCCTGTCCAACCCGCAGGCCTGGCTCTGCTTACCATGCAAGTTTCATTTTCACCTGAACAAATGGCTCCTTTAGACAAAAAGTGCCAACCTTTTACTTTTACTGGCTGCTTGGGAGAAAGGGAAAAAAAAAAAAAAACGGGAACAAGAGAGGGAGAGCACAACCTCCTGCAGTAAAAACAGATATTCCAACAAGGGGAAAAAAGGAGGGGTGGGGTCAGAGTAGTAGCTGGTGGTGGGGAGTTTTTTGGATGAGGAGGGGAGCCGACGCTTAATAGTGTTGAATAAAGGAACATTTATTTTTGTGCTTCGGTCTGTAACAGCCTCAGGAAATAGCTCAGTCTCTTGATCGGGAGCAAATCCTATTAACTTACAGTGCTCTCACTCAGGGTAATGGGCTCCACCTTGAGACTTGGGAGAGCACTTTTCCCTCTGACACATTGATACCGGTGTCTGGAGGGCTTGGCGTTGGGTAGTCTAACACTCGGGCGAAGACTAATCAAGTCAAACAATCCGCCGGGCCGGAGCAACACGGAGCGAGGATGTTGATATCCAGCGAGCTCATTCAACAGGCCCCTTCACACGTTCCTAACCCAATACCAAAGGATCAGTGCACGGGATCAGTTCAAGATCAGGTTATTCGAGCCCCTGAGAATTGTAAAGCGATCCCTTAGCAGCTTTTGCTTTCTCAGGAGTGATCGGAGCTGTCGGCTCTGTTATAGACTGCTTGGGCCAGGGCAAAAGGGAACTCCTGGGGTCTCCATTTATTTCGGTCCAGCAAGGGGAAGGACTGTCTGGGAAAGTGTTTGCACTGTATGTGTGTGTTTGTGGGAGAAAGTGAGAAAGAGAAACTCAATTTACAGTATGTGGGTAACCACCGTCCCCAAAGCCAATTGGTAGAGAAGCTCCAATATCTTTTAGTGAAAACATAGGGTACCTCTAGTTTATTATTTTCTGTCAGGAATCTGATGTTTAAAAAAAATA
Organism: Sparus aurata; assembly: GCF_900880675.1. Taxonomy (NCBI): domain Eukaryota; kingdom Metazoa; phylum Chordata; class Actinopteri; order Spariformes; family Sparidae; genus Sparus; species Sparus aurata. Next base: position 17,135,249 of record NC_044206.1, read on the forward strand.
TGGCTGGAGTTAGTTTAAAGCTGCCACATACTGTTATTAGCCTACTGCAAGAACCTCCAGAGTAATAGGAGCTCTCTATCAAAGCATAACTACTCCAATTAAGAGACTGTGCTGGATTTGTGGGTGGCAACAGACTTCTCCGCTGGTAAAAAGCAACAAATTACCCATTTCCCAACACACACCCCATATGTTTTTTGAGAATTGGCACCCTCCGAAGCCTCGTCTGAACGTGTCCTAAACTTGACCGCGTTTGAAGCTACGTGACACCACTGATGGATCGCTTCAGTCCGGACGCGCTCATAAATCCATGTTCAATGGCATGTTCTTCTCCTTTCACCATTACCCCTTGTGCCTGCTGTCATCCGGCTGTCTTATGTCTGCAGAGTTACAGTGTGCACCTGTCAGAAACAATTTATGGCAAGCAATTTGTTGTGTACCATGGGAGTTGCAGTTTCTTGAGTTTCCCCCTGTTTTTCTTCTATTTGTTTCACATTAGACATGGATGTTTGTCTTGCATTGTATCTGTTTTGCGTGGGATAAATTTAAGGATTACAACCCCCTTCTCAGGGGTTTTTAATGATCTAAAAACTCACTAAGCTTAAGACAAGGATGTTATTCTTTGGAGGTACATGTTTTTCTCCGGACAGCAACATTAGTTGGCTTGTCATGAGCTGTCACCAGCTTTGTTTGATACAATAAAATGAAATGAATGCTCAGCAATTAGATGTTTGTTCTGTCTTATTGTTGCACGACTGCGCCTCTGCTGCTTGTGCTCTCAGCTAGGATTATCGCCCCTAAGAGGGGGAAGCATTACAAAATGACAGCCTCTCATGTCGAACAAGTCAAGCTGATTCAGTGAATATTGAAGAGTTTCCCACCACATGTTCTCCTGCATGTTAAGGGAGCAGCGTTAACCTTGTTTTGATTTGCATCTCCTTAGCAATTAAGATAATATGTCGTAATTAGAATTTTAATGTACCGCTGTGAGATTTTTGATAATTATACAGAATTCTCCGCGGTGATTTTCTTTTGCCTGCTTGTCTTCACAGATGAATTCATGGCTGATTAGATCACCGCTCTAATCAGATTTGAGTTACATTGTAAAATATCTTCCCACATGTCTCTGTCAAGCTGAGTTACTCAGTGTAACTGTGAAACGGTTAAAGTGACAACACATATGTTCGATTGGCAGTTGACAAATTGTACTTTTACAAGCAGCAGGTTGCTGCATAACAACAGATAGAAAGCTGAGGTGGGACTTCAGTCTGCCAGACACATATAATTAAGTATAAAGGCTGGTTAGTTGAATACTGGGTTGGAGTGATGTCTTGTGCTGTGTGTCTGAAATCACTTACTCCTTCACTCAAGCACTGTTCTTTAAATAATAAAAGCTCAACGGTTTGCTCTGACTGTTACTGGCAGTCAGTTAGGACTTGGTACATCACTGACAGGTGCAATATCACAACACATCATCATCATCACAACAGTGACTCTTTGTTACATGATGGTATTTTTGGGCCAATGCTTTACATTTTTGTGTACTATTGCATATGTTTTAAGCTTGTATTTTACACTAATATTGAACATGAGGTTACACTATAGCTCTTTGATTGTGTCTCGAACACTTTGTTTGATGTTTCACACCTCTCTTGTTCTCAACCACTAATAAATGATTAATTGATCTTTCAGTCAAGGTAGTGGCATAGATTTTGGCATAGCAGTTACTGAAATGTGTGAAACAGATTGATTAATGATCATCAAGGAAGGGGATCTTATTTTCACCTAGCGCCACCATGTGGTCAAATTTTCACCTTTCAGATGACTGTATGATACCTTATACATTGAATAACCAACATTAATGTCAGCTCACTGTATTTTAAATTCTTAATGTTAGCATCTTCACTAGCATTAATGTAAGCAGTTGATTTTGCTAATTTTGCAATTTTAGTATAATAATGGAATAATACCATCCTAAAACCATGTTATGGTATAATATACCTTGCTAAAATTAGCATGTATGATAGTTTGCAGACATAATAAGTTTAAAGGATCAATTCAAGATATGGCCAGAATTTTATTTTAAAGGTGCAGCATTTTTAAAGAATTACTAATTGCATGCTGAAATTATCAACAGAATGTTAAGAAATGACAGTTTTGAGGTTATGGCATCTGCGTATTGTGTCACAGAGATATCTATTAATGTTAACATGCCAACTAGTTAGGCCCTGCCCATTTGAGTCGCATTCTCCGGTGCTAGTAGTGTAAACACCAATACTCCCAATACATGCCCAGTTAACTGAGCTAACTAGCAGCTGTAGTTAGCAGCAGTTAGCGGTTACTCGTGACTTGTGATATGCTGTCCCCTGTTTGTTTTGAGCATGAATTGGCCAATTCTCACATATTGCACCTTTAAGACATTAATAAGATAAATCAACACAACAATATTAAGTGCAGAGATGTCTGCTGAAGTTCCTTGGGTCATAGTCCTGTTCATAACTGCTGTAAATCACCTCTATACTGTATGTGCTGTCTTCAAACTGGCATATGTTAGTCTCAGAGGCTATGTGTCCAGCCGTGTACACTGGGATGCTCTACAAGCTCTACGGCTACCTGAGCTAGTGATCTTGTTAACAGCAGGTGGTCACCGCAGCCAAAAATGGCTACAGCAAAGGGTAGCAAGGCTGGTATAATTAGCAGCAGTAGGCGTTATTGCTGCCCGCTATAGTTTTGGAGTTACCATTAAATTCTGGCTATTTCTTACAATAATGAGTAAATTCCAGATTGAATTGTTGGTGTTTTATTAGGTCAAGCTATTTCAACATTGATGTGAATGTTTGCCTGCTCCAATTAGTCCTTACACCCCACAATGCAACCCTGGGATCACTGCACACAATGCATATTACATCAGTAAACTCAACCTCAATACATTAAGTATGGTTGTTTTTTTGTGTATCTGCCTGTGTTTTCACAGTGCTGTTTTCTAGCTGCTTGTTTATATTCAGCTCAAGACAGCAGCCAATATTCCCCTTGGCCTTTTCACTACAACAGTACAAACCAGTCAATATTGGCAGGAGAATATTTTCCTGCCCCAAGTTGCCACAGTATCAATACTTTAGGTGGATAACAGGGGCCAGGGTAAATGAACAGATATCTGCAAAGAAAAACTAAACCTGAGACCTCTTTGTGGTGCGAAATTGGCCACCACAAAGGAATTAATGACGGATCCTTCCAGCATAATTGTCTAATTATGCCGGGCAGATGGGGCACTGCTTTAACTAGGACACATTGTGCTACCTCTCCAGACTCTCCACAACAAAAGGCAAACCAGTGTGACAGCCTCTTCAGCAGTGAGTGGGAGGGAGAGTGAAAGAAAGAAAATGGAGAGAGAGAGGAGAGGAGAGGAGGGGGAAAAAAACTGGGTCTGTCACAGAGCCATTCCTCCACTCGATATGTTACCACAGAAACAAATGTATGGTGTAAACACTGCGTGGATCACAGCTCCTGGGAGGTGAATCACTGCAGTGTAATGAGGTTGGTTTACATGCTGCTTCTCAGCTTCCCACCCAGACTAACTCAATACTTAAACCCTCTAATTAAAGAGAATCGGCCACTCGATAATTGATCGCATCGGTTGCCTCGGCGTACGCCGTCACTGTTAGGCTTCACACCACTGTTTATTAGAGCTGTCTGCCAGCTTTGTCTCCTGGGAAGGAAGAGAGAAGGGAAATGCTAGAGGGGAGGGGTAGGTAGGGATGAAACAAAGGTAAACATGTAAAGAAATTAAATCTGCGTTCTTGAAAGCTGCTGTTTAAAGTAGCAGTGGGACAAGCAAGAGGCTATCACGTATCAGCGTTGGTCTCGAGGGTGTTTCAGGCACTTCAGCTGTACATGTCACTCGGTGGTTATACTGCTTGTCTGTGGTAGCCTTACTCCCTGCATCAAAAAGTCATTAAAGGGGCATTAAGTAATCTATGACCTTTATTGACCTCTTTCTGCAACCCACAGGAATTGCAACAACACTGAAGAGAATCTCGATATGCCAATGCCGATTCCATACCACACTATGTTTTCTAAGCAAAGTTTCTAGTAAACAATAGTCAAAGATGTGCTTGATTCTTTTTTATGTGCTGTTCGTCAACATTTTCATTCTAGGAAGCAGTGCACAAAGGAAACAGAAGAGCTTCTCAAAGCTGAAAAAAGCTGGGGAGACAGCTACAGGGACTCAGAAAACAAAAATAAAGTATTAAAAAAAATATATATATTTTTTCCTAATGTGCAGTTTAATTGGCAGTGGTATTCCAATTTTTGTAGTGTGACTGACGGCTGAATCTGCAATTCTCCCGTCGATAGAAAACAAAGGCAAAGTGTTGGGCTGTGTGATATAGCCTCAAAATAGTATCATAATGTTTTTTAAGCTGTGTTGCAATACACAGTATTTATCTCTATATTTTGAAATCTCCTCAAAAGGCCTCAAGCACTTAATATTTACAAAGAGTGAGAATTCTGATAAGTAATCTTCAGTAATGCGAATATAATGACTGTGTTTAAAGGCAAGTACTACAACAAGTCGAACAGTCTGATTTGTTCAGTCAAATTAAATCACTTTACTGTAATGCAAACTTTAAAACCAGGAAAAGACAACACTTATCTTATATCATGCTATAACCACATCCAAATCTATGACAATTTATTCTGTAGCCTTGTATTATGATAATTATTTGATATCGACATTCTGCAAAGCCTAAGTGGAGTGCATTGATTTACTTATAACTGTAGTATGTACTTGTACTACATTTTAAATGTCTGGTGCAGCTTGTTTCTTTTGCCTGAAACTAATTATAGTCATAATTTGCGGGTTTCAAAGCAGAGTTCAGGAAGTAGAGAAAGTTCGAAAGCATCTAAAATCGAAAAACACTTAAATAATAGTCATTTTATTCAGTCTGTAAAGAACGTGTGAAAGGTCATTACAACCCCACAAATATACAAATTAGACCTTTAAATCATTTTTGTACCCAAGAAAATGTAGCGTAGGCGGTAATCTTTGTGTATGGACATTGTGTCACAACATTGCAGGTGTTTGCACTCTCACTTCTCCTGTCTTTCTTCATTTCCCTTTCCCTGCCTAGCTCCTCTTCAGGTTATTATTGACCCATGTCAGCTTTACCACTGAGGTCCATCACTGTGTTTTGAAGCAGGTAGACAGGAAGTGACAGAACTGACTATTGAGCACCTTCAGGACCTTTGACTTATAGATTTCCTCTGACTCCCTGTGGCGTGGGGTAATTGCTGAGTTTCAAAAATTGATTTATGGAAAGTAAATGTATCATCAAGGACTGGGACTGGGAGGGGGGAGGGAGAGGATTGCCGGTGAAGAGGCTGAAGAAGAAACACGGCTGCTGGAGGAACATAACATACAGTGGCATGTATTTGTGGTAAATGGGTCTGGGAGTAAATACCCAGAGTACACCTGCAGAGCAGACAGAGCAGGTTATTACAGATAGACCTGAACAGGTGTGGAGGAGTCGAGGAAGATGTACGACTACAGTCAGTCTGTTGAGCTAATTTGAAAGGGCTTCTTTGTTTGCTACGGCTTCAAAACACCACTGGCGTAGCAATGCAGTATCACGCTGCTTAACTGCACCAACATCAGTTATTAGCCATTTAAGATAACATAGAATTACCAAGAATGAACATTAAATATTTGTACCAGGATTTTGTGCATGCCATTATTACCTTGTCAAAAAGGCTGCTAGGTAGAAAAGTGTGTGAAAGAATGTAAAGGCAAATGGCTATAATTAGGGCTTATTCATCAAAACGACTTTTTTGAGTGGAGTCACCATTATTAGATTTGTTCTTTAAGTTACATCTCATTTGTATTTATGAGCTAAACGGCGACCTGACCTTGGCCTCAGACAAATAATTATAGTTTTCCTTGGCACGGTGTTTTTTTGTACAGAATGATCTGATCAGTCTGTCATGTCTACATTGGCAGCAACCCATTTGGCAACCAACCAAAGAGAAACATATTATTACAAAGTGGGTGTAACTTCCTTATGCCAATCACAAAGTGCTGGTTTGGCATTTCTGAATTCCTGTGGCTGGCAGCTGCTAGCCATTTCTCTGACAACCTTTTTTAAAGAGGCTTGCTGGGGTTTTCCCGTCATTAACAATTATAAGAAAAAATACTCTACTTTCATGCACACTCATAGAAACAGTGATATACTTAACTTTATACTGGGAGGCCAGAAATATAGAGCTCCCCTATTGTCTTATGAGATGCAGGAGATCTTTATGAAATCATGTTTATTGGCACTGTATTTTTTTTTTTTTTATAAATGAGGCAGATAAAATGTCAGAAATACTCTTAAATGAAGTCCAACACTACAACATATACTATAGCCTGAAAACACATGAAGTTCAGTGAACATCCCTCTGAAATAGAGCTGCAAGTAATGATATTTTCATTATCAACTAATCTGCCAATTCTTTTCATGATCAAGTTGTCGATAAAATGCTACTAGCATTGCTTCTTTTGTCCAACCATCTAAAACCCAAAGACTTTTTGTTTACTATCAAAAATGAAAGAAACAAAGAAGAGCATTTTTTAAAGCTGGACCAGAAAAAACAACCTCAACGGTCATCAGTCATCAGCAGTTTGTATGTCCGCAGTTCCAAGTCGTCCGTTTTGTCCGAGTATCACCACCTGGTGGTCGGCGGGTTATTTCCTCTCATGAAGGCGGAGAATGTACAAGCTAGTTGGCTATTGGCTGTAGGCTCCAGGTGCAGTCTTTTTTAGCCGGGACATAGGCAACGTGAGGCAACGCAGCAGTTGGCTTTCTTTGCTACCAGTTCTCTAAATTTGATTTTGTGTGTCTTGGCAGCTGTGTGATGGCACATTTCCCCTGACAGAAGCTGGCATATGTAGCATGACATTATTTACCTAAATAAACTAAATACTGTCTACTTACACTGTGCTATACTTCTGCTGCCATTAGTCTTGATGCAATCATTGAGATTTGTTGTATACACCCAGCTGGTTTATCCTTGAGTGTGTAATACCATAAGAGCAAGCACAGCCCTGTTTATTTAATGTTTCTGCAGAGGTTATGAAGAGAAGTTAAGTTTATTGAACTTTGTATCCTTTTGCACTCATTGGTTTTTATTTCAAGGGTGTGAGAGAGACACAGCACTTCCCCCTGGCTCTGAGCAGATCCTCTGTGCTATGTTATTGTAGTGGTGACCTTGGTTCTTCTCTAAAAGCCTTCTGTCAGTGCAGATTCTTACAGGCACACAGCCGTGTAGTGTTGGCTGGAAACTCATTGAATCCGCTCCGCCAAAGCCAACAGGGCAGAAGGGTGCAGGTGCTGCACTGAAATTGGTTTGCTTTTTGCTTAAAAAGTAAAGTGTGCTTCACCCAGAATGGCTCTCTCTAAACAGTCTCTGTAACTAGACTCGGCTCCCCGCACTCCACTTTGGGGTTATGGTTTCACTGGAATTACAAAAGTCTGTTTACACAGTGCGAAACAAATATACAGCATGAATTGGATTCTGATACTAGACTGTATATATTTGGGTTATGAAAACTGCTCAGATGGTGGTATTTGGCCATTCCAGTAAATAATGAGTGTAGGATGGAAGTTAGGTGAATCAGCCTTGGCCCACGCTCAGTTTATAAAGATTATTATGAGACTGTGATTTCAAGTAGAAAATAGACTGAATGAGATCGAATTCGTTTTTTTGGCAGAAGGAAAGCCTTGTTGGCACATGGAACAATATCTAAATAGAAATCACATTTTTCACTCCAGTTAGATTTAACTGGAGTGCATTGTCCTCCTTTCTGGCTCAGAAACTTTGCTGTCTAGAAATGTGAAAGTTGCAGCCGCAGAGTTACGGTATATTAACATTATTGGCACGCGGGGTGTTATATCTGGCACGGAGAATCCATTTTGAGAGAGCTTGGAAATACTGTGTATGTAAAGAGCGTCTGTCACAGACCTTAGTTTCTTCTCTTAACCTGCAGAGTGTTAAATAGGTCAGTAATATTTCCCTTCTTTTTGTTGTAAAAATGCACAGGATACAGGACCAAATCATTAGCATGGATGGAATCCAGAGCATTAATGGTAACCAGGCAGAGTCGAATGACATTGTTATTGCAGCCGTTCCCCGGGAAAGTGAGGGGAGCTGAAAATTTATATTTGATTTATTGCAGGGTTTGAATTTATGTTCCAACTCTCAATAGGAAAGTAAGTGATCTTCGCCCGGTTTTCTCACAAGAGAGGGCCCCACAGCATCTGGTGCTGGAAACATCTCTGTATCAAACGGAGTTCCTTCTCGTTTTCTTTTTGCACTGCTTAACCACCAAGAATTTACACCTGTAGGGGATATAGTATTACTATGTTTATTGGATCGGATTCAAGTCTGAGCCTTGAGAAATTATCACACGAGCGAAATAAGCTGCTCTTTGTGGGAAACGTTGTGCAACAAGTTACCAGACGCACATTACATTTTTGTTGTGATTATCTGCTATTTGCTACTTTGCGATTCATGATTGCGACGACGTAGCTAAGTTGTTATTTACCTTGGTTTATTATGCACTAAATGGTGTTTGATAGCTTGAGTGTCTGCTCAGTATTGCAAGCATTATGACATTGATATAAAGATCTTTAATCTACTCTGCTCAAGTGCTGTTATTTATTAGGAGCCATTTTTTACTTATACTGCAGATGAGAGCAGAAATATACAGCTCACTGTCACCGTGAGTGTGCTTTTGAATCCTCGAAACATCGTATCTTCACATTATTATCTGCTTGAAGTGATGATACGAATACCATTCTTTATGGTTTGGTAATAACTGCCTTATTTTTCATAGGGACGCACAGCATTATTTATCACTGGCAGTGTTCATGAGGATTAATGATGCATAACTCTGTCGGAGTTGTCTGGCATACAGCACCAGCCGAAGGAATCTGGAAGGTTATCAGAGCAATAAATCCCAAGTTTTTCCGCCGTTGTTTGTCACGATGCACTGCAGCAGCCAGTAGTTATGACGGTTCCAGCTTGTCCCCCCCCCCTCCACCCCACCGCCACCACTTCTCCTTCTCTCTGTAAGCCGTCAGAAAAATAACACAACTTGTTTAAGCTGCCAGTTGATAAGGTGGAATTTGATCGCACAACCTCCAAAGTTCAAAGCGGGCAACTGTTCTCAAATCTTCTCCTTATTACGTTGATTCTGTCTGCTTCCAGCTGGATGATGGGGTGTAGATAAGGAGCGAGCCGCACACTCTCTCCACCTCTGATGTTCGTTCTTGGCAATGGGAACACGAGCACAGTCTGTTCAGTCTTGCATTTTAACTGTTTTGTCAATTGCCGTCATCCAATTCTGTTATGTCTATAAACTGAAAATTAAATTAGGTGTGCAGACTGTTACACAAGTTCAATCTATACCCGCCCAACAGCAGTATTTCTTTCATCACGGCTTATACTCGCTTGTTTAATTTATTGAATCAATTGCCCCTTTAACTTGCCAAGCAGGAGGAAGCCATCCATGCATTGTCCATGATCCGGGCAGAGAGGAAGATTCAGTCTATTAGTGCAATGATAGGACCCTTTACTGCAGCAAGCTCACTGACTGAATGGCATCCTTCTCAAGGTCAGGCCGGAGCTAAGAGCTATTTTCTGCTTACCTGTGCAGCCAGCCGGCCACAGAATCTGCACACAAACTGCCTTTACACCAGTGAGCTTAGTAAGCGGAGAGGCTCATCACTGATATTTCCAGCTGGTAACATGAAGATGAACCTCTTTGCCTGCAGAAAAGGACACAAAGGCATGAGTAATATGATAAGTGGGATCTTGCTACAGTGCGTAAAGACATTAGGAATGTTGTTTTTCGATCTGCGCCAGGGGCCGAATCACATCCTCCCATTGTGCCCCTGTCAAAGAAAACCGGTATGTTAAGCGTGAATCTGTTTGCAGACAGGGTCAGAGGTCAAACTGAGAGCGCGGTTGTTTTGTCTGCTTGTTTCTTGATGGATGTGAAATGTGTGGCCCGTACCTCGAAAAACACAAGCATCCGGATGAAGTAATGCGGCTTGATCACCATTAAAAGAACTCATGGCAGGCTCGTTTTAAGCTGCTTACGTTCAAGGACCTACTTTATGTATGTCCAAACCTTAAAGAAGTGTGTCAGTGATCCGACAATGGATATACCGGAGGATTAAGGTTAATAATGTCTGGGATGGTTTGTTTTTTGTTGAATAATCGTGATAATCATTTCCCTGATGGTAAATTATGTCACGAAATGCAGTCATAACACTCATTAGAGCCCACTTCCTCCCAGCAGCTAATGTTTTGAAGTGAATTTTCCGCACTGTCACATTAAATTTTACCCGGGCCTGACCTGTGCTAAGCCCTCAACCGGGGCTGTCATTTGGCGTATGCTCCAAAAAAAAAATCTCTTCGGTAACACGGATCACCCGCGCTGTCACCATATCCAGGGGGGGCGCTGCCACCTCCGAAAGATCAAAGCACTGTGCAAATCTGCCATACTGCATACAGGGGAGTTGTGATAGGAAGGCGGGGCCCCAGAACTGATTCACCTGTGCAGGGGCCGAGCGCAGCTGCACTCCCACCAGCTGGAGCCCGTGGACCACAGATAGGATTAGAGGCTTTAGCTGCAAAGGTCCCTCATCATCTCTCCGTCTGGACCTCATGTAGCAACAACCCCCGCAAACACAAACACCACTTTATGATCACTTAATAACACCCGCGGCCTTACTTCGCGCACACACTCACACACACACACACACACACACACACACTCGGTAAATCAGCTCATGTGCTTTTATAGCCACCATTGTCTCTGCAGATAAATAGGACAACCTAGCAGTCTGGGAGTCCCAGCCCATGAATCTGGTGTGGAGGCATTTTCTCTCCTCAACCCCCCCACCTCAGAAAAGGTATCACTGCATGGGCCCGCCATTGTGAAGCTTCTGTATCCCAGCTCAGCCCCTCATGCCTGCCAGGTAAACCCGTCTGCCTCTTTGCTGCTGCGATAGGGGAGTTTGGCTCTGACTGACTGAAACAACATCACCTTGTTTATCCTGTAAATAATTCACCCCTCCCGGGCAACAGAAACAAAATCAAGGTTGTGTGTTTAACAAGGGAGGCGAGGAATGAAGAAGAGCCAAAAAGGAAGAAAAAAAAATCAGGTGTTTCCTTTTTAGATAAACTTGCCGCCCGGGGACAGCGACACATCCCTCATTCCTATGCAGTGCGAAGATGCTGCAGTGAGATGTGTTAGGAGTTGTGTGTGTGTGCGGAGGGGTTTATTTTGTGTGCTCACTGAACTTGCCCTTTGATAGCTCTCTGAAGAGGGTGCAGAGATACTGTTGGGGACATTCTTGTCGTGTTTAACATCAGAACCTATGGAGTGTGTCCGCGCATCATCGAGTTTGATGCTTATCATTGGGGGCTGCTCCTCGGAGCTGTCACCTCCCCCCTCGCCCGCCGCCCCGTCTGTGACACGCATGTATGCGGACACGCAAGAAGTCTTCGTTTGTCTTGGTGTTTTGTGTTCGTCTAACATCGCTCCCCTAGGGTAGTGCACCAGTGTCTTGTACAGACAGACTGTTTATTTCCTTCTCACTTGTAGCATCCTCTCTCTGTTTTGTTCTGGGTTTTTTATTTGTTGGGATTTAAACAAGGCTTAAATTAAGTACAGTGCCGTCCGTGTATATTTAGACAAGTGACACGTTTGGTACTACGTCGGCTCTGAAATAAAACCATACAATGAAAAATGCACACTTTCAAACTGAGGATTATAAAGCAATGGCATCAGCAGAAACAGTTTAAATAGAAAGAAAAAAATAGGAAAACTAGAAGGGCATTCTGAGAGCGCAGAGCTCTGCCAAGGCCAATGGTCCACTGTACAACGATATGCAAATCTGCAAGCGCAACAACTAATATATGTGTGGATATATTTGTTATGTCAAAGTATGGTCGTGCCTAGTTGAAGCCTCATCATCTCAGCTGCACATTGATCATGTACTTTTAAATAGGAAATATTTCAGATACTTGGCATACATTTGTGAAAATACTTGTGATAATCTACATATGTACATATATGTAGAAATATGCACATAACATCATAGACATGGCAGTTTATCAAGAACAGTTGTTAAGAAAAACTTTATGTTAAAAAAAAGACGATTTTACTCTGAATTAATTTGCACATGTCAGACAATGAAGTGTAATTAAATTTCCATAGCAAAGCGATTACTGGTACTATGTGGATTGATCATTCTGATTTAAGATTCCAACTTAACCGCTTACATGGACATTAAATGAAATGATCCGATAAGAGGTGCGTTTACACGCCCCAAAGCATTTAATCAATATATAACTTTTTTGACATCCGCAAAGTGTTTCCAGCTGATGTGAATCATCTAATCTGCTGGAAATATAATGATTTATTTTGTAAATTAATTGAGAGAGAAAAGATCCGACTGTGTGTTGTTCAAGTATTTACATGGTAATTAGGAACAGATTATCAAAGATTTACACCACCGATCGATCTGATTGAAAGCTAATTCAGATCAGGCCAGATTGGAGCACTCTCTTCTGATTGAGGTGGCTACATGACACATGATTACTCTGATTATTTGGGTCCATTATCACAGCAAATGTTTTGTTATTTTTGTAGTCGTTTCTGTCCCAATTGAACTTAAAACCATCTACTGTAATTGAAGATGTGTGCCGTTTATTCTGCCATGGCCAAAAGCTCGATCTCGCGATGTCAGCGAAAGTAAAAAATCCCTTCTGTATCTGATTTGGATCAACTCCAATACGTAATGGGTTACTGCAACACCCCTCCACCGAGCTTCATGAAAATCAGGCCAGTAGTTTGTTTGTGATTCTGCTGACAAACAAGTGTAATCGAAAGCATAACCGCCTTGGTGGTGTTAAAATGTTTGGAAGGGTGCCCTGGTGTCTGTCTGCTGTCAGATACCTAATAAAGGCAAAAACTAAAGTCAAAACACGTGCATCTTGTTGCTGCTCCATCCTACAATACTTGCCTCCACCAGATATTTAAGGAATAAAGAATAAAGGGAGCAGAGGTGCAGTGTAAAATATCCATCCCTGTACGTATATGTCAGCCCCTCTCTATCCCCTGTGGCTGATTAGAAATGTGACACAGTGTGCATAGATCACATGCATAATATAAATGTCATCTTAAGTGGGAATCAGCACTGAAAAGCCGTCATCAAAGTTAGCGGCCCTCGATTAATTATGTAATCTTGTTGTGGCGTCGAGTCTATTTGCATAACAGTAGATGATGGAAATTGATTTGCATTTGTGCAATATTTTAATGCAAAATGACTTACTAATGACAAAATGTATCCCCCTCATCATCTGGTTGCACTGGCAGAAATCCCTACATTGTTAACTGGGTATGGATGTAAACAGCAAACACCTTCAAACCGACTTAATGATAATTTTTTTTTTTTTAAATAACTCACGTAATATGATTGGATTCCCTTAGAAACAGTCTTTTTAGTGGTTGGACATAACTCAAGAATCAAGGGGTTAACCTATCAGGATCTGTTTGATTTGATGGGAAAAATCCCTAAGGTGGAATATGAAATTGTTGAAGTCCCACTTTCATGGGTTCCTTCAAGCCAAGACTCAGCACTTTAACATTAGACAGGTTGTTAAATTTCAGATATAATGCCGAAGTAGAGCCAAATCAGTAGGACATGAGTCACTGTCCAAATACTTGCAGATTGTACAGTATATTTGAACGTCATTAAAGCGTCAGTCGGCTTTATATTGTCCTGCAGCCAGAGCCTAAAGCCGCATGACAACTGTGAAACAGCCATTGCAAGAGCAGACTTGATAGTGGCGATACACAAGCCTCCCCGCCATGCTGTTGTGTCAGCAAGGGACGCGCCAGGAACTGATCAGAAGACAACGAGGATCTGGATATTTGAAGCTGATATTGGGCCGGATTCCCATCAGGCTACATGCTATGCCTCCCCTTTGAGTGTTGATTGCAGAGAGGAGAATGTGGTTGACTGATCTGAAAGGAAATTACTGGAGAGAGAGCTTATCCATGCCTTTGACTGATAATCAGCTCATTATCGTGTTGATCATTTACAGCTCTCCCTCTCGCCTGCTCTCTATTCTTTTAGCTGTGTCACTGAAGCAGAGCACAGAGACTTTTAATGGCTTGGCAGGGAGCCTGCTTTGGTGAGGCAGAGTTAAAACAGCCATGCTAGCCCTGGCTAGTCTCCACTTTTTACACAGTGCAGGTCCCCACCCCACTTATCAACCCTCCCAGGGAAGAGAAAAAATTAAAGAAAAACAACAACAGCGACAACAACATATGCAACCCCGACGCGAACGGTGCCCCAGCACCCCAACACGGCTAACTGTGCATGAAATTGAACTGATTGGAGTTATTGACCAGAAGGCTCCAGCCCCTGAGAGGACACGGAGGAGGGAGGGGTAGGGGTGGCTTGTGTGTTACCTGATTGAGTGAAAAATCCTCAGCCGGTTGCTTTGATGCCCGGCACTTTACAGGAAAGAGTGATTTAATGGAAGCTGCCAGACCTCATCAATGTCAGCGCTCGTGGTGAAGGCCCTCCGCTCCGCAGTGCTTTATATAAAAGCGCTCGCCATGACAGGTCCTGATGGACAGATGTTTGCTAGTTGTTTTTTAACTGCACAGTAAAAAGAAACACGGATATCAGCCTCCACCCCTGGCTCTGAAAGACAGGCTGTGGAGCGAGAGCAGGCAGTTAGAGGCCACCCCGGCGTGCAGCACCCTCGCCCTCTGCTATTTTAGGCCTCTATAAATAGCCCTATTGAATTTTTGCCGGGGTTGATAAGCCTATAATTAATGTGACCATCATTAGGCACGGACATGTTCTTCTCAAGAGGACCCCGCTGGTGAGGTGAAGCGAGGAGAATGGACACTTCTCCCTCTGTCCTTGTTTTTAAGGATGAACCCGACGAGCGCGAGAGGGTGGAAACTGGAGTGACGGCCAAGCAGCTTCTTCCCAGTGATGTGCAGAAGGCGCCCACTTTGTTGTCGAGCCGTGGGATAACACACAGCGTCATCTATCAACTCCCCACAAAGGCCCACTGTGCAGTGTCTTCAGTAGGTCTGAATTGCATTGGAATTGCATCATTAATAGAGCAAAAATGATTCCTAGCAACTCCGGGAGAATACATTGACCCCGGAGGGAGACTAGAAACAAGACAGTGTTTTTACAGGAGGAATATCTAACTAGAGGTCCCATTACCACTTCATCAATATACAGCAGCAAGTGAGCGAGGAGACGGAAGAAGGGGAGGGGAGCGGAGAGAAAAAAAAAAAAGGCAGAAGAAGAGGGAATGTAATAGCTTATAGTGCTAATGGCAGTCTGAGCGCTGAAGTCCCAAACATTCAGCCGGCTCATCTCATCTGGGCTCTGTAATTGCCCTCCTGGAAGCTGCCACGCGAAGCGGCTGCCTCAGTAGTGAAGAGTGGCAGCTGCTGGATGTTGAGGAGCAGGCCTAGGTCAGCTCCCCAAGTGGGGCTCCTTGCAAACCATGAGATGTCATAATTAATAGCTACGTGGGGCCCCTGGGGGCCAGTGATAGGGGTGGGTGAGATTATTTGGATAAATGGAAGCCAGACAGAAAGAGATGGCAGACTTATTCTACAGTTAACATAATGTATATTTATCATCACTTCGCCTTAAGCGAGTACGCTTGTTTGTATTAGGTTTCCCTTCCTTATCTAAACGCACCTCGAGATCGTTCGCTGTGTGGTGTACCATGGGAACTTATTAATCTTTGGGGACTGGCGTTCTCCCTAGTTAAGTAAATATACATGAGCTGCTGTGCGTGATACAAGCTTGCAGCACCTTCAGAAAAAAAAAAAAAAATCTGTTAATTCAGCTTCTCTGTTTCTTCCCGACCTCCTCTCTCTCCTCTCTGTCTCTAACATGCCGCCTGGGGGCAAATCTCACTCTGTCTCATCTGCTGCTTAATTTCACTGGAGCGGCCCTCAGTAATGAAGCGCCTTGATGTACATTTGCCAATTTCTGCCTCTGCCACTGCGGTATAATTGGGATGTGACTAAGCATGAATACCCAGCGCAGGGTTGGTTGACCTCTCTGCGACCCCGCGAATAGCGCTTTTGTCATAATGGAGGTATTATCTCACATAATCTGGGAATGGAGAGGGATTGTCTGCAGGGTGCCAGGGATGGAAATGAATTGATATAACTCCCCGCTCCTGTGCACCACAGAGGAGGGGGGAAAAACCCTGCAAGATACATTTTTTAACATGCTCATAATGAAGACATTTTCTTCTTATCTATCGCTGCTTTGTGTTTATTGGAGTAGGAGAGCAGCTACTGGCAAAAGCAGGGGTGGGCTTTTTAGGAAGGGAGGGAGTTCTGATGCTGTGGCACTAGAGAGGATTTCTGTGTGTGTGTGTGTGTGTATCAGCCTTTTCCCTGCGTGGGTGCACTGTGTACTCATGCACATCTTAGTGTGTATGTGTGTCTGTTAATGACCCTGTAAAATGACAAGTTGAGCTGGCAGTGAGAGTACAGCCGACGGTCAGAGGGAGAGAGGGAGAGGAGGTGGAAGTGGCAGGAGGGTTCAGATGGAGGTGGGAGGGGGTGGGGGTATGGTTGCGAGGTCGGTGGTTCCACTGTGATTCACCATGCTGTCATCAGAGGGACGGGGGCCCCTGAGTGGCCCTCTCTATTCCCACCTGAGAGGCCTGCAAATGGAGGGGCCGCGCTGTCATTATTTACAGCCCGCAGCTCCTAACCTTGGATTCGGAGCTCATCACGGCGAAGGGAAAATCAGATAGGACTTGACGTGTACCCGAGCCAGTGACCTTGATAAGTGTGAGGCGCCTCCGGCAAGAGGTTAGGGAAGAAGAGCTCGCTTCTGTCAGCTTTCGCTGTGGATTTGCGCGTGCGTGTTCGCACATGTTTGTGTGTGTTTCAGCCAGGTGGGGAGGGGTGGGTTGAGGGGGTCCACAGCTGGATGACTGAACCATGACTCAAGTTGACACGTGGTGAGCCCGTTCATGGACCAAGATGGAGCAGGCATATGTGGCATCATTACTGTTCATTTTGCTGGCACTAGTACCGAGCAGACAGGTTAATTAACTGATGACAGAAAATCAGTTGACCATTATTTTGATAATCAGTTATAATTTGAAGAATTCCGCTAAATCCAGTTCTTGACCTGACTTTGGATATTTCTCCTAATCATTATTATTGGTGTTGGCATTATGTGTAAGGTTCCAAAAGGTCGTAGTAAGCCATATAGACATTTTTATTAGAAGAAAAGTCTTCAAAAACTGCATTAAATTTGATAGCAATGATATTTGAGCTGTAGGTCAAGTAGGCTTCACAATCAAGCAGGTGAAGGAGAGCGAGTTGCCATGGCAACCCCTTTAACGTTTGGAGTAACTTTAAGAAATCAAGTGCACAGCATTATCAACTACTGGTGAGAGGATTTCAGCTCAAAAGTCGTAAGAGAATTTTTCAGTAGGAAATTGAGTGCAGTAGGAAATTGGCAGTCAACCAGTCAATCAGACTATGGAATCTGGATCAATATGTGGATCTCAGACCTCGGTCTAGTATCAAATATATGAATTACATCAGTATTGGCACATGATACTGATATTGGATTGGATAAATCCCAAATTAATGATGCCAAACACTGTTTGCAGCTACTACTAATCACAAGGATTTTCCAGGCACACGCTGCATGAGTTTCGGGTTGATTTAATCCTGATTTGCCCCTCTCGACAATCACAGGAGAAATCTGGTCTGGGACCTTGGTTGGTACTGAAGTTCGGCCCAGATTATCTGTTTTACAGATCCAGTCGTAGACCTCCCGATGTGCCAGTAGACTGATTGGGGCTGCCCCCATTACATCAAATAAGTCATATTTAGGTTTAAAAATTTTGATTATTATGATTACGACTACTTTCGCCATAGCCAGTTAGAGAGAAAAGTCTACAAGGAGATGGAAGTGAATGAGAGGACTTAAGAAATGTTGACCACCAAACAACAACACACTGTATGTGTAGGTTAGACAGCAGAAAGGGATGGAATGCTTGTCCATAAGTGGCAGGAACATGACTGACTATATAACGTGTCTTCCAAGACACACAAACTTGAGCAGAACTTTAGAGAAATTCCCACTGCGGTGTACTCTTTTTGTTTTAGCATCACAACCCCTGTGAAATGACTTGTTTGACTGTCATAATTTGATCCATCCAGTTCAATAACATTTGGAAAGTCCAGAAGAGTCACAAGATTAAATCATTGTATCTCTATTCAAGATGCTAAACTGGAAGTTATCCAGGTCATTTTGTAGCCGGGAAGTCGAGCCACTTTGGCCTCATGCGCCATTGAGCAGTTTTCATAGGAATAAACAGGGATCCACCTCTAACACTGTGTCCAGATTTTAATGCAGTGTCCTTGGTTGTTGCGCCACAGTCGCTGTTTTGTTTACATCTGCTACTCCATGTGATCACATGAGAGAGAGCCCTTGGTGGTGCATTTCTCCCTATTGCGTCTTGTCAAATGGCGTGTGCATGTTTGAGATTAGAGCGTGGAAACATCTGTGGAGATTCTCCATACGTGTGTGATGGGGAAAAAAGATGGTTAAGATTTTAAAACTCCTGTAGTCTGAGCCCGGCCTTACTCTTAACGGAATACAAAACATGCAATTTGAGGATATCACCTAGGGCTATGAGAAATTACGATGTGGGATCTTTCATAAAAAACCATAGGGATTAATGGATAGTGAAATTAATCATTATTTTCGGCCCAATATTTTACCAAGTAAAAGGTGCAAAACCCTCCCAGATCAGCTGTGTTTGTAAATTGGCTGTCGTGGTGGGTCCCAAAACACATCTGACCCTTTTTTTTCTCTCTTTTATTTGATTATTTATTTTCTCCAACTGAACTAGTTACCTGGAGACAGTCAGGGCATAAAAAAACCAAAACAAACAAACGGGGGAGCATCTCTGGACGAGTGATGAAAATGCATTTTTCTTCCCCCACCGAGATGCTATTTGGTCGCGTGAAATGATTAATTTCACACATATACAGGTCATCCCCAAAAGCAGCAACATCTCATTCACAAGGGGCCCCCGTCAGCAACAAAACAGGAGGCTGCAATAAAATGAGCAAACAGCAGCACGTACTGTACGTCAATAAATCTTTGGAGGTTAAACCTGAGCGCTGTAGAATTTGAGCAGCGGCCCCCACCCCTTCTCCCTCTCATCAGGTAAGAGTCACTGAGTACATCGGGACTGTCGTGACCAAAAAAATGGTCAACGAGCTGTTTGGGGAGTGTCCTGTGGTAGCAGGTACACACACACACTCGCGCACACTGAGCCTGTGTTTGCATAAGTAGGATGGAGCCTTGAATTATGGGGTTTGTGTAAATAAGGAGATGAGACTGTTTTTAGCACACAGGGATAAGGGAGTGCTTGGATGAGAATAGTGCCTCTATGTGGAGTGGAATTGGTCTTGGGTTGTTTACGACAGCTCGCAGCCCTCATATATCACAGGCAGTATGTTTGCTGTGAAGCTACAGTTTGTATGCCATCTGCCTTAGCTGAACTTGACCATTCAAACAGACTTATATTTTGTAAACTGAGCTCACTGTAACTGCTGTTTTTTTTTTTTCATATATCTTATCTTTCACAGTGGATGATCCAGGAGCCCCACAAGGTGGCTACTTTCTTCGGGTGCATTGGTAACGACCACTTTGGGGAGATTCTGAAGAAGAAGGCCGAAGAAGCCCACGTTGACGCTCATTACTATGAACAGAACGAGGAACCGACCGGTACCTGTGCAGCCTGTATCACCGGGGACAATAGGTTAGCCACCTTTCAGTCACCCTTGACCAAGGAATGACCCTCTAGCTCGGATTTGAAATACTCCTTTTGGTTCATTTTTACATCCTCAGGCAGGCAGTTGACTCCTCAGGGCTGGAAGTCATAACAGCGAATCATAGCTCGGCTCACACATCAAAAGGAAAAAGAACAGCTTGAGTGTGTTTTTTCCAGGGCCCCACTCGGTCTCTGCCGCCCCAGTGGGTTGTCATCCATCTATAGGCTGACAGTAGCAATGTGTTAGAGATGGCTGGGCTATCCCAGCTCTCACCTGTCAGCCTTCTCGGCTGTAAAAGGGGCTTTAGCCTCTCTGGCGACTCTCACGCTAGCATCATCATCAGCACGTCTGAGACAGCAGAGGTCAAAGCCTGCACACACACACACACATACATACACACACATATATCACTAACAGCGAGGGCTCCAGTTCATGATAGACCAGGTGTGGATCAATAACCTCCTTCTCTAAACACTCCCCTCCTCTGCAGCCCTTCATCTGCTGCTACTGGAGTTGTCAGTCAGTCAACGACTGGACCTCGACCGCCCGGGAGCCGGCCCCGTTGAACGGTCTTAGTGGGCTTGTTTGATGTGGGCTCTGACACCTGAAAAGGTCAGGTGCCGTGCTCAGGGAGACGAGTGCTGTAATATTTCTTACAGGTGTTTAACAGACAGCTCAGGAGGCCAGAGGAAAGGTCGCCGGCAGGGCCAGATTGGAAGGGTGATGGCTTTGAAGGATTGGGAGGCAGTACGTCACAGCCCCCAAGGTTTGATTAGTGCAAGTCTTCAAAGAAAAAAACCTACTCCATCTGACAATTTGAGTCCCAGTCTGTGAAGATTCTGTATGTTACATCTAGGAGTTAAATTGGGGGATCCCTCCAAGAGTTCTTGTGTGATAATTGCAGCCCAAAATAACTTGCTGTGTCTGCTTTTTTGTTTTTTCACATAAGGAGCAATGATGTTGCTAACTTTTCACATTTAGGTGCACCAGCACGTGATTTAGATGCACTCCATAAAACATTTTAACGTAATTTCTGAACACATTATGTAAATGATTGTAATCTTAATTTTAATCGGATGCAACAAGAAATTGCAAGAATCTCAAAATAAACCTCTAAATCTGAAAATGTTGACTGATTTTTTGGGTGCAAGAGTGACCGAGAGATGTTGAATCATCTTCTGTGACTTGTTTCCACCTGAATTAAGTCTGCAAGCTAACTAGGGCAATTAACTATCAGCTATATTTTAATGATCAATTAGTCTGGTTATCGTCATGATTAATCATTTGGTCCATAAATGGTAAAAAAAAAATATATATATATATATATATATATATATATATATATATATATATATATATATATATATATATAAAAAATGAAAAACTCATCCCAATACCCCAGAACCCAAATTGACATCTTCATATTGCTTCTTTTGTCAAACCAACAGTCCAAAACCTAAAAACTGCTCATTTACTGTTGTCAATTACAAAGAAAAGCAGCAAATCAGTAGTTGGTAATATTTCAATCAACTAATTGTTGGAACTCTTAAGGTAACCCTTGTGTTCCCTGCCATACCATTTAGCACTGCTACCAAGCTCCATTCACAAAATCCTGCCAATATGATGTATTAGATAAAAAAAAATAATACATGTTTAATAACTTTAATCAGGGCTCTAGGGTGCAACTAATTTGAAATCTGTCAAGTGTGACAGAACGTTTTCACTGGTCGCAATTTAGCAGTTAAACGTGCTGTGATTTCAATGGAGAAAAACATTTATTTCATTCACCTTATTCCTGTTTTCAATCATTTGCATGATATGTTAAGAAATTAAATCCAACATAATTATATGCTGATACAGGGAAGCTGTAGGGAAACAAAGTGGTTGAATGTGGTTAGCTGACCATGCTTACCACCATGAGCAGTTTTTTTCGTGCCATGCAAGGACAGATCTCTTCCCGTAGTGGCACCCTCCTGTCACATGGTTGCCTAACAGTTTTTCCTCTAAGTAGCGATGATGGTCGCACTCATTTTGATGGCCGCTCATAAAGCGACAGCGCACAAGGACTGGCTAATGAGCTATGTTAAGATAATGC
This sequence comes from Sparus aurata, assembly GCF_900880675.1. Lineage (NCBI taxonomy): Eukaryota > Metazoa > Chordata > Actinopteri > Spariformes > Sparidae > Sparus > Sparus aurata. The sequence goes on from NC_044206.1 coordinate 17,157,271, forward strand.
CACCTGCTTCACTTTCCAGCTCCCACCACTCACTACTCAACTCAAGTGTTCATTTAGTAATGCATTTCTGTTGTTTTTCCACCTTTTTGTTAACAATGGACCACTTTTCCAGGTGATATGGTAATTCAAATAATTTGGAGGTGGCTCATCGTTGGCCTTGAAAAAGCCCTCTGCTTATTACAATCTCTGTTTTTTGGGGCGAGGTGTTTGAGATAACCCTCCTTTTAAAAGAAAAAAAAAAATAAAGACGATTTCACCTTGGTTCAGACATTCTGGGAAAGCATTATCATCCTTTTATATCGTGAAAGAACAAAGGAAAGTCTGGGGCCGGAGTGTTTTTAGGGATGTTTTTGAGACAAAATTAAGATGGATGATAAGCGAGGCGTAAGATTTATGGGGTCTGTCTCTCCAGGTCCCTCGTTGCTAACCTGGCAGCGGCAAACTGCTACAAAAAGGAAAAACACCTGGACTTGGACAGCAACTGGGAGCTGGTGAAGAAAGCCAAGGTCTATTATATTGCGGTAAGTGAGACCCTCTACATTCAGAATGACTGTTCCCAACACTATTGCCAGAAGAGGACAAAATGTTAAGAGGCTTTATTCAGGAAATGCCTCAGCGCGCCTTCTGCATTGTCAATATATCCATTCATCCTTTGTCGGGTGAAATGAGCTATGTTACCTATTGAGACAATACAGCTCCATTCTCTCCATTTCCCCCCCCCCCCTCGGTCTTTGTGCGCAGAGCTTCAGCACGGTGTGAAATTGTTCTACATGTAATGCATTCATTCATTTCTTTTAACGTGAAGACAAGCCAACAGGTGCTGTGAAAGTGTGAAAATTGATTATTCAAGTTCATTCTGCTTTACCCCCCTCCTACACAATCTTCCCCTTTTACAGACAAAACTCAAGCACACACACACAGATTGAGGAGGACAGATGTGCTCTTAGGCATTCACACACACACTTAAGCTGCACCGCTGAGGTAATGTCTTCACTTGCAGCTCCTGGAGTAGGATGGCCTGCCATGCTCATGTTTCACTGTTTGGGATTATATTTAATTCAGGCAGATCAACATTTTGTCTGATCTCGAGTCAAGATGATATCCCTGAAATTGCACCGCATTCCACGTCTTTAAGCAGTTCATTATCGGCATAAATCAACGTTACAGCCCAGCCATCAGTAAACTCCTTGGCTTATTGTCCAGGGTGAAATTCACAATGCTCCCCCTGTTGCCCACAAGCCCTCTAAACACGAGTGTACTATAGTCCAATAATGACAGAGGTTTCATAATTAGCCGCCCAGTCGCAGAAACAAACACACACACACACACACACACACACACACACACACACACACAAAAAAAGCCGTCAGTGCTTGTGCCAGAAAGCAGATCAGTGAGTCCATCCTCCAGAGTTTGTGTGGTCTCATTTTTAGCCTCTGCTTCGCATTAGCAAACACAGCACATCCTCTGCAAATTGGCAGTTGGGTTTTGCCCACATCCGACAGTCTTGCGCGCAGGGAAAAGCTTCCGTGGGATTTGAGGAGGGGAATAGAAGGGCCACAAATGGGTGTTTGTCAGTGCTTGGAATCTCAAACGTCGTTTCCAGCATCCCTCCTGGGCCTCTTTGTCAAAACAGGGGGATCATTCGCTTTATTAGAGTCCCATTCGCACTTCTAAAGTACTTAGCCAGATACACTGCCACAGCTATTCCCACTTAATACTGTGTGGCGTGTCTAGACCGGTGTTCACTAAGGCCTCCTCTCTCCATTAACCTTGTCGAGAGCACTCAGATGTATTTACCCAATTTACAGCCAGATACATTTTCTCCATCTCTCTCACCCTCTCCCTCTAACTGTACCAACCTCTGCTATGTATTAATGTGCTTTGTTGATTTTCATTAAACGTCCGCTGGGCGGTATGCGCAGTCTTGTACACTCTAATCTGTAAATGTAATTGCTGAAAAAAAAAAAAAAAAGCATGTGTGTATTTTAGCATGTTATTCGCTCACATGTGTGTTTGTCGGAGCATGTGTGTGTTAAAGAGGTGATTGATGATTCCTGGCAGAGGCTCTCAAGGTGCCTGCTACTATGTGGTGTGATTGGATGAAAACAGAATTATTAGAGGGCTCTTGCAGCCAGTCTGGCTCATCCAGCAGCAGCGGCGGCGGCGTCAGCAGCGGCAGCAGCAGGGCTGGTGGCAGACGCAGAGCAGGGAGGCAACACTGCCATTTCTCACAAAGAGAGAGAATGTTGAACTCCTGCCAAATGTTTGGTGGCAGGCTGTTGCTAGGAAATCTGGGTCCTTAGGCAAATCATTGCACAAAGACCAATAACAAAGGCGTGAGGGGGAAGAAGGAATGGCTAAATGCATTTCAGGCAGAGGATATCTCTTCTTCTTCTTTTTTTTTTTTTTGCCGTTGAATGCCATCGCTGCTGCAGTGATGTTTACAGTTATTTCTTTCCCCGACGATTGTAAACATCAGAAATGGAGGGTGATGTATTGTGTGAAGGGGAGATGAGTGACTCTAATTGGTGGGGGTGATGTGTGCGTGCTGGCCCAGTTAGCCTCATCCCCCCCCCCCCTTCCCTTCACTCCCTCTTTCCTTCCATCCCCATCCCCCTTGGCCCTCTATGGACAACCTCTTCCCCCTCTCCTTTTGCTGTCTCCTTTGGCCCCCCCCTTCATCTTTCTCTCTTTCTCCAGTCTCTCAGACACACATACACTTGCTGCTAAACACACACAGCATGCACGCACACATTCTGCAGCATACCACTGGCTTGTTTTTCTTAGCACTGAGCGCTTTGCCCTGTAATTTGATCTCCGCTGCTTGATGCATCCTCGATGATGCCACTTTGAATTAACCTATGGCTCCACAGCTCTCCTTAGCCCCAGCTAATAAAATAGCTGCTGCTAACTTATGCTATTTACATTCTGGGGAGGAAAAAAAAGAAAAACACTTCCATCTCATGGCAAGCGACGGAGATGAAGAAGAGGGGAGACGAACAAGACAATTGACTGTGAAAAGGCCTGTTAATGACTGGGCACAGATGGTCAGAAATAACCCAAGGATAGACGGAGGAGACACTCGCCTCTGCCAACTGGCCTGATACACAAAACTCACCCAATGAGACACAAGCGGCAGAGCTGTTAGGTCACAAACCTGATCACAGCTGCGGACGCTGTTTCGTTTACGCCCTAAGCTAATGGCGCAATCCCTGTTAGGTTAGCCACGCCCGAGGAAAACAGCTAGCGCCACCTTTTTTTCCTTTTTCATTCAAACAGCGCAACGACTTGAAGTCGAACGCCTCACACTGTTAACACTGGCACAGTGCATATAGCATTAATTGGCGGTTGTATTCTTGCCCTCACTGCAGGGGAAAGCTGAGTTCAGCTTCAGTCACCGTAGCATAATATGCAAGGAAAGGAGGCGAAGGGGAGGGCAAAAAAAAAGCGCAATACTGGCACCACAAGCAGCACGTCAGCCTGCTTACACTCCAGAGTGGCACACATACACACACACACACATATACACACACATTGTTACTCCACCCCACCAGCCCCTGCAATTTGCAGCCAAAAAGCCGAAGGGAGAGGTTTTCCACACACACACAACTAACTGACATCTCATCAGCCAGCCGAAGGGCTGATTAGCACAGAGGTGACTGCGGCTGTGTCTCTGTCCAACTCAGAGGACCACACTGTCCTCACGCTGACCTTGAGCTCCCTCTTCCCCTCTGTCCTTCTTTTTCTATCCTCCTCTCTCCCTTTCACTACTGCTCTTTATCTCTAGTTTTCCTCCCCTCCTCTGTCTCCATATCATCCCTCCTTCTCCCCCCCCACCTCCTCTCTCTTTTCTGTCTTTTCTCTCTTTCCCTCTCCACTCTGTACTGCACCACTCTGCACTGCCCCTGTCCTTCCACATAGCCAGGGAGGGATCACGAGGCAGAATGCAGGCAGTGGAGAGAAAGACGGAGGGAGGGACGGAGGGATGAGGAGTGGAGGGGGGAGGAAAAAAACTGGCAGGCTCCCCCTTTGTCTGCAGGCGATCAGTTACAGTCTTGGTTGCCGATGAAATTTAATCCCCACCGCATTTACATGCCAAGTTTGACTTCTGGCAAGCCTTATTAAATAGATTTGTAAATCATTTCATCTTGATTAGAATCTGTTCTCAAGGGATCAACATTTTTTCGCCTTGCTTGTGTTTTGTTATGTGCACAATCTGTGCCCACTGGTGTTAAAAATTTGAAAGTCAACCCTTGGTGGTGTTATTTTTCTGTGCAGGCGGGTGTGAGCGGTAGGTTTTAGGGGACAAAGAGCGATAGGTGCCAAGTCCCGTCCGTCAGCGGCCAAGCCACTGTGTCAGCATGTCTCCCGTCTCTGGAGGTCATGTCGGTGGGCGAGCAACTGCTATGATGTGTCTTCTCTTTATTAGGCTGACACCACAGTGTCTTTAGCATGGAACAATGTCATTTCAAATTGTGCCTAATCAGATGGCATTTTTGTAATTGCCAGCAAGCGTCTTATGAATATGAATTCATAATTGTTCAATTACAAGCCGACTGCATCATATTTATTGGCTTATTTATTTTTTTTCTCCCGCTGGCCTGGGCCAATTATAGGATTTAAATCTTGAGGCAATCAAGTGATAAGGGTGAGGCGTTTAGTGTTTGCTGTCACTATATAATTCTCTCGAATGTTAAACATGCATCTGGGAGGGCTGTATTTGTCAGGAGGCTGTGAGTGGAGGTGCACCTGCCTAATTGAGTGGTAATGAGCTGTCAGGAGTGCGGGCTTGGTGATTGGCTCTCGGCGGGGCGTCCCGTGCCAGTGGGACGTATGGGCTGGCCCGGCCCTGCTGGAGGATCAGCCAGCTACGCAGCCCCGCAGGCCTGAGTGGGCGGAGCGTGGCAAATTAGGGTGGAGAGGCCAAACGACGCTGGCTGCCGAGACATCCTGTGGCTTTCACTCATCTGTGGGATTTATTTAGGTTGTTTACAACTATCCTTACTCTCGATTTAGTTTTACTTCTTCATGATGGAGGTGGAAGAAGATTCCACATGTTTTGCTGTTGTAAGTAATATGTTGCACTGTAAAGATACTCCGTTTTGAGTAAAAGTCCTGCGTTTAATTGTAATTGAAAGCCACCATGTGTAGAATTATTTATGGGATTATTACATCTAAAGTGCTCTTAAAAATTCCAACAGTGGAACAAAAAAGTGCCCGTGCAGGTAAGCTATTTCTTGATAATGATGGCACAATGCAATGCATCAAACTTTATAGATGTGAAAATTAAAAGTCCTATGACAGCTATAAAATAAAGTATTTATAATATAGCGATTTATAAGTGATTGAGGGAACAAGAGACACGGCTTCAGAATAAGAATCAGAATTGGATTTATTGCCGGGTAGGTTTTCAGATACAAGGAACTCGCCTCAGTGTATCTGCATAACAATTATGATAGTAAAAGGAAAATATAAAGAAAGATTCAGTCAAGTCCTGCAAGTTAAGAAGCATAAATAGAAACTGGAAAATTGACAGTATCACATGGTAAAAAGAATGTATTGTAAAAACAGAGTTTTAAGCCCATTTATTAAGTGTCAAACAGTGCCTTTAATACTCCCAGTCTGGTAAGTCTGGAAAATGAACTGTAGGGTCCAACAGGCGTCTCTCAGTCAAACAAAACAAAAGACGCAAGAGGATCATGGGAGTTGCTGACATCATTTTTAGGAAACCAGCACTGCCAATGAAAATCTACTCCTGTGAGATAGGCAGTAATGTTTGCAGATGAGGAAAGTTTTATTCACGTCATGTTTAGTCACACTTGCTTTTGGAAGTTATGGCAACAGGCGACCACACGAAACGCATGATTACCTCGGATAAAAAAGGTATTTCTTTGGGTTTGATCGCAGTTGAAAACACAATATGCAGATTGGTCATATTATCAAAGGAGCATGTTATTATTGATTATTTTACTGATGATTTTTTATTTAGTGTGCTGATTAACATGAGCTACATCATAAACTATTGGGAACCAGTAATAAATAAACTAGTGATAGCTAGTGGAGTAAAATGTTTAATATTTCCCTTTTGAAATGTGATGGAGCACCAATATAAATAAGTATACAATTAAATACACAAGTAAACTACAAGTACATCAGAGTTGTACTGTACAGTACCTTTTTCAACATACTCAGTGCTCCCACTGTTTATCTTCTATTTGTTTGATTAACTACAATATAAACACAGTAAGTTTTGCAGAAGCAGCTTTGTTTTTAGAAGCATTGCGCAGAAAGTTCACAGGATGTCAGAGATCACCTCATTTTTGTTATTATGGAGGAGAGGTTCTCATCACGCTGAATTGCATCTATTTTGGTTCGGATTTTCTGTATTTGTGTGTTTTATTTTTATTTATTTCTTGTTTAGAAAAATGTGTGTGGAAATACTTAAAAGTTGGCAGGGGCTCTGCTGGGTTTTTTATTTTTTATTTTGGGAGTCTTTATTTCCAGCATCCTAATTTGAACAACAACAGGAGGGGAAGAAAATGCTTTAATCCACTGTATCTTGAGTAATTGCCTCTTGGGGTGGGGGCGCGGGGGCACATATTTGGACTCTGGCTTGCTTCCAGGCTGTAGTCCATATTACTCTGCCAGCATGCAGTGACTTTCTCCTTGTACACCCACGTTACCTTGTAAAAACAGTTTTTCTTCTTCAGCAGGGAAAACACCATGTCCTTTCACCCCAGATTACTGTGTGCATCTGCTCCACCGGCAACAAGTCTGTTTTCCTCCTGCCTCGCTGCAAAAGGGATGAAATAGTTCAGACTTAATGATATTTCTACTTTCCATCACCTTGTCCTTTCTCCCTCTGCATCAAAGCACCCAGCTTGTGTTGTGTGTGTTTTATTCATGAGACGAAGTTGTAAAATGTAGAATAATGTTTCAGTCCTACACTGGGATGTTGTGGCCATTTGTGCGAGTTCCACGGCTTAATTGAATAGACTGAGTAATTATTTGTCAAGTAATGCTGAGCAGAAAATAAATAGCCACTTTGCGGCCGTGAATTGTGCCTGATGGCCATGTGTTGATACTCTCACCAGGGAGAGTAAAAACCTGCTCTACTGGCTAAGTATCTGATTAAGATTCACATGATGAAACCGCAGACGCTTTAGGATAGTGTGTCTCCTGGGCAAAGATAGGGAGTAGAGTTAAGTGTCAGACGCTGTTATATTATCACGCTGGAGCATAAAGCCCCCAACTGGATAAATATTGCTGGAATATTCTCCTCGTCACAAACCATCCGCAGCAGTCGAGTGAGCTTGACAGTTCCTCAGACAAAGCATCACCGCAGATGTGCATCGCTGTGCAGCAGATGCTGGACACTGTTCTTTGAGAATTGTTTCCTTCTGCAAGGTTTCATTTTTCCCTTTTATGTCGTTGTAATTTGTTTATGGTCTGTAATAAGCCTGTGCATATCTTCCTTCTGCCAGTTTGGCCCGGGTCCATTGTAAACTGCCAGTAATTTTTTTTTTCTCTCCCTTTTTTTAAAAGGAGACTAATGACTTCTGAGGATAATATAATATTTTGTACGGATTTGATCATTCATTAATTTAAGTTATAATCCTCGAGATTTTCATGATATCACACCTCAATTTTCATTCTATTTCTGGCCAACTTTTTCTTCTTTCTTAAACAGCCTTTGTAATTCCCTCTCCATTTAGTTGTTTCCATTGTTACTGGCTGACAGTCCCCATGGGATGTAAATATATCAAGAGTTTGACCAGCAAATATTCCACCTCATTCACACCTTATTCCTCCGCCCCAATGATACCTTGTGTGAATTATGGCCACAACTTTCAGTACATCCAGCCACTTAACCAGTAAAGGCGTTTTCCATGAAAACAGGTCACCAATGCTCAGTCCTAGAGCGACTGGTACACTATACTGCTTATTCATAAAGATTTAAGTTGGTGACTTTACTCTGTAGAATGAATAAGACCAACACTATTATTATTGCTTAGCCCACTTAGCTACGCTTCTAAAGCCTCAGATTTGCCGCTGGTGCGTCAGTTATTATGATACTTTGTTACTTACGCAAGCTCCATTGAGCACAGGAAGGATCACCCATAATTGTTTGCCTAGTGACCTCCCCAGGAAACATGGATAAGGACCTTAAAAATGCCAATTTTCTTTTTTATACAAAGCTTGAAGTCTGCAGGATGCATAGCGATGAGGTAATGTATCGATATGTGGTTATGTTAGATTAATAACTGTAATATGACAATGGTGCTGTTGATGCATCTAGGCTAGCCTACACATAGCCCACAGCTAATATATTGTGTAAACAGTGCACAAGTGCATGGTGAACATGATGAAGAAGACAAAAGGTGTTGCAATTTTATTTATATCACGCCATTCAAAGTCTCAACAGGATTTGATTATACATTATGTGCTACTACATGTATGTTGGCTGTCTTCTTTAGTCTTCATCATTATGTAGTAGTATGAATAAACTTAGTCCATGGTATACAGGAGTTTCTTCTGTCTGTTGAAAGAAAGATGAAGTGTAAAAGCAACAAGTTGTGGTTGTACTGGGTGTTGCATCAGGGACTATTTCTTTGTCGGGAGCAGTGACTTCTTGGGTGTCCATGCTGGTTGCCTGGCTGTTTCCCCCTGCTCTGAGTGTTTATGCGAAGCGAATCCCCTGATATAACTTTATACTCAATAAACAGATATGAGAGTGAAATATAGCTTCTCATTCAACTAAATTTGATTTAATACTTAAATTATTGTGTAGCTATAACGTGTCAAATGACAAATGCCCTTCACTAGTGCACAGAACCAAAGGCGTTTTGTCTTTTGCATTAAATTCTATAATAAATTGATGATAAGCAAAACCTCAAATTTGAAAGGCTGGAACCAGAGAATGCTGATGAATTGATAGTATTTGTTATTTTAGTCGATAGACACGTAGCTTCACTACAGCAGCAGAACTGATCCCTGCCTGGGTCTCAGTGAGCATGTCTGGGGTTAGCACATGCAGTGGGAAAGTGTTTATTTTTCATACATGGTCCCACTCAGACATAGGCTAGTACTCTGACCTTATCTATTGTTTCTCAAGTGTATATTGTAAGCAGCTTTGGAGGCTTTATAGAGACTTAGCCAGCAGGGCTGCCGTTGCTCTGGTGGAACATTTGGACCTCTGGCAAGTGTCAGATTTTCAGCAGCACATTAAATCTCTTAACCCAGTTCTTTTTTTTTTTCCCTCCCTTTCCTGTGTCTGTCTCTTTCTTTTCCTCTTTCCCTCTCCCCTTGCCATGCTAACAAGCTGGCTGTGATTTATTTTTCATGTGTGGCGCTGTTGGCCTCCGCCATTTTTTTTTTTTTCCCTCCCCAGCATCTAAACATCTTGTGCCAGTGGTTAGCCTGGTGCCCGGGCCCTAGGGGGGGCAGAGTGGAAATGCAGCCAAAGCAGCTGCACATCCACCCCGACCGGGCGAAGTCCTCCAGTCGTACTGTGATCAGGAGGCCAGCACCACTTTGATTAGCATGTCCGTCGTTATTGGCCTGCTTGAATGTCATGCACCGTGAGCCCAGTCGTCTAATGCTTCGGCTGGCCAACGGGGCCGCTCCCTGCAATTACTGATAGGGCTGCTTGTTCCAGCGTGGAGGAGAGGCCAGCGAGAGCGCCAAAGTGCCAAATCATTGTCCTCGGTAAATAAAAAGCAGACATCTTCCTTTTTGATGTTCTATATGTGCGTGCCTTATTTTCAGATGCTGTGGCGCAATCACATTTGAAAGCATTTTGCGCTCCCAACATAACAAGGGGGAACCAATCAAAACAATAACTGTGGTTCCTTTTGACAAAGCCCTTGGCTCACAATTGTCAGAAGATGTAAGCTGACTCATCCACACAAGAAGGGCATGTATCCCTGGGAGCGAGGGGCGAAAAAGCTATGATGAATCTTCCCCTCTGTGCTCTCCTCTCTCCACTGAGTCTGCATGGATTAATTACATGACTAGTAGCTAGTTTAGTCCCATTATTTATTTTTTATAATGAATAATTTTACTCTCCCTCTCCGCCTAGATTTTATTCTGCTCAGGACTTTTTCGGCTGCACCCCGTGGAAATAAGAATGCATTGATTATTTTCCATCTAGCAAATATCCCACCAACTGAGGAATAACATGCCTCTCCCCTAATTGGTTTGTTTATCTTGAGCAACAGACTCTGGGTTTGTTTGGACTCTGGCTGGCATCCACACACTGCACCGCTCCTCAGCATGATTACTCACCTTGGGAGGAGGCTGCTGGAGCAAGGTTGATGTTCCCCGCATAGACATCAGGCTGTCATTCTCCCCGCTTATGTGACATCATTTGCCAAGACAGATTTGTTACAGGAAAAATAAATTCAGGCCTAAAAAGGGATTGATTTAAGGACAGGCTGCGAGTGGAAAAAGGCGACAGGAGGGATGGGGGCTCCCAGACACATTTCACCACTGAGAGGGCTCGGGCCGGATCCAAACAAGCTGCCAACAGAAGATGGATTCTGGCTTCATGTATAATTGATAAACTGTATGTTCTAGGTGTCAGCTTTAAAGAGGGAGCTAGGACTATATCAGGAAGCTATTTTTCCTCTCTGAGGCGAGCATCATTTTTATTTTGTCCTCCCCCGTTCTCTGGCTTATCTTCTCAGTTCAGAAAGCCCCGTTGAAAATTATCGTTTTCTTTGAAGACGACGTTCGGGAAGTGCAGCTTTAAAAGCACATCCTGTTCCTGCGCCTATTAGGAGTGCTAGTCCAGGGCAGATAGCCATCTGCAAAGTTGACTGTACATCCTGAGTTATCAGGATTAGCCATCTCACTCTTGACACCTAGCACATTAATATTAGCTATGGGAGACTCCATCCTGCTGAAAGCAGCATAAAAGGATTAATGCAGCGCTTATCCTTTTGGAAATAATGCCCTTTATTGAGCGGATTTGACACTGTAAAGGCTAATGATGACATTGAATGGAGCCAGAATAAGTAATGGTGCATCATCCCGTGTCATGCAGCCAGAATGGTCGCTATTTGCATTCCGGCGGCTCAAACCGTATTGATTTTGTGGAAGGCGTTGGGTTGTTTTTCCTCTGCAGCAGTAAGAAAGTGTTACTCAATCATCAGCGTCTTGTAGCTAATGACAGTCCTCTCCCTGTAGGCCCAATGACATGCTCTGTTCATCCTCATACTGTACGCTACGATCTCACCTCTGAGCACTCTGAGCTGCAGCAATTACTGTACATGAAACACAATATGGCAGCGTGTCACCCTCCCCGCCTGTCACACAGAGACTGTGGGACTAATGTGGCTTTGCCCACTCACTTTAATAGGGATAAATTCGTATCCTGCCACTCAGATCTAAAAGTGTTAGCTGTACGGGCTATTTTTGTGGAACAGAGGAGGCTTTAACACCAACTTTGTACTCCATAATTTCCATTTGAGAACAATATTATAACCTTGAAAAGCTTTTTTTTTTTTTTAAATCGCCCATATATATTTGACTCTGGGTGTAAACAGGAAACGTGACTGCATGGGGTAACTGGATTTTCTGTCACACTGCAAGAATTTAAATCACACTAAAATGATTGTAATTCAGTGCGAGAGAGTCTCCTTGACCCCACCCTCCCCCAACAAGATTTGATTATTAAGAGGTTAAACAACTGTAATAATAAATCTGTCAAGTTTTTAATAAGACATGCCATTTTGTAACCGGTGTGATGGCAGTGAGGGGCAGACAAGTGGCCATCAGGGCCACCTGAGAACATTCGCTCTGTTCTTTCTGCTAAATTGCTCCTCCGTTAGGTGTTTTTTTTTTTTCTTTTTCTTTTAGCTGACAAGATAGTAACCTTATCAATCACAGCTGCTTCCCTCTCTCTCCCAAGGACTTGTGTTGATATGTTCTAAGTGCTCTCTCCTTTGGCGGTTTTAATGAGTATATTGCATGCTCATTTGAGCGATGCCTCCCTGTTTCTTAATGAGCTGATAAAGCCCCAATTATGGAGGCAAATCCTGATTTCTGATTTGCATTACCGACTCTTGTTTCACCACACACGGCGGAAATGTACATGATTGAGGTGCTGAGATGTTGGCCTGCCTTCCCAGAGACCTCCATGGTGTGTGTGCGTGTGTGTGTGAAGGGACACAGGAGATGGACAGATTAGATTAGATACAGTAGATGCTGCACGGCCCCGGCCGTTTGTGCGTAGAATGTGATTTAGTTGTGAGGTTTGAATCGGGCTGTGGGGCTGCTCTGGGCTCTGTGATGGGTGAGGGGACAGACTGACAGTGACAGTGGGGTGGTAATGGCTCTGAATGAGGAGGAATGGCCCCTGTAAGGCCTCCTCTCCCAGTGGCAGAGCAGGGCAGCCCTGTCCAAATACACTGCAAAATGAATTCTTCTCTACACCTATTTTTTTTGTCTCCACAGAGCTAGGAATCAAGGCTATTTATAGCTTCACCAGTCTGAGGAGAAAATGGTGAAAGAAATGGAAAAATGCTACCCTTAAAGAAATCCAGCCTTCACTTTTATTAAGTATCAGCAGCTGCAGTAACGCCACAGCCCATCAGATGTTGAGACATGAGTTGAAGTAAAAAGATGAGAGGATGTTGTATCACATTTGCAGTTTTTTTTTTTTTTGAACGGGGCCTCGATCCGATAGCCGAGAGGGAGGCGCAGGGGCCCGATCAAAGTTGACCCCTGGATGTGTGATCAGAGATGTGGGCATATCGGCACGAGTGCAATTGCATGCGAAATCCCAGGTTTGTTTTCCGAGCAGCCACATATTTGCCTCTCTTGCCCTCCATGCCCCCTTTTTTCGTCTCTGAAACTGAAACATCATGTCTAGAACTTTGGCTGGGGAGCTCTGCAGTTCATGAAAAATGCATTCACTCTGCTCTTTTTCTAACTCTTCGCCTCTGATACCCTTGTCATATCATATCCATGTCATGTCAGGGTGTGTATTAATTATGTAGCAGGCGCAGTTGAGGAGACAATATTGATGCATCTCAACTAGACATCCCCATGTATATTACTCACTCGTTGTTGGGAAATATAAACAAGACTTAATTAAGGATGAGAGGACCCTTTAATATTTAGCCTTGTGAGTAAATAATTCTTAGCCAGTGTTTACAGGAAGCATTTCTTTCTCTTTTGCCTGCTTCTCCCTCGGGCTCCATTTTATTCTCAGACTCTCACTCTGTTCAGCCGCTGTGGTCACTTCCTCCGGTTCAACTGAGGTGTCAACCCGGTCATCCTGCCTCTCTTTTAGGGGTGGTTAATCTGCCCAATTTCCCAATTCGATTCAATTCTGATTATTGAAGTCTCGATTTGTTTACAAATCAATTTTAGATTATTAACGAATATCGATTCGATTTTCAATTATTAACGATTATTGATCTTCCATTTAACATCAGTCTGCTGCTGAATTATTTTACTTATCTTTTGAGTAACACCTCACAGCACCTTCAATATTGTATAGTGTAACTGTAATATCAAAATTATTATTTTTTAATTTGTTTTAAATGTAGTGTTTCACTGTTAAAAGAAAGCTGCCAAGCTCAGCAGCCGGACTCATGTTAGAAGCATTGTTGGTGACGAGAACCAGGGCGTGTTTCTCTATTCCCCACTCGTCTGCCATTGCTTTGAGAAACTCACACATATTTGCGCTTGTGTGGCTATCATCCATAGCTTTCGTCTGAAGTACGTAGGACATTAGCTTCCATTAACTGCTGACATAATGAGCTGTAACGGTCACATATGAGACTGTAGCTCTGGATGTCCAGGCATCGCAGGTTATTGCTACCCTGTGAGCAGAGTTGAGGGACACTTGCACGGAAAGCTTTGTCTCCTTGTAAAGATTTGGAATCGATTTAAGTGTGAAAAAGCTCCGGGATGGAATAACACGTCTTGGCTCCAGACTGTGGACCATGTAGCGGAAGCCAGTAAGAGGAGGACTCCAGTTTGTATTACTATTTCAAAAAAAAGAAAAAATGTTTTCTTTTTTTCTTTTTTTTTTAATCGATTTTTGGAAATTTAATAATCGTCAATATTATAATCGCGATTAATCAATAATCGATTTTTTTCACCACCCCCTACTCTCTTTTGGTGTCTTTATGTGACGCCGTCGATGGGACCCAGTAGCACCTTTTTTTGGAGGTGGCCCAAATCTTTGCAAGCAAAAATATGCGCAAGTAAGAGGTAATTTTTTTGTAATAGAACATTGATCTGCAGTTGCAACACATGATGTCAGATCCTGTTTGGGATTTGTGTTTTCTGTTTATGAGTCCTTCTCCATGCTGTAATCTTGTGGAACTGTGACAGCACTTGAATATATCCCCTCACCAAATGAATATCAGGAGGGAGAACAGTTCTGGATGGTTCCTCTTGAAATGCAGCTGTTTCCCTCCGGTCCTCGTCCTCCTTCTGTGAAAAATGGTCTCTCAGGATTAAAAACCACTACAAACACTTCAGAGATATTAATCTTCCTCTAGGACTTCATTCAAAAAGTTGCTTTTAAAAGAGAAAAAAAAACAAAAAAGATTTTACACACTTGCTATGTTTAATGCCAAGATGGATATCTGTGTTCCGCGCAGATTGAATACATCATGCTATGAAAGCACACTGTCAGTAGATAACCCTGTCAACTTTGATCCCATGCACTTTGTAATGCTAGAGTGATTGTTTTACAGCGTGGTGATTGCAGCGGTTTGGCAGGAATAATTGAAGTTAAAGGTGTCGATCCGTGAGTGTAGCCTGTAGCCTGACACTTCAGACGTATTATGAAGCCATCACGTCTAATTTGCACAGGCCTCTTTTGTAATTTACCCCCAATTCAGAGGAACAGTCTCCTGCTCTGCAGCACAATGCACACTCTGCTCGCATTGTTCATGCTCATTGGAAGAGACACTGAGTGAATGAGTCTTGGAGCTCCAATAATGTGCAGCACTGTTCCTGTCATATTTGTTGCTGTGTAATGGCTCCTGATTTGTAGTTTCCTGCAGCGCCTTTTTCGGTTTTGGTGCAGAGCAGTCAGTGCTGCTGCGCGCTACACAGCAACTGCTTTCTGTGCATCCAGTCCAAGCAACTTGTTTACTACTGGCGGCTGAAGCAACTGCTCGACAGATAAAGGACCTCAAAACATCGTATAGTCTTTGAGAGGGGGAGGAAACCTCTTCAGAGGAAAGATTGGGGTTTTTCCACATGCCGCCCAGACATTCTCACACATATTGAGTTTGTCTGTGCGCATCTTTGAAGATGCAAATGTGTCAACCACATGTAACCAACCACCCAGCGAGAAGCTGAGATGCTCAACTGCCTTTCTCACGGCTCTTAAATGGCTGCCAGTGATCTTCAGCGGCTCTGCCTGTCTGTGAAGCCTGCAGTTCCTTTTTAACAGGCAGATTAGTTTTTGTGGGATATTGAATAATTTGTGCACATTTATCACTGAGCAGAAACGTCAGTTCAACCACATTAAGAGACGGAAAAGAGTTTGGCTGTAAGGTTTTATGACTTCTCCTGTAGCGAAGTGTTGCAGTAGATAGTGTGTGTAAGCCATTAATTGGTCGTCAATGTAAACAAGGCGCTGCCAGAGGCAGTCAAATGATTTATTCAGTCCAGTCACCAGGATAAAATGTTTGTAGTTAACGTTAGTGTCAATCACTGATATGCTCACATTTGTATGTGTCATAAGCTACATAACATATGGACATTTATGTCTAGAGGTGGGAAGAATGGTGGTGGAGTTGCAGGCAAGATGACTGGGCAAGCCAGTGACCGCAGTTCATAACTGCGTTTCAACATTTATCAGTGTAACATCACTGGCTAATTTGAAGAAGACAATTTCCAGCCATATATTTGTGACAAGAAATACATGTTTGTTTCTGGCTAAACATTTTAATGGGATGTCAGGGCATCTCAACAACAAAAAAATCTTATTTTTGACGAGAAGTTGGGACATGACCTTTTTGCTGACTCTTACAAAGTGTTTTTTGTCACTGGAGCATTGTCACAACAGAGAATTTAAAAGAAAAGGTGCAACATAAAGAATGTTTAAAGTTGAAACATGTCTGTTGTTTATGGAAAAATCCATTGCCAATATTAACTAGGGTTAGGGAACCGATAGGGTTCAATTTGTGAGTTACACCTTTTAGATCTTTTCTTCCTGACAACACAGACAGGGTACCTTTTACTTTGTACATGCATTCTCTCCTAAATCAAGAGAATATTTATACCTCAAACTTGCCAGCCTGCTTTGACGCCTGCTGTAAGAAAAAAATAATATAAAAAGACGGAACATCATAGCCTGGCATATCCTGACAGAGGAGACATTCGTAAATTATTAATTTTTCCCTTGCACTGTCACCTATCATTGCACTATCCCTCTGCTCCTTTCGTTTTTGAAATGCAAGAGTGGTAGTCCTGCAGCATAGCAAGTCATGTTACTGGCACTCATTTCAATATCTGAAGTGAAAGGTCGGGATGATATATTCTGTCCTGCCGCGGTGACAGTGACTTACATGCTACCAGTTCAAGATGGTACACTTTTACGAGGCCCACCCAGCCTGTCGAGCAAACTGATAATGAATCAATCTGTGTGAAACATTTATGGGTGCCCACCGCCCCCCTCCCCCCCTTCCTTGCGTGAGGCCAATTAGAGCATCCTCGGTGGCCCCTGCTGTCTGAGTCAGGGAAGCCCCTTGCATTGTCATATCAATATACCTCTGTTGATCTCCAGCTGAGGCGAGTCCGGCTGCTCTTTCCACACATGCTAATTTGCATTCGCCAGCATGTGTGGGAGATGGCATGCTGGCTGCCTCTCCTCCTTGTTCCCAAACCTACTGTTGCCTCCCTCTCTCTGTCTTTTTTCAACTTTTTTTCTTTTTTTCTTTTTTTTTTTTGAGAGGGAAAGGTTTCTTGATTCCTGGCATGCCAGAGAAGGGTCCTCTGAGGATTACATTGGCTAAGCCCTTATCACTCCAGGAAATTCACTGCCTGCTTAAAAAAGTGGTAGGAGTAGAAAATCAAGGGGAAGTGTTATTCTTTTTAAGTTTCTCCCTATTCCCATGGAAAGTTATTACGGGTTTGAAGAAAAGTCCTTTTTTTGGCACTCAAGTTTTTCTCGCAACTGCATTTCATATTTCACCCTTCCTTTTTTTTTTTTTTCCAAGCGGCTGGTGGAATTTTAGAAGTGGAAAATGTGAAGGCAGGTGCTTGAGAGGGAGAGAGGGGGAGGCTTAGGGAGGGCTGTGCTCACTGGGAAGCGATGTTAAACATCCAGGGGAAATGTTTGTTATTCTAATGGGATACCACCATGGTAACAGCTTTTAGAGACTCCCAAGGCTTTGTGTCGAGTATATGCACGCTTTCATCAATCTCGCCTAATTTCTTTGGGGATTAGCAAATATAATCAGTCCTTTTTTCTCCAAGTCGTCACCTGCTTATCGACATGAATATTATGGTGAAATTTAGCAGAACACCGCCCTGTTGGATGTGGGGAAAGCAATACACGGGCCATTAATATAAATCACAAATTGAAGTGAGTCACTAAATGGATTCAAAAGTCATTAGTATTCCTTTTTGTGCTGAATGACATCTCAGACAGAATAGCTTACATTTTGCACATACTTGCTTGCTTTTTTCAAAAAATAAAAAATCCTTGCAACCGAGACCAAAGCACTTCTGCTCGTATTACATCTCCAAGTTAAACATGCTTCACACAGAGGTAATGAATTATGTTATTTTCAGATTTAATACCTTAACAGGGGTTTTAAAGGCAATGGAGTGAACTCATTTACAAGACTTGGAGGAGAGAAAAAAAAGGAAACCCAGCCTGATGAGGAGCCCCTGTTTTTAAAAGGCTCCAATAACTCGTAAGCCCCCCTCTCAGTTTTATACCTTTTCCTCTCCCCCTGCAGATTTCCTTAAGTGGCTTATGTGAATTGCAATTGCCACATTGAAGCCGGGTGTACACAGAATACATTTCTTCCCGGCCGTGACCAGCTAACAGCGCGTTGAACTTGTGCGTGTGGTGATGGAGAGGTTTCACACACAGCACTGCAGCGCCATGGGAGTAAAACCTGACCTAAAGCTAAGCCCCCAGCCGGAACAGCCTTCCATCAAACTCTCACAACACTGCTCTCTTATCTACTGGCATTTCTGTCTGATACAAATAGCCAAGACGTGATATAGTTGGCTACATGTCATATCTGGCATTGTACTACGCTCTATCTGCTCCCCCCTCTGTGAAATATAATGCTTTTAACTCACCAGCTTTTTGCCTCGGCTATTTTTTCCATCTGTAGCAGAGACAGAGACCAGTGTGTTTGCTCGTCTTGGCCAAAGGCCAAAGGCTCTTTCTGATATAATCCCCACCATCGATCAGACTTTGTTTACTCTAACATGGTTTCTCTCCCCTCAAGCAATTAGAAGGCAACCTTCCACCTCCTGCTCCACAGACCAGCTTTATACGTTTATTTTTCCCTTAAGTGGTAATTTTTCATGTTGTGGCTAAGCTCTAAGAAGTGTGGGTGTATATTAAGTAATGGATACTCTTCAACCAGACTGACATGTTGGATACCAAATTTTTGTAAATGTTTCTTTGTCTTTGAAGAGTAAAATTCTCCAGTCTAATCAGTATACTGTATCACTTTGGGATGATTCACACGTTTCCTATGTAGCACTCCACATCCTGTGTGTTTCGTTTAGGCTACTCCACTTAGGAATCTCAAGCACTTTGAAATTTTAGAAAAATGGACCAAGCCGGGGATAACTCTCCTCTCGGTCTGAGAGGCTCTCGTCCTAATAAATCAGGCGGGAGAGTGACTGGCCTTCCCTGTGGTCCTGGCTAAAGAGGTTTATAATCCACACAGAGAGGGGAACATTTTGTTTTATTGGTAATATTGTGATCACAAACAGAGTTATGACCACTTAAAACACTTGTGCGGAAATACTTACCTTGAGTCAGTGACATGAATCAGATACTATTTTTTTGTGGTTTCATTTTGAAATGAATGTTTTAGTTAATCATGTACATAAAACGTATTGGAGAGGAATTCTGGGTAAATTAAAACTTATTTACTACCTCTTTTCTATCGGGAGCACTATGTTGACTTTTCATTTCATTTAAGTGATCTGAGTGGGAAATCAAGCAGTGATGAGAGGCCTAAAAATGGCCACAGCTGTGCAAAAACTTAACTTTTCTTTACCGTAAAAGTCTCAATTTGTGTAAATTAATGTTATACTGTGTACTACACCTTTCAGTGATGGTGCAACTGCAACTCTCCACTATAGAGTAAAGTATTGAGTGTTTATTGTGTAGAGAACAATGAATGGGTGAAGAAGGACCAGATGTAAATTTGTTCCATTCACCTGTTGTTTTGACTCTTTTAATATGTGCATAAACCCCCCCCCAAAGGATAAAATGGTTCAAGTATCGAAGAAGGTTTTTATGTTTTATGCTGAGGTGGAAAAGTTGATGTATTTGATAACAGCAAAATTTGAGAGTGCAATGGAAACACTAGCATTACTTTGCATTTACTTTAACTGATTTTTATGGAAAATGTGTTCTACTCATACCAGCAGAAACAAAAAGAAGGTCACAGTTAGAAGGAAACTTCTCTGCAAGAATTTGGGAACATGTGTAACAACAACAAACCATAACTAGAATACCTCCACCAAGGCCCAACAGTCTGTTTTAATTCAATCGAGCCTAATCCAATATCAATTTCAATAGCCATGAATCGCTCTAAATTTAAATCACCCGTAGCTGCTTAACCATAATTGAATCTCACCAGAGCTTCAACAGCCAACCACTAGGACAACAACACAAGACAGATGGATCATAAGCTCCATTGTTTTGTGGGAGAACGATAGATTGATAAACAAGAGAAATTAAAACAGTTATCTCAGCTGCGCATTGATGGTAGTTGCAGGTTTCTATCCCTATTTGTTAACATAATGCAGCTTAAAAAAACACTAAACACAATGAAAACATTAAATAGTATAGATTCAAATTGTACTCATTTGTAGATACCAGCCACCTAAATACACCAGATTTTTTCAAAAGTGAGAAAATTCCTTTATCTGGATCCACACCATAAGGTAAATGAATGGGGTCTATTCTGGATCCAGAACCATCCTCCATAGGATTTTTTTCTCCATTCAATAGTTTTGGAGAAATCCTTCTGACTACAACCAACCATCTACAACTGATCAAACAAACCTTCTACAACCAACCATCTACAACTGATCAAACAAACCTTCTACAACCAACTATCTACAACTGATCAAACCAAATATCTACAACTGATCAAACCAACCATCTACAACCAACCAACCAACCAATCATCTTCAACCAACCAACCAACCATTGACAACCAACTCCAACCAACCATCTGCAACCAACCAACCAACCAACCAACTAAGCAAACTGGCAAAGTGGACAAAACCTTAAAATTTGGACCTCTGCCAAGGAAGTTATGCCATAGTTGATAGGAGTGACACAAATGTTTTGAAAAAGTTTAACAAGCATGCAACAAAATGCAAATGAAAGGAAAAAAAAGGTATTTAAACTCATAAATACTCCTCTTTGTCCTCACAGCTTTGTGAGGACAACACAGCATGGTCAGCAGAAAAAACATGTGACATTGGTCAACAAGTGTCACTGATTGTTTCCATAAAAACATAGTGTCATTAGCGGATACTTTTTTTTGACTTAGTCAGTCTTTATTTTGGTAACACTGTCTACCTTGTGTTGGAATAATCCAAGAGTAGAATAAGGCTGGTCCAAGCCTGTAGATAAACATATCGTCATGAAACTATTCCCTGACTTGTTAGTCATCTTGTCCTACAGGAAAGACACTCTTAACCATGTTGGAGCTAATAAGTCTTGAAGTCAGAATTATCAAAGGCAGGCGGCATGCTAATGCCTCTGAACAATTTCGATTTAACATCTAACACATTGCTTCACCCTGTTACTTGTGCTTTTGGCAGACAACCCTGACGCCTACCAGCAGCATCTGAATTTTGTGATTTCTTAGGTTTTGTTTGATGCTTAAGAAAGACTCATATTTTCTGGCTGTGATTATAGGCATCTTTAAGTCTGAGATGCTATTCTCAAGTGGGAGAAGCTCTTAGTACACTACACTACTAATATGTGAGTGCTTTGAGGGAGGAAAATGTCTGTTTAGCCCAGCGGAGAGCAATAACTTTCACAATAACTCACAGAAAGAATGTAAGTAGAGGAGCAGTGGGCAACTTTTAATGGTATTGTCATGCATTCACTTTTAAAAGTTGAAAGTAGTCTTTTAGCCTCTTCCATATTTTCTTTTTTTCTTTGATCACTAAGATTTTGAAGTCCTGCGGAGGTATTTCAGCTGTGAATAGTCGTTCACAGGTAGAGAAGTAGTCCTCACTCAGCAGCTAATCGTAAAGGCATTTTCAAGTTTTGGCAGACACCGACCCCTTCTCTTAACAATCAAAGCACCACAGCAACAAGTGAGTCTTTTTAGAGCGGGTACTTGCACTGACAAGACCAGTCAACTTTCCGTTGAGTGCGCCGATTCTGCTCTTCCTCTCTGTATGTTTACATCATCTGTGTGCACTGACATATTTTTCTCCCTCTTGACCTGAATAAAAACAAAGACAATCAGAGTTGACAACATCACAGCGCTGGCAAGATAAAAAACATGTGGAGTGAATAAACAAGCTCTAAAGTTTCCTAGCCTTTGACGGCGTTTCTTACCAGTTGTCATTTTATATAGCTGTGTCATTTTGTGCATAATTCCACGGTGCATTGGGTTGGCTTGATTTGATTTAGGACCTCCACTTTCAAGGAAATTGGGCTTAGGGTATGAAAGTTCACACTTCTTGCCTCCAGGCAATTGATTTTTCTGAGCTTGATTCTAGTGCTGTAGCAATACCCAGTAGTGAGTGTTAGCACCGTGTTGTGTCACTGAGGTCCAAAGATACTCAAACCTTAGTGTGAACTCAGTCTGATTTTATAATTTAAAGTTGGAACGTGCAAAGTTAAACTAAGTAATCCATCAGTAGACAGAAAATACATTTTTATCAAAGGAAAATTGCAAATATTCTTTGTTTTTAGCTTCTCTAGTGCAAAAAGTCTCTGCTTTTCTCCATTTTGTATGATCATATGGTGAATATCATTGAGTTTTTAATTGTTTGTCAGTGGAAAAAAAGCATTTTTCGGGCATTTTCTGCCTTACTATAGACTTTCTGTAGGCTGAACAATTGCCAACTCACTAATTATTAGATATTGAAAATAACAGAATTAATAGCAGCACTTGTTTTATTATAGTTTGGTTTATTGCAAATCATAATAAAATCTTTAACAGCATAAACTGTAGCAATTTAAAGGAAATGTTTGTACTTTAAAGATACGGTATGTAACATTTCTGCATTAAAATGTCCAGTTGAGTTGTGTAATCAAATGATCCCAAATGTTTTCAACAATATTCAAACACAGAGAAATCCTTAGTTTCACTGAAGATAACGGTGTGTTTTATCTAGTCAGCTGTTGCTATAACTCTCTGGCATCATCAGACAATACGACAGAGAATGAGGTGGGTCTGTGAACATGACTGAACATGTGAATTAAACTTTAAAAAATTCCTCCTTTTTGAGCATTTCTAGTCACATCAGATTTTTATCAGCAGTGTTAGTTGTTCAACAATGAAGATGATTCCACGCTGCATCACAACATCATCAAAATAGGTCTTTTGTTTTCATTGTTTTGATTGAGAGAATTTAGCAGCATAAATAACATGCTGTGTGTTTAAATATAGAAAAAAAAATATATTATGTATCATTATATAACAAGATGAGAATTAAAGGCTCACTCTGCTGATTTTACTCATAAAGGTCAGTTTACAAGTATTGAGGAGAACTACTCAGTCTGTGAAAACAGTTTATAGTATGATGTCCGTTGTGGATCTGGAGAAGCTTTCCACAGCCTGAGAAAATAACCCCTGATGATGTTTGGTTTGGTTTTCGAGAAAGAACTAAGCGCCTATATAGGCAGGCAGGGCTCAATAAAAATACACTGCATTATAGAAAGTGTAGAGTCTGGGATTTTGACCCATAGTAGCATCCAAAAGTCAAGATATCTTGGCATAAATGGCACTGTACAGTACCACTGAAAACATGAATTGTGAAATCATAACTTGAATTGAGAATAAAGATCATATAAAAGATCACACCATAGAAACATCCTAATGCAGCATTTTTGAGAAAGTCTTCACACACCAACCAAATCACTAAAATTAATGTTATCAAAGTGTGTTTCTGAAGAACCACAGATTTCAAACTTTAGGAAGTTCAGAAGTTCAAACTTTAGGTTTCTTTATGTTACATTTTCTGTTTCTCCCATCACAATGCTCTGGTAGTGCTTTGGTTAGGGTTAAAAAAAACATCATGTTTTGACTGAAAATACCTGTTTTGGTCGCTACAACCGTGGCTGAAAATGTCCAAAGTCTCAAAACAAACTTAAACTTAAAAACACCCATTTTGGTCACCACAAACAAGGCTGGATATGCCATTTCTAGCCAAAATTATTGATGTTTTGTCTCCACAAGCTCAGCGAGAAATTCTCCTTAAAAATATCCAGTGGTGTCAGGCTTATGAATGTTGAAACACTGCAATCCCCCGTCAAAAATATCCAGTGATTTCACACTTACAAATTACTTAAAAATCACAGTTAAATCACTTTAACAGTATGATAATGCATACACATTTCAGCCATTAAGGTCTTCAGAGCAAGTACAATATGGCCACCTTTGAAAACGTCCTAATGTTTAAGTTCTGAAGCAGCACTCTAGATATTCCAGCAACTATTTATGCACGTTTGGCAAAAAAAAAAAAAAAAAAAAAGTCTGCTGCAACTTCTCGCTCCCGTCTGCTATTTTTGATTTGTAATTTGGCGATCAGGGAGAAAGCTGTTGATGGCTGTTGGTGTTTTCATCGGAGGGCCATCACATTACAGTTTCAATTATAGGATTTTTTTTTTTTTTTTTTAAAACACACATGAATAATTAAAAGTTATTTCTCTGCCATGTGCTCTCCTATGTCGCTGGTGCTGAGAGCACACAGTCCGAAGTTATTATTAGACTGAATGTAAGCGGCCCCGTGTCCTCGGCTCTGAGCAGTGGGCACCGAGCTCCTGCATTGAGTTTGACAGCCTTCACACAATATTGTGCAAGGGCGCTCCCTTAGCTTCTCATGCTGGTTAAATGTAATATGGCAGATGGATAGTATTTGCAGGGAGAGCGGGGGTCTCACCCTCCCTCTCACTCTTTTTTTTTTTTCGCCGTCTCTTGCCAGTACCTCAGACATTTCAAGGGGGAGAAATATGTATCAAATTAACTCTTAGCAACAGGGCCTCCGAGCTCCCTGCCCTTGTCTTTTCAGCAATCAGAGCTTTGTTATTTTAGTCTTTCAACCAAAACCAAACTGGATTCAATGGCTTCAGCAATTACCTGTAATTTTCCAACCTGGTGCGCTAGCTTTCACCAGAGCGACTGCGAACAGTGAAAGATTGTCTCTTCGGTTGCTCATTTTAGTGTTCAAGTTAAGTGCACTAATTCATTTACATCCACGGAGTGGCACATTTGGAAATGTTCACTTCCCAGCAGCAGGAATGTCTGCAGAGATTTAGTTTCTGTCTGTGCACACAACCTCAGAGTCACTGAAACTGGAAACCCCTCTGCAATGTCGACACTCCGACACTGAACCTCTGCTTTATACATCTGACCCATATATTAATATGTCCCTTTCAAGCCAGTTCAGAAGAGACAACTCTGAAGCCCCGACATCTGTTTTCACATTGCAGACTTTTATCCCATTTTTCCATCGACCCCCACAAATTCCCCTTTCGGTTCCCCATCCTGTTCTTGAATCGTGTAAGAAAACTACAGGAGCTCAACTTGACTCCATAAATGTATGTGTGTGTGTGTGTGTGTCAGTGTGTGTGTGTGTTTGTGTGAGTCGAAGTGATGTTTCCCCTTCAGAGGTACTGGAGGAGAGAGAACTGCTCGCACTAAAATGCTAATTAAGTGCAGTGTGGCAGACAAGGACACTTGAGAGTGTATGCATTAGCAAATTTTAACTCCCTGCAAACCAAACAGTTTGTTCTGGGCTAATCTCCCAATGATGGAGGCAAGAACAACAGTAGGAACCAGAGAGAGCAGAAGATATAGAGTAGCTTCAGAACATGAAGAGAGGAGGGGGCAGAGAGAAGCATGGTTTTTCTTTTCATTACCAAGATAACACAGTTTTAGGAGAAGAAAGCATCTCCTCTGGCATCGTTCGTTCGTTTCATCTCCTCATAGAGGTAACATATGGTATCTGTAAGGGAGAGTCAGTTTGTGCTATGCGGTGAATAATTTTGTGGATTAGTATTGGCATTTAAATGCTCTTGGCTTTAAATCTTGTCTGTTTTAGATCTTAAGTACATTCCTTGGCATCCCGCTCTCCCCGCTCAGGCTGGCCTCTTCCCCCGGCCAACACATTTTTGAAACTGTAGAGCTTAACAGGAGAGCAAAAGGCAGCCATCTGAAAAGACCCTGAAGCTGATCTCGAATTACTTTTTAGAGAGATACCACTCAAATCAAACGGATTCTTCCAATGTTGTGATGCCAACAAACCCTTAACCTGAAGTTGGGGTTAAAAACCTTTTTACAATTTTTTTTTCTTCTTTCCCATCCATTACTTTACAGAGTGGAGGCGTCTGAGGTTAATGTAATTACGGTCTCTGATGGTTGTACAAATTGCAGGCTGGTAGTGTGACACACGCTCAAGTGCTCTGTGGTTGGCTCTAATGTCCTGTTTTATCCACGCTCATTAAGACGACCTTGGCCAGGTATGTTTAGTTATCGCCGTGACCTTCGTGCTGCATCTCTGTATTTCACGTATGACCACGAGAGACCTTCATGACATCGGCTGGGGGGGAGATATCCGCTAGCTTGAATATCAGGTAATATTTAAAGCAGAGTAAAGGTTTAAGAAATAAATACTGCAGCAGTTACTAAGTCATGTCTCTGCCCAGTTGTTAAATCCAGCGTTTGTGGCACATTTATGTTGCCCCAGAGAATCCCGGCTGACATGATGGCCCCCTCTCCCTCATCTCTGAGCGGCCTTTAAAAGCACAGCCCTCCCTTCTGTTTCCAGTACAGTTGGCCTCCCTCCAGCTCCCTCCAAGAAGTGGATGAATTCCTAGATGTCTGATAAGCTCCACCAGAACACGATTCTTAATGGAAGAGAGAAGAAGAAGAAGAACAAGAAGAAGGGGGCCAGATGCTATCAGCGCGGTTGAATTGCCTTGCAGTCAGATCAAACATCCTAAAAGTTGCTGGGAATGCTGAATCATGTCGCGGGGTTGTTGCACATTTATCTTCTCTGTTGGTTTAATTGAACTTGTTTCTAAGTGAAACCAACTGGCCGCTTCAATGCAAACAAAACATCATTAGCATTGTGAAAATCCCAGTTGTTTCGTTGCTTTTTTCTTTTCCCCCCACGCATTTTCCTTTTGAAATAAAAAGCCTCAAATGAGCTCTTTTCATCCTTATAATTTTGCTCTCTTCCACTCAAGGCACTTTGTGACACCATAAATCACTTACCTCTGTTTGTTTGTCCTCTCTCTTTCTCCTGTTTATCGAGCCAGAGACTGACACAGGTCCCCCCCACCCCACCCCTCATCATGTGTGAAGGTCTTGTTTGTCCCTGTGTGTGTTTGTGTGTGTGTAAAACAGCGGGACCTTCAGGATCGGGGAGTAAAATGTTTCTCGCAACACTAGCGTAGCGTGCCGGAGGTGTCTTGATGGCGATGGAGTCATACTGAGCTAATGAAGCTCCAAACCTCAGCTATCGATCCACCTCGCAATGGTGCTTTACAGAGATAACTGAGGAGGAGAGCAGTGTGTGGCCTCACGCGCGCTCTGATCTGTGTGACATCTAATTCTGTGTAATGAACCCTGTGCACCAGAGAGCATGATGGGGGGCTGTCTATGGTAATGACAGGGATAGCATGGCCTGGGCGGCTTTTGAAAAGCTTTGAAACACACTGCTGGTTAGCTCACAGGGCTTTCCTGACATCGAGGAATATATCACCAGAGCAAATGCCTCAATAAAGAGGATCTGAAGCAAAGTCGCTTTGCAAAATCGTATACATGTGTTTGACTGCATAAAGTGCTTCTCTGTAGTTTCTGTTGTACACAGTATTTCCATTTCTTGCCTAAAAATAAAGAAGGGATCCCTTCGCTGTTGTTCTTCCATTGTGTGATCAGAACTTTTCCTTACCTCAACTGAAGGTCTAAACCTGCAGCCACATTAGCCCTCTGTCCATCGAAACTATAACAAAAACACACTGCAATAGATACTGAGCAGTAAAGAGTGTATCAGAGCAATAATATAGTTTGTATGCTAGTAGTGTGGCGCGACACTGAACAGGGCGAGGGCACACAGCTAGAATAATGTCTTTTATTTTCGAGCACAGTGCATAAGTGTTTCTGTCGGCCAACCGAGGCCATGAGTTGAACAAAGGTTAACTACAACCCATGAGTCTGCTCGAGCGGGCTGGGAACAGGGAACACGTCCTTGAATTTGTCAGTCGTACTGGCTTTCACAGAGAGATATTCACAGAGTTTGTGCAACTGCAATATTGGGCTGCGTTCACACTAAAAACAGCACCACATTAAGAAGAAATGCAATTTGCTGTATTGGTGTTGCTACAACAAAAGAGCATCAATAACACTGAAGAGTAATGAGGCACCAAAACAAAGCGGTTTAAAAATACTCTGAGGGTTTACCAACAGTTGAACGTTATAGTGCCGACAGTCAGTGTTTTGATAATCATGAAGTAAACAGTGACATTACTTTACGAAAAACTTCAGGCAGTTTTAACTTTGTTGCTGGATGATCAGGGTGGTCTTTGAACCGGCACCCTTGTTGGGCCAGTGCAGTGGTTATATTCAAACAAATGAGAAGGTTGTAGTTATTAAAGCTGCACTAACATCTTTGAACCTACATTGACATGTTTGGCCTCTTGGGGGCAGCGCAACAAGCTATAAAACGTTCACAGTATAAAATGTCGAAAGAGCCTCCGTGCCTTGAAAGTGAAGTCAATCTAGAAGTGCTTTAAACCTGCACTCTTTTTCTAATGGCCAGCAGGAGGCTAATCTACTGATAAATAATTTGTATTGTATGTAAGCGTATGAGAAAATAACCCTACTTATCACTCAGTTTATTAGCTAAGTGAAAGGTTTTCTTATGAGTTTATAGTCTTAATCACTTGTTTTCAGTCTTAAAGATCTGTAAAGTATGGTCCCATTTAGAGTCGAGGCTAATTTACGCCCCCTTTACGTACGAAAATAGATAGGTCTGTTTACGGACCTCCGCTTTTCCTCCGCCACCATCCAACTTGCATTTCATCCCTGTCCAATCTCCTCCCAGCTGTTATGCGCTGTTTGCCTCTTTGCCTGGGCAAAGTAACATCATACAGATGTTCCAGTCTTCTTGCCAACTGATAACCTGTCCTCAAAAAGCTTCATGATTTTAAAAACGTCTTCCTCTTGTCTCGTGGTTGTGTCTCACTTGAACTGTTGCCTACTCTGCTATACTGCCCCCCACAACTACTGCTCCGTTGGTCCGTATCCATAAGCTTTCAGAAAACGTGCAGAAATACAGACAAAATTAACGCAGAGTAAAGTCTGTATCTGTATGTAATGTTAAAACAGACGATAAAGAAGGGTATGCTTTTGTGCTTAGTTTACTACCAGGGCATTTTCATTCAGACCCAGTCAACATATCCTACGCATCCAGCAGAAACGGAGCCACATCAGAATTTGCAGTCAGGTTTGTGGCCACCTGCAAATGAAAGTCCAACACTCGCTTTCCTTTTTAGTGTTGGTTTTGATCTCCTCAAGTCCTGAGGGAAATATTGGTCTCTTTTAGCTGCTAAATGCTTCACTGTGTCCACCAGCTAGTCGCTAACTGTGTCTGTCTACTGCCTGGTGCCGGGCAGGTATTGCACAGTGGGATTATCGGAGCTTTCTGACGGAAAACAGCTGCCTCCTCCTGCCTGGAAAGAACTTTGAGGAGAGCAGATAAGACTGTGCCAAAACAGTACATTTTACTTCTATGAAACTGAAACACTAAAAAGCTTTATAGATCTGAGGGGGAACTCGAGAGTAAGATGATAATTCTGTGTTGGTTTGCTACGAGTGACCCCTTTACATTATGTGTAGTCTTTTCATCCATTTTTAATAAATATTGATAAGAGCAGCTCTAAGGATAGATGGTGTGTAGATTGTAAAACCCTCTGAGAGAAACTTGAGATTTTCCGGCTATATAAATAAACTTGACTAACATCTGGGGATTTGATAAAATTTAGTGCGATTGCAGAGGCCATAATTACTCTTCTCACTGAAGTGGTGATGGTTTAAATTCCCTCCATCATTCCTGAATAATAGGAAGTGTCAAACAAAGCCTTCATGACACAGTACTTTGAACACTCCCCCTGATCCCTGCAGAATTAAAATAGACCTGGGAGGGAAAAAAGAAAAGCTTTTCCTTTTCCATGACCACCTCGGCTGCCGGTGCAAATGAAAATGCCCTTCCCAAAATAGATCATTTTTACCCTTCAGATGTCCACTTTTATTTTAAGCTCGGTGACACCATGCCATCCATCACACCCAGCGTTTCAGATGTGAGCAGCCCCGGGGAAAACACTGATACAATGCAGGGAAAGTGTGATAGCGTGCTGTCGCTGTGTAGTTAGGACCTCTATGGTTAGACTACCACTAATTTCATCTCAGAGTAGCATTTAGACATTTTCTTTGTGTGATTAAAGTGGAAGTCATTCCTCTTTTTAGGGTAAACATTGAAAATGGATGCCCTGCCTTTCCAATTCTTCCCTCAAATTACCCCTTGACATGGCCAGACATCGCTCTGCATTATTGTCTGCCAGGAAAATGCTTTTCTGAATGCTTCATTGGATGTTTTGGCTGGCTGGAAATTGTACGAAGTGTACCCAGCGCTTTGATCATCTTGACCTGGAAATGCGATAGTCACCCCACTTCAGAGGGCTCTCTGACACCTAGGAAACTGGATCTGGTATTCTTGATACATGATCTGCACCGCAGCCCTAAAGACTCAAGTTCTCCTGTTTCGTAGTCGGCAGAGACTACTGATGGGAACTGGAATTTCACATGGCTCAGACTGAGGCTTTTTTTTTTTTCTCCCACAAGCCACTGGAGTCACAATACTCTGGTCTGGTGGAGTCTGGTGGAAAAAATGGCCTGTGTGATTTTTATGAACGAGATTCCTGCAGCATTACTTGAAAAAGAGACTCACAAAAATGTTTGGTTTTTTTTGTGCGTATTTTCCACTTTTCTGCATTAAAAGCCAATCAAGGATTTCTGACAAATGTTGTGAAGCTACATACAAGGGTGCACACTAACAGACATTATTCATCTTAGGGTTAGCCTTCAGGATGTCCTGCTGTGCTTTGTAGCGGAGGTGGATCATAGATCAAAACATAAAGTCGTCGGGCAGTGATTTCAACTGGCAGCCCCACAGGCCACATTCAGCTCATCAAAGATTTCCCATCTGGTCAGCAGAGTTCAGAATCTGATTATTCTCAAGCTTTATCCTCTCACCTGGTTGACCCACCATCAAACCGCCCAGCTCCCAGACTGGTCTTCCACAGGAGCTGACAGCAACGCACTGGCCACCCAGAGAAGTTGTTGGAGCGTCGCTAAGCTTGTTGATTAGCGGCAGGAGGGGTCACTTGGATTTATTTTTGTTTTAAATGCAATTTTGAGGAACTTTGCTTGAGTATTTCCATTTCTTTTGATAACTTTAGTGACTAGTTACTCCACAGATTGAGAGTATTCATTGTGATGGGCCATTACTTACTCACTACATGTAACCAGTAGGATAATGATGTGAGGACGAGAGAGTGAGAGGAGATGAGAAGGGATGCTGCATCAGAGCTATAGAAGTGCATTTTTTAGATTTATCTGCAATCAGAAACAAAAAGCTACGATGGCCAAAAGCAGAAAAATTATGAATATCAGCTTAGGTAATCTGCCAGACAAATATTCGCCCTATCCCCAGTCTGTACACAATGGTGAAGGCTAATAAAAATAACATTAATTTTGTAAGAAAGTGAAAAATGTATTTAAATTCAATAATAGGCTAATTAGGCCTGAATACATTTAATCTATTTAGTCCGCCCCCGCAGTGTCTGCCTAGAAAAACTCTGGCCTTAAGACAAATGTAGATGAATGACCCCTGCTGTAGGGAAAAACATGCAGAGACGGGATTTCATTCAGGCAAATTTCATGTATTTAAGTATTAAGGCTGTCTTTTCCCCTTTTTTTTAACTAAACTGATGTCAAGACAAGATGATGCTGGGTGATGCTGGCTCAGCAACATCCTGGGAGAAACCCCTGAATTGTGCTAATGTGGAGTTTAGAAGATTATGGTGTCATTTTACGGTGCATATTTTCATCTGTCTTTGGTTTATTTTCACATTTTGATGGCATTCTCTCACTGTAACATCACTCAGACTGAAAGCAGTGTGTTTCTCACGTTTATAAATGCGTCACGTCAAACCTAAATGGACTTGAGCGATCAATCACAATTAAGTGTCGGAGTATTTTTTTTTGTATTACATGGATTTAATTCATTGTGAAATCACTTCATGTGTTAAAGTCCTGAGCAGCATAATGTGACTGCACTGGCAGCGGTGGTGAAGGCTCGAAGTAAATTACACAGAGCCAGTGTGTGATTAGAGAAGCCGTGGCATGGCTTTTAAAGTTCACCGCCCCTCAGGATATTTGATCGAGCCGCCGGCCTTTGATCAGCGTTAACATTACGGTAACCATGACAGTTTATTTTCAACTTCCAAAAAAAGACCATTTGTGTCAGAAAACAATCTCCCCTTCTTCTGACACCTTGGCACGCCGCAAAAGAAAAATGTCAGGGTCAGTGATGGGCCATTAGCCCGGAGTGAGTTCCTTTTGTGCTCCGAGATCCATTTAAAACACCTTTTTAGTCTTCAACAGATGGTACCGTGACACAGCAGCCATAGGCCCTGACCTGGGCCTTAACTTAAAGACATTTCCAAAAAGACCACAGGACATACAACAGCGCAGAGGAGCGAGAATGTCTGCCCGGAGAGTGACTGACACCATGAATGTGTAATAAAGCGTTCACCTGCTTAGCACGGCTGTATTGTAATGCCTTGTACATTTGATTGACTACACAGTCACCCTCTATTCATCGGTATTATACCCTTTTCTTTTTCATGGAGGTCGCTCCACCGTTGCTGCAAATGTCATAGTGTTTTAATGAGAACTGCGCTGTAGCCCACAATGGAAGCTTTTCAGCCAGATTAAATGTATCACTGTGCTGAAACTTTCCTTTCCTCTCTCCCCCCTTTTGCCCCTATTGTGACACAGTGGTTTTACAGAGCAGCTTGTTGCTGAAAAACAAGGTTAAGAAGATCAGTATCAAAGGAGGAGTGTTTTTGTGTGGCTTGCAGGAGAGTCTCGCTTCAGGTTTCCACCTGAAACACAAAGGTGTTTTCTTACCTGATTTGTATTCATTCACACAATGAGTGGACCAGCCTCTCTTGTTTCCAAGTAAGGAGAGTCCAGACGAGACTTTTGTTCGCCCTATCATCGGATACGTGCATGTTGCTTCCTCCAGTACGAGCCTTGGAGCCCAGCCACAGGCTTTGTCCTGGATGGATTTTTTCCTGCCCTTTTTCCTCTTCTTTGTTGCACTTGTATGTGTTCTAAGAAACCATTTCAGATAAATGTTTCAGCACTACTGCTGTTTTTTCTTTTCTTCTGGCTCCTGTGTTATTTCAATAATACCAAGCCTTGTCACCCTAAAATTGCCTCGTCAGAATCCAGAACCCACAAATTAGCAGTTTAAAGTGTTTCCGTCTATAAGAGCCACGAGTTCAGTCCACTCTGGCCCATATTGTACTGTCAAAACCCAGATAATTCTGTCTGTACAGTGGTACTATACATAATTAATTTGTATGGTTCAGCTGAGGTCAGTCCAACTGCTGAAAGCATGACGTAAGTAAATGTTATCCTTGTTTTATTTTTGCAGGGATTTTTCCTGACCGTGTCCCCGGAGTCAATCCTGAAGGTGGCGAAGCACGCGTCGGATAACAACAAAATCTTCTGCATGAACCTCTCAGCACCTTTCATCAGCCAGTTCTTTAAAGAGCCCTTGATGAAGGTCATGCCTTACGTCGACATCTTGTTTGGCAACGAGACGGTAAGTTGAAACGAGACATGTGTGTGTTCAGGCCTCTTTCGCCACATATACTGTTTTCCAACACGTTGTTTTGATTAAGATGTACAGTACATGTGTTTCCTGTGTATGCTTACATTTATCTACTCAAAGAAGTTTATATTTTCAGTTGTGTTTTGTTTTTTTGTTATAGTGGGAAGTCTCTAAAACCTGTTTCAGGAAACATGTTTTGTGTCATAACTGCTGCAAAAACCAGCATTGATTCTCTTCCAAAATTCTTCATTCATGAAAAATACATCACTTAAGCCATGCCAATATCTGCCATAAAATGTTTTACAACTTAAGGAATTTGAGCATAGCGAATTAGGATATATTGACTTTTTTTTAGCCATGCTAGAAGTGCAACAATGTCAGGCTGTTGATCAGTCAAAGGCTGGTCCACCACTTTAGTCTAGACTGAAATATCTCCACAGCTATTGGCTGAATTGACAAGAATTTTGTATAGACATTTATGGTGCTCTGAGGATGAATCCTGATGGTTTTGGTGAACCATTGACTTCCACCAAGACCTTGACTATTTGGGTTTTTAAGTTATAATACAGTATGTAATCTTTCTGCATTAAAATGTCTAAAATGACAAGACCTTCGTTATATATTTTGTTGAGTTGTGTACTTAAGTATCCTAAATATTTGTTCAAACCATGAGAAATCCTAATTTTACTCTGAACAGACGACTTTCCCATCCCCAAGCGCTTCCAGGTTGTGTTATTGCCGGCTCTGCTGTTGCAAAGACAACTGGATCGTTTTCTGTTTTCCTCAGAGTCACAAATAACAACAACAGAGGACGAAACGTGAGTTTATTCAATCGTTTAGTCTATAATAGAAATGTGAAAGCAGACAGAATTGGTGCCACACCGCAACCCTTGGATTGGATCGCCAGTTAATCTTCCATTTCCTGGGAGATTTCCTGCCTGGTGGCAGACGAAATTGTTGTAGTGAAGGCGCAGTTTATGGCAAGCAATCAAAATGCCCATGGTTTCATTATTCTACAGTATATTCAGTACTTTGTGCAATCATTTACTTTATAATGATAAATTAAGCAGGAAACTTGTGTATTGCCAGTTAAATCTAATGGTGTGTTTCAATTGGTCACCTGTTGCTGTAACTTCTGGGGGAAACATCAGATGAGGAAGAAAAAGAGACTAAATATACCATGAAAAAAACTTTAAAACGTCACCTCATCCATGAAAACTTCATGCCACGTCCAATAGATTTCCACTCTCTTCTTTAGAAATGAAGACAGCAACTCCCATTATCCCCTGCTACTTCACAACATCGACAAAATTGTGTCTTTGGTTTTCATTGTTTTGATTGTGAGCCCCTTAGCGGCAGAAATGACATGCCCCGCATTTAACTGAAATGTCACGCCAACTATTGATTGGATTGCCAAAAAATTGCATTCACGACCTCCACAGGATTAACTTTTTTAACATCATAACTGCTAGACATCAAAATGTTAGCTTCATCACAATTCAGCCATGTGTAAGCCCTAATATTCCCATCAGAATTTATGTTTTCTCCTTAAAGAATCCAGCCTGCCATCAGCTAATTGGCATTTAATGTTTGTATGAGATGCAAAACCCAGATCTAAATGCAGATTAGATGCTTTTGAATACTTCTGTTGTTATTAAAAAACATTTGAAGGATTGTGCAGTCTTGTCGGAGGTATAAGTGCCTTATAGTTTAATACTATATCCTCTCACCTTGTTTAAAGCATCAATCAAAGTGCCATGTCCACTCTTTCGCTCCACTCATCGCTCTCATTGCTCCTCAGTATCCATTTAACTTCTCACTTATCACTGCCCCATAAAGGGATGAATAAGAATTAGCCCAGTAATCACTCATCTCAATCGCGTCACCATTTCATGCCGGTTGATCCATTGATTTTTTTCTTTTTCTTTTTTTCGCTGCTCTATGGAAGCGAGTAGCTGGTTGGAGGTCAAGCTGTGGTCACAGACCGTGGTGCTGCTGGGAAGTATCCTCTAACAGGCCAGCTGAGTTTGACTCGGAGGCACCGCCTGGACAAACTGCACCTTCAGGGGGGAGGAGGAGGAGGAAGAGGAGGGGAGAGAGAGAGGAGTGGGGGAGTGGATAATCACTGGACTGAACTTGCCTCCCCACTGCTAAAGCTACTAAACAGAGCCCTGTCTTTGGGTTAGAGATGGGGTCCACAGACCAGGACAGAACTGGAAGGAACTGCTCAGCATTTGAGGATTTATTGCTGTGGCTGACTTCAGCATTTTCCTTCTTTTCTCTCCTCTCCCCAACATAAGACCTCCCTTTTACATATGCACCCCTCTCTCTCTCTCTCTCTCTCTCTCTCTCTCTCTCTCTCTCTCTCTCTCTCCCTCGCTCCTTAATTGCTGTGAGGAACGATTCTGTGTCTCCTAAACCACGGTGTACATTTTGCAAGCGTTATGTATTTTCGGGTGGGTGGTACTGTAACTGTTTGCTTTAGAAGTTTGCTCACACCTCCAGTCATTACACTTTAATGACTCTGGATAATTGCAATGCATGTTTGTTGAGGGAGATTATCTTTCGGAGTCTCTGTCAGGGCTTGCTCTCAGGAACTGAACCCGACTAAGTCCGCCAGAATAGGAGATTCAGTGGGAAACAGAGCAGATATTCACTGCTCAGCTGCCTCAAGCAGTGAGGTCTTCCAGGGTCTATATGGGACTAATGCCTGTCCAGAGTGTTTTGACTCCTTCTGGCCTTCCTCTGTGTCGACTGCTGGGAGGGGGGGAGTGGGGAATGACTGCTCATACAGTCGAGCCCGAGACCTCCCATTGTGCACAAGCCAGACAAGGTTGGCGGTCATGCAGTGGTGCATGGTGAGTGACAGGCAACAGGGCTGCCTCACCCACGCTCGCCCATCCATTGCCCCCCCCACCCACCAAGCCAACACCCCCCCGGCCGTCCTCTCACCCCAACTTCCACCCCCCAAAGTGATGGATCAGCCTCAGCCAGCGATGCTTTCATAACAAGTCAGTGACAGTCAGGATCATGCAGACTGACTCCTATAGCCTTGCAGAATGTGCCA
Organism: Sparus aurata; assembly: GCF_900880675.1. Lineage (NCBI taxonomy): Eukaryota > Metazoa > Chordata > Actinopteri > Spariformes > Sparidae > Sparus > Sparus aurata. Next base: position 17,193,692 of record NC_044206.1, read on the forward strand.
TAAGGGAGGGCTAATGTGTCTGCCTGTCTCTGCCTTCCTCTCCCACACTTAGTGAGTCACGATACAGAGCTCCGCACACACTCTTGGGGAAATATGTTTTAAAGCAGCGGTGAGATCTCATGATTTGAAAGTGGCTAATAACAATTTTGGGCGTTTTTTTTTTGAGGAAATCGAGTGCTGAATTATTTGTCATGACCGGGATCTTATTTCGGTCGCATCACAATTCCCGTTTGATCATTTGGAAACAATCGGGCAACGCCGCAGACTCCAAAAAAAAAAAAATGTCAATAGCTTCTGTTTTTCCTCTTGCCTTCGCCTGCTTCTGATGTTGAAATGTGTCTGTGTTTCAGACTGAGTCCACCCCTGGTAATTCTGCTGTAACTCGATCCTGCTGGTACTTGTTTGAAACCTGGCATCAGCAGGCCCTCCCTGGCCTATCGGCAGCCTCGTACTTACATAACAGTCTCCCATCCATCCTGTAATTACTGCCTTTTTGGGGCATAGTGTAGTGTCTGTTCCTTCACTGGCGGTGGTGGTGGTGGTGGTGAGGGGGGCGTGGACGGGCTAGCGACGCCGTCTCCGCGTTGCCAGGGCCTCTGAGATGGTGCCGACGGAGGCACATAGACATCAAACGCTACTTCACTTAATTGGCAAACATGTCGTGCGATAACCTGGGAACAGCACAGGCTTAATTGAGTCCTCCTGTGCTGTCCTCCTCTGACTACCTGACATGGAACCCAGGGCCATTACATTTCCCTCCATTTAATGGCTGCAGTTAATTAGGCCCGAATGAGGGAATCATTACCGCTGGAAAAACCACATGCCAGTGGATTCGCCGATAAAATTAGCCACAATTTGCTTTTGCTATTTGAGCATAAGAGATAAACCACACAATGGGGGGGAAAGGATTGGACCATTACTGGCAGATTTGTATTATGGCATTTTAGACATATCATAGACAAATGGAATGATTAATCAAGACTGAATTAATCACCCTGACTGATGTTTTTCTTTTTTTTTTTTAAGCCAGGATTCATGATCTTTTTTTTTTTTTTTTTATCTGTGCAAATGGTTTGAAAATGTGCTTCCTTGATAAAACAGTGAGAGGAGCTTTTCTCCCCACAGTCAATATCCAACAACTTCCTCGCTCCCCTGCCATTAACATTATACTATACCACCCCCGTACAGGAGCTCTTCACGCCTTCCATTGCTGTCCAATGCGTTCTGCAGCTCCGCACTCAGAGGGAGCTTATTTTTATGGGCCCCAGCCCCGTCTTCCAAACGAGAGACAGCCATTGTAATTGAATACTCAATAGGTGAGCCATTTAACAAAAGTGGAAATGGCATTCAGCTATGTATTAATGTGCTTTGCTGAGGCAAAAGGAGCCATCATCATTTCAATGTTCAAGCTGTTTTAAAAGAGCATTTAGCCTGCCATCTCTCCAGGCCATGAGAGCGAAATGACACGGATTTCTTCCTCCTCTGTACTTTTGTGTGAATGTTCCTCGCCCAATATTTTGTATGGTTATCTCGCTTATTTTCCCATCCATCCCTCAGCACCTCTCCCTGATCTAGGTGGAGGGATACAAGCAGCTCTACAGAAGGTTACTGTCATGAAAAGCCCCTCAGGCGTTTTGGCTCTCAGCCCTATTTTTCTCCATCTGCATGCAGTGTGTGTGGGGCGGTGGGGGCTCTAATGATTTTTCCAGGACAGGCTGAAGTGGGTGTACAAGTGTATATATATGTGTGTGTGTTTGTGTGGATGGAAAAAAAAAGCTAGGTGGAGGAGATGCACGGCAATATGGCGTCATTTCTTAACAAATTCCCTGCATTCGTCATTTGGCTTTGTTTGTTTGAAGGACTGCTTGGAAGCTTTATCTCTGTGGCGAGGCCCATGGCTGCTATCGCCTCAGTGACGTATGCGGGAACGTGGAAGTGCGTGCTCCCTGCTGTCAGTACGTGTAGATGATGGCAGGTTCGCTAAAGGCCCCTCAGGGGTATGAGGGGTGTTCTCGCACAGGAAAAGAATAGGAGAAAAGAATTTCCCCTTGACAGCTCACCCACAGCGGACTCGAGATGTACTTCTCGACGGTAGCTTGGGGAAAAATATCCCGTCTCACTGCCTAAAACAAAGAGATGTGAGAGCCAGATTAGCGTATTACCGAAACAGCTTTCCTTTTAGGCTCCTCTCTCTCCCCTCCTGTCAGAGCTGTCTGCGGAAAACGGGGGGGGGGGGGGAGAACATGAGACATTAACCTCCATGTGTTTATTCACAAGGCCCCACAGGCCAACTGGGAGGATGAACACAGAACCATCTCTAAAGCTAGCGAAGCGGAACAATCACAATGTGTCATTGGAGGAAAAGACATGAAGTATTAGCTGCTGCTCTCCTTTTGTGTCTTTCACAGCTGAATTTTAATTGAATGTGCTATTTCTGTGATGAGTCACATGCCTTTCCGTTCAGCGCCAGAGTACATTGACCTTCAGTGTGACGTACAGTCAGTGAGTTGTATGATGAGTCATAGCTGTGATGATTTGCTAAATGCAAAAAAGCTGCCTTTTATAATATGGTTTGTTGTCTTTATTTTTATTTTTTGCTTATCTTAAAAAGGAACATCTCTGCCACGCTATTTTTTTCTTTTTTCCTAACTCTTCTCTATTAGTTGGACTGCTCACATCTCAAACATATGACAACAGGAGACAGGGAGTCTCAAGTCAACATTGCTTGGCTTCATAGCGAGATTACGTAAAATTTGCTGATGCAAAATTTCCAGAACTATATGGTTTAGTTAGATGTTATATTTCCATTCATCTATTTTGCCAGTCAGTGGATTCAAATCTAGGACCTTCTCACTAATGTCACAAAAGTACAAACTTGTCCTAAAGTAAAATAAAAGCAATACTCTAGGTGTCACACCTAATTCAGCTTCTTCAGCCCCAAAACATCTGGTCAAAAATAAACAGCTTTATAATGAGTTTATGGTCATAATCGCTAGTTTCAAGTCTCTGTGTCATCACAGCTTGATGTTAATTTAGTAAATTATGTTTCTATTTAAAGTAAAAAAGTTGAAAAAAACGGAAAGCACTATGATAGAATAGGATATTGCTACCTTGTGATTGACAGATCCACCCTCTTGTCCAAATATGGTCACTTCTGGGTCCTTTTAAACCAAGATGGCGATGGCTGCAATTCTAAACTCAAGGCTTCAAAACCACAAACCAATGGGTGACATCATTATCATTAGTGACTGAGTCAATGTGACCGGGAGCAGGTGGAAGAAGCACCTGGCTGTGCTGCAATTTTGACATGGTGGCGACAATCAGAGGTGCAAGTCACATGAAATCAACAAGATCAAAAATGTCTACCCATTAGAAAAGATAGAGCAATGAAATGTGTACTTTTTCCGAGCACCGCAAACACTCAGAGTGAGTGCTTGTAGCCACATACGCAAAATATGTGCATTTAATTTCTCATTAAAATAAGATACATATTTCACATGCTAAAATCTTGTCTGCAAGTAGCACAAGTAGTAAAGAGTCACAAAGTCAGCAAACTGACTCATTATTATGCATCAATATCTACTGAAAGTAAGCTATAACATTAGCCAACATTAGCAACTATTAGCTATTGGTCAACCCCATTTAAGGGTGCTTAAACTGAGCAATGGTAAGTTTTATTGCTCATGAATTCAGCTTATTCATTTGTAGGAGGGAGATTGTGTCATTTCTTTGACAAGTGTCCCTTTAAGACCGCATGAGCCAAAAATATTGAGAACCACTTAACTAGATCAGATGAAGTGTCACTACAGCGTAATGCAACTGCTACAATTAAACCATCATCCTTTTCCTGTGTGCTCACTGGCAGTGAGAGGGATCAGTGCAGAAGAAGAATGAGCTCTCCAACATTCCTCTGTTTTTCCTGGCCTGTCTGTTTGCGAGTCATGGTACTTTGGGAGCCAGCATGGCTCCACCAGAGGAGTCCGACTAACCACTGTAATTGTGCCGTGCCGAAGCCGCCTTCCCCAACCCTGGGATTGAACCATGAAATATTCGAAAATGCCGGGGTTAAGAGAGGGGGGTCTTTGGCAGTGCAACGTGAAATGTGAGATCATAGAGCATCTTTAACAAGGAGGCGGATAGAAAGCCAGCCAGCCTTCCAGTCGGGCAGCCAGGGCACACAGTGGAGTCCTCTGAAGGAGAATAATTATGGATGTAAGAGGAGATATTGCGCTGGGAGCAGATCAATAGTGCCCACGTTCTGCTGGCGCTGAGGCCAGTGTATTTCTGTCACAGCAGGAGAGAGTGCAGGATATCAGCTTGTTGCTGGAGGGACTCACAGAAGTTTGAACACCGGCGGGCTTCCCAGATAGCCTTACAACCCTCATGTACACCCCCCCCTCCCAAATCACTGCTGCTTGGAGCTTGGCTGCTTGCTTTCTCCCCATCTCCAATCCTCTTATCCACACAGAGTTGGCGGGAGGACTGGCCTTTGTCTACTCTCGATTGTATTCCCACAGTCCAGGCTATACGGTCATGTTTTCCACTGTCATTTGGAGGACTCCCCCTATTCTCCTCTTGCTTAGAAAATTCTGGATAAGAAAATGACAGGGAGATAATCGACAAACATAATCTACCACCCGTAATAACAAATTGATTTGCCCCCACGCCACTGATAATGAAACCTATGGGTTTTGTTTTAGAAATGTTGCTCATGTCGCTCCCACTCGAACTGAATGAAGCGATTGTTTTTTTTCTAATTTGTTGTGGGTCTTTTGATTGCATCACGCCAGGTATCACGTGTCAGCTGTGCACATGAATGTGAAATGATTTAGCCTCATTGTTGACAGAGGCCCCCCCTGCCCTCCATGCAGCTTTTCATCTGGCAAACGGCCATCTTATGCCACATCAACAGATAGCACGCTGGACATCATCTCAATTTTTGTATGGCCAATTTATTCAGACAAAGCTCTCATGTCCCTTGTGCCACACAAATGGTTTGAATTATTCTGAGAGCTTTTTTTTTTTTTTTTTTCCCTCCCTGGGTTTCCATTGTCTGAAGCATGCAAGTCCCTCCAGAGCAGATCTTTGTTTCTCATTAGGGGGTAAATAGAGCAGGCCAAATGTTCATATGTTTATTATACTCAGGAGGGCATGGTCACTGTTCTCAGCAGTTCACAGCAGAAAAAAAAGCTGTTTGCTTTCTTGACCTTTGTTTGCAGCGCCTGCAGCCAAATGTCTGTTAAATTTTCTGGGTAATAAGCTCCTAGAAACTGATCGCCCGCGATGAAGTTCTAGCCTCATCAAAAAGGGTTTCTCGAGCCTTTACCCAGAGTAAAAAAAGTAAATGCATAATCATCATTACTATTCACAGGTGATTATTTGAAGCATTGTTTGAAGTTTACACATGATGAAACATCTGCAAAGATATCAAAAATGCATGCATATGTTCATAAAAAACACAAAAAAACGAACACTAGAGAATACTATACTGGAGTACACAAACATGACATTCAATGATAGAAGAGGTGAACAGCAACAGAAAAAGTAGGTTTGAAATGTATTTTATTTCTCCATAACATTGAGTATTTCTGACTAAATACAGCAGTCGAAATAAAACCTTAAAGAAATCGTCTTTAACTACAAATAAATAGTTGCTAAAAGTCATAAAGGAACCTAATCCGGTTCCTCAGGACAGTGTGGGTCTGTTGAAATCAATTTTGACTTGCAACATAAGCAAACAAATCAAAATTGTGTGGACTCTTGTATTGTTCCTCTGTGGTGCGGCTTCTTCTTTCCACAGGCCAGACAGAAGACCACGAACGAAGCGCAAATACATAAATCTTTCATGCAAAATAACCACTATTGTTTAATAAAAAAAAGTTTTCAAGGCCTCCAGCAGCAGTTATAACTAGAGGGCATTTAAAGAACTTAAACTCTGCGAGTGCGCAACAATCCTCTACCTTGCTGTTTCACCTGAACGCATTATTTCTATTAAATTGCATTTTTAAGATAAATTGATGTATTGACCCTGGAATTGTGCCCCTAAGAGCTGGTATTAACATTGCTATTCAGTTTCTTTTTATGTGTGTGACTAAGAAAAAGTAATCCTCGAACTGTGGAAGACCTGAATCCTGAAAAATTCAATCAGGTGAACCTTGACCAAACAAACTTTCAGACAATCAATAAAAACTTACAAAAGTAAAACTTCACTTGAGAACAAAAGGAGTTCTCACTTGTGTTAGCAGCTTGTATTTTCTCGAGTAAGTTATTCTATAAAGCAAGGTCAGAGCTACTGAATCGAGGTGTATATATATATATATATATATATATATATATATATATATATATATATATATATATATATATATATATATATATATATATGTGTGTGTATGTATGTATGTATGTATATGTATATATATATATATATATATATATATATATATATATATATATATATATATATATATATATATATATATATATATATATATATATATATATATATATATATATATATATATATATATATATATATATATATATATTTCATGTTTGAAATGTGCACAAGAAGTCTTTAAATTCTAAAATCAGCTCGACATTTAAGAGGAATGACAGTAGTAAGAACTAGTGAAAAGCCTCTGCATTGGTTCTGCTTTTTGAGCAGACCACAGTTTTTTCATCCATCCATAGTCGAGAGAGCCAGACGCTGGCAGTCTGACGTTGTGGGCTGACCCCTTGTTAGAGCCCAGAGGTGAGATGTGTGATAGAGGCCCTCAGTGCTGATAAGGCCATCAGGCTGATAACTAACTCCCCCCAGTACAAAGCTGCTACTGCCGCTGCCCCGGCTTCCATTAGCCCCACCAGACTGGCTGAATGCCTCCCTGTCTCTATCTGAGGTTACATCCTCTGTTCTGAGCCCCTTATGCAAACCCTGCTTTCCCCATGCTGAGATTGCTATCAGCAGAGATATTTATGTACTGCACATGTTTCCAATTGTTTAACCTTTGGACCTGTGCTGTAGGTGCTGCTGCAGTCCCTGTTGGCTTGCTAAGAGACCTTTCTCCTGCCCTTGTAGGCAGGCTGAGATAGATGGGAGCAGAGGCTGTTGCTAGAGGTGTGTAATGGACTGGCAGGCAAGGGCACTGTTGAAATTGGTCACATCGGAAGCTTAGGTCAACCCTGCACTTGCACAAGTTTGAACAAATCTCATCCAAACAGACTCTGCTGTATTCTGTGCTTTTTAATGAATCTAACACGACTAATGTGGATAAAGTTGCACACCCTGTATTTCGGTGTAGTAAAACTTTAAAGCCATTCATTTAAACAAATAAAGTCTCCAAAGTGTGTGATGTTTTTTAGCCTTAAGGTCAAAATGAGTACACATTTTAAGTACAGTGTGATTGTTGGGGATGTCCCAATCAAGAGTTTTTGGCTTGATTCAAGTCCATTAATAATGGACATCCGCTCAAGTCCTATCAGATACTTATAGTTACTTGTGTGGATTGAAATAACAGCTGCACAGTACTTTAATATGACATATTTTATTTATTATTTATATATTTTCATAAGCTACTTGATCAAAAACAGAAGTGTCCCAGTTTTAGCCGAACATATTGGTTTGATATTAAGAAAACCATTGTGATGAAGTTGTTAGATGGTCAGATGAGAGTCAGCTGACAGTCACCTAAGAGACATCGTAAAAGAGCCATTCCACTGAGGACGACATGATCAAAAAGCAAGGCAAGGCAATCTGAAAGTCTGTAAGAAAGAGAACAGCCATGCTTGGGTCTTCTCTCCGCGCAGCATGAAGTAGAGAGATTTGATTTATCGCATTGAGTCTGTAATTCTTCAGAGAATTAGCTACTTTCAAATTCCACAGGAAGAATTTTCCCTTACTAGCCGCAACACAAGCATGCTGAGGTGGACGAAACACATTCACAGCCCAATGGATCAGATTGTCATCAATATGCCCGGATCGGCCCCCGATACCGATCCTTCGGTTGTCACAGTCTCTTATGGTCGTCAACAGAATCTGGACCGAAGTGGATCCTTGCTGCGGAAAAGCCCAATCCATGTCTGCAAGTTTGCACCAAGAACACCATCTGTCCACAGCGCTTCCATTGAAAACTGCAAAATGAACCTCAGTTCATGGTTTAGATGTCTATCAGACACTTCACAGATTATTATGGGAAAACATGCAGACTCTGTTATCATAATACAGGGCTATTCAGACATCAGAAAATGTTTTGTTTTAATGCAGGCTTTATGAAAGTAGTATGTAGGAAGCCGTTTAGAAAAATATCCATATAATTGAAGTAGACGCTGAATCAGTAACAGATCAGCGATTTGGATTTGAGGCAAACAGACATAATAGAGACGTTCATATTTCTAGGAGGAGATATTGACGTTCACAGCAGTACATTATATAATGAACATATCCTGAGGCGAGCAGAGAGGTTTGACAGAAGTTAAGAAATTAACACCATCTCATGCACTGCAGACGGTATCGCAAATGTAAATGCTCTTTCTCACAACAATACACCATCTGGACAAAGCTGTTTAAAGTACAGGGGGAAATAATGCAGTTATTTATTTTCTTTAATTATATTTCCAGCAAGTGTTTTTTTTTTATGCTTTTCACAACTTTGCTCCAAGATGTTAGAGAAACACTTAGGAGAAGACAAATTGCAGGTAATGCATTTGGGAGTTGTAGGAAGCCCTGGTTTCAAAATCCAGCTTAAACTGCCTGTTCACGCGGATGTAAATCTGTCAGTACCGAAAAAATTACTGAGTTGCAGATTGAACTTGTACGATCACACCCGAATGTAAGAAAATAACTAGGTAGAGATGAAACATACCACTTAATGGCTTGGTAAAAATGTGAAGTGAAATGCCATCAGTCGTTCTTGAGTAAATTCCCAGAGGCAGTAAAAAGCGACTCCTGCCTCTCTGGAGTGTGTTGCTCGGCGTGCGTGTTTACCCTCATGTTTGTGGCATGTCATGCTTGAGCAGGATTGCTGCATTCTCCTGGGAGCTACGGGAGGGCTCGGCACAGGTGATTTATTCCTCCTAATCTGTCCTGCACAGTAGCAGGCGGCCGCCTTCCCTCCGCCCAGCGTGAGCGAGGTTCTATCAGCTAGCGTGATCATATTATCAGCCCACATATCATCGAGGTGGCAGCTTCCCGTTCAGCGGCACCTGGACTCGTGCTGGGGGCTGACGTCCCAACATCCAGGAGGAGTCATGTTTGTGACCCAGAGGCCACGTCAAGGGCACTAACAATCCCCACTGATGCCATCGCCTTGATTAGTTATTCATTCTCCAACCCCCCACCCACCAGCCTGTAATGTATGCTGTAGTAATCTGGCTGGAAACGCTTGAGTTGAATGCCAGATGTTGTTTTTACTGGGCATTTATGGAAGCTGTCTGACTCGCCTCAGTGATGTCTTATGCTTACATGCAGGGAATCAGGAAAAATATGTCCTATGTCATTGTTGTATATATCTGTAAGTAGTGATAATTGGCTGAATTATTTTGGGATGTCGTGACCCAGTCATGCTCAGTTTGGTTTAAAAGGCTTCTACGTTAAGTGATTTGACATTTCCAAATGATGTGTCCAGACCTGATAATTTGTTCCCCCTTCAGTTTGCACAGTTTTACGACCGAACCAGTTAGACATATTTTCCAACCCTATCATAATGTTTTCAAGTTAGTTCTGCAATTGTGGAAGTCAGTTCTCTGCTAAATACTTGCAGGCTTATAACTCTGAAGTCTTTTGAAATGAGCTCTTATTGAAATGCCCAGAAAGGAAGAAGAAAAGACAGGTGTTGTTGTAAAAAAATTAAAAAATAAAATAAATACTTGTCAGGGCTATACCCTCTTCAGTATCTCCACACAATGTCAAATACAATTCAATTTCTGCTTCGGCATCAGCTTAGGCTAACACGGTCAAGCAAATGCCTATTTTCTGAAAGTCCCCAGGGGAGTTACGCTTCTCAGCTTATCAACTTTTATTAACCTTAGCACAGAGGTTTGCTCTTTGATTTAGATTCTTTGGGAAACACTGAAATTGGATTTTTTTTTTTTTTTCTTTTTTTTTTCTCGACTCACTCCTGCTGTGATATATGCTCAACAACTTGTTAAACAGGGGATGGAAAACAAAATACGTGCTTCGGTTTGTTGTTCGGAACATTTTATCAGGACAGCCAATAAATCCTCTTGTTTTATTAATTTAATCTCTGTCAGGTTTCTTCTTCTAATGTGGTGCTTTAAAGGCACAGTATGTCATTTCTGCCTTAAGGGGTCTCACAATCAAAACAATGAATTCAGAACAAAACAATGTGATGGCATTGTGAATTGAAGTAAACGACTTTCTTGTTGAACAGCTGATGGAAATCTATCCGATGTGACTTGCAACAGGCGACCAACACCCCCGTTACTTTTCAACATTGTTGGAAATATTTGGGATAATGTTCATACACAACTCAACTAACTGTATAATAACAGTCAGTTTTAGTTTTTTTTCAATAATCAAATGTGACATATTGTATCTTTAAGGGCAAACTTGTATGCATTAAATGTTATGGCAAGCAGGAAATGTCTGTTCAAATGCAGAGTAGTAAACCAGAAACTGTTTTGGTTCTTGGATCGACAACTTTACTGCTCTGGCTCAGTCTGACTTTTCTCCCAAGAATTCTTTACAGACAAGGAAGCAAAAGGCTAAAAGAAACAACAACAAAAAAAACTGCTGTATACTGCCAGCTCAACACCAAACAGACTTGCACACAGTTAGCAATGTTAGCAACCAACGGCTGAACATGTTATCACCTTAAACAAAGCATGAGCTGGTAGAGAATAAAAATGGATATAAAAGAAGAGTGAATAAGACACGGTCCACACACAGGTGTATTTCTCTTGAAACAAGCTTTTTCTTTAGGTTGAGGCCTTTTGTACACCAGAAATTCACAAACTTCATAATAATTTTTTTTGTGAAACAGAGATTTTTGGAAACAATGATGCAGGCACCAGTATTCGCTTACCAGTTGTATTGTAAAATCCATATGTGATAAAATATTAGGGGAATCTATTGTCTATTATATTGACACTGCAGTCATAGGAAAGGTAAACTAAATGGCTGCTGACTGTTTTAATAAAAATAGCATTATCCAGGAGTATTCTGTGAAGAGTAGTCACGTTTCTCTGCCTCGCTCATAGTATTTTCTGTAACCAAGCAACCAACCACATTGTACAACCTACTTCCTGTTAACACTGGAACACTATGCCCAGTGTACTTGGCAATGTCATATGTGTTTTCAGGTGTGTTGTAAGGACTTCGCAAACCCTTTTTCCAACAGGAAACGTGTATGTGTGGACTAGGCCTAAAGATTGGAGTTACATTGGCCAGGCAGATGGAGTTAATGCTGCTGTCGATCCGACCTCTCAGAAGTGCCCCAACTGCAAGTCACCTAACATAATCTCTGAGAAAATGAATCAGGTTTTTTTTATTTCCAGAACCCTTCATACCCACTTTGCTCCTCTATTAGATAAAGACTGGATCTAGATAGAGCAATTTAGCTTCGTTAGGAAGAAGGAAATAAAGTCTATACGGTTATGGATAGCCTCACAGAGAATACCCACATACTGTGTGGCACCTCGGATCGTTTCCAAACCGGGCATGCTAGGCTCCTGTGACATACAGTGTCAAGGAAAACAAAGTGTGAAAACTGCCCTTTGCATGAAGTGTGTATTTCCTCTTTCATTTTGCTTGGCAAGATATTGTAGACTCCCGCCCCCTGACTGGGCTCTGGATTATTAGCTTAAGCTCTCTAAAAATATCCCTTTGACTGTTTAAGCCTCTGACAGCAGCAACATCTCACACATTCTGATAGCTTTATACTAACTATGGCTGCAGAGGGCTCATGCACTCAAGCCCGCCTTGTTATCTTTTACCTTGTTTGCCCGAGGAGGAGAAGGAGGAGAACTCGTGAGGCCCCCGAAAATCTGCAACAGCCTTCTCTCTCCCTCTCTCCTCCGGAATCTGACTCGGAGCGGATCATCAAAGACGAGCATGCAATCACAGCAATCTCCGAACAAACGAGATGCTTTTTTGAGCACGAGAGGATTTTGCCCAGATGTCACTCGAAGCACTTGTCATTGTTGCGACAGCTGTAGAAGCACATGGACTGTCATTTGAAAAGGCGTATACTGCAACATACCAAAGCAGCACACGTCAAATGTGAAACATACACAGCCTGAAACATAGGATTTTTGAATATTAATACCGTAAGCCCCTTAAGGAAATTGTGAGTTTTATTGCCTAACGTTTCAGTGTTATTGGCTTGCCTGTGCAGTCGCAGTAATTGCATATTTACCGCCATACAGTATTTATCATACCAATATATTAGGTTTATCTGAGCGTATAGTACCAAATGTTTTTTGATGTTGGCATTCATAAGAGCTCATGGAAATTAATAAATTCCTGAAAGGGATTACACTGTACACATGTGGCTCATAGACATCGCTTCAATTATCTTTTCTTCTAACACCCACACTCTCTCGAAAGGCTTTTCTCACTAATATTATAGCTGCTAACTAGAGAGAGACGGAGGGTGAGATAGAGGCATGCGCCGCTCAACAGCACCATTGTTATTCCAGCCTTCATTCATGTGTCTCTCTTTTTAAATGCTTTGAGATGAAATATCACTGTTTTGACAAGACTTTTTTCCAAGCCACTCGTATCCCTGCGAGATGCCTCATGCTGGTCGCTGATGGAACGTTCCTGAGTAGAAAATGTCAATATGTGGTTGTAAATAAATGAAAACAAGTGTGAGACCTAAGCCCTCGATAGATCGAAAAAGGCAACTGGAATGAGAAAAAGAAAAAGACTACTCACCTGTGCTCATTATAAACGTGCTTTTTTGGCTACAGAAGCTAATTGACTAGCCTCTTAACCTCTCTATGTGTTGGAGGAGGGTTAGGGAGGTGGTGATGAATTGACATATTGCTGGCGCTGTGATGTTGATCCAAGGCAGGGAGCCATGAGGCTTTCCTCCAGGGACCGGTAACCTTATTGTTCCATGTCATCTCCTCCCCTTCTGTTTGAGGACCAGGTTGTCAACCTCTCCCCAAGGTCACGCAAACACCAGCCCCCTTCTACAGATAATTGGATTATTTAGAATCATAGCATCAACTTATTGCCCCGTCTGGGGTCAAAAGTGAATTTAGTGCACAAGGTTGTCTGTCATGGTTTGTGGCATCGTTCTGAACTGATGAGCAACAGCTTCTGTCACCATTTAAAAGGCTTAAATTGGACATCACAGCTAACCATATTGTGAATCACGCTGGTGTGTATTTAGTGTTTTGTTTTTTTTCTATTTCAAAAATGCACTTGTTTCTATTCATTTCTGACCCTGAAACTTGATACTTTTGTGGTTGGTTTACATTTCATGTTTTATTTTTTGTGTTTTTTCCTACCTTTCCCGACATGTATTGATTTCCATTGATCACTGTATAATATATAAAAACAGTAAGCCGACTTGAAACATGCTCAAAGTTCCTAAAATATTAACTTCAGCATTTACAAATCACAGAAAACTTATACTTGTAGGCAGTATTGAGTTTTGTGTATTTTTCCATGCAGCTGTTGGTTTCCATTCATTTTCATACAATATTAAAAACAGCTGGAAAACTCTTGAAACTTGAAACTCAGGAGTGTCATCTGGTAAAACTGGGCAGATTAAAACTGTGATCTAGTTTCACTGCAGATAGATTGGAGGAATTGGGCCTGCTTTACCTCGAAGGATGTGAATCTCTAAGCACATCAAACAATTAATTTCTGATTCAGAGGGCTACGATGCGATTATATACAGATTATAAATGCATCTTAATGGTGCCATAACTTTTGATTTCTATGCGTCTTTGCTACTCTTCTACTTTTCAAACATAGCGTATTTGCAATGATAAACAGATTCCTTTACTTATTCCTTTATTCCTTTACCTTTATTCTTAGTCACGATCAGCCATCCTCGCCAAAACTTAAGAAGTAGCCTAGCTTAGAACATAAACACACTGTACATGTTTCTGTTCATTATGTGAAGCCATGTAATCTGAAAAGTTGTAAATCGAGAATTGTTTTTTAAATGTTCGATTGTTGAAGATTTCTTCATCAAGGCATCATCTTTTAAAAGAGTTTTTGCGACACATCCAAAGAACTGTAAATTGTATTGCGGACTTAATGTTGTCTGTGATGGATTAGAATAATTTTGATTATTGTATTAAGATTAATGGAAATCAATGGCTACATGAAAAGGCTGGATCACCACATCTACATATCAAAACTATACAGCATTAAGTTGGATTAGACAACAAGTTTCAAGTGTTTGCCATCCGATTCTCATGCCATATGTTAATGAATAGAAATCAATGGTTACCCATGTATCTCAAACTCTAGCATATATTTTGAAAAGTGTAGCATCAGTGTTACATGATTTATAGTTAAATAGCAAAAACTTGCGTAAGCCCTGATATGGGCCACAAGTGCACCTGTTAGGAAACTACAGAAACATATAGTGGGTGTTGAATGCCTGCAGTGCTGGGGATTCCCACACACCAGCACATATTCATGGTTTCAATGGTGGTTTCATGGCTGGAGGCTGACATGGTGTTATCTCATGCTGCCGTGGTAAGATGAGATGAAGTGGGGCAATAGATTAAATGGGTGGGCTGCATGCCTGTTAAATCAGGAGCTGGCAGAGCAACACTAACTCGGGTTACTTATTCTCAGGTGACATGGCTGTACATGTGAGGAGCGGAGGCAAGCGAGATGTCTTTACTTCACGTCTGGAGTGTGACATTCTGCTCTGTTTGTGACTCTCTAATTAACTGCTCATTTATGTGTGTGTGTGTGTGTGTGTGTGTGTGTGTGTGTGTTTGTTTTCTTTTCTAGGAGGCGGCCACATTTGCCAAAGAGCTGGGCTTTGAGGTGAGTTGACCAGCAATTGCACACTAAACAGATCCTAAAGGTTTATTTTTTGCTGATAATGAAGTTCTTTTTGGACAGTGATTGATGTGCTATTATACTCTGCAGGCCTTGCAGCAGTTGCTATGGAAACCTGGCAGTCGTCATGGTTTCTTTGTTCAGCCAGCTCTCTGTTATGACGCACTCTGCTAGGTCTGCACCCAACATCGCCTACAGATGTTATTTATTGAATTTTGAAAAGCCTCTTGGGAAGCTGAGAAGTTGGGCATGGTTTCAAGCCTTTCTCTGCAGGCTTGGGGCTCATCAGGTTGCCTGGTTAAAAAGCCTCCTCATTATCTTCATTGCACTCGGGGATGATACTGTATGTCTTCCCTTCACTGCACACTGAAACGCACTGTAGTCTTTTAATAACGAAATTACAGCCACCTGTGGTTTTAGATTATGGAGATGAAAATTACAGTGCTTGTTACCCCATAGAATGTACACTATGTGTTTTAAAGTGGATGAATGAATGTTCCCCTTGGTCTAGATTTCTGCTTGTGTTTTGCATATCCCTCACGCTGCTTTTTTAAAAT
This sequence comes from Sparus aurata, assembly GCF_900880675.1. NCBI lineage: Eukaryota > Metazoa > Chordata > Actinopteri > Spariformes > Sparidae > Sparus > Sparus aurata. Next base: position 17,209,247 of record NC_044206.1, read on the forward strand.
GTGAAATCAAAAAGGCACAAATAGCCGGTGCATGTGAGGTTTTTTTTTCCCCCCGTTTTTTTTTTTCAAATGGGCTCAGGTATTTTAAGTGCCTTCTCTCTTTCAAAGGTAGAGCTGCCTTGAATATGGCTCTGCACTGTGTGAATAATTGTCATCCAGAATCACTAACGGTGTGATCAACGTGACTGGAATAGAAATGCAATCCTGATGCCAGTGACAGGTTTAAGAGAGGAGAAGGGATGAAGGCGGGAAAAGAGAGGGGGGGGGGGGGGGGGGTGGCGGTGATGGAGGGGGCCTCGTATGAAAAAAAAAGAAACGCAAAGGGCAAAGTGTAGACTCTGCTAGTAGTTACAATTCTTTGACATTTTCCATGTCAACCTGATTTGCCAGAACACTCTGCGAAATTGCATTGGATGAATGTGATTTCTCAGATAACATCAGTGGCGTGTGCTGTACTTACTGCATTTCTAGATGGTTCACAGTTGTCTCCTCCTTTTTTTTCTCTCTTGTCACTTTTTTGATGACAATTTTGCTTGCCCTCATACTGAAGCTGTACACTGGAAATTCTTCAATAGATAGATAGATATAGATATAAATATAGATAGATAGATAGATAGATAGATAGATAGATAGATATCTCTCTATATATAGAGAGAGATATATATAGAAATATAGAGAGATATAGAGAGAGAGAGATGGATAGATGGATAGATAGAAAGAAAGTTTTACACGTAAGTAATATACCTGTATTATAACTGCACAATCATTCTAGGTTATGTAGTGAAAATCAGTATAATTGGTATATTCTTTCAACCCTTAGACAGAAAATTTAGAAAATGTCTGAAATTCAGGTTCAAGTGAGATTCGGTACTGACCTTGGAAAAAGCAGTTTGAAAAAGGCTGAGTCTTAACACACTTTGCCGGAGCTTTCAGACGTATCCCGTGGCTCTCAGTCACGAAGACTGCTTAAGGATGGCCACAGCTGACTGTAGATGGTGGATAAAATTGATTTTTAGATGCATCATGATTCTCTCTTGAAAGATTATGTCTCAATGCAGGGAAGTCAATTATTGGACATTTAAAATCCCATCCTCAACATCTTGATCGCCTTTAACAATTTTGTAAGACCGGGCTTTATGTTGGGTGGTGAAACGTTACGGATGTTAAACACGTGCACCATGATTACATTCTAAGATAGGCTGCCTCTTGAGTTTGTTGAGGATAGCTGAGCTTCAGCGAAGATAATGAAAGTGAAAGTACCTGTTTATTTTGATATGGATTAATACTAGTAGGTTATGACAAGCGATAATTGAAATATAATTGTCTGGTGCATAGAGATGCACAACCCCACATCTGACCACCAATTATCATTTGACCAACATTATGTAAGATCGAAGTTCATTGCACTCTCTTCCAGGAAGTATTTTCATTGCATCACAGATAGGACACATCTTATTGTGTGTCATCATAAATTGAAAGGCTCGTCTGCATTAATAAATGCTAGTTAAATGGTGGGCGCCTCATCTACCTGTTGTTCTTTGGTTTTGAAGTTTTTTTCTTTTTCAAGTCACCCATGCGAGTATATTATCCTGATTCACAATGGAATCGACTTCTTGTTTTTAACCTGATCCATGCTGATAAGCTCTTATATTATTCCATCCGGACTCATTAGTATGCATTCTAACAAACAGAGTTACTACATGTGTACCAACTCATGTGACCCACTAAAACATGAGAACATAATCAATCAATAATTTTTAACAACAGGCTTTAATAAATATTAATGCAATTTAATTATATCATCAATAATATGGTTCTAGTCTACGCCAATAAACAAACTCTATAAATTATAATTAATTTATGCAGCGCAGAAAAAAATGAGTTGTGTCTCTGAGCCATTAAGGCCAGTGATGTTCATAAAAACTCAGTAAATGTCCAGTTATGTGGTCGGTGTGGGACTTCTGAGGGGGGCTATAATTGTATTTTGTTGTAGTTGCTCCCTGGTAGTCAAAATCGGACCCAAAAACGCTGCACGACGCACCCTTAATGTATTCTGAAACATTGTTATCATCACATTATGGATGACTAACAGAAATGACAGCCGCACTTCTTCAGTGTAAATACATGATTAAAAAAAAAAAAAGCCTGTCCTCTCCAAAACAGCAATCAGCAGATCTGAACACAGTCGCCTGATTGTGAGCCGTTTCCTTTAAATGCTCAAAGAACTATCTGCATCGCAGCTCTAATTGAATCTCTCCCTGGCTGTGTTTCTCAAACAGCCTGCAGTGGAGATGATCACTTTCTCGCTGGCGCCAACACAAAAACACAATTTAGCACCATTGTAAAGCTTTCATATTTCACGGTTTGTTGATTTATGTCTGATCAATTGCCGCACAATCGTAAATATTGCCATTTGTCAGCAGTAAAGTAAATTGACCATATCGTTTGTCAATTCATTTGCTCTGCACTCATGTTATTTCTCTGCATTCTCCTGCCATATAGGAGAACTTGTCAGGTAAGTTCATCTGCCAGGCAAAAAGCTGGAAGTTGTTTTTTGTGTGTTTATGTGTGTGTAGTAACAGCTATGATGCTCTAACCCTCCACCTCTGGCCCTTTAGAACCTTTTAGCTCCTAAACCTGAGTAGAGCGCCTTTTTTTATGTCAGCGAACATAAAACCAAAGGGTGACAATGTGCCGGGGCCTTGTGCGGTTTTGCATTCAGTGTCTGGAGGAGTGCTTGTGGTTACATCGAGTCACAGTGACAAATTGCCTTTTTTTCACCACAGCCTGCTAACAGCCTCTGTATTAACCTCACCATTAGCACTTACTTAGAGTGTTACACCCATTTTTCCTCGGCCCAGGGTCTCCCTGGACCTCTCAGGGCTGATTAAAGGACATTTGGGAAGCATTTAGAGGTGTAAAAGCTCATTGGTTTGAGTGAGCCAGTGTGGCTGGTGGTATTGGAGCCTATCTCTCTGATTACTCCCATAACCACAGTATTTGCTCGCCCTGAAGGTGCTCGAGTGTTAGCTTTGATACAGATGCTAGAGGCGTCTCCGACCCTTAATGCTGGCTCCTCGGTGTGCTGTACTACGGAGAAGCAGGGTCCACCCCACTGCGAGACGGCGATAAAGACATTCCACCTGCTCATAGTACATCATGATGAGTTAATAATAAAGTAGCACTGACAGGTGTGGGTTTTTTTATCCCTCTCATGATCAAAGGCAAGCACTCCGGAGAGTTCTGTCGTCTCCAGGCGAGAATATCCATTCTGTGCAGATGCTGAGGAGAGATGGCCTGTTTCAGGAAGAGAATGATACAGTACACGCACCACCTATCCCTTCAGTGCGCAGAAGTAGCTTTATCTGACAACAGCATATCTTCACACGCTTACTTTCATCTCACTTAGGGAATATGACATTCTAATATTTTACAGCTCTCCTGTAACTGCACGGAAACATCATTGAGCACCGCTATTGATCTTTCTTCTCGCAGCGGTTCATAGCCCGTCTCGTTTCATTATCACTTGATCCGTCTGGCAGGATCAAAAATATCTGACCTCTCCCAGTCGCATTTGTGAATCTTTGATTAACACCTCAGAAATCTGCTCTCCATGATCCGTCAAACTTAACATGCTCATCCAGCGGTCCGTTTGGTTTTGTTTTTGCAGACAGATGACATTGCGGAGATCGCAAAGAAGACCCAAAACCTCCCGAAGGACAACACAAAGAGGCAGCGAGTGGTGGTCTTCACCCAGGGCAAGGACGACACTGTTGCAACTGTTGGTAGGCAATTTTTTGTGTTTTTTGACTTATTCCCACTCAACTCCTACCCAAAGCCATCCCAACTTTGGCCCCTTTTGGACATCTTTGCTCTTCACTTAAACTTCATCTCTCAAAAAACTGCAGAACGCGGCCTAAAATAGACGGTAGATCGCCGACTGAAGAGAGCCGAGTGCTATCAGTAATTTCTTTGAAGTTAACCTGCAATATTGACACCAGATGTTAAAAAAAAAAAAAAAAAATGCTTGCACTTAGGTTCTGTCATTTCAGAGCATAAAAGAAGTGTGGGGGATGCAGAGAGCAGGCATTGATTTGTGAAGTACTTCTAACTTTGTCTTGGACGGACTCCAGGCCAGTCCTCAGCAATTTTTAATGCTTCATCTCTTACATCCTGCCCCCTTTTTTTTTATTTTCCTTCTTCCTGCAAAATGCTTGGCAGAGTGACCTTGAGGAGAGGGGTTGACAATGTTGGTCCACAGATCAATCCAATTTCCTTTGATTCGGGCATATTTGTTAGCAGGACATTAAAAAGACAGTGTCATCATAACGGAGCAGGGGTTGCAGGTTTAAGCGGTGCGGGGAGAGACGATGGTTTCCGATTACTGCTGGGAGCCATTGCCTTTGTGTAGAGCCACGGGGTGTCTCTCCTCGATGCCCTTGCAGCTCAGACTAGTCGTGCACGAGGGAGAGATGGCCTCAGGTAAAGACTCCGGCATATCACTCATCACTGGGGACTGCAGAGAGGCACAGCTACAGCAGGACTGTCAGAGCTGCAGGACTCTGGCTTCACATGTGTCCAATGTCCTCAATTTCATACCGCTGGTGAGAGCGTTTACGAGCCGAAGTGATATAATGCCAGCAGTCACTGTTGGCATTATGAAACAATCAATAATTAATTGTTTATTTTCTCTGTTTTTCCGTCGTGGTTTGTTTTTTTAATTGTCTGTGCTGCCCTTTTGGACTCACAAGAGAGACTTGGTATAATAAAGGGTGGGAGTGGCTGTAATCAATATTTTTATATTACTAATAGAAATATCCACGTTTGATCTCAAAGGGGATGCTCATAGTAATGAACCCACATAATTATAGTGTGCCAGACTATTTTTAGCATCCTTTAATTCATTGGTCTGGTTTTATTACCGGTCAGTTTACTGTTTTGGTTCACTCTCAGCAGTGGTGTTTACAGCCGCAGCAGGCTGCTGTTTTCGGAGATAAAGCTCTGATAAAGCCACTATACGCTACCTGCTCGACAGAACAACAAACAGACACAGTTAGCCACTAGCTGGTGAATAGAGTGGAGCATTTAGCAGCTAAATAAAGAGATATTTCCCTCTGGACAGTTGGTGGAGAACAAAAACTGAGCTAAAAAGGAGACATATTTTTGCAATAACAACACACCTCACAAAATGCGAAATGTATGCAAGAATCTAAGTGATGTTCAGTGCAGTGAACCTTGTTCCACTCCTGAGGGCAAACGCACACTAGGGCACATTCATTTTCAAAGTATGAAAAATTCCTGGAAGTACATTTCCTTTCATGAGAATTTGAAACAAAATCTTTAAGCAGAAGCTCGACAGTTAAAAAGGACAAGAATCCATCCATTGTGCAGGAGGTGATGGATAATTCCTGCCCGCTCCATTCATTGCTCCTGCAGGAAGACAGAGCCGCGCGCCGCTGTGAACTTTATATAAAATACATGATGAATGCAGGCGGAATGAAAGACAATGTGTTTCAGATGTCATCTACAAAGGCAAACATGATAAATGTCATTGACTGTGCCATCATTGCTGCGGAGCTGTTACAGTAGTCGCTGCGGCAGGATCGGTGTGTATGTGTGTGAACATTGCTATTCATGCCAGCCAAATAAATGTCAATGTAAAAAGAGAATTAAAGATTTTCATTTCCCAGAGGCGGCGCTCTAATAAACTTGATCTCTCATTTTGTTTGCAATTTGTCCTCCTGTCAGGATTTGATCATTTGCCAGCCTCTGCATGTCATGTTAAACCATTTTATAGTGATTAAGGATGGGAGAAAGCCTTCCCCCGTGGTATAATTCTCCAAAAAGAGATGTCAATTTGTTATTGTTCTTTTTTCTTTCTCTTTTTTCTTCCCTCCCTGCCCTTCATTTGGAGCCTTTCATCACACCACCGCTTCAAACGTGCCTTTTAAGAGCTGGGAGCAGGGGGAAATGGCCCTTTATTTAGCTGCCACTGACACTTCTGAACTACGCCGGGCTTTTGCTTATACACCCATTAAGGCAGTAATTAAGATCATTGTGCCCTGAACCTTAACGGTGAGGAGATCTAATAAACGATCATTCAGTGGGGGTCGCCGCTCTAATCGCTGATAAGGACTTGATAAAGCCTGACTCGACTCCTCGCGGAGTTTTAGGGCTCTCGAGGGGGCCAGGCAGGCAAATTTCGACTTTGAAAAAAGACCTGATCCATACATGTTAATCACATGAGGTAGACGGAGGAGTGAATACTGAATACAAGGCTAAAGACTCCTATTATTTAGGGTTTATTTGCCATTCTCTCAAAGTGACAGCAGATAAAAGGTTGCAGATTTTTTTTTTTTACTTGTTGTTGCTGTTTAAAAAGCAGGATGTTTATGGTCTACACTTCATGAAAGACTAAATCAATTAACATTCTGCGCTATGAGAAAGACCGGCTCCCTTTTCCCTTGGCATCTCACGTTGAAGTGTTTTCTTTCATGTCTCCCTGAAAGGATATTGGTTGGCGATGATCTTTTGCCTGTGGTTACAGTAATTACAGGCATATGTAATTTATTTTTTATTTTTTTTACCCTAACTCAATTGTGAACAAAGATGCTGGTTATGATAGGGAAACAGATTGAATGTCAACTCGCTCCTAACCTGTCGCGTTTGCCAAGAAAGCGGTAACGTTGTTTTCCTCTCCGAGGCTCAGAATTTGGCTAAAAAGCAAAAGAAAATGTTCCAGGAGAAGAAGAAAAAAGAAGAAGAAGTATTCTCGGGGAAGTTTCACACATAAAGATGTTGAACTCTGTCGAGTGCTTCAACTCATGCCTTTTAGCTAAATATTCATGCGTAATTCCCAGTCACAGAGCAGCTCAGGATTTAAAATGGTGTATTAATTGTTTTAGATGATACAGTCTAACAGGATCAAAGTACATTTTAATGACCTGCCAACTATTTGATCCACCTGCTTTCTGTCAAAGCAACAATAGTGAGCGCTGGAACACAATCAAATGAAGCGTGTAATAATTCCAGAGTCAGAACAACGCTCCATATGCTCATTTTCCAATAAAGCCGAGGTCGTCTTATTTGCATGTACAGTCGCCTTTTTTCTTTCTTTTTTCTCTTTTCTTTTTTTTTTTTACAGGAGAGCATTTTCCCAGTCAGCGTTGTGCTGTGAATTGGCATTGTTAAAAAGAATAGCCAATAATAAAGGGCTTAATTGATACTCATTTCAAAGAGACGCCTGTTGAAAGAATTTCTTAAGTTTAATCACCACCACTCAAGGGTTGTAATGAGGGAATTATGAAGAGCGAATTAACAAAAGCACACAATTATAGCTTACTCGAAAGAAGTATTTGAGTTCCTTCAAATTCTTTCTCAGTTTTCTCTCTTCCCCCCCCCCCCCCCCCCCCCCCCCCCCAGTGTTGCAGGTTACCTGTCACAGCACAGCCATACTACACTCCCACGTATTCAACACCAATCTGCTGCTTCGCTCACTTTGTCAAACCAAACTCTGGGAATGAGAATATGTTAGAGTTAAAGCACAGTTTACAAAAAAATAAAAGAGAGAGTTTTATTGATTGAAAATAATGTTGCCGATCTCATTACAGTGAAATGTGAAATGAGTTCAGCAAAGTGATGTTTTCAGATGAACCACAAGCCAGAAACAACAGAGAGTATTTTGGCAGGAGTTTTTTTGCTATTGCCATTTTTGCCAATTGGATCTTTGTTACAGACGGCTGGGGAATTGTTGGACTGTAACCTGAGTTAACATGTCAGTCAAATGTAATAATTTGCATCATTGAGGTTATGTGAACTTTCCCCGAGCAGGAGAGTAGAAACTTTGGCCGTGATGGTAGTGGGAAGAGAAATAATGGATGTCTGCTGTGCTCTTCTCGAAAACAGGTCTCAGAAAAAGTTCTGTATGCCATAAACAACATCATGCCGCCCACAGTGAGGCGATCAGTTAGAAATGTTAAAGAGTACGTCTCTGAGGGGCCGAAAATCAAATTCGCATGTTTACATCTACATGTTTTCCAAAAAAAATAGAAGAATTTGTACACATCTTCATGTTGCCATATTCAAAAAGGACCAAAATATCTAGCTCAAATTCTAAAAGGTACCTGAGCAGTGTAGTGATGTGATTAGTGGCCAAAATTAATGAATTTGTTAAAGCTTTCCAAGAAAATTGCAGAAAAAGTTGGGTTTTTGGATTATTTTGTTAAGAACTGCAGTCATCCAGGGTCTGAGAACAGAAAGAGTTGTATTATATATGCAGGACTAGTGTTGTATTTACAGATTGTAAAGCCATTTGAGTCAAATATTTGCCAACATCCTCACAATGACAATGCTAACACGTCAATGTTTAGCAGGTCATGTTTACCATGTGCTAGCATGCTTACATTACACGTATAACTTTTACCACAGGGTTTTCACCTGATGATGACACTAAAGGATCACCAACATTATAAGGATTCATTTGTACAATTGTACTAGCATGGTGAACGGGGCTAGCTTTTGTGGAAAAACTGTATAAATTGGAAAAGGAGGCGATTTCCTGGAAAGATTGCTTGCGTGACATGAAAAACAGCCCAAAAAATCATCCATTTAACAATTATATGGTGCTCGAATGGTCCCTCGAATGGTTCTTCCAACTTCAGCTTGCTCATGAACACAACGTGGGCGGTACACTGAAGATGGGTTGACGGTTAATGCTAATAAATACATTTTCTAACTGATATCGGTTGCTCTATGAGGACAGTTACCAACAGTTACAACATAATACCAGCGTACAAAAACTTTGTACAACTTACCATCAACCAAGTTCATCCATCATGGTTGCGTAAATAATGTCAAATTAAGCAATCGTCTTCCAAAGTTTTTCGCAGACTGTCCAATCTGAGTTGGTTCACGTGATTTTTCCCAGTTGGAAACTCATTTTTCAGATTATTCCAACACCGCATGAATGCACAGTAAGACACAACAAAGGGCAACAAAAAAACACTAAATGCTCGTTAGTGCTCAGTCAAAAGAGTAACTTAATTCATGGTGAATTTAAAGGATCTAATAAGAATCCAACTCCAGCACTCACACATGCGACAACATGACAATCCTGACAGATTCAGAACCGCTCAGTGAATTTTGACACCTCTGGATGTGGTGTTATCACGAAGATGAGCAGCACTCTATGTGAGAGGTTACCTAGATGCAAATTGCTAATAAGAGCTGACACCCACACTGCAGAGAGCAACCAATTTTTTTCACAGCCATAAACATATTTACAGGGTTATTGTTTTTTCATATTTTTTTTTATTTTGTGCGTCTAATGAACAACAGAAACTATTCTGAACAAGTGCAGCAGCGTGAGATTTAAATGCATCCGGTTTTATAACCACAGAGAGCGTTGCAGAAGCACGACCACATCTAAGGACTTGAGTTTCCTAACTGTGGAATAACTGACAAGCTGTAATTTATTGTTAGCACATTCTCCATCGCGGCTAATCGTTTCAAGAGGGAGGAGGATTCTTCATCTGTGGCATTAATTAAGCGAAGTCGTTATGCTGCTAATTAGCTGATCCTAAAAGGATTCTTGTCTTATTGTCATTTATTATCAAAGTGACAATCACCTGCTTTCCTTTTTAAAGACAAAGTGTGTAATTATAAAAAAAACACAATCTATCTCTTTATCTGATGCGTCGTCAGTGCCCGACCTGTGGAACAGTCTCTTTCTGCTCTCTGAGATGTAATATTTAACTACAACCTGATGGAGTTTCTCTCACAGTCGGTGTATTACAGTCCATTTCCTTGACATCATGTGTGGAACATATGCTCAGCTGCAGGTTGTGTATCTTTCGCCCTGTAGGACAAGGACAGAAAATGTATTCAAAAATTAATAAGGCGGGGTGTCTTTTCTGCGGCGCGGATATTCTGTGAGCCGTTGTTAGATTAGCAGGGAGCCTCATTAAACAACTTTTTTCTTGTTTTTTTTTTCTCATGTTCTTCTTAAACCCTAGCCTTTTTTTTCCTCAATAAGAGGTCTGTCAGCCTCCTCGTGTTCCTTTTATCCACATGTCAGTCTTTTGTCTCCAGCACCTTTTTGAAGGTTCATGTCGGCACCAGAGCCCTCGGATTGTTTGAAGATCGTGTGTGTGGTTTAGATTGTTCTGACATAAGTTGCTGATTTAATGTCACTCTACACCTCCAGACTTTGTCATCTGGTAGATTTTTGTTTCTCTCTCTCCCCCCCCCCCCCACCTTCTCCTTTAAACTGGAAGTCTCTTTGAAGTGCATATGCTACTGATAATTGAAGCAATATAATCCACTGAAGATAATAAAGAGACCCTCATTTAATGGATTCCGTTTTTGAACTGAAACAACTCAGAGCAACTGTTCATGCTTTGGTTATAATTTATCAGAGCACTCACCTAAAGCATTAGAGATTTTTTGCATTTGATCATCTGTTGCTTCTGGAAATTTATATTAGAGCTACTGCGGGATATTTGTTGTGAAACACTATTTAGATTATCCGTTCGTCCATTAACAGAAAAGAACAATTTTCTTTGAGTTCATTAGTCTTTTGTTATTTATCATGCAAAAATGCAAAACAGTCACTGATTATAGCTGCTCAAATGCTGCTTGTCTCTGTTTTAAATCTCTATAAATGTAATCATACACTATTTTTGACATTTGGTAGACTTTCAAAGTTTTATCCAGAAATAATCAGGGGATTAACAAGAATCTACAACAACAACAAGCTTGCAGCTTTGTGAGGCTGCTTAGAGCTAAATGCAAATACCAGCATGCTAAAATATGCTCACAGTGGCAATGCAAACATGCTGATGTTTAGCAGGTATAATGTTTACCATGTTCAACATCTTAGTGTTGTATGTTAGCATGCTAACATTTGCTAACTAGCACTACACGGCACATGAGAGACGATTACCTTCAGGGAATTACGCCAGGACTGATTTTGACAATCAAGATGGGGCAATGAATGTATCAACTAACCTTGAGCATGGTTATTACAATATAATCTTTTTTTTTTTTTTTTTACCCTTGCTACATAGTTTCAGATTCATATATTTCTCTTTCAGGCTCAGCATGTTTTGACATTAAAGCCTTGTGTGGTTCATATCATTCCAGACTTGTAACCTGAGTCACAATCGTCCATTTTACATATCATTAATTAGCCAAAAAACCATGCTGAAGTGCTAAAATGAAAAAGCCAACTATCTCCAATTATCACAAAGCCTCGCTGTGTGAAATGACCCCCTGAATTGTTTTTTTTTACAATCAAAGAAGTAATAAGCCAAAAACTTGTAGGTGTGAAGTGGGTGTGTACAACTTTAATTAACTGCCCTCCCGTGTCTTGACCACAGGTGAGACGGTGACCATGTTCCCTGTTGTGGACATTGACCAGAACGCCATCGTGGACACTAATGGAGCCGGAGACGCCTTTGTGGGAGGTACGGCATGAAAAATCATCGCCTGCACAGCTTGATTTCTGTGTACATTGCCAATTAACCTTTGATACAGGCCAACTATGTAACGTAGTAATGTGTCCAGATTATATGAGCGTGACATTTAGCCTGCTGTTTTTACTCGGTATGAGCTTATCATAGCACCACATAAAACAGTCATCATTTGGGTCCTGTTGAGGATGAAGCGGCGTTGTCCCCCTTCCCAGAAACCATTAGTTACCTGACTCGCATTAACGCTAACTGCTCCCCAAACAGTTTTTGGAGGTGATGGATGGTCACAGGTTTGACCTTTTGCTCTTCTGTCCAACCAGGATTCCTCTCTGCGCTGGTCCAAGAGAACAAGCTGGAGGAGTGTATCCGGGCCGGACACTACGCTGCCAACGTCATCATCAAACGGGTCGGATGCACCTTCCCAGAGAAGCCAGACTATCAGTGATGCATCCGAGCAACGAATATTTGTCTTGTTCACAAGATACTTGTATATGTATGCTTCAGGATTGTATGTACATTTTTTCTATTTACAGTAACTGACTGCATGGGACTAAGTGCTGCAGCTTGAATATTTTATTTTAAGCTGTAATAATCAAACTCAGATGTTTTTAATATAATTCAAACACTGTACTGGTATCAATGATTGGAATGTTTTTGACTAAAGGAGCATTCTGCTGAAAAATGGTTATTTCAAGTATCAGAAAACAAACACTGTAAAGTGGAAAAAAAATGTCAAAATGTGTAGAAGCTATTCCATCATGGATCCTCATCATCTGTATGTTTACACCAGGATACTTTGGATCATATTGACGAGATGTATCAGTAGTTGTAGAAGTGCATTATCCTCAAGGGTACATTTTGAAAAGTTTCTATTGACAGAAATGTGGCTCTGAGAAAAGTTAATTATTTTTTTTTTAACTTCTTCACGAAGGACAGCAGCTGTAGTCCGCTTCAAGATACGATCGATTCCCTCGGTGACCCAGAGTCACGGCTGAAAAAAACCTATTCAAATGTCCATCGAAACTTCTCAAATCATTCCTGCTGCACACTCTACTCTTGATCCTCGTGCTGACTCTAATCCAAACAATTATCGCCTTCACCTATAAATTGCTAATCAAACTAATTGCATCGGAGCTCCTGAGCTAGAAGCTGGCATGCAGAAGAAGTGGCGTGTTCAGAAGTGTAAACTACGAGTGCCATCAGTCACGAAGCAGCAAGCTGCAAACTTTTTGGAGCCTTTTTCAAGCCTGCAGGGGTTGAGAGTTGTGATACTTATGTACTGTAAAATATAGAACATTTTCAGCTCAATGTTCCTTTAAAGGAGAAGGTCACCGGAAAAATGAAAATTCTGTCTTTATCTGCTCACCTCCATGCTGATGGAAAAGTCAGGTGAAGTTTCGAGGAGTCCACAAAAGTTTTCTAGAGCTTCACAGCAAAAACGGCGTTAGAGACGCTACGTGGGGGCTCGATTTTAAAATGTAAGAAAACAACAGGATATATAAAAGCATAAAAAGCCTCCATAAAGCTTTTTAGGCGTAATCCAAGTCTCCCAAACCCCCGAGATCCCAAATTGATTTTTAAAAAGGTGATGTTTGTTCTTCCGGAGACTGGGATTACGATGGATGAGCTTTATGGAGCCATTATAGTTTGCGTTTTTAAAACAAGTCCCCAGCTACTTGAGTTTGAGGAGAAATGCTGCACCGCTGTTTTTCTAACCAAGAATTGCTCTGTGGGCTAAGAAACTTCACCTGACTTTCCAATCGGCGTAAGGGTGAGAAGATGACGACTGAATGTTTTTTTATTTTTGGGGTGAACGCATCCTTGAATATTCAGCTGTCACAATGCAGAATTCGTTGATGGGACGCCATTATCAGTAACAGTAGCCATGGGACGAAACTGAAAGGAATGTTCTTTGTTATCACACAAATAAAACGATATGAAACTCATCCTACTTTGTTTTTGTATATTTCATATGAAAACAAAGTCAGCTTCAACATGTTAAACTCTGTCGATTCCCTCGATTCTTTCTCTAAATACTCTAAAATGCAAATATAATTCTATAGCAACACAGGATTTGTCCATTTCCCAATTATTTAATCAGCCAGAGGCTCCCTCATGCTAATCACTTTTGGACAGCTCAACACCCTCCATTATGGAGGGGACTGGGGGACTGGAGTGTGGGGGGGAGAGACCAGCACCAGCCTGGTGTCCTGGCTCCGCTCACTCATGCCTGTTGGGTCCTAACTGGACTCTCGGGGTCTGGAGCTGCACTGCGGGGCTACAGGAGATCATTTTTCTCAGTTAAGGGATTAGTGGTTGCTCTTCTTGGCGATCATTAGAGGGACCTGAAAATTAGGCTGATCCTTTGTGCCCAGCTGTGCCGTCGCTGGGGGTTGGAGACGAGGATCAGACGGAGGCCCCTCCCCTGCCGACCCCCCCGTCCCTCCCAGTGTCTGTGGGCCAGCAGAAGTGTTGGGCAGTGTCTCAAGTGTTTTGTGGAAAACAATTCAACACTCATCTGTTCTACAAAGAAGTGTGATTGAGAATAACATTTTTTTTTTTTTTTTTTTTCCCCTAGAGCAACCTGTTACATCATATTTTCTTTTGTTTTTCTCCAAACATGTCAGAAGGAATCCGTTTGTTTGGGGTTTTTTTTACACTTCCTGCACAAGAGCTCTGTTTTTCCGTAATGAGGCATAGTTTATGCATTTATGCTAATCGGGGGCGTCTAGGTGAAAACATTCTCCAGCCAAAATGTTATTAACAACTTTGAGACACTTTTTTTTTTCATCAGCATTTTTTTTTTTTTTTTTTTTTTTAAGGTTTCACACAGATGCGCTTTGAAAAGGACCACATTTGTGATTGGGCAAGATCACACTCCATGGCAGCTGGTTCATTTGCCTCTCAAGATGACAGATGGCAAAACACAAACACAAAAAGAGGGAGCCATGATCAAGTAATGAGAATGTCTGCCACAATAAGGAAACTACTAAATGTACTTTTCCTCACTTTTCCCAGCTAAACTTTTGCCTTTGCTCAGTGTCTGCGAGAGGTGGATAAAAACAAACATTGAATCTGTGCATTTAATTTACTTCCCGCCAGTACAATGCTATCTGTTTCTGTAAGCCGCTGGAGCCCGAGGCATTTCTCGAAAAATGTTTAATGTCCCTTTTATTGTGTAGCAGCAATCCTACAAAATCTCATTTTCATTTACCGCCGTTGAGTTAAATATGCTGTTAACAACTTTGAAGGAGAGAGAGGGTGAAAGAAAACTTGACTTTGCGATATTTGCCTTACGAAAACACACACACTCACACACACAAAAAATAAAAGAGTTCACGACCAGAATATATTTTTCCGAATGCGGGCGAAGGAGTAAACTGGGGCCCTGGCCAGTGTTTTGCCCCGCAGATGGGCAGCAGTGTTTGTGAACACCAGTGTGGCAGTTGGCAGGGATTGAGTTGGGGTGGTGGTGGTGGTGGTGGTGGTGGGGGGCAGGGGGGATGGGCAGATTGCAATGGCACATGCTCCAATTCAAATTATCCCTGGACCCATGCAGCAGTGGAGGACCTGCTGGGGCCCAGGGTGGCATTCATTATAACCAGACACAGGCAGGTTTTTTTGGTCAACGCCTCCGTCATGACACCAGTCGGAACCCCCCCACCATCACCACCATCACCATCACCATCACCCTACCCCTGTTATTCACATTTCACCTGCTATGAAAAAAAAAATAATAATAAAATCACAACACCACAAATTACCAGAAACCAGCGCCGCAAATTGGGCACAAGGCGAACAGGTAAATGGAAAAAGAATCAGTGAGGTCATCAAGGTAATAGGAAGTGCAACGTGGTGATGAAGATGCGGCGTCGCGACGAAATGACAAGTCTATTAACGTCTGAGTTAAACGGATGCAAATGTGATGTTAAATGTTTTTCATTTCGAGATCTCCGAGCTGCCTTGTACAGTTGAGAGGCGCGTGTTGGTAATCTGATGGGGAAGTTACCAATTATCTCTCTAATTACATCTGTATTACTGCATGAAAAATGAGCTTTTTTTTCTGGCATTTATTTATTTTTTTCCCTCCCCAACGCCCGCTCAAAGAGTTGGTGGGGAGCGCACCGCAAATCTTAAAAAAGACTGACAATTTAATGATCTACATTATTGCTAACAACTATTGCTCTTCTTCCTTAGGCATGGTGGAAGTTAATTAGCAGATTAAGGGGTGTTGGTGTATAATATTCCTCATAGTGCCCCTAGGTTGTGGGGATATAGCTCATTCCCCCCCCCCCCCCCCAAAAAAAAGAAGAAGAAAAAGTCTGTGTTTATGTCTAAATCAATCACATTTGAGGTTATATCTACAGCACATCAATTGGGGGGTGGGGGAGTTTAAAAATGCCCACAGGGGAATAAATGTTAATAGGGGTGTTATGACATAAAAAAAAAAAAAAAGTGCCGAGACTAATCCTGGAAATATGAAGTGAAAAAATGTTTCCCCTTGGCTCATCGCTGGACATGTTGATGGAGGAGGGGTGGTGGTGGTGGTGGTGTTGGTGGTGGTGGGGTAAAGAAGAAGAAGAAGAAGAAAAAAAAAAGTGAAATTGACAATATCATTGTAGGAGCGCACTAAAGGGGCGACGGTCCGCTCCACTACACTGAAGTAGGGATGTCTACAGTGGAAGAAGAAGAAGGGGGAGGGTACCACTTTGTCACAGGCTGCTATGTAGATTAACCTTTCAATTAGTTGTTATCAGGTCCTCTCCATGTCTCGGCGCAAGCTTTCCAGCCCTTCGCGTGTTTTTCTTTTTTTTTTTTAGAAAAAGAGAGATCAAATCCCCCCTCAAGGAAATCGCTTCGGATATGTCGCCGCGCATTTTTATCCTTCGACGTTTCCCCCGATAACGAAGAGGAGTATCCGAGGGGGGGAAAAACTTGAAGAGGTAAAACTAAACCAGCAAATATTTACGGTAGCCTGTGTGCCCTCGTTTTTTCTCCCCTTCTCTTCCCTTCTTCTCCTTCTTCTTCCTCTCTCGCTGTCGCTTCTTCTATACTAGTTATATGTTCATCCTTGCATGAAACTTGCTCGTTTAATTTCTTGTGCCCCGCTTCTTTTTTTTTTTTTTTTTTTTAACTCGCCCACGGCGGCGGAACATTACATACATAGATAGATAGACAGATGGATGGATGGATGGATGGATTGATAGATAGATAGATAGATAGATAGATAGGCAGGTCTGTTTGTGTAACGTGTAACAAAACGGCGTGGAGGAGAAAAAAGAAAAAGACAAACCAGAGGAGTGCTTGTGTATCATTTCCCTAATAAAATATGGAGAAAAAAAACGAGAGCGGAGCCGAAGCTGAGAAATGGTTGAGCTAAAGAAACTAGCGATACATAATTGAGGAGCAGTGATGAAGGAGCTGCTCTCCCAGCAGTCGTGTTAACTTGTATTCCCCCCTGAACGCCTCTTTCTCTCTCCAGGGCTCACTATTTCTCCCCCTCGTCGGGAGACATTTGATAGTTAATGGTGATAAAGAGGTCATGCCATCCTTTTTTTTGTTTTTTTGCACGGACGTTAATATAATTTTTTTTTTTTTTTTTTAGCTTGCCAGCAGAGCGAGCAAGAAAAAAAAAACATACACACACTTTTTCTCGCTCGGCGGATCGTTTATTTATCGCACCAACCCTCCCCACACACGATTTAACGTCACGTAGTTTAAATGTTAAATATCAGGAGAATTACGGTTTCCTCTCGGGGAAAATAATGAAAAAAAAGGGGAGGAAGATAAAGAGAGGAGGGGGAGAGAAAAAAGGCGATAGCTTAGACACGTTTAGCCTCGCAGGAGTCTTGAATAACGCCACCTTTGGATTGATAATATACGATGTTCCACTTTAAATCGAGCCTCTGCAGGGTTCTTTTATGCAAAGACATGATAGATTTAACAAACAGCCAATTAAAGTCTAAAATGTTCCAAATCACTTTCAAGTGTAACCAACTGTTTCAAGGAGGAATGGGAGTAAAGGTGGGCCGGTGTTAAACGCCTCGCAAATGAGGTTAAATATTCATCTTATTTAATTACCACTCCTCCAGTTTATGCCCGTTATAGCGTATTTATGACTTAATAACACTCCGCCGCTGCAGTTAGAGCTATAAGTTCCGATATTATGAGTGTTGGAGGTAAATGATATCAATCCGTCACTGAAGGCACCTTAAGAGGCGGGTCAATTGAGTGAAGTGACAGATCATACAGCCAGTGCCGTGCCTCTTAGAGTGAGCTCATACATAAAGATTGACATGTGCTTTATCAAACCAGAAATCGGATCTTGTCTTTACAGCCAATATTGAAGTTGCTAGGGAGGGCACATTAGTGTAGGTAAGGTTTAATGAGACTCCATTGGATTGTAATCAGCGTCATGTCGGATTCATGTAAACTACAACATTGTAACAAAATGGCGACTGTTTAGGTGACATCAGTAATGCTGGCAACACTGTCATTTATCAGCCCCCAACTCGGCGGAGCACAACTCTAGGTTTGTTACGCGCTTGTTACCGGTTTCTGCCGTCGTGAAAGGACTCGGTGGATGTTTGCGGACGTGCCTCGGCAGCTGTCAGGAAGTGAGCATTGATTATACGTCCGTCATTAACGCTCGCGCTGATCAGTTTTGTCGCTGCGGACGTCGAGCTGTCAAAAGTCGCGTGCGGACAACTAACGGTTAAACTTTACGTATGATCTCCTTTTTGTCTGTTTTAGTCACTTCGTGGGTTTCAGACTGTGAGACGTCGCGGTGACATTTTGGGAATTACGTGCGATAGAAATAACTTGTAAGGGTGGGTTGTTGTTTTTTTCTCTCTCTCTCTCTCTCTCTCTTCCTTCATGTCGACAAGGAGTCTGAAAGCGAAAATATGTATCAGTCGACGTGACTATTTATACTTTTCCCAGAGCTCCGTAGAAGTTTCTAGCTAACGTTAGCTACCTGACGTTGTGTGGAAACTTACTACTTTACAAAATAGTCCCTTTTTTGAAAGGGACATCTGGTTTAATGTGCGGATTGCGGTGTCAGGCTGTGGATTAAGTCACTCGAATTTCTTTAGCGACCATGACAGCTCCTGCATCTGTTTATGTCCATCTGTTTAACATATCCTAAAAGTCCTGCATTCCTTTAGCTTAGCCTCTGCAACCAACATGCTATAAGCTAGTTTATAGAATGTGAATAAGAGGAAGTGTTTGACCATTTTATTTCTGCTCTTTTCTCTTTTAGATTTGATCTGGGATTAAAGTAAATACAGCACCAGGTCAGCTGGTGACTACCCTTGTGGAATTTA
Source organism: Sparus aurata (assembly GCF_900880675.1). NCBI lineage: Eukaryota > Metazoa > Chordata > Actinopteri > Spariformes > Sparidae > Sparus > Sparus aurata. The sequence goes on from NC_044206.1 coordinate 17,228,043, forward strand.
CTCGTGCCAACTTTTCCTGAAGTTCAGTGTCAGAGACCCAGGATTGAGAAGAAATATGTGGATGCTGTAGTGGAACATAACTTTTTGACCTTACCGAGGATGTGGATGTACCCAGTGTTCAGCAGCAGAAAGGGGGAATCTGTATGGATCACATTTTTGTGAGTCTAATTGTTCAACCATGGTAAAACTTGCAAACCCTCTGTACACGGAGTGGATTCTTGAAGCAATACAGAAAATCAAAAGGCAAAAGCAGAGGCCCTCAGAGGAGAGAATCTGTCATGCGGTGGCCACATCGCATGGACTGGACAGGAAGACCGTCCTTGAGCAGTTGGAATTAAGTGTTCATGATGGCTCTATTCTCAAGGTTACAAATAAGGGGAGCGCCTCCTACAAGGACCCAGGAAATCCCGGGAGAGTTGGATCAATCCCGCCTGCAAACGTATCTGTGCCATCAAAGGAATCTATATGGAATTCAAGCGATCTGCGCCATATTGATTGGAATAAAATACTTAAGAGGGCCATCGAGGGCCTGGATGATACCCATGGCTCCTCGCTAAAGAACATTGAGAGGTATCTGAGGAACCAGGATGACCTCTCAAACATTGTTGACAACACTGCTTTCCGGCAGAGGTTGCGGCTGGCGGCCAAGCGGTCAGTCAACAACGGCAGGTTGTTAAAAAATGGCCCGCGGTATAAGATCACCCATGGCAGTGCAGAGGGAAGGGGCCCCAGGTTTCCAAGCGCTTCCCCCTTGGTCTTGTCATCAGTGACACTCCTCCCTCATGAGCGAGACCAGGTACACACACCTTGGCCGCCTCATCCTCACTCTTTTCCCCTCATGTTACCCTGGACTTTGGTCTATATGTTGCTTTTACCCTCAAGAATCATCCAGATCATCTCAATCGTAAAATTCCTGCCAAAATATTCTTACTGATGTTAAATATTAGTGTTACGGATTACTTCTTATCCAGCTCCAGTATGTAGTAAAGCTTTCTTTTGCGAGAACTAATGACATTTTATGAACCTTTCCATGATATAATCACTAAGGAGTTTCCAGAAAGTTAAGGGCTCCACTGAGTGGAATTTGCTTGATAGGAATTTTACAATTGTGGTCTTAATCTTTGCAACTCCATCTTGGCAGGTCAGACACAACGCCATCTAGAGTGTGTCCTTTTGGGGGCCGTGTTGCTTTTGGTCTCCATAATAAGAGAGCTTGGATAATCAGAAAGTCATGCTGACAGTGTGTGGTAGGCAGTCTGCTGTAGACTTCCCACAGGTTATGTAACTCTAGCCTAATGACCTTAGGGGATGTGGCTGGCTGTCTTGTGAGTTAGCAAAGCATTAGTGAACAGATTTGGGATGTTTTATTGGAAATTTGAGCGTAAACCAGTCTTGACAAATTGTGCAGCTGAAATATGTGTGGTTGGACAGAATATTCTCAGACTGCATGCAGCTATTATGACCTTTGTGCTAACTGAGATGCCCCAGAGAGGAAATAAAGCCATATAAACAAACTTCCAGGTTGCATTGTTTCTGCTGCTTTTGGCACCTCAGGGGTGGTGTCGAGTTTGCAGAGATTGTGTCTCTATTACTGGTGCTTAGCTATAACACAATTTGCCGACAGATGTCTTTAAAATGACAGCATTTTTGTATTTGCATTGCAATTTTAAGACACTGTTAGATGCGGGAGGGTGTTTCATGGAAAATAGTTCTCATTTGTGCAGTGTACAGTCATCTCGATAGTTTGTTGTGAAGGCTCCTTGCAGATGGCGTGTTGAGGCTTTATCAAGATGAAGTGCGGTCTAATAGTTTATGCACAAGTCGTGCAGCTGAAGTGGCTAGCAAGCATCAGGCTATAGAGATGTCACCCTGCTCCCCACCAGTTTCACAGTGAATAATCAGGAAGCGACACCTTGAAACTGCAGCCACAACTGTGACTGTGTCTGTGGTCAGGCCAAAAGTGAAACTGAGAACTGTTTAGAGACACAGTGTCCTGCGATGGTTCTCATAGCTGAGGAAGGCCTGCTGTTTTCCATTTGGAACATTTCAACCTATTGCTCCGGGCTTGATGACATCACCTAGCCCAGTCCAGGTTTACCGTTCACTTCAAAGGATGAGACAGCTCTGCCTGTTCAGTTGTTGAAGAACGTGTGTGTGTGTGCGCCGTGTGTGTCTGCGTGTTGAGAATAAGAGATACTTTGAGGTAAAAAAGAGCAGTCTTGGTTTAGAGTTTATTAGATTCTGAAGAGACTCTGGCAGGAACAAAGGCAAGGAATGAGAGTTTTTTTTCCTCCTGCTGCGTTATGCAACCACTTGAGCTCTCTCTCTCTCTCTCTCTACCAGCAGTTTTCTAATAGGACCCCACCCCCTCACTCAGGACAGCCTGCTCTTTTGAAGCAGCATAATTTCCTGTAATGTACTTAATTTAGAATCCCCGAGTAAATCATCAGCATCTCTTCAGCTGTGTTTGTTTCTCCATTTTTTGCAGTTGCAAATTGCTATTGGTTTAAAATCACCAGGCCTTAGAATATTCCTGATGGAAATTAATTCTCCAGTTCCTGGATTAGACTTCATAGCTCAGTCAGTGGAGACTATGTTATGAAGTGAAGACTTCAGCGTCGAGCATTTCATCAGCAGTGTGCACAGGCTGCATATTAGCACTGATGTCTTATTAATCTCAAGCTTTTTACATTCGTTTTCTTGCTTGTATCTATAATTCTGTCACAGAAATCATATTTGCACTATTTGTTAGAGCCAAATCAGAGCTCTAAGGCCTTTAAGGAAACTGTTTACTCAGTGATTTCAGTTAGCCTCTGCAGGCAATATAATGGGAACGACACAGATGCACTTTTTGTACATGTAACTCTTGAAGAGATCACAACACTGAGGCCTTGTTATTCAACGCCTCTGGCTGCATCTTTCAGCGGTGATAATAACACAGACTGGCTTGTGATAAAGGACAGAAAGCGAACATTTTTCCATTTATTTATACTTGGAGGAAGTGGGATTTAAACTTTGATTAGCCCTAAACTGACAGACTGTGTGCAGTCCAGTTAACAAAACAGTGGGGTTACATGTAGGGCTGCAACCAAAGATTGTTTTCATCATTGATTCATTTAGACTGTATAATGTCTGACTGCTCATTACTAGTTCAACCAAAGGTCCCATCTTTGATTTGGTTCTTTTGTCCAACCAACAGTCTAAAACCCAAAGATATTTTAATTTTACAGCGATGTGAAAACAAGCCAAAACCATAGAATGTTTAGCATTTGAGTTTAGCTTATAATATATCTGTAAACTTAAGATGATGCTTATTTCACTGTTGACAAACAATACATGCTTTACAAACCAATTGATTCAACATTGTTTATTATAAAGTTGCAACTGGTATGAATAATAGTTTGTTAATGGTAAATAAGTACTGTGTAGTTCATCTATAAACATTATTTGGGTGGCTGTGACTGATGTTTATAAACCCTTACAATTGCAGGGCTCCAGGGTGCAACAATTTTGTTTGCACATGAGCCCAAAAATCTGTCAGAAGACAGACAAAACAAAACATATTCATTGGTGGGTCTAATTAAGACAAAAAATAGCCAGTAGAAATATTTTTGAACAAACACAAACTTGGTATTAAGACAGTTGCATTTGAACTATTATTACTATATTCCTAGAAAACATATTTTCTTAATTTATGTGATGTAATAGGAATTTGACTTAAATTTCCTATTGGGTGAACCTAAACAAAAGTTTAGGTGCACCAACGTAATGAGTATAAAAAGTTTAACTGGCACCCTGAATTGCTTAATAAATTGTTTATAAAGCATTTCAGTGTTTGTTAACAGTAAAATAACTATTCACTAACATTGAATTAACTATAAATGTAACCATGTAATAAGGATGGTTATTAAAAAGTCTTACTGAATACGAACAGGCCTGTTCAACAAGATTGTACTAATTACAGTTGGAGAATGTGTTAATTTTTCTTCCATAACAATAGACCATGCGAAAATCACTGATTACCTCTGAGCCGCAGTGTTATATCCTACAGGTGCAGCCCCCTCACACACAAGCATTTCAGCGTTTTTTTATGTCTATAATCGCAGCTCTGTGAGCAGCAGTCAGCTCCTAATGCCAGTGCCTGCTTGCAAATATTGACCTGGCAGGTTGGAAAATAGAGTAATCATTGATGTGGCAGTAAACTGCTTCCCCTCACCGTAACAACTAATTGATACAACAGCCAGGAACAATGACCAAAATCCCTGCTGCATCCTTGCTGAATTTCCCTCCTGGGGTTCAGCTCAATCATGTGGCAGGCTGGTTGAAAGGATGCTGCTGTCTTGTGTTTGTTGACGGATGAAAAAAAAATAGATCTCCCTTTAATTCAGCTGCAGGTCAGGAGGAGGTCACGACCAATAGAGATTTGGAGGTCGCAAATTTTGTTGAGGTCAGGATGCTGATGTGCGTCATAGAAACCAGGAACTAATTATGGGCATCCCTAGAGTGCCCTTCAAAGCACCGGTCAATTGACGAGGCCTTAGTGTGTAAACTGATGATGAGGTGGGTTATTTATGCCCACACCCGGTGAGTGTTATTTTCCTTTAAGAACTTCCTCTTGAGCAGAAAAAGAAGGTGGCAGCAGTTTGTTTGATGCGCCTCTAGAGGCTGGTGTATATGATCTCATATTTTAAAGGACAGCCACATTACGTCAGCGGGAGTTTAGTCTGGTCATGATTTCAGCTTGTGATTGGTTTTGACTGGTTGTAAGTCTTCTCCTCTGTGAAATCAGCCTCTCTTCATTGTGAGTGATCAATGGGAAAATCCTCTTAAACCTTGTGCTCATATTTTACTTCTTCTGAACTTAACCGTAAGCCCTTAAATGAGTGTTTGTTCTGAGACTTGCAACATTTACAGTGGATCATGGCGGTAACAATGAGTGCATGTTTTATTATTGAGGTAATTTGATTACATGCTGGTTAATCCTTTCAGACTGGAGTGCAAGCTTTAAGAATTGGATTAAGCCCTTAAACTATGATTACCAAGATCACTTACCCATTCAGATGTAATGGATAAAGGAGGTGGATCTCAAACGCAGCGTATCTCTGAGGATGAGACTCATTTATTATTCATTTTTAGTCTGTGAGAAGTCAACTCTTTTTTTCTTTCTCTGAGCTCATGCTTCTAGTTCATATTTTTCTGGCTCTTTCATTAAAGCTCACTCTGGTTTCATCGTCCCGCTTTAACCAACAATATGTCCACAGTGATCTCAAAAATCCCGGCAGGATAAAATGTCCGAAAACAAACAGGCTTTCAAGCACTTCATACACAGCCTGTGCCCGTTTGTGTTTTTTAAACAGTTTGTCTCTGTTTGTGTTCCCACCCAGCTCCGGGTTGACCCCATCCCAATATGCAGTTTCTGTCTTGGAACGAAAGAGTCAAATCGGGACAAGCGGCCAGAAGAGCTGCTGTCCTGTGCAGACTGTGGGAGCAGTGGTAAGTCGCCTTGTGTAACGCTTCAGTTCTTGGATGTTCTCACAAGCTATAACATACTGTCGTCTGGACAAAACTGTTGTATGTGTATGTTAGCAAAGGCTCACAAGCAACAGTGTGAATTTATATGAGGAATAGAAGTGGGAGATATGATATCACAGTATAGCATATACATGCAAAAGCCTGTGTTAAATATTAACACTTTTTTTGTTGCAATGATCTAGATTGAATCAGACAAAAACTCATATGTGTCTGCTTTTAAAGGCCAATGCCATCAACAGTATCAGGGAATACAAAATTCTGATAGAGATAAATTAAAAAAAAACTGTGATACCTCAAATTGTGGTTAACAAACATGGGAGACTTGGTCAAGGTAGCAGCTGTACAAAATCACAGCATAATAAAATGTAACATATGAAACATCATATCCACAATAAAACAGAAGAACAGGTGTTTAAATACAGTGGCCCCTCAAGAAAATCATCCACATGCCTCCTTCACCACATTCCGAGTAACATCCGTAAGTTCATCACCTAAATTCAGATCTCTCTCCAAGCTATTTGTGACCAAGGTGCATAGTATGAAAATGCAGTTTCCTGAATCTGTCAAAAACCCTAGGTACCATTAAAAGCAAAAAACTTGGAGTGTAGCTGGTAATTCGCAGTGCTTATACAGAGCAGGGTACAGAGGTTAAGAACAAAACAGACCCCAAAATGGAACCCCTCTGGGACACCTTCATTTAGCCCAAGCATGTCAGATTTGAGGCTCTCCGCATAACAGATGACAGTTTTATCAGCGGATATTGGAAAACATAAACGCTGATACTGATATATGTGATAAATCGGTCAGGCATTTTCAAAAACTTGCATTTGCTTTGAATCCTTAATTTGGTAAAGATACAGTATGAAAGCAAATCATCTTATCATTGCCATGCTATCAAAAATGTCATTAATATTGAGTTATTGCCCTTTTATAAGTCTAAGAATTGTGTTTAGCTTCAGCATTTAGAGCTGTGAGTATGATATGGTGCATTTTCTGGAAATTCAGTCAACCAAATGTATTTATAACTGCATGAACATGGCTGTTTTGAAAAAAAATCTTTGTATTGACGCAAACATTTTCGTAAAGGATTCCTGCCTTTATGATCCTGTTGATTTGCCAGATAATAAAACCAGTGATATCATAGCTACCTCAGAAAAATGAGTGTTGACACATTTCTAATATCTATCAATATACAGTGTGGTAGCATTACACCCAGCCCTTGTAGCAGCAGTTCTCAGCATCAGCGAGGCAGATGTCACATTCTTGTTCCACATTTCTCACTTCCCTTTAAGGGATTTAATGGAAGAACAATGTTCAAATTGAGTGGCTGGAGGGATCCAAATTGCTTGCAACCCTCATCGGGCTCAAGAAGGGCAGATGCTCCATAAGTGGCTGTTAGAATCTGAAATCACCCAAGTCATTTTCCCTCAATTCAGATTCTCCTTATAGAGCAGCACCAAGCACAGTGGATCAAAGATCAACCCTTTTCCCGCTGCAGATTGGTGGCATTTCCTTTACTGTTCTTTTGTTCCATACAAAACTGCGAACCCCCTATAAAATTACCTCTGCCAAGGAGTCAATTATGTTTGAACAATTATTTTAAATGCCGTAAGGAATTGTTCTCCTGGTGACATTTTTATAGCACAAATTTGACTAAGTAGCGTCGAGGTGGTTTTCATTAACCGCTCATAGTGTACACAAATTGTGCTCTCACTGTAAAACAGCTGTTTTACAACCATGAGAGGGAGCCGGGTGAGGGAGAAGGCAAGCTTTTACATGACTTTCATGGATCGGCTTCCATTAGAATGAGTGCAGCTACTGTTTCTGCCTCATTAAGATCAAATTATCTGTAATTAGCGGCTCAGATGTTTGATCATACTGTTTTTAGACACAACTTGTGGCAGGGGGGAAAAAAGTGTTGTGGACATACAGGCACACCATTGTTTCTGATGAGGTAATGTGCTAATATTTAACCGTACTGTGTGAATAACTAGAAAGCCTCTTGCTACATGCCACTGTCAACGCTGGTAAAACTCCTAATATGCATTTTCGATTACTTTTGAAGGGCATCCATCATGTCTGAAGTTCTCCCCCGAATTAACCTCAAATGTGAAGAGATTACGATGGCAGTGTATTGAATGCAAAACCTGCAGCTCCTGTCGAATACAGGGGAAGAATGCTGTAAGTATGACAATGCATACATCTTATCACTACCATTTTCAGTGTTGTTGGCTTGTGCTGAGGTAGATGTCATTTTGTGCATCCCTGAGGATTTGTTGGTTTTCCCTCAGATTTGTTAAAGCCTCTCTTGTGCAGGAAAAAGATTTTAAATGACGGGTGCGGGGGGGGTGTTAAACGTATGCAACAGCGACGTCCCTCAAACATGCCTGCTGTTTCCTTTCAGGATGAGATGCTATTCTGCGATTCATGTGATCGGGGCTTTCACATGGAATGCTGCGACCCACCGCTTTCAAGAATGCCAAAAGGTGAGGTGTTTACACTGTCTGGCTTCTCTGTTTCCCTCTCTGCTGTCATTTCAAAGCCTTTTCTTCACACACGGCCGTATGGGGCTGTCACTCAGCACACAGAGAGGCAGCGGTGGCTTATTAGAAGCTTTGCATGCATATCAAATTATTTCAGCATCCCTGGGGAGATTTGCTATCTCTGGATTACAGTACTGACCCTACAGCGAGGCTTGTAATGGTGGTGCACGTACTGTGGTAGGATGTTTGGCAGGCAATTCATACGAGTCACATAGCTTTGCTCAACAAGCTGACACGAAGTCTATTTGACTGGACAGAGAATTGACCCAATGTTTTTCTTATGGATTTTCACTTTGTGCTGAGTAATTGATTGTCATTGTGAGCTGGTAGGAGTCTCGCCAGCTCTTGGTATTAAAGGAAATGTTTCAAATGAACGTACTGTATGTCCTCTGAATTGATGAACCCACCCTAAACGGTACTCTCTGTGTTTGGACACCCTCCAGGAACCTGGATCTGCCAAGTCTGCAGGCCGAAGGAGAATGGGAAGAAGCTGCTGCACAAGAAAGCCGATCAGATCAAACGTCGATATGCAAAGCCAATTGGAAGGCCCAGAAATAAGCTCAAACAAAGAATGTAAGTGTGCAATAACCTCAATATTAGTACTTTATTAAAGGAAAGTTTCTTTTGGTTATAATAACATTGTAGTTGTTGTACTCACAGTCAATTGTTAAGGTTTTGTAATGTGTTGGCATTGCTGAAACAAAATCAATACCCCACATTAATATCACAACAGTTCATATGCAGAGTTTCTTGTTCAACTTACAGATGTTGTGTGTTTCCAAATCTGAACAATTACTTTAGAACCTTCAGGCTGCAACTAAATATTCATTTTATTTTCAATTAACCTGGTGATTATTTTCTTAGTCAGTGGGGTAGTTGTTGGAGTTGAAGGCAACATGCACACCACTTTTTACGTCTTGAGAAAATGTCTTTTTGACCAGAACTTTTTTTAAATAGATCATCATGTGTGAAGGAATCAGTGTGTGTAGGAATAACAATTTTTCTTGGAATTCTTTCTCATTGGATTAATTTGATAGTTGATGAATAATCCATTAATCGTCGCAGCTCTATTGGCATACAGTGTTGTCATAACAGATTCAGATTATAAAGTAAGACCGTTATAAACTGGAATTATCTTTCACAGAGAAAAATAACACACTAAACAAACAATAATTAAATACAAGTGGCGGTAAAATCTTTTCTTCTCATCAAAATTAATTAACAGTTATTTACTTAAGCACAACTGAACTTCGCTGAGTTTTTGGAGTGCAAAATGTGTCGATTGCTTCCAAAAAACACTTGTTACTCATGCAGAAATAAAGAATGAATTCTAGAGATCTGGGGTGCAGTCTGCAGTAGTGGAAGATCGGCAAAATTTAATTAAAATATCAAAAATAAGAGTACTCGTTATTCAGAATGGCCCCTTAGATAATGCATAATTGATGAATGAGAGTGTAAGCTGCACTTTAATATTGTAACAACTCGAGGTGAAGCTAAGTTTAACTTCATATGTTGTTGGTGGGTTGATTTCTAATATTGCATCATATTTAAGAAGTTGATCACATCATTTGTCAGTACTGTACATGTACGATTAATGGAGCGGAGTAAAAAGTACTAGTTGAAAAGAAGTATAAAGTAGCATAAAATGGAAATACAAGCACCTCAAAATTGGACTTACATACGGTACTTGATATTTGTTTTCCTTGTCTTGGCAGGTCTCTAACCAGTGGTGACGGCTCCATGGTAGCACTTGGAGGAAGGGGGTCACCTGGTAGGGGTCAAAAGATTACCGTCTGTTCCACACCTTCATCTGGTCATGCTGCATCTGTGAAGGACGCCAGAGACAGATTGGCTGTTGCAGACCCCTGTTGTGCGGTCGACGCCACCCAATTCACCACTTCCACCCCCACCACCACTCCCCCCCTCACGCCCACCTCCACCCCAGCTACACTCACCGTTAACAAGAAAACCAAAGGGCTTATCGATGGGCTTTCCAAATTCTTTACCCCTTCCCCCGTGGGCCGTCGCTCGCGAGCTGTAGCCGTAGAGTCGCCCGCCAGACAGTTAGGCTCTAGAGACAAGGGTCCGCCCAAACTGTCCCAGCCACAGGAGCCGTTTGCCTTCACTGCTGACACCACACAAAAGATAACCCCCTCGTCCTCTGCCCTCCCTCCCGCTCCCACGTTGCCGGGCCTTAGCCCACCCTCGCTGGTGTCCAGCAGCTCCACCTCTGCTAACTCACCCCAGAGCTCCTCCAGCCAGTCTAGTGTTCCTTCCCTGAGTAGTCTGTGCAATAGCAGCCAACTTAAGGGACTATTTGACGGACTCTCTCACATTTTTACTACTCAGGGCCAGTCGCGGAAAAAGCGACTACCTTGCTACGCACCGCCTAAGCGCATGCACCATAAGCAGGATTCTCCCCATCCGCCAAAAACGGGGCCCCAGCGCCTTGGAAAGAATGATTTTAATAAAAATAGGTTACACTCCACATCTGCTGGGCCAGGCCGACCCAGAGGACACCCATTTAAGATGGTCAGTCATTTCAAACGTAACCCCTTCCTTAAAAAGCACAGGACACTAGGCAGGCTGAGGTATAAAGTGAGCCCTCAGAAGGGAGCCCCCTCGCCAGGAAAGGGAGACTTGACAGACGGAAGAATTAAGCCTGAGAATAATCATGGTAAGCAAGGCTCGAAACTCCAGCCAAGACCTGCGTCTCCACACTTTTAAGCTTCTTCTTTATTTTTTTAAAGCTTGACACTCGCAGTTATTTTTTTTCCAGACTAGAGCTAATCTTTTCTTTGAGAAGACACCCTCAACATTCTAACAGACTACTAATCTTCTGCCTAATTTGAATTCTTTTAGTTTCTTAACCCAGTTTCGTTGCGTTTTGACTTGGCTGCGGAGTTTACGTGGCTTCCATCCTCTCGCCCGTTGGCTTTTGTCATAGTGCATGGCCCACTAACTCCCTCATGTTGCTCCTTGCTCTGTCCTTGACCCCTCTGCAGTAGTGCTCACATTGTGATCACTACCTAGCAGAGGCTGTAGTCCCATCAGCACTCTTCCTCATCCCACCCTCACTCTTGAAATCTCTGTCTCCACTCAACCTCACTTCCAGCGGTCATTAGACACATACAACCCAGTGATTCACCCACCCAAGTTGACTCAGAGCTGACATGATGATTATAGCCAGAAGTGCACTAACCCCTACATTTCACTGTCTTCAGGAGTGGAGTCACAGTTTAAAAAAAACAGATAACACGTAGGAAAAACAAATGGATATATGTTTCATCCAGTTCTAAACAATATACTGCACAAACACTACTTATCCCAACAGCACATTCCCATAAATATGTTAATGACACATCACGTCCACTTGTAATGGGTTTTTGTTTTGGTGGTTAAGTCATGGTGTTGATGTCTTTCATAGAATTACTGCCTGCTTTCCGACATCAGTTGCTTTTCATGTCGACACTCGCTCCCTTCACTGCATCTGCTTCTTCATTCATGGGAAACTGTCTTGGTGGATGACTAAGCACATGAAAGCAGTTACGCAATTAGAGTGATTTAGTTTCACTTCATTACATTAGGGATTTTCATATAAACATGCAAAGATGATACATTATAAAATTCCTCTGAGACACGGCCTCAAACAGGCTCAGCAGCAGAACTCACAGTATAAGCACATTTGCATAGAATGCATTTATGAGATTATTCAGCCACGGCTGCTTCAAACAGGCCAGGGTGATGTGCTATCTGATGTGTTGATGTCTTGTTATTGTGCCTGTAACAGGCCACAACGGGGAGCTGCGAGTGAAGCAGGAGGCCCGAGCCGACTTTGCGGCCATGTCGAGAGACCACGTCACAGAGGAGGACATTGAGACGTTCACACATGTGCAGGAACTTGCAGCACAGGTGAGAAATCTTATTTGTAATAACAAAATGTATTGATAACTTCAAGTTAGACAAGGTGTTTGATAAGGTCTTCCAATGACATCTAGAGGTTACATCTTATTGTATATGTACAGATTGGTGACAAAATAAATGCTAAACCAACATAAAGTGTCACCATATGCCGCCACAACAGTTTCAGTAGCCTAGGCATTGATTGTCCAAAAACATACTGGAGAGATGACACACCCTTCTTCCAACAGACATTCCCTCATTTGGTCCTTTGATGAAGGTGGTGGCATGCACTGCCTAACACATAGGTCCCAAAACTCCAATAAGTGCTCAGATTGAGAAATTGTCATCTTTGAAGAGACCACTCTAATCCAAATAGATATGTGTGATTATAGAATAAAGGTGATCACCACAGCTGAACAAAGCCCCCGTTTGTTATGTTACTTGATGTCAATGTCATCATTTATTCAGGTTATCCCTTTAATGTCTATAAACAACACCAGATCATCTGTTGTTTTACATATTTTTCAAATCAAACTTAAGATAAAGTTTCATATTTTAAAGAGATCGACATGTGCCATACATTTACATGAAGGTATAATGTAACAAAATGTCTGTCAACTTCTGTTTTAAATATTAATTTTATCATGCAATCCCTTGACAATATTACAAAATTTAAGCGCAACTTTCTCAGGCAGACTCACAAATTTGTAGTCTTAATTTATTTAGGATAGAGGTGGGTGACAAGGACATAATACATTATCAAGCATTACCTTGATTTGCCATATGTACTCTTATGGTTTCAGTGTACTTTGGGACAAGTTGAAACTTATTGCTATTCTGAAAGCTGTTAGTTCCGATGCTACCTCAGATATTAGGAGGGACTTAAAGATCATATGCCATTTCGGAATTTAAGGTCTTTATAGCAATACATTTTGTTCGAATCTTATCTAGCTTTTGTTTAGACAGATCTGTGGATCACAATCGTAATATGAGCCACTATGGACTGGTAATTAGAGGCATGGTAAGGGTGAATTATCTGGGATAACACATTTATCCATTTCATTTCACTCGATCTTTTCACAGAGAACTGGATCTCTGATGAACACGGACTCCGTGCGATGCCCTGCCATCATTGAATTTGGGAAGTATGAGATCCAAACCTGGTACTCATCGCCTTACCCGCCTGAATATTCGAGGTAATGCTGCTCTTACGTTGCAAATAATGCCAGTTCCTGTGCTATTAAAGTTGCATTTTATGTGAATGTTTGTTTCAATGTCGCTGGAGTACAAACCACAGCTGTCCCTTTTGTCTCCGTCAGATTACAAAAGCTTTATCTGTGCGAGTTCTGTCTGAAGTACATGAGAAGCAAAAACATTCTCCAGAGACACACAAAGAAGTGTGGCTGGTTCCACCCGCCAGCCAATGAAATCTACAGAAAGGACGACCTTTCCGTATTTGAGGTCAGCTTCCCTTTACAGCAATAAAGCAATAACTGTATGCTGCATGAGATTCCACTGAATGGGTTCTGGGAGGAGGAGGGGGAAATGGGAGCTGTTTGAACAGTGTCCTCTTGCTCTTTTTATTCCATGTTTAGGTTGATGGAAATGTCAGCAAACTATTCTGCCAAAACCTCTGCCTGTTAGCCAAGCTTTTCCTGGATCACAAGACCTTGTATTATGATGTGGAGCCTTTCCTCTTCTACATACTTACAAAGAATGATGAGAAAGGCTGTCATCTTGTGGGCTATTTCTCTAAGGTAAGAATTACAGAGTGATTATATGGGAAATGAAGGAATATACCGCACATCATTTATGAATAGTAATACTGATACAGTAAGACTTAACTGTTATTTGTCCATTTTCGTAACATGGGTTTTTACTTATCCACAGTAAGGTTTATTAATTAATTTAGTTAAGATAAAATGCCATAATGTTGGTTAAGCTTCTGGACTGTAAGGATTGTTTGTCTGTTTTCAATCATTGTAAATTTCTACGTTATAGGCTGTTACCATTAGCTGTGTTTCCATCAATTTCTCATGCAAATTCGAGGCATACTTTTAAAATGTTTGCGTAAAACAAACAAAACAAAAATAGGAAATTAAGTGCATTTTCGACATCTGGTTTGGAGTGAATAAACTAGGCCATGCAAGTTGTAGTTTTGGCCAAATTATCTATCATATTACTCTCTGTATATGTAATACAAGAAGAAGAGGTTGTGAACCAGAAACAAAACCAGTTTTCTAACCTCCAAAAAACCTCAAAAAGAAGAACAAGAAAAATACTAATCAGTCAGTTGGTTTCTTCTTGTTCTTCTTCTTCTACTTCTTCTTCTTCTTCTTCTTCATCACTCGCCATTTTTAGACAGAGCACCAAGTCGCCAATTTGCCCGTCCTTTTGGCGGCTCGGTCCGCAGTTTTAGACAGAGGCCGGCAAATTGGGGGTCTGTTTTGGTCCACCGATTTTCCGCCTCGGAGGGTACACTTATTACCGCCTCGCCTGCTATCTAAAAACGAGGTAGCAATGTGCCGGCCTCTGCGTGAGGTGGGCGGAGGTGTCAATGACCTGCACTGTTGTGCGACCAACAGCCAGGGAGTTTTAAAACCAAGAAACAGCTGATCACAGCAGCCAGTCCATCATTTAATCCGCGGACATTAAGATGAGCAACTGGACAGCCGTTGAGATCCAGGAGATGCTAGCGTCTCCTCGGTCTCTGTAGCTGTTTGGTTGTGTTAGCTTGTTGTTGTGTCGGCAAGCTAAGACCGGTCGCTACTTTCAAATTAAAAGCCCCCCGCTAAGAAGCCAGTTCTAAACTCCAATGGGGTGCAATGTAAAGCTCTTATTTTGAAGACAAATTCGTTGTCAACTGTTCACAGCCAAACTCCGAGCTTCACGTCACGTCACATGTTTACGCCTATCTCAGAGGCGGCTTTTGGAAAAGGAGTAATATTACGCCTCCGTTTTAGAAAGACAGGCCGGCACATAACCGCCCTTACCATGGAGCGAATGTGCCGCCTTTTCTATCTAAAAAGGGCTTCTGTCTTCTTCTTCATCTCCTTCTTCTTCTTCTTCTTCTTCTTCTTCTCTTCCTCTCAAAGCAAAAACAGCAGACCCGTTATGTTAATTAAGTGTTTGCTATGTCAAAATCAGGAAAAGTGTTTTTCATCTCCTATTAAGTATATAATCTAAAAGCGAGCATGCAAACATGCCATTTTAAACAACCTTTGCTAATGTCATACCTCAATTAGCACATAAAAATGTGTTAATGGAAACACAGCTATTGATTATTATGACATTTTGAATAAGAAACAATCAGTTAAACTAACAGATTAACCATAAAAGATAATTCACATTTGTTGTGGCCGTGAATCAGAACATAGTGAAACTTTCCATTGAAAGCTCATCACCCTGCGTGTGTGGCGTGCGTGTGCACGTGCACAGCTTTAGACAAGGACAATGGCAGGTGCAGTAAATTGCCAGCTTCAGCAGAGCTCTGACATACTTGATCTGTTTCTCCTTCCCTCAGGAAAAGCTTTGCCAGCAGAAGTACAATGTCTCCTGCATAATGATCATGCCTCAGTACCAAAGGCAAGGATTTGGAAGGTTCCTTATTGATTTCAGTAAGTTCCTTAATGTGTTTTTAGACCACTGAACTGAGGTTTTTTTCTTTTGGTGTTTTTTTATTCATTGGTCTTTACAAACACTTTCAGATTAAGGGGTGAATTTGTAGCTTGTGGCAAGGTGCTGTTATTTGGTTAAGGCTTTGAAGTAGCCTAATCAAGGGCATTCATGTACAGTGCTTAGGCAATCACAGAAGATTAGGAGCGAGAAACATTACATTCTGGCTGCATACACTATTTGACAGCCAATAGTGTTTCACCCTAGCACCGCTTCAAGAGCTTTTTCATAGAAAAATACCCCATTTCTCCCCTTGACTCGTGACGAGGTGTAGATACTGCTTTTATGTTTTAGACCAGTAAATGCATCACATACAATATTTAAAGCCTTGTGGTCCACTTATGAAAACAGTTGCTGCCTTGAGTGGATTTCTGTGTTTAGGCAGGCTGGGGTTTTTTTGTCATTATAGGCGTTTTATTGTTTTCAGGAGTTGTCTCTATGCCGAGTTTGTGTGTGATGAAGAGAAGGAAAAGGGGAGCGAGCGTGGGGTGGGTGGGCGGTAATGGAGCATTTGATTTCCTGTTCACTTTGGGAGCCATTGAGACACAGAGATGCAAGAGGATCTGTGATATTGAGAGTGTGCTGATAACAAAGACAGGGATTAAGGGAGATTGAACACAGCTGAGTTCTGAGCTCTTTGAAGGCTTTATTGGAAAATGTAGCTTTGGAGCTGGAAGTTGTTTAGATTAAGATTTTCTGTTATATTGGATTGTATTAGAGGAACACTTTGTCTCAGGTAGCTCTGAGAGTAGAGCATTAGTGGGTGCCTGTGTGAAAAATGATCTCTTTTAAATCATAATTCAAAGGACGCTGAGTAGCTCTTTTGTATCGGCTTATTAATGATAATATACTTGTAAAATGGCACGGAATGAAATATGACTTTTTTCAATTAATTTATTTGAATATTCATTGCTAAGTGTTTGTTATCACAGGCTGCTCTTCTTAGCTTTAGTAATGAATATTGTCATGATTACTGGAATATTATGTGTTCACTGTTTGGTGATTAGATTTGCTTGTTTGGTTCTCGGTAGTGGGTGCACATTAAAAGGCATTAATTAATTTCATGCCGCTCATAATGGATGACCCTTGACAGGGCTGCTATAAAACTAATTACACACAGATACATATTAGTATTAGGTTTTTTTTTTCTCCTGTTCGTTATCTCTCCTAAGTGTAGTCTCTTGTGAGCAATGACATCCAGCTGCTTCTCTGTTTCGCTCTGTCGCTTTGTTTCCTCTTTACTCCCCTCGTTCAACCTCCTTTGTTGCCCTTGCCAGCATGTATCATAGCTTTTGACAGAGGTTGAAGGAGAGAAAAACTGATTGCCTCGCCTCCCTTTCTACTATTTGAAGGTGAAATCCCAACCAGGGTTTGGTGTCACATCCTTACATGAATATGAAATCCATAAGGGAGGGTGTGTAGGGACTGAATTGCATTCTGAAATAAACGCAGCAGCGGCAGCCTCCAGCTTGACTAAAGCATTTTGTTTTTGTTTGAATCTTGTCTTTTTAGGTTACCTTCTCACCAGGCAAGAAGGACAAGCCGGCTCCCCGGAGAAACCGCTGTCAGATCTGGGTCGCTTATCCTACCTGGCATATTGGAAAAGTGTCATACTGGAGTACCTTTATAAGCACCCAGATAAACACATCAGTGTTAAAGGAATAAGCAGGGCCACTGGGATGTGTCCACATGACATCGCCGCTACTCTCCAGCAGCTTGGCATGATTGACAGACAGGATGGCAGGTCAGTTTCAGAGCCGCAGTCTCCTTGAGCCTGTGCCGCCGCTTCTGTATGCCGTCTGACTTATCCAGGCCAGCGGATATTTTTAACAGCATATCCATTAATGCCGCTGAATATTGACAGAAGTAAGTCAGGTTAAGCACCCCCAAGGACATGGAGCACCTGCTATCCCAAAGAGCTCGTCTTTGTGCTTGTATTTAACCACACATCACCTTCTGTCTCTTAGCGCTTCACACTTCTGTGCCTGGCTTTTCTCATTGTGACCTAGGATCGTGTTGATCAGACGAGAGCGATTGATCCAGAGGCACATGGACAGCCTGAGGGCTAACCCACGCCGGAATGAGGTGGACCCCGACTCCCTGCGCTGGACGCCTTCCACAATTCTCAACGCAGTCCTGTCTGAGGAGGAGAGGGAGGCAGAGATGGATGTAGGTTCCCTTGCTCATTTAGGGCAAACTAGTTATTTGTTTACACTTGCCAACAATGCTGTTATTGGATGTTTGTTTGATTAGCTGGAGAGTTCAAAGAGAGGCCATTAAAGGGAAACGCATTCTCGCTGTCAGCAGGCATCTAATGTTGTGCAAAATTGCCCTAAATCAGCTCACTACATAATTGATAGTGCTGAATATTCCATGAAATCTTTCCACGGTTACTTAACGGAAATGTTTCTTCCATGACGGGCAGGCATCCAATCAGGATGCTGTTCGTATTATCAGGAGGAACCTACAGTGATTCATTTGTCATGATGCTAATTCCAATCTCTTGTTTTCCCATTAGCCTCATTGCTCAGATGTTGGAGCCGTGCGTGCGCCTTTCCCAGAGATAATGCGTCTTGTCTGTTTAATTACCAGGCTGAGCGGCTGAAGGAGCAGGCCAGTTGCTGGGAGAAGGAGGAGAGGGAGGGCTACATGATGACTCACAGTAGCAGGCAACCTCTCACGAAGGTCCACTGCAAGGTTCCCTACAGGACCTATGAACGCCGCCCTGCGCTGTCCTGGACCAGGCGCATCCAGCAGTCGCAGGAAGTGAGCGATGACGAAGCCGATGATGACGACGACAATGATGAGGATGATTCGGATTGCTCTGATGGCTCACCACCCATCCTGACAAAAGCCCATGCAATGCTCGCAGCCAAGAGAAAGGTGACTTTTATTGTTTGTTGTTGTGAATCATGCACCATTTGCATCACCAAAAGTCCCCCAGCGGGATTATCTCATTGATTATCTTGAGTTTTATTTGAGGACAAAGTGGATTTAAATGTATATCATTAGGTGTTTTCCTTCATTAGGGGCCATGTTGTATACTCTGGTGAGATGGAAAGGTTTGATAAATATTCATGAATTCAGTGGAGGGTTCAGTGGCTTCCTCCTGTCATCTGGAGCCTCCCTGTGTGCCTGCAGCTGTAGATAATAGATTGTGTTTTCACTGCTGGTGTCGAGACTGTGCAGGCTAAACCTTGTACTATTGTCAGTGGTCATGGTTAATTTACTGCCCTCCTCTGTGCTTTTCACATCTGTTCTGTCTATATGGCACTGCCCCCTTGTGCTGGAGATAATATTACAGCCGGGTGCATGATGTCAGGGAGACCTTTTCAACAGAAACTGTGAGAACCAGAACAGAACGACACTGGCTGTTCGAGTTTATTTAGTGCATTAGTTACAGTATTGATTTCACATTCTTCTTGTGAAGGATTTCAGAGAGGCAAGCGGTTCAGTCAGAGGCAGCCGGTGGGAAACAACTGGAGAATGTAAAATATAGACTGTGGTTTCAGCTTACTCTGCCTGTCTCATTTGTGGTTTTCCACACCAGGCTGCATCTTAAACATTTAGTCTTACAGTGTGGTTTTAACATTTTACATTTAGCACAAAAGCCTGAATGAATTCCTGCTATATCCACATGGAGGTCATCCACCTAGTGCGCTAGTTTTCAGTTTTTACAAAGGTGCTCTACTCTGATGGAGGTTTTATTCTGTTTTACACTGGTTCCTCTTTTATTTGTGTTTCAGAGAACCATTGTGCTCAAGAAGAGAGGGCGTAAAAGGAAGAGAATAAACAGCAGTGTTACAACAGAAACCATCTCTGAGACAACTGAGGTGCTGAATGAGCCGTTTGAAAACTCAGAGGATGAGCGACCTATGCCCCTGTTGGAGCGCACCTGCAGAGTGGGCGAGATGGAGGAAGAAGAAGAGGAGGAGGAACAGGAGGACAAGACACCGATTACACCAGTGAAACGCCGGAGAGGTCGCCCGAGGCTGGAGAAAAATGCACAGAAAGACAATCGTGAACACTGGAATGAAGGTATTTGCATCTTGATGGTTGTGAAAATACTCTGTATTACATAATTTCTCATGAATTTATGTCCAGCAGTTTGTTCTCTCCCTCTGGCAAAGAAGTAAAGTGTTTTTATTTACTTTCTGAAGGAGCTGACGTCCTCTCAAAGAGACCCAGCAGACCCCGTCCAGTGAAACGGAAGAAAGGCTGGCCGAAAGGAGTGAAACGTGGCCCTCCTAAATGGAGACTAAAGAATGAGCGGAAGATGGGCTTCAAGCTCAACCTCTACACACCCCCTGAAACCCCAATGGAGGCAGAGCAGCACCACATTCAGACTGAAGAAGCAAAAGAGGAACCTGACCAGGATATTGTCAGTGCAGACGAGGGCAGCAAAGCAGGCAGAGGCTCCACTAGTCCGAACATAACTCTAGAGAGGTCCTTTTCGGAGCCCCCAAGTCTTCCTGACGTTGGCTCTCAGAAGTCGAGCTCTCCTGAAGGATCTCCCGTGGCTTCTCCGGTGTGCTCACCTAGTGCCTCTCCCGGCGCCATGTCCCCCACGCCTGAGGACAGAGATGACTCCCCAGAACCACCTGAAGATGATCAGCAAGACCAAGAGAGTGAACACGGACAGGACTCCCCAGCCAAAGATGTGGAACACAGCACAGAGGGTGCTGTATTGCTAGAGAATGACAATGAGGAAGATGAGGAGGAGGATGGGCAGAGAACTCAAATCGAGGATCAGGATGCAGATGATGAAGATGACAGTCACAGCAAGCCAGCAGAACCTGAGAACAGCAAAGCAGAGTTGGAAGAGAGTGCGAAAGAAATACCCGAATGCACTGAACCTTTTTTAGATCCAAAAGAAGACAATGACTCTGAATTGAGTCAGCAGGTTTCTACAGTACCGTGCAGTGAAGAGGAACCAGCTACTGCTACAGAAAGCATCCAGGAGTCAGTGACAGAAACGACAGTAGCAACACCACAACCTGAAGCAGTAGCAGTGGCTTCAGTAGCAGCTGTAGACTCGGATAACCCTGCAGACTCTGAGTCAGAGGAAGAGAGCGCGCCCAGTCCTTGTCCAGATCCCCCACCTCCTCAGCCTGCTGAGAGGCCAGCGCTCAGTCCCGTGCTGAGGGAGGACCCTCCAGTCTGCGCAGAGATTGACTCAGAGACAGCCCAAGCTGTTCAGTCCTTGACGCAGGAGACTGAGCGGGAGAATGTTTTCCAGGATTGTGTGGAGACCCAGGAGCCCTGCAGGACCCTGCAGACATACGCCCATGTGGCCCAGAGCCCCCAGCTCACCACACTGGATGACTGCCCCCAGTCAGACCACAGCAGCCCCCTTTCCTCGGCGCAGTCCCATCCCAGTCAGTCGGTACGCTCTGTTAACAGCCCGGCTGTCTCCATCCTTGAGAGTGGCTACACTCAGATCAGCCCTGACCACAGTGCCATCTCAGTGCCCTCGCTCCACAACATGGAGACGAGCCCCATGATGGACGTTCCATCGGTGTCGGATCATTCACAGCAGGTTGTGGACAGCGGCTTCAGTGATCTGGGCAGCATCGAGAGCACCACAGAGAACTACGAGAACCCCAGCAGCTACGACTCAACCATGGGCGGCAGCATCTGTGGGGCAGGCCCCTCCCAGAACAGCTGCTCCTATGGCAGCATCCCTCCTAGTGGCCTGGCCCAGAGCAGCTGTGCCGTGAGCCAGCAAATGGCCGCCGTCAACCCCGGCAGCTGTGGGATGATTCAGCAGAACAGCCTGAGCTCGCCGCCACACTGCAACGTCAAGTCGCCACAGGGCTGTGTGGTGGTGGAGAGGCCCCCCAGCAACAGCCAGCACAGCCAGCACAGTCAACACAGCCAGCGCAGCCAGCACAGCCAACACACTCAACACAACTCTCACAGCAGGCACGGCCCACACAATCAGCACAGCCAACACAATCAGCACGGTCCACACAATCAGCTAAGCCAGCACAGTCAACACAATCCCCACAACCAGCATAGTCACCACCACAATCACCACCTGCAGCACAATCAGCTCAGCCAGCACAATCAGCACGCTCAGCATAGCCTTCACAATCAACACAGTCAGCACAGCCAGCAGCAGTCCATGGCGCAGTGTGCCATCCCCACCAACTTCACCACCACCATGCAGCTGGCAGACATCCCTGAATCTGGCAACCCAAACTTCGCCCTCTACGAGAGGATCAACCACCAGGGGGAGTATGGCAGCGGGCACTACTCGCAGTCATCAGGCCTCAGTCTGGCTAAACTGCAGCAGTTCACCAACACGT
The DNA here is from genome assembly GCF_900880675.1 of Sparus aurata. Taxonomy (NCBI): domain Eukaryota; kingdom Metazoa; phylum Chordata; class Actinopteri; order Spariformes; family Sparidae; genus Sparus; species Sparus aurata. The sequence continues at coordinate 17,250,007 of NC_044206.1, forward strand.
TCATAGACCATCCTCACTCGCTGCCTTTCAACCACTCGGCCTCACACCCCATCACATCTTATGCAAACACCCCATCGCTGTCATCTCAGCACTCCAGCCTGGTCTCTTTATCCCAGACGCCACATCGAGTCCCCAACCCACAGGTGCAGGCCACCATGACCCCGCCCCCGAATCTCAGCTCCCCGCCACCCATGATGCTACAGCGTAACATGGGCATCCCGCCCTCGCAGCGGATCCAGCCCCAAATGGCCTCCAAGAGTCATATCTCATCACGCTCCAAGTCGGCCCCGCTGTCGCACCACCAGCAGCAGATGTACGCCCGGCCGCCACAGACTGTGGCCATGCAGGCGCCTTCCAGGACGCTGGCTGCCATGCCACGCATGAACATGAGCGTGAACATCATGCCGGCACCAGCCTACAATGTCAACTCCATGAACATGTCCTCCCTCAACGCCATGAACGGCTACAGCATGAGCCAGCCCATGATGAACAGTGGCTACCATGGCAACCATGCCTATATGAACCAGTCACCCCAGTACTCTATGCAGATGGGAATGATGGGAACACAGCCATACCCCCAGCAGCCCATGCAGGCTCCACCACATGGCAACATGGTGTACACTCCAGCTGGTCACCATGGTTACATGAACACTGGCATGTCCAAGCAGTCCCTGAAGGGGCCTTTCATCAGGCGGTAACTGTCCGCAGGACTGAGCAGTTTCTTCTCACGTGCATTTTGCTGTTTAAAGATGCACTGATCTGGCCTTTTTATTTTCCTCCTTTTGGTGTCTTTTTGTTATTGTTTATTACTTAAAAACCAGCAGCAGCACTTGGAAAGAATGCAAAAATTTTCATCAATGAGTAAATTTTGAAGCTAATGTTAAAAAGTATTTTTGTTTCTCCAAATGGGAAGCCTTACATCATTACGATGAAAATCTATTTAATTAGTGTTAGTGTCTCTGATGTGTCTTTAGAGCAGGGCGGGTTCAGAGCTCAGAGGTAGAGATTTCATCAGTGGTCTTGCAGTCGTGTAGCAGCCTCAAATGAAGCCATTTAATGTGCCTGCTACAAGTGGAGTTAGTGGCTGTTTGAACCTGTTCAGTGTACCTGTCTAACAGTGCTGACAATTAGTTTGTACTATACTCATGCCTTTGTATATTTAAATTATTGTACTTATTTTGTAAAGTGACAACTAGCATGCTTCAGTCTCTGTTAGTGACAGTGCATTGAGTAGTACTGTACAAGTGTTGTGCTTAATAGCAAGCCATTTTAAAGATATCTGGCCTTTATTAGGTTTCCCTCCACAGGGAGAAAGATGAAACTATATTTTGTTAATTCTAATAATGTAAAAAAATGTAAACTTAGTCCTGTTTTCTGTTCGGTTTGAGAGGTTTTATTGCTATGTATGTATAATTCTGAAGTCTTTTGTAACAGATCTCCTTGAGGCAGCTTTCTGTTTAATAAAGCAGACTGATTTCTGTCAAAAATAACAAAGCATATCTCAGTGTTTGTACCCTGAAAAATTCTAAAACATTTCAAAATGTCCAGAAGTGTGGCAGAATTTAAAAAGAACTAAATGATTATAACGATGAATAACAATAAAGAAAATATAAATTTAGTCCAAAGTCGATATTTTACATAATGCCTTTAAAGCTACGTTTTCATTCCATCTGTAGATTTGTTTTCTATCTTTATAAAATGTTGGATTTATATTTTACCGAAGTGTAGAAGAATAGAGCCTGTGAATAGACCAAACTAAGCTAATGGATTGCATGTAAAACGCAACTTGTACTTGTGTTTTTGTTTATATTGCTCTTTTGTAGCCTTTGTACCTGTACAGAGTTGCTGGTAAGAACAGGGGGGAAATACCTGGCTATGTGCACAAAAATCGGACAGAATGACATTCTTGTATTTATGACTTTTCTCCTTTTGTCAGTTACTTAAAATGCTGTACATTTTAGCATAAGAATAAATTATGATTGACCATGTACTTGATTGTTCTCCTTTTAATTTTGAAGCATTTTACTAGCCTGAGGCAAGTCACAGAACGAGTTTGCAATGATGGAGTTTGAATACGTGGTAATACAGGCAGCTGTTTTTTTCTCTGCGGAAAGTATTTTAAAAATAAAAAACAAGTGGTAAAACAAAAAAGAATCTTGACTTGGACTCGACTGCTCTGAGACTTGATTTACGTGAGGTTTCACCCTGACTAAACTGGGCATGAAACTTAAAAGCAAAACTTTGTCATCTCAAGTTTTTACTTGGTTAAACCCAAGAAAAGTTAAAAAGAAGAACAATAAAAAAAAATAAACAAATGGTACAGCAACAAACAGGCCTTGCATGGTCATACACATTTTATATTTAATTTTAAGGCCTCTGCGTTAACAGCAATTTAAAAAAAAAAAAAAAAGCAAAAAAAAAATTGTTTATACAACTTTAAAGGGAAAATTTTCAAAAGTGTCATTTCCATGGCCAGTATTCACAGACCTGTAATTCTTGCATCTTGACTTACTTACACACCTAGAACAACTTGAGCCTTAACTTTAGCTTGTGTTAAATTAGTTGAGACTCGACCTGGGCTTGTCTCGATTTCTTTTGACTTGACTTACCACTAGACTAAATTGACCTGAAACTTGAAAATATATGTGTGTGTGTATAGATATATATATATATATATATATATATATATATATATATATATATATATATATATATATATATATAAATATATATATATATATATATATATACATATGTATACATATATGTATAGTTTCTTCAGGTTTGACTCAGACTTGACTCAATATTGTCTCTGATGTACTTGACTTCAACTTGTCCTGAATGACATTTAACGTGTCTTGCGCTTGTCTTGAATGACCAGAGGCTTTTATTTCACCCCGATGACTTCAGACTTTTCTTCTCAAATGACTTGACATTCAACTTCAGTGACCTGAGGCTTGGCCTGAAGCTCAGCTTGCCCCGCGTGTCCTACAATCAGCTCTGCTCTGTAAGCTCCCGTCTGCTCTCCAGGAGGTGCATGTCCAGCTCTCTGAGCTGTTTCAGAAAGCCCCAGTTGGGGATGATCCGCCTGCGTTTCTTCACATGCTCGATGGCGTCGACCACCGTCATGTTCTCACAGATCATGAGGTACGCGAGGAAAAGCGTGGCGGACCGACTCCTTCCCATCACACAGTGCACCAGCAGTTTATCTGGAGGTACATGAAACACAAATTAAGGGAAAAAGCTTAACCATGAAAGCTTTCTGCCATCAAATTTGATTTGTGGTTGGAAAAGGAAAAGTTCATCCAAAACTTTATATCAGCATGAGGGTCAGTAGATAATGATTGGATTACATTTTTGGGTGACGTTACCCTTTAAAGGAAACTTGAAACCAGGACACTGTTCATGAAAAACACACACTGAGTTTTTCAAAGTAGTTTTTTCGTTTATTTGTGCTGCACAAATGAGAACTGCTTTCATGCCAAGATAAAAGGATGGTGGGTGAAGTCCAAGGGTGTATATCACACAATACGGCGAAGGCAGATCAAATTGTGGTTCTCAAAGTGTTGCCAAGACAAAACATGTTTGATGATTTTGGGCTTTTTTCACCTCAAATACTCGGGTGATGGTGGATGTTTCCACACAACAGTCTCAAAGCCCAGTCGTCAAAGGTGTAACAGGCAATTCTAGAGAAAGATGGTTGAATTTTGGATTTCCCAGATCTTAAAGTACCAGTTCTTCTGGTATTTCGGTCACCATTGCACCTTTAAGACCCAAACCATCAAGGCAAGATACCAATGCTTATGTGAAATGGCTGAAATGACCCTTTAAGTTGTCTTACTCTGAGGATTTCTCAGCGTTTCTCTGATGAACTCGGCAGCGGAGAAGAAATACTGGCTGAGGTCAAAGGTCGCGACGTCTTCCGCCACCACCCCGTGGTAGACGATGTCCATGTCGCCATAGTAACCAGCCCCGGTGTCCACGTTGTTCCACGTGCCCTCTGCCGCGTTCAAGACGTGCGTAATCCCCAACCTCTTCAGATTACACTTGTCCTTTGCGGTCTCCCTGCAAGAAAAACCAGTGTGAATGTATTTTAATCCTCCATTATTTGATCCAGTTTGGTAACTCAATACTTTTTTTTTTTTTTTTTAACTTACTCGTCCCCGATGTAGACATTAGGCCAGACCTCGTTGACATGAGTATAAGCCACACTCCCGCGGTTTAGGATTTTCTCCAGCTCATAGCCCCCAGGTGTGACGTATTCATCCACCGGACTGGATCCCTCTGCCGCCTTTGTAACATTTATCTTGGTGCAAGTCTTTGACTTGTGAGCAGCCATTTTCTCACCGTGGCTTCCCTTCACACATGATTTATTAGCTTTAAGGGGGAAATTTTTCTTATTTTATTTTTTTCCCCTGCCTCCACTTTCTTTCCTCTCCAATCATGAAAAAAAAAAAGCTCAGCTCTGTTTGTTTTTGTCTTTCGCATGCGTCTCCAGCACCGCTCACCGACAGATCGAAGTCCGTCGTCTTCCCGCTCCTGAAAGTTTTGTTTTCATCGTTCTGGCAGCTTGTTGTAAGGCAGCAGTCCTTAAAGGCAGAACACGGCAAGGTTTAATTCTGGCAGGCTCAAGTCAGGGGCAGGGCACAGATTGTATAACCGCTCTGTGACGGGCATCAAATGCGGAGGATATTTTTAGGGCTGTGATGTGGCGGGCCCCTGACCTTAGCTGCCACATTCCCTTGCCTGTGGGGAAAACTTCCACCCAGCCAGTCCCTGCCATCCACTTCTAAACACACAACTTTAATCTCCACTGCTGGCAGGAAGCCGTGCTTATCCAAACTTTGCACTTGCCAAAGGATACCCATATTCACTGGAGTGAACAGGACACTCTGAGCTTTTTTTTTTTTTTTTTTTTGCTCAGCCGTATGAGCGACTCCTTGAAATTGTGTCAGTCTCTCTCAGCCTCTCTGCATATCTTCAGACGCTGCCGGAGAAAAACCGTGTAAGCGCTCGCCTCGCAACACCCGTTAAGGATGTTCTGCGTTTTTCTGGAGCCTCTCGTGGGGGCCAAAAGAGAAGTGAAATGTGTCAGACTGTTAGACAGATGAGGTTTTTCACAGGATGGCACATGTCTTTGATTCCCCCCCACCACCACCACCACCGTTATATGATATGCACGGTCCATTCAGCGATCTAAATGCAAGCCCCCAAAGTGAGAGTGTGATGATGACTGTATTGCAGAATGGCTGGATGAAGCTGCTAACATGTCAGACAGAGTTTTCACACCATCAGACTCCTTTATTTTTCCCTCATATCTTCATACTCAGCCATCATTCATTCTGACAGTGAAATCATTAAACCTGTGATATCCAATTCCTTTTATTTTGACAGCATCTCTCTCTCTCTCTCTCCATCTATCTCTCTCTCTCTCACTCTCTTTCTCCCAGTGTGCTCTGGAGAGCATCTCTTATTAAGATGGCTTCAGCGTTTCATCTCTTTTCAAAGTCTGACCTGAATCTGTATACACACTCAGAACCACGCCGGCATATTTTTATCATCCTAGTATCAAGCCTCTTTAGACATCACAGTTTCGAACTGTAAGACGGCGGATCGCAGCAGTTAAGACAGTGTTTTTGAGCAATGTGAATATATAAGCGGAGCATTGTTTATTTATAGGAATACGCCGTCTCTCGTGTTGTTCAAGTGCAGCGGGGGCTTTTTGGCAGTTGCGCTACATTTGTTTTAATGGCCTCTGTGATATTGATTGTGCTGCGAATCACACGTAAGCTTAAGGAGCCACATCAGTGCTTCCGTATGTTTCAGCCTCCTTGCTACAAATTACAGTTTTGCTGACTGTTTTTCTGGATTTTTTTTCTTTGGTGGATTTCTTTCCGGCATCGCAGACAAGACACTGCGTTGAAATCACGTCCGTGTAAAAGTCTGTTCTCGGTATTGCGCGTCCTCCGATTCGAGTCGTTCGGGACTAGTCCAGGGTCACATCTGAGGTCTGTCAGAGCAAGTCTCATGTCGTCTAGAGCAAGTCCAAGCAAGTCGTAATTAGAAATAAGTTGAAGTCAAGTCCCACAGTCACAAGTTCAAGTTTAATGCCAAGTCTCATGAAAGTGAGGACAAGTCCGAGTCCCAGCTCCATTGCAAGTTTTGAGTCTTGAGTCATGTTGTGTTTTAAGAAATTTGAGACCAAGTCCAAGTCAAGTCTCAGCGCCATCACAACAGGTGTCAAGTCACTCAAGACTCACCCAAGTCTCAAGTGATATGAGACAAGTCCAAGTCATGTCACAAGTCATTTGAGGCGCGTCAAGGCCGAGTTTAAAGTGATTCGAGACTAGTTTGAGGCAATGCATGGGGTGATTTGAGATGCAAGTCAAGTCTCAAATAATGTCAGACAAGTCACAGTCTCAGCTCTAGTACAACAAGTTTCAAGGCTTTATTTGGGATTGAATATGAGTCAAACCTTCGTGTGAAAGCATAATTACGACGAAAGAGGCACTTTTAAGATTTACCGTAGTTTCGGTTTTGGGCACGTCAATTTTGAACGGGAGTGCATGGGGCAAAACATGCTAGCATCAAAATCGCTATTCTTAGAACACTAAGAAGGCTCAACACAACATGAAACTTTGCGCTGATTTAGAAATCCAACGTTTGGAAGGATGTTTCTGCGCCTGCGAACGGCCTCCACGGCCTCGACGAGGGTAAGTCCTTCTTTGATCATGAGGAAGGCCAGTGTCAGAGTCGCTGAGCGGCTGACTCCTCGGGCACAGTGGACGAGCACCTTACCTGCACGGACAAGAGGCAGAATGGCTTTAAATGTCAGCTTAATCAACATTACAGTCAAACCTTGTCACATTTCTATACCCTGATATATCGTGCCATAGTATACAGTTTTATTACACCTCTCGCCGCATGTGTTTCTGTTGTTTTTCCCGTGGGCTCATACCTTCCTGCCTCAGAGCGCCATGAATGAAATCGGCCGTCTCGGTGAAGAACGGGCACAAGTCAAACTGTTTACAGTCTGCTGCTTCGACTCCATGATACAGTATGTCGGTGTCTTCGTAGAAGCGTGGCCCGGTGTCAATGTGCTGGGGGCCATCTGCGGCATTCACCACATGTGTTACTCCCAGACCCGCTAACAGGCTCTTATCCCGAGCCGTGGCCCTGTGGACGACACGGGAGACGACACCGGGAGTGAGGCCCTCGGTGGTGTTTTCTCGCCCCGTCAGCGTATGTGTGCAGACGCATCCCTGGTGACTCAAATGTACAGATTTTTTATATTCATCCAAATCAGCTGGCCAAAAACACAGGAGCTGTTTGCAGCGACAGTTATCTCAACCAGAATCAGCATATTGCAGGAAGGGGCCCTGAAGTGAGAATGTCACTTACGCATCTCCGACGTAGAGGTTGGGCCAAACCTCGTTGACAGCTCCGGTGGGGCGTCTGTTCTTCAGCAGAAGGCCGAGCAGATCGCAGGTGGGCGGTGTTTGATACTCTGGCTCCTCCTCTGGGCTCATATCTGCATCTTTCACTTCACTCGTTGGTGGATGATTATCACAAATTAGATTTGAACCCAACACGCTGATAACAGTGAGATCACTTCCCCCACCCCCCCACGCAACACTCGACGCGCCTGGATGGAAAAATCTGAGAAGTTATCGCTGCTTTTTTCCGGCTAGTTTTTCCTCCCTGTAGGCTTTTGGAAAGGAACTCCAGTAAACTCTAACCTTATTGGTACAGCTCGCTCTGTTTTTCCATCTGAGCAGAGTATCAGTGTTGTTCAAAGGCTGAGCCCCCCTGGAATGAGACAGCTGAAGATGCCAAAGTCTGCGTGGACTATTTATTCCCTCGGATGACTGTGACAGAAGCCAGGCTGCTCGTGTGGTGACAACTTCAGCTACACAGCCACAGCAGTGTTTACAGTTGTACTGGTGTAAATGATTCAAAACACGGAGAGGGATTATTATCAGGGTCGCCGCATCGAGTCGACAGCAACTTTGTACCTAATATAGAGATTTTTAAAGCATCTTGCTGGTGGTATTCTTCCTAGAGACTAAACCAGCGATGACTCTAGCTGCCAAAAACTATGAAAAACACTCGTCACGTGTCAACGTGTCAAATCTTGTCACACATCTCTTCATTATTATGGATGTGTGGACACTGTGGCTCAATCTGAAGCCACTTCGAGACATTTTCCATTCCTAGAGAGACGCACAGAGAATTAGTTTCACCCTTTAAACTGATGAGATCAGCCAACTACAGTAGTTTAAGGCAACACAATCTCACCTCAGGGTTCTTTTAGTTGTTGCTTTCTCTCATATTACATGATCTTCACCAGCACCAGAGTTTGCCCATTCGTCACGGTAATATACACGGTCAAATGCATGTTAAGTAAGAGGCGAGATAAAAAGGAGGCGTTCTGCCCTGTAAGGATTTGGGGCTTATTACTGTGCGTCCCTTCAACATAGATTAGGATACAGCATGGCGGTTTTAACAGGTTTTGACCTAATAATCAGGGGAAATACCTGTGCTGACATGCAGAGTTGTTGCCATTAAAATGATTTTTACATAAGTGCACGGCTTACAGACCAGTGGGTTTACTACAGATGGATCTATTCAGCTTTTTGAAATCAAGTTAGACGGGGCTCCAGTCCAGTGCAAGTTTCAATAAAAAGTAGCTTTAATTTCTTTAAAAATGGAATTTATTTTACAAGGAAAAGACAAGTGCAACATGTTTCGACAGTGTCATCCACTTCACACTCAGATTCTAACAGGAAGCAACAATATATTCTGAATTTATGAAGGAGCAGATTTTATCTCAAGCTCCTCGATGACACCTGGCCGTGCAGCTGCTTGTCGAGCTCTCTAAGCTGCTCCAGGAAACCATTGTTTGGTGAGATGTTCCTGTTGGCGCTGACACCTTTGATGGCGTCCGCCAGAGACATGTTCTCGTGGATCATCAGGTAGGCCAGGACCAAGGTGGACGAGCGGCTGAGACCCATCGCACAGTGGACGAACACCTTACCTGCCGATTGGCGAGAAACAAAAACCACAACGTCACCTCGTGTGGCCCAGTCAAAAAAACTCAACCTTCCTCTCTGCCAGCTCCATTTCCGTATTTACAACCATGCAATGACAGGATTATTGCGGTGAACTTTATTCTGATGTCTAATTTGTTACTCCTCTGTGGATTAAAAAGCGTGCACATCACAGAGAGCGGCACTTCTAACTCCTGACTAAAAAAGTTTCCAACAATGTTGCAACAAATGTTTCTACACACGGTAATCCCCGCTTCCTTATCGGCCCCCGAGGATTAGGGGGCATAGGAGCGCGTAATTGAACTGTCTTGGCGTCTGTGTATTTCTGCCGGGGATTACTGTAGGCCCCGCCACACACTGGAGCCCCCGATCAGCCAGCATGTGAATGAGGAGGCCTCATCTTATTACTGTCATGTCAGATACCGGCTTCACTTTGCATAACAGGCCAGGCAGGCACAGGCCACAAACATAATTGTGTAATTTCCATGTCCAATAAAAGTGTTGCTTACAAATTACCAGGGCAATCCATTTAAAACCAATTTTCCTGGCCAAGGTCTGGGCTTATGAGAAGATTACCGTGGGGGAAAGATATTAGCTTGATATTATGTTTAGTGTTTGATTTGCATTTTAATGAGTGATACAACTGGGGGGGGGGGCTGCTCTAATGGGAATTGACTGACAAACGTTTCTGTTTCTTTGCCTCGCAGACACACAAAAAAAGAAAAAACGTCTTCCCCGTGTTAAAAGTGAAGAGAAATACCTCGATCACGAGAGCTCCTCACCTGTGGGCGAGCTCAGAGCGTTCTTGATAAAATTGGCCGCTGGGTAAAAGAAGGGACTCAAGTTAAAGGACGGCATGTCAAATGCTTCCACTCCATAATAAGTGATTTTGGTGTCTCGGTAGAAGCTGGGCCCCGTGTTCACGTTGAACTTCCCATCAGCAGCGTTAAGCACATGGGTGATGTGGTGAGCCTGGAGGGTCCTCTTGTCTTTAGCTGCATACCTGAAGGGATAAAAAGGCAGAATCCACCGTCCACTGAGAGAAGGGTCATGAGAGTAAGTAGTATGTAAAATAACGTATGTTAATAAATTATTGAGAAGCCTGTAATTTAGGATTAATAAAACATTAAATATTGTTTCATAGATTATCAATAAACCGTATAATGCATAGATTTGAAGACCTTTGTGTTGCCAGGTTGTGGAACCACGTTCAAGTGATAAAACCTGAAACTTTTCTTTGTAGAATTAGCCCAAAACAATGACAGCTGTTGTTTCCTGGGATGACCAGTTGCTATTTTTTTTTTTTTTTTTGTGATATTCATTTCACACCTACTGTATTTTGTTATCCCAGAGAAACACAACCAAGCCTGGGTAATCAACATCAACTCTTATCTTCTATTTTCAGGCACCAACTCAAAACATTTTTTTTGTATTTTTTGCATGTTAGCTTGTTTGCATGTTTACGCGCTAATGCTAAGACCGTGGCTCATCTGTGTGAAGTAAGGAACTATCAGCTAATGTTGTGCTAGCGTGTTACACAGTGTTTGCACGGTGCGATGCTAATATTTAGCACATTTCGACCAACAAAAGAAGAAAAATTGAAAACTTGAGTGCTTCTTTAATGAAAGTTACTTCAACTACACTTGAGTTCAAAACCTGGAAACCCAAAAGGTGCTGACTACTGAAGAAAGATACATGTAAACACTCACGTTTAACCTTAATTTGATATTGCAAACTTGTTAGCACACAGTTGGAGTCGTACCACAATATTCACTGTCTCACAGGCTCGCTCTGTGTTTTGTCTCCACCATCTCCTGAGGCAAATATCTGGTTATATCCGGCAGAGCATTCATTCATTAGCTCTTTAGCTGCTAATTAGTTGCTAACTTTGCTAATTGATGCTGGACAGGATAGTGGACTATCAATAATAAAATTATTACTTTCAATAATAAAATTATTGATAGTAACATTGTTAAACTTTAATTGATTGTTGGATATTTCTTAACAGTTTTATAACTCCTTCATTTGCGACAATTTCAATCTTTATTAACAAAAGATTTTTTGGTCTCACATGTCTCCAATATAGATCCGGGGCTGAACTTCATCCAGATGGCTGCTGGTGCCTTTCTTTGTCCACATCAGCCTCTGGAGCTCAGAAGCCGGGGGGGTCTCATACCTGCCGTCTGCCCCCTCAGGGCTCGCCAAGCAGCTGAAGCCTCTGGGCATGTCTGGATGCTCCACCTCTGCTTTTTACAACCTGTCACATTAAAATACCACGTATGATTTCCTGGCAGAGTTTACGGGGGAGATTTTATTGAATCAACAAAAATTTGGAGTGCTAAGAAGTAAGGCTGCAGACGTGGAGTCAACATCAGGTCAGTGGGTCTTAAACTATACTATAACCGCTTTACTATAAATTGATCAATATAAAAGTCTTAATGATACAGTTAAAATAGTCTGCCTGTGTAAACGAGTCTCTGTGTTCAGCGTTTAATTTCCTAAACAACTTGTAGTATTAGCCGCTTTTTAGCAACCGCCTTTTTTAAGATGTTTGAAAGGCTTCTTAATTCAAACATGGGGTATAAACTAAAATATTTTATGTTATAGAGCATGACATGAAAATAACTCAGTCATGTTTTAACCACAGACCTTAAATTTCAGGCATTTAACCAAAAACCAACCGAAAAAACCCTTAATGACTTCAAGAGACAAAAAGTGCAAAGATGCTAAATTATCTCTGAGTTTTAGGACTCATCTATAAGTGTCCCATCAAAAACTGCTAGGCACATTAGTGAACCCTAAATTTACACAAAGCTAACGGGTTGATTATGCTCAAAATTTTAGGGCTGTTTGCTAGTTAACATTCGGAATGCATGCTCGCTAGCTAGCAAACATTTTGCCAGGAACTTAGCAATAAAATTGTGGTAAGTGTATTTTTACAACGCTTTACATCACTGTCACAATCCACAAAAATGTAGTCTATGTTAAACTCATGTTACATTCTAGTTTTCGACTTTTTAGTACATTTAAAAATTACAGGAAAAGACTGTACACTGTGGGCTAACACTAGAACTGGTCGTCATAAAAATGTGAATTGATTTAGTTTAGTGAGGATTGTGATTACATTTGCAAAAGATTATTTTGGACAGCAATGCCTGTCATAGAATAGTGGTACTTTTTATTTATATTTTTCATATAGATAGCCTAGATTTTAAGATAGATAGCCTATGTTGGGATGGACATGTTGAGCATTTGTGACTATCTGACATATATCTTAATTACTGACCTGCTCCTAAGAGGCTCTCTTGAAGTGAGATAACACTGAAAGACAGATGTAACAGTGACAAACGTTAATTACAACATCATGTATACGGGCCTGTAGCCTTTAAATATAGACCATAAATATGCCAATAAATGCACTCCTCTGCAGCAGAGGACCACAAGAAGACATAATTGTTAAATGACCTTATGATGCTCTCATTATTTTATCTCCTGCTCAATAGCACTTGCTGGGTTTTTATTTTTCTCCGGGGATATGGAAAATTGGTATTCAAGGCCTGTAAACATCAGCTTTTCATTTCCTGCAGGCGAGTCTAACCTGCGCATTTACAATTTACACACTGGGCTGTAGAGAGACTTATGCTATGCCTACTGTATACATTAGCATCCATTTAGGCAGCTGTGTGATTCTGCTTGGGGCTGAGGACGTACAGTACAAACGATGTGTATGCATTGTTATAGTAAAGAAACCGATGGCGGCCCGGCTTCTTATTTGCATTCTGCCGGTGCACGGAGACATAATGTGGCACTCGGGGGTTCGGAGACTTATTGTCGTGTCCGCGGGGATGAGTCATTGAGACCAAATCTGTTTCCGTGACCTTTTGTTAAGCTGCCGTGGCATATGGAGGTGCACTCAAACATCATGATGGCTTTATCCATCTCGGTATTGGTTGCATGCGTGTCACTCAGGGCATGAGTGTGTGTGTGTGTGTGTGTGCAAGAGAAAAAAAGATGCATCTCAAACCGGCGTACGCTCCGTGCATACAAGTGTGTGTGTGTGTGTGTCTTAAAGGCAGAGTAAAGTGTGTCTTTGCACAAGTACAACATGTGCCTCGACTACCTGGAGGCTCTTCTTTCTCCTCATTGATCTATAAGTACAACCCTTCCCTCCCTCCCACTGTCAGGGCAGAGAACTGATTTCCCTGGTGCACATGTTGAGCTGCAGCGCTGCTTTCATAGCCCCCCCCTTAGGCTAACCTGTCCTTCCTGCTCTACTTCTGTGTAATTAAAGATGCTATGTATGGGAAAGTGCCCACAGTTAACATGGAGGGCAAATAAAAATGGCTTTTTGTTACCTCCTCCGGGCCTCTTCTCGGTGGTTTTTTATGAATTACACCTCCCTCTTTAGCCTTTCGGATGTGGTTCGTCTGCATTTGTGAGCAAATTAATAAAAGGGAGAAAAGTATCAGGCAGCTATCATCACAGCACGCACTCCTCCATAAAAGTGCTTTATAAACATGTTCACCCTGCAAATAAAGGTATACAATACAATAAATCCATACACTGTAGTTTATAAACACTGCACATACTAATAGATAACTTCCAAACGTGGACTTCTATCTACAATAAACTCCAAAGAACACATTGTTAGTAGACACTTGCCTTGGCTGGGAAAAACGTTGCTTTTCAAGGTCTCTCTGTACGAGAGCTACATGTAGGTCGACAGCACAACTGTCTGCGTTCTCCTTTGGTAATCTACCCTGCAACCTTTTTTGCTATTTTAACATCTGAATCTCAGCCCAAAATAATTCTGGCATCATCTTCTGCATTCCTTAAAGGTTACCCGAGCTACCCGGCGCAGTAGGAAAGGATAGGACGCGGCTTTTTTTCAGTAGCAAGAGAATTAGATCAGTGCTGCTGCTGCTGCACTCGGGCTTAAACCTGACACAGTCTTGAGATTCTTCTCTTCGGGGAGACGTGTTTGAATTAACACCTGGGCATCGGGTCAAGACTGGAGCTTCAGATCTGTCTTTTACTTATGAGCTGTTGACAAACATTAATGCAGCAGCTGCACTGTTCTGAATTTTTGAAATTGTACTGCAACATGAATAAATCAAGTTTCTGTGTTTTTATTCAGTCTAACCTGTTTTGCAGCATTTAAGACAATGAGAAGGTCAAATTTACAGTATTTTACAGATGTTTATCGAATGTAATTTTCCTGAAAATTCCTGCACAGTTCAAACAGTGGTTCTACAGGAGTACGCTGCTAAATTACAGTGTTCTGGCAGCTATTATCTGTAAATTTACAGTTCAATACAGTTATTTTACAGGAGCATACTGCTAAATTACAGTATTCTTACATACATTACTGTAAGATTACTGTAAATTAAAGTTACTGCATTTAAATGTGTCTTAACAGGGATTTACTGTTAAAATACAGTAATATGATTAATAACAGTTAAATTCTGTATTTCCTCAGGAGCATGCTACTAAATTACAGTTATCTATTAAAGTCAGTAATTCTACAGGAGTATACCACACAAGTTGCTGTAAATAATGGCATTACTATTACTACTCTGAGGTCACAGTATATAAACTGTCATTTGACAATAATTTACTGTAAAAACGATACAGTTACTGTGAAAGCTATGCAACTTGTGGCCAGTAAGTGACTGTGAATGTGCAGTCAAATATTTAACAGAAAGAATCTTTTGGTGAAAGAAAAAGCACAAAAATTTTCTCATTAAAAAGAAGAAAAAAATCTTGGACATACTCTGCTCGTCAAAAAGAACAACACAACTGTAGAAAGACGCAAACATGTACAAACAATGTCATCATTTATTTTTATCTTGAAGTTCATTTGTTGCATTTGTCTTGTACCCAAGTAAAATATCATTGATTTAAATAAAAAAAAAAAGCCCTTATATTCACACTGAACCTGTGATCCCGCCATATAAATCAGTGTAGTTGTACAACAAGGTGCCGTTTCTCTGACAGAATATTTGGAGGTGTTATTCCGTAGTGTCATCGCTGATACTGATGGAGACACCAGTGTGTGCGTTTGTGCCTGTGCATGCAAGTGTGTGACATTGTGAAGCTGAGAGATAATGATTTCTAACAGTTTGGAATAATTGCTGTCAAACTCTACTATATAATCAACAAATCTGTGTATCTGTTCGCGCCTGACATTCACTATTGACAATCAAAAGACCGGGAAGCGTTTGATTGTTGATCAGCTAGCTTTGACAAACACACCAAAGGAGTATTCGCACTGTGAACACTGATGGGCACAGAGACAGACGCTGTAGATTGATTCCCATTTTTGACTTTGAATGTCGACTTCAAGAAACAGGTTCTATATTTTCTGTTTACAAAAAAAAAAAGAAAAAAAAGAAATGATGCTTTGTAAAACATTTTCCATAAGATATTTGGTCCATTCTGCTGTAATACAAAGTGAGGTGCTGAAGATTAAACAATCTTACAAGAACGAGAGGTAAAGAAGTAACTCAAAGACATGAAAAGTCCTAAACCTTCTTATCATTTGCTTGTTTTTGTCAGTCTTGTGCCTGTTTTTCACTTCACATTACAAAAGGTTTTAACTCATTCTGCGATCCAACTCGACGTTCTCTGTTACTGCCATCAAAAAACATTCAAATACAAAAAACACTTTTTAATAACCATCATTAATAAATGGTACATTTATACTTTAAGGTGAAATATATCAGAATTTTAGTTGAAAACATCCAAAAATTAACTAAAACAACCGACAGAGTGTCAGGCAGCTAATGGCAGCCACAGTTAGCAGCAGTTAGCGGAGTATGAACTAGTGGAGTATGAATTCAGTTGGGTGGTCAATTCTTACATATTCCACCTTTAATTGAACTTTAATTAAACTTATTTGACTGTTAACAGAGAATAAAATGCTTTGTTAACCATTTAGCAATACTTTTTTCTAAAGTTGCCAAAGACGTTTATAACACTTGTTAATGATTAATAAGTACTGTGTTGTTCATGTTTAAACGATTCAAAGCCTTTACAATTGCGTAATAAATGGTTTTTTTAAAGCATTTCATTATTTGTTAACAGTCAGATAACTATTAACTAAAGTTAAATTAACTATGAACGTACCATTGATCAATGATGGTTATTGTGTTACCAAAAGATTTAAGACAAATCATTCTTAGCTCCTGAAGCTAAAAAGGTGAATCTTGGCCTGAGGGTGGCGCCAGAGGAAGTGTGACTATTGTATTAATAGCACACCTTTGGCTCAGCCTGTCAGGCTCAGCTGCTCTGCGTTGTCAGCTATGGTGCAACTTTCGTCCAGTTTGACATTTACTTAGGCTCAGCTCTGCAGTGCGCAGCGTGTTAGCATGCCTACTGCCATTGTGCTTCTGTGCATGTAAATAACTAGCATACTGTTAGCACCCAACATTTACAATAATGTGACAGCATGCTACGTTAGCATGTTTGTTTGCTATGTTCAGCATGTAATATTTACTATGCTGGCATGTTACAATTAGCATTCTTAATTTCTGCCCCTAATGGTTATATGTGATGTTTAGTGCGTTAGCATGTAATCCTCACCATGCTAATTTTCTAGCCCTAACGTTTACAGGATGTTATGTTTAGGATGCTAGAACGTTATCATTAGCATGCTAATTTAATAGCCTTAATGTTTATAGCATGTAACGTTTAGTATATTAGCATGTTATCATAAGCATGCTAATTTTCTAGCCCTAATGTTCACAGCATGTAATGTTTAGTGTGTTAGCATGTTATTATTAGCATGCTAATTTTCTAGCCCTAACGTTCACAGCATGTAATGTTAGCATTAGCATGTTAACATTTGTAGCTATACTCAATAGGTGTAACATGCTAACAGCTTATTTAGAATAACCTAAAGCTGAGCTGAGTCCGTCAAGTATAAAATCAGTCAGTAGGTGAACCAAAATTCATGACAATCCGTTAGCTGCAGAAATATTTCAGTCATCACCATCCATAGAAACCACTTCTCTCGATTACAGGATCTGACAAGTTTTTTTCTTTTTTCTCGTCAGCTGAAGATCCAGATCCAACAGCAGCGCCAGGAAATTCCTGTTGGGGTAGATGGCTCTCTTCCGGATCAGTGTCTGCAAAGCCTTTTTGAGCGGGAGGTGACGGTAGATCATGAGGTAGGCTAACACCAAAGTCGATGAGCGGCTCATTCCCATGATGCAGTGCACCAGAACTTTCCCTGAAGAACAGGACGAGATGAAGGGGAAGGGGGCATGTGAAGGAAGGATTAGCGAGAGGCCTCAGTCTTATTAATATCATACATGGCTGCTCGTCTCACGCTGTGGCCTTTCTTTTTTCCTGCTGCGAGCTAAAAATAGTCCCCACAATTCATCGCCTTTGTTCATTTAAGGTCCCTTTGCAGGCCCGGCCCGACTGTCTCTTTAATCCCACCTCGTCCTCTGCTTGATAGCTTCTTTGAAAGGAGCTCCGGTCACATTTTAGACTTAAATTCTGCAAGGTAAGACCCTTATTATTACTGCTGGCTGCAAATACACTTACACACCATTACAAGTTAGTGGTGACATTGAAAGGACGGCATGATGGGAGAGTTTGAGTAGCTGGGTTTATTAGGGGATTTAAGGAGTGAAATAAAAGATGTGCAGGGATGTGAAAACCACCATATTTTTTGCAGAAGATTACTCTGAATTATATCATTAAAGCAGAAATATGATGATTCTTACACCTCGAGGAGTCTTACCATCAGGTGACTTCAGCGCTCTATGAATGAAATCAGCTGCAGGCTTGAAGTAAACATCCAGATCAAAGTGCGTCGAGTCGTCTGCTGGAATGCCACAATACACAAAGCTGTTGCCATAAAAGCTTTGGTTCCCTTTGCTGCCTCGCTTGGAGTGTGCAGCGTTTAATACGTGAGTTATACCTAAATTCTGCAAGGCTGCCTTGTTTTGGGCTACTGCCCTAGCGAGACAAAGAGACAGAAAGAGGTTCAAGACATGAACTCTAAGCATCACAGCACATGTTTCAAACCACACAGCAGCATAATTCTGAACAGATACAGACTGTTAACACTACAAGTTCACCTTTCCTTCCAAGGCAAAGGTTTTTAATATGAAGAACAAGAGGTGTACTTACACATTCCCTATGTATATCTTCGGATATACCTCATCAACTTCGTTGAGTTGTAGTTTGCACGAGTCCAAAACCCTCTGCAGGTCCTTCACGGTCAGATATTCCTTCCTCTTGTCTTTCAGGGTTGACATTTTTAAAGTCCAAAAATCAACGGATCTTGGATCAATCACTGGTCCAAATGTTTGTTTGTAGTAAAGGCAGCTCCCCCCGTCAGCTGGGGCTCGGGGTGATCTGTACGAGCAGGTGTTTATCTGCTGTCACTGGACGGTTACCCAATTTAGTGCTTAACCTAGCGTGTAGTCTTACTCGTGTGGAGGGCAGAACAACAAACAGTGCAGCCCGGGCTCTGCTCTTTACACCGCTGTGGGACTCTAATTTAATAAGCCTCAAACAGAGATGAATCCTGCCATAAAGCAGTGATAATTGTATGTAATTAAGGACAAAATGTTTAAGTGCATTGCTTACACCGGATGACAGGGAGTCTCGAGTAATGCAGCATTTTATGGAATGGAAACACTAACAGCTTCATGCAGCTAGTTTACTGCTCCGACATAAATAATCTTGTGGAAGCAAATTGGCTGAAGAGGGTTAAAATTAAAGCTTTGCCGTTGGCTGCGCGCAACATCAAACAGCCCTCACACGGCTGCAGACGTCTCTTTTTTTTACTCTCCTATTATGTCGCAGGTCAATTTCACCCCTCTCGCCTTTTAAATGGAAGAAAAAAAAAACATAATTAACCTCTTTTTTTCTTCAAGGCATGAAATGTAATGACTTTTCTTCATTCAGGGTCATGAATGTGCATTTTAAAGTGTAACAAGTCAGAGCTGATGTTGTACACAAAACCAGTCGATAAAGGTCTGCGGGGCGTTTTGACCTGAAGACAGTTATTGATCGATTATTCAAAGTGCTGCTTCTGCTCATCGATCCACAGCAGCGTATGTGGTGGGAACAATCCTACCTGATAAGACATAATGTAATACTTAGGAAATAAGATCTGGACGCAGGTGGAGTTTGAAAAGTGTACTTTCTGTGTGGTTGATACTGCACGCATGCTTTGTATTCGAGAAGCTTACAATTCATCAGATTCACCAGGCATCATGATCTTTTCCTCTGAGTGCAGCAGTCGTGTAGAATAAGATGTTTCTGAGCCATTTATGATCCAGGATTCCTCTGAGGTGGACTGACTGGAATAAAATGGTGGCAATGTACGTTTTCTGCAAACCACGAATATGTTAGAATAGTACGTTTCTATCACATTATGTTCAGGTTAAAATTTGTATGAGCTGACTGTCTTATCAGGAGGACAGTGGGGATGGTGGTGTGAAAGCTCGGTGAGCCGGCTGCGTTCGCTTCTCATCTTTGTGGCGACGAAACCGAATACTTTTAAGGAGACGCCGGGAAATTTTGCAGCGGGCGTTTGTGTCAACAAAACCAGGTGTTTTGAGCCAATACAAGATTTTTTTGGAGCGTTTTTTGTGCCTGAACCTAACCAGAACTAAGGCACAATATTGTCAAAACATGAAGTTGAAATCTGAAGTTTTGTCATATCAGCCGGAATGTATGATGCCATCATTTGTTCTGGCGACTGCGTTGCGTCTCTACATCTGATTCACAAGATGGATGAAATCTAAACTTTGTAATGTTGTATTGTCAAGGCAGATTGTTGTCAGATAAAACTATTTTTTTGTCAACATTTGACATAAAAATGCAGTGAAAAGATATTTGCAGCTTGTGTGAATTTAGTGAATAAGTAAAGAGCAGCTAAAACAGTCTTGGGAGTTAAATCTTCTGTCGCTGACAAAAGCGATTGTGCCCAATGTACAGTGAGGTAGTTGAACACTCATACTTGTTTTCCACGGTCTAAATACCGAGGTCGTGAGTACAAAGTTTACCAAAGTGCAACTCAACACAGACGTTTTAGAGAAATCGTAGGGTTTGGCAAAAAGGTGCAGACACAGTGGTGAGCAGGCTGAGAAACAATAGATGTGCTTTATTACAAAGCTGCAATCTAAATCTAAATGTAGGCTACATAAAAGGCAGGTAAAAGACAAACCAAGAAAAAAAAGAAAGAATACTAAACTAAGAACAAACCAGCATGTGATGAAGATATTACGTTTTAGGTTTAGTTTCAAGGAGTGCTTATTAATGCATTCAAAACACGTGTACAAACAGTTAAAGAATACTTGATAATGTAGCTGTAATCTTATATAATGACATAAGATCACACACACAGATCTATTAGTACGCATTGATCATCCACAGGTTTAGTCGTGGATGCTTCATGTGTTGTCAGTTGCATAAAAAAATAACTTTAAAATGTCCTTTACTCTGTTTGCGGCTTAGTTAAACTGCCTTATAAAGCATCTATTGACTGTAAATATGCTGTTTAAGAATGCTAAATTATAGGGTTTAAAATGAAAAGGTACCAGGGTGACCTACCACAAACAAATACAGCATTAATTAACTAAAGAAACTCAAAAATCTGAATTTTAAGCATCATATTCCTAGTTAAAGTGGCACCAGTGTGTTGTAAATTAACTGTGCAGCAGGGTTGTTAATTTTCTTCCACATAATACGAAGGTTAAATTAGTCACTTTGTCTAATATTCAGTACTGAAATGGATTCCGCCTAAGGGTGAGCAGATTACTCTGATCTCCTATTAATATTAATATGGGGGTCAATATTTTGTGAGCCGGCAGCGTGAGTCACATCAAACACACCGGAGTCAATGAAAATACATTCGATTCACTCTTGAGACAAACTGATCCAAGTCAAAGAACAGCATCTCCCTCCACTGGCAGACGCTGAATTCTTCATTTATAAGGAGGAAAAGGAGGCGTTTGAGGTTCATTTCGGAGGCGCAGAGGGATTCCTCACGATGCCTCGCGTAGTTTCATATCTAAGGCACGGAGCTGTTTGAGGAATCCTCTGTTCGGGAAGATCCACCTGCGCTCTTTGACCTTATTGATGGCCTCTAGCAGGGTGTAGTGGTGGTGGATCATCAGGTAGGCCAGGACGAGGGAGGCAGACCGGCTCACTCCAACTGCACAGTGGACAAAAACCCGAGCTTGTCGAGAAGAAGAAGAAGAAGAAGAAGAAGAAGAAGAAGAAGAAGAAGAAGAAGAAGAAGAAGAAGTAGAGGATTACAATCAGTTTAAAAAGCATGAGCTGATACTGATATTTTACTCTGGATAGGATGAGTGGCATGCAGAGAGGCCTGCACAGTCTGAGTGACAATGAAGCAACGCGATGGGTATTTACCACCGGCCGTGTCGAGTGCACTCTGAATATACTCAGCGGAGGGGAAGAAATAGCGAGACAGGTCAAAGGACGGTGAGTCATCAGCAGGCACTCCATAATAATCCACAGTGGAGCCGTAGAAGTCATGACTCCCCTGACAGTGCATCCTCCCATGAGCTGCATTCACAACATGAGTGATTCCCAGCTTCCACAGGCTGTAGCGATCATTGGCCACCGCCCTGTGCAGCGAGGAAACATGAATTGAAACAAGAAAGAGTCACGGTGTGATTTTTATTTCACGAGCTGCCAAAAGAAATGTGACAGACTTACATGTCGCCAATGAAAAGGTTAGGCCAAACTTCATCTGCATGGTTTTCAAACCTTTTTCCTCCATACAACACCTTCACCAGGTCTTTCACAGGGGGAGTGGTGGGGACAGTACGGTCCTGCAGATTGCTCATAGTTGACTATGAGAACATACTGGACATACACTCTGGGAATAAATGTTGAGAGAAGTGAATACACAAACAGGTAGTTCCAAACTCTGTTGAGGCTTTACTACAGCCATGTTGGTACTGACAAGGACAGGTGTCCCTGGTCTAAAATTAAATCAGTGACCCATATTCTCAATGTTGTTCAGCCTCTCACCTCTAAATCTTTTTGAAGGACATTTCATGCACAACTTCCATTTCTCCGTTTGTGGCCTTCGACTGAAGAATGATTTGATTTTTAGCCTAAAAATCACAACACTGTAGAATTAAACACACTTGCAGTACCCGCTTTCTACCGGTAGATGCCACTGTTGTCCAGCTAAAGCCTTCCCCGTGTCTGCTCAATTTAACGTGCGCAGCTATTCTGTCCATTACCACCTTCTGTTGTCAACAGTGATGCTACCCACCGCGAAGCCAGGAGGGCGAAATGATTTCCAACGAGCACGTTTTATTGCTGCAAACGCTAATACGGTTTCTCCAGATTCTTGTGACATGCCATTTAGCTGGCTAGCTGAATAAACAAGCTGCCGTATCGTCCTCTCTTACACCTCAGTCCGGGTGAGTGAGCGTAAGGCGCACGCATTGATTAAGCTAGCAAGTAGCTTGCTAGCAAGCTAACGTTAGCTGGAGCTGAATTAGCCTGCTGGAGAAGGGTTGTTGTGATAGATGACGGGATGCTTTCGCTTGGTTTCGTGTCTACATCTGTCATACTTGTAGTTGTATACACAAGTAATCACCTGGTTGGCTTACTGTCTCACAAGATAATGAGATAAGTGAGTACGATTAGCTCCTGGCCCCACCTCATTGATAGCAAGGTGATGTGGGTTAGTGCAGGTGGATGGTTTTTACTGGACAAAGTTTCTGACCGTCTGTGATGAGTTGTGTGTTTGGTATTTGTTTGTTGGATCACAAAAGCCACAGTGCTAACATATCCTGTAAGATAGACCAGGTATAAATACTAACACTGTATAGATGTCTTGGCTGTGTTGTATAACAGACTTCAGTGACTTTGAAGATGAGCTTAAAGGATAAGTATTCCTTTTAGACGTAACACTGGGGATAATAACCAATGAGTCATTGTCCATAACTATCTCTGCAGTCTTAAAGTCTCTGTCTGGCCAGGGGAATGTCTGCTCTTTCACCTAAATTTCTAGGGTGTGGTTTCCATTGTGCAAACTTATCATAGCAAACTCTGTCCAGTCACTTGCCTCACATATTTGCTCAAGTTGTGAACTTCCCAACTTGCCTGTGGAGGTCAGGAATTGTTTTAAATTTGTACATCACTCATGATTGTATCACTCAGTGAAGTTGTTTTCTGTCTGTGTGGAAGTGTTGCATGGTTTGTGTGGAATTATTATTGCTGATTGGGTGGAAAACGTAGTGCCTACTTCTCTTTACCATTCTTTTATTTGTTGGTGAGGAAGTCGGTAAGGAACTGATTTTGATAGAAAAGTAGGGCTCAGCTGTTTAAGTCACGCTTAAAAAGTTTTGATGTTCTTTTCTCCAGCCGTCAGAGTGAGGAGGGGAGATGACACAACTGAGTGTCCGCCGCTGGACGCCCAAACACGTCGCCAAGTGGCTGAAGGAAGAGGGCTTCTGTGACTATGTGGACCTGCTGTGCAACAAGCACCGACTGGACGGCACCAGTCTGCTCGCCCTCAGCGAGTACGACCTCCGCTCACCGCCCTTGGAGCTCAAGGTCCTGGGGGACATCAAGCGTCTGATGGTGTCCATCCGCAAACTCCAGAAACAGAACATAGACGTGTTGGAGGAGTTGGGTCTTCCCTATGACGGTCACTCTCCCACAGGCTCCGGGGGGAGTTTGGACTGGCTGTGTAATGGAGACTCAGGCAGGGACTGTGATAGCACTGACACAGCACCGGTGGGCGAAGAGTATCATCAGTACACTAATGGGAAGTACAAGCAGCAGACGAGGCGCCTAGATCCTGAATACTGGAAGACAGTGCTTAGCTCCATCTATGTGGTGTTTGTGTTCGGGTTCACGTCCTTCGTCATGGTCATAGTGCACGAGAGGGTGCCTGACATGCGCACATACCCTCCGCTGCCAGATATTTTCCTCGACAGGTGGGTGTATGACAACTCTTAAGCTTTCTTTTTCAGACCTGGGGCGTTGTGGGAAGCCTTCAACAAACAAAACATTCAGCTGTGAAATTCCAGAGAGGGAAACAAAAATATATATTTTTTTTACCAACTGTCAGAATATCACACCAGATGGTGGACACCATAATTGCCCTACTTCTCTGTAGCATGTTTCTATTATTGTCCTCACCTATTCCTGATGGACTAGCCTTGGTTCAAAGAGATCTTTGAGTGTTTTTTTAAGTGACCTACTTTGTCTTGTGACCCGTTGTTTATGACCAGCAATCTGTTTTTCATTGAATGTTTTAGTTTGTTTGGGAAAGTTGGTTTCAGGAATGTTCCATGTAATGAAATTAGTGTTTATGTCTTTATTTTGCTATTTAGAATCAGTCATGACTTTAGAGACTTTTAACATAGAAATTAGAAAATGTCTAAAATATTTAAGCCCCAACTGTTGCCTTTTATGCCAAAAGATATTACAAGTGTATGTTTTTAGGGCTGACTAAATGGTCAGTTAGAAATATATAACTAATTACTCACTTGTTGAATCATCTCTGTTTTTTCTAAATTAATAGTGTAGTCTGTAAAATGTGAAAACAGCAGAAAACTGCTTGATTTGTCCACCAACTGTTCAACGTACAAATACATTTACTATATAATAATATATAGGCCTGCAACCAATGATTATCTTCATTGTCGATTAATCTGCCAATTGTTTTCTTGATGACTTAATAAGTTGTTTTACCCATTAAATGTCAGATAAAGCCAAGACGGTGTCCTCAATGTCAGTTTATTGTCATAGGGGATTAAAGAAACCAGAACAAATGTTTAAGAAGCTGAAATCAGAGAATCTTGACTGAGACCAATCAGTGATTATCCAAATAGTTGGCGTTTAATTGAAAAGCTGAAAATCCTCACATTTCACACACAAACTGAACCAGAGAGTGTTTTGAGATTTTTATTGATAAATGACTGCCATAGCTTTCCAGCATACTCGTCAATTAATGTGGAACCACTAATCAGCATTTCAGCACTAATCTCACTCTTTCTCTCCCTTTCCTACAGTGTGCCTAGAATACCATGGGCCTTTGCAATGGCGGAAGCATGTGGTGTGATCCTCTGTAATATCTGGTTGCTGGTTCTGCTGCTCCATAAACACAGGTAGAGTCCTGACAGTCTCTGACATCCCTGCAGTTTGTGCAGAGCTCTAGGATACTAGAAGACGTGAGTTAATTGTTCTTTACTACTTGTAGGTCCATCCTTTTGCGGCGTTTGTGCAGCCTCATGGGGACGGTCTTCATGCTGCGCTGCATCACCATGTTTGTCACCTCCCTGTCTGTGCCCGGACAGCACCTGCAATGTTCAGGAAAGGTAACAGAGAATGCTTTTTTAAAAAAAAAAAATGTAAATCCTTAAATGCAGCATATTGGGCTCTTTTTGAAAGATCACAGTGCTGACTGTTTACTTTTTTTCTGTCTGTCTAGATGTATGGTGACATGTGGGCCAAACTGCAGCGAGCTGTGGCCATCTGGAGCGGTTTTGGGATGACCCTGACAGGAGTGCATACATGTGGTGACTACATGTTCAGCGGCCACACTGTGGTCCTCACCATGCTCAACTTCTTTGTCACAGAGTGTGAGTAGTGTCAAAGTCAAATTTGTGTAATTTTGTTTTACTTTCAGTTGGGTTTAGAACCACAAAAAATATTTCCAACAATGTTTAAACCCAGAAATTGGCTGTTGCTATAACGTGCAAACATCAGATGTTCTGTCAAAGAGTGAGGTCAGTAAACCTGACTAAACAAAACGTAAATGAAACTAAAACATTTCCAGTATGTTTACACCACAGTATGTCTGTAAACATGTCTGTCTGAGTTTAGTAGATATATTTCAATCAGCAATCAAGCACAAAGTCAATAGTAAGAATTTAAGTTTGGAAGTATTTTGTAAACTTCAAACACAATTTGCAGTTGCTGCCCGTTTCCTAAAAAATAAGTTAAGAAATGGATCAGCAGTTAAGCATCCCTTTCCTGGGTGACTACATGCCGGGTGGCGTCATAATTGTATGCTGATAGTGAGGTTGATACGGAACAAATGTAAACAACAATGGTTTTATTATTCTCAATCCATTACACTGTAGAATCAACATTGACTTCATTATGGGACGTTGAGGCATAAGAGTTGTCTTTTGCCAGTATAATTTGCTTCATGACTTTAATAAAGCTCCCCTTTAAATGACACAGTGGTTGCCAGATTTGTCCACATTCATTCATGAAAAGCATGAGCAATTATGAGCGCTTATTAAAAACTGTGACAACATAGGGTCAAAGTCATAAATCATGAGGAAGAAACTGATAGAGGAACAAACAGTGCATCTGTGTTTCAACATTGCCCTTTGTTGCCATCCAGTGTCCTTCACTGGTATTACAAATGAAATGAGAATGAGCCTCCCTCACTGTCAGATGCCAACAAGGAAACAGAGGAATGTGTCCTCAACTGTTATTTCTTTTCATTTCACAAACAGACACGCCTCGAAGTTGGAACTTCATTCACACACTGTCCTGGGTCCTGAACCTCTTTGGCATCTTCTTCATCCTGGCAGCACATGAACACTACTCCATTGACGTGTTCATAGCGTTCTACATCACCACCAGACTCTTCCTGTACTACCACACTCTGGCCAACACCCGGGCCTACCAGCAGAGCCGGCGAGCTCGCATCTGGTTTCCCATGTTCTCCTTCTTTGAGTGCAACGTCAACGGGCCAGTCCCCAACGAGTACTGCTGGCCCTTCTCGAGACCCACTATGATGAGGAGGCTGATTGGATAATGAGCAGCGTCAGCGTTGCTGTCAGACACTTCTTAGCTTGTGTTGTTTCTCTGTCTGCTTTGTCAAGTTGCCAACTGAGGTGGTGTGTGGTATCTTCATCAACAAAGACAACTGATGTCATCCTCTTAGTATTTGATGGGATACACAGAGCCATACCTCCTGTTACGGTAGGTGGTTTAAACAATATCCCCAGAACCCTGCATTCATCATTTGAAAAAGTGAACACAGTGGAGATGTCTCTTTTATTAGTTGCTCATTTTTCCTCTTAAATAATGTCATTTTATGTAGCATTTTTCAGTACCTCACAACTTAAAAACAGTCTTCTGTTACAGGATTTGGTTAGAAGTCACATCAGAAACACTGTTGGGCAGAAGCAATCTGCCCAAATCCTTCATAGCAGATTCTGTATAATTTCAGATCCTGATCATTTCAATGTTTGAGAATGCAAATTCTTGACTGAAACTTGTTGTCTTACCTCCCGCTTTGTAATTTATCAAAACTTGACACTAACAACCACGGTTAAAGCAATAGGCAAAGATCTACATTTCATATCTTATTGTTGAACATGTTGAGAAACAGATCTTCTTTTTCATTCCTTGAGACAACACTTACTTTTTGACAGTGTTACTTAATGTGGACAGAGTAATTTATGTCTCATCATCTTGGTTGATGCCTTTTCCCCACCAGACCTAGAAAAGATGCATTCAAGCAAATGTCATTATTAGCCAAAAAACATGGAATCAAAGATATTTTTTTTCCAGTTGTCTTAAATATAATTCCATTTGCCAATTACCTTGAGTGTTAAGATAGGTTTCTCTATGTAGAAATGTTCCAAATTCTTTCATGTTTACTGTTGGGATAGTTGTAGAGTGCTTTTTTTTTTCTTTTTCTTTTTTTTTAATCATGATGGTGTAAGTGACCAGACTTGCGTAGGATTTAAGCTCTCCCTTTCAATAATGCTTCAACATTAACTTGTAGTAATAGTTCTTAAAAAGGACCCTTGAATTTGTATGTATGTGTTTATATTAATTTATTTGCTTTTGTAAATGTCAATAGGTATTTTTATATTTCATATACAGTGTTACAGCAACATGCACATGAAAAAAAAATATGTTTACAGTTGCTCTTAACTATGTATTTGTTTGAAACACAATGTGCTTTTTAATGTGTAACGTTGATTTCAGATTGGCCTCTGCATTCCACTGAGTGAAACTTGCCAGTTGTAATTCATTCGGTCATTACGGCACGTTAGAAATATGACAAGTCTAAATGGAATTGACAGTCGACTACGCATCCTTTCATTAAGGAACGATGCTGTCGTGTTCATATGTCCCTGCAAAGCCACATTACTTGTTTCATGTCTCGTTGAATCATCTCCATCATTAAAGAGCTGAAATCAAAGACTGGATATGTTTTTTTTTTTTCCCTGCTCACTGTACAATCAAATAATAAATGTGGTGAAAATTGTTGAAGGTTATGGTGTATTTTAATCAATGGATATATTATAGGTATGTCCTACTAGTGATAATTAGTGTTTCTAATCGTTTGTAAATTCAATTTATATTTATTACTATCAGTGTTATATATATTATTTACTTAACAGACTGAGATTTTCTGGTTTTCTTTGTAATAGTTTAATCATTTAAGTAACAAAAGAAAGACTAGGCTGACACCAGGCTTAATTTGGTCAAGTTTGACTGTATAACTGACTGATTTATATGAAATAAATATGAAAAATACTTAGTATTATTTACTTTGAAACGTTGAATAATAAATAGATAACAGTAATATAGGTTTTTTAATTTGTATACATGAGTAATATATCTAACTTTAATGCTCTATATTTAAATATTTCCCTGGCATTGTCATAGTTTGTTTATGCATTGTGAAAAGTAGAAGCTAAGTAAAACGTTAAGCTAACATTAGCTTACCATGGTGATTTAGACGTCTTTCATCTGCCTGTATGCTATTACCGCACATTTGGCATGAAGAACATTGACTTTCGCAGATGACGTAAATTGCATTTGTTGTTGCCAAACCGCAGGACGAGTTCTAAAAATTAATGGACGGAGAATTACAAAATTACGATCTTGTTACGATTTGGCACCGGCACAAAATAAACAGCTCTATTTGGGGTCCTTCGGCGCCGAGGTCAGGAGGGTGTTTGTTGCGGTGTCTCCTCCATATCGTCCTACACCGGTTCTTGCTGCCTTACCTGCCGCTTTTCCTCCCTCGCAAGTTGACATTAACAACGCCTAAAACAGCGATACTCGGTGAGTAGTTTGCCATAAAATTACACATGTCATCTTTGTTGTATTTTGTATTAATATCGGCAAGATGGTTATCAAACGTCCCGTTTGCTAGCTAGAAACCGCCCCCTACCACCCTCATGTGTTCAAACTCCTTCATAATACCGGTGACAGTGTAAAATTTAATCACTGGCATCATTCACACCTGATTGAAAAGTAAACAAATTTAAAATACTATGATATAGTGTGTATGCATCTAATTAATCGAAATTCGAAAGTTTTGCATTTTATTCCTCTTTCTATCCAGATTGTAAATTTATAAACAGTCGCTTTAAAACATATATTCATGCCGAAATATTTTATTTTATTTTTTTTAAAGGAAAAGACGCAGTTAATGGCATTTTTCTGTCTCTACTGTAAGCGGACAAGCCTCCAGTATAACCTTGACATTGACGAGACGTGACAACAGAATCTGAGACTAATGGAGACCGTATGACTCAAGAGCTGCAGGTGTCCGACAATCCAAGTGCTTTAAGACCAGGGACTGCACTTATAACTAATCAGTAGAGCAAGTGAATCCTTTCCCACACTGCAATGAGACAATTGTAGTGAGGACATACTGTCTCATCATTATTTTGTATGATGTAAGC